>NC_069135.1:10553059-11753059 GCF_026914265.1 Mya arenaria | reverse complement strand
ACGTATATACGGTCTACATGCATGCTGTGTACATATGTTAATACGTATATACGGTCTACATGTATGCTGTGTACATTTGTTAATAGTATATACGGTCACGTATATACGGTCTACATGCGTGCTGTGTTCATACGTATATACGGTCTACATGCGTGCTGTGTACATATGTTCATACATATATACGGTCTACAAAAACGTGTATACGGTCCACATGCGTGCTGTGTACATATGTTAATACGTATATACGGTCTACATGCGTGCTGTGTACATATGTTAATACGTATATACGGTCTACATGCGTGCTGTGTACATATGTTCATACGTATATACGGTCTACATGCGTGCTGTGTACATATGTTCATACGTATATACGGTCTACGTGCGTGCTGTGTACATATGTTCATACGTATATACGGTCTACGTTCGTGCTGTGTACATTATGTTCATACGTATATACGTTCTACATGCGTGCTTTGTACATATGTTTATACGTATATACGGGCTACATGCTGTGTACATATGTTTATACGTATATACGGGCTACATGCGAGCTGTGTACATATGTTTATACGTATATACGGTCTACATGCGTGCTGTGTACATATGTTAATACGTATATACTGTCTACATGAGTGCTGTGAACATATGTTTATACGTATATACGGTCTACATGCGTGCTGTGTACATATGTTAATACGTATATACTGTCTACATGCGTGCTGTGTACATATGTTAATACGTATATACTGTCTACATGCGTGCTGTGTACATATGTTAATACGTATATACGGTCTACATGCGTGCTGTGTACATATGGTAATACGTATATACTGTCTACATGAGCGGTGTGTACATATATTAATACGTATATACGTTCTACATGCGTGCGTATATACTGTCTACATGCGTACTGTGTACATATGTTAATACGTATATACGGTCTACATGCGTGCTGTGTACATATGTTAATACGTATATACGGTCTACATGCGTGCTGTGTACATATGTTTATACGTATATACGGTCTACATGCGTGCTGTGTACATATGTTCATACGTATATACGGTCTACATGCGTGCTGTGTACATATGTTCATACGTATATACGCTGTACATGCGTGCTGTGTACATATGTTCATACGTATATACGGTCTACATGCGTGCTGTGTACATATGTTCATACGTATATACGGTCTATGTTCATACGCATATACGCTGTACATGCGTGCTGTGTACATATGTTCATACGCAAATACGCTGTACATGCGTGCTGTGTACATATGTTCATACGTATATACGGTCTACATGCGTGCTGTGTACATATGTTCATACGTATATACGGTCTACATGCGTGCTGTGTACATATGTTCATACGTATATACGGTCTACATGCGTGCTGTGTACATATGTTCATACGTATATACGGTCTACATGCGTGCTGTGTACATATGTTCATACGTATATACGGTCTACATGCGTGCTGTGTACATATGTTCATACGTATATACGGTCTACATGCGTGCTGTGTACATATGTTCATACGTATATACGGTCTACATGCGTGCTGTGTACATATGTTCATACGTATATACGGTCTACATGCGTGCTGTGTACATATGTTCATACGTATATACGGTCTACATGCGTGCTGTGTACATATGTTCATACGTATATACGGTCTACATGCGTGCTGTGTACATATGTTCATACGTATATACGCTGTACATGAGTGCTGTGTACATATGTTCATACGTATATACGGTCTACATGCGTGCTGTGTACATATGTTCATACGTATACACGGTCTACATGCGTGCTGTGTACATATGTTCATACGTATACACGGTCTACATGCGTGCTGTGTACATATGTTCATACGTATATACGGTCTACATGCGTGCTGTGTACATATGTTCATACGTATATACGGTCTACATGCGTGCTGTGTACATATGTTCATACGTATATACGGTCTACATGCGTGCTGTGTACATATGTTAATACGTATATACGGTCTACATGCGTGCTGTGTACATATTGTTCATACGTATATACGGTCTACATGCGTGCTGTGTACATATGTTCATACGTATATACGGTCTACATGCGTGCTGTGTACATATGTTCATACGTATATACGGTCTACATGCGTGCTGTGTACATATGTTCATACGTATATACGGTCTACATGCGTGCTGTGTACATATGTTCATACGTATATACGGTCTACATGCGTGCTGTGTACATATGTTCATACGTATATACGGTCTACATGCGTGCTGTGTACATATGTTCATACGTATATACGGTCTACATGCGTGCTGTGTACATATGTTCATACGTATATACGGTCTACATGCGTGCTGTGTACATATGTTCATACGTATATACGGTCTACATGCGTGCTGTGTACATATGTTCATACGTATATACGGTCTACATGCGTGCTGTGTACATATGTTCATACGTATATACGGTCTACATGCGTGCTGTGTACATATGTTCATACGTATATACGGTCTACATGCGTGCTGTGTACATATGTTCATACGTATATACGGTCTACATGAGTGCTCTGTACATATGTTCATACGTATATACGCTGTACATGCGTGCTCTGTACATATGTTCATACGTATATACGCTGTACATGCGTGCTCTGTACATATGTTCATACGTATATACGGTCTACATGCGTGCTGTGTACATATGTTCATACGTATATACGGTCTACATGCGTGCTGTGTACATATGTTCATAAGTATATACGGTCTACATGCGTGCTGTGTACATATGTTTATACGTATATACGGTCTACATGCAAGCACGCGTGTGTACATCCAAACAAGTCAACACGCACACATTGTCTTAATGCGTCATTTATAATATCAGGGCGTTTAATAGAAGTAAAGTAGTAGTACTAGAAGTATTTACATCCCAATAAATTACAATGATGTTCCAATATTCGCACGGTTTTTTATTGGACGGTAAGCTTGAAAATCTGACACTATGATACAAAGCGGTTGATACACGCATTTGAGTAACTGCATCCACAACCCTGATACTGAAATTACAAACGGTGATATGCATGAGTTAGACAGAATTTCAATTACTAGGGGAGTGGTCGAAGTAACATGTTTGTACACTAGTGACCGTACAGTAGCGTACGTATATTGGAACTGCGTCGTCATTTATCCGTACTTCACTAATTGCACGGCACGTTGATATGAACGTTAATGCACGTCGAAAACGAATAAACCCCTATCCATCCAGATACAAATCGTACATAAATTGCGCCTCATGCTCGTTGTGCTGAACTTAAATAACTGTCATAGCCGGTGCAGCAAATATTTCTTAAATTCGGAACGGTTTGAGTGAAGTGTTGTGTCTATTTTAAGGACAAAGTATAAACACACTTAATACAAACGTTGTGCTGTTGGGTATCTTATGTTTCTCTAATAGTCTCATATTTCAAAAATATTTTGTAATAGTTGGTGTTTTATTAGCGGCCCGACGCCGGCTACTCGTTTATATGACCAAGAAAAAAATGCTAACTCAGTTGTGTGTTCAGCGCGAAATGCCTATCGAATTCCTCTCAACTAGCGAATGCACATGAGCGATTTTCTTAATAACTGACGGAAGATTCAATGGAAGTTTGAATTTTATTTTTGTTACTCAATGAGAAGTTGATGGTTGACTTAATGACATTTTGGTTGTCACAGCACTTCTGAATCTGTCTGTCAATCTCATTGGCGGCGGCGGCTTTAGCCGGAATTTCAGCTTCAATCATCACCGTGTAGATCGAAATATCGCCGAAGATGGCCAGAAAGAAATCATGTGTCGTTGCTTGAGATGACATTACATACATTACATAAAAAACAGTAATTTCTTATCGATTTGTAGGAATATATATATAACACGATTATGATTAAGGCCTGTATATTCAGAAGACGGAAAACGTTCATCAGCCACTTTATTAAAATTATAATGTCTTGGCTTTTCAAATTGTCTGGAAAACTCTCCGATGTCTATAGGTTAATAATGGTTAACCTATAATTCTGAAATGATTTTTTGTAATATTGACGCCATGCTTTCATAATTCAATTTAGAAATAATTCGTTCTATACGTTTATATCAGAAAATATTAATCAAAAACACAACTTGACATTGCTGTCAGAATTGAAATAAACGCATAGAGAGATATGTTGGTTATCATAATTACGACAAAACTGAATGCGTGACAATATATTGTGCGCATCGCAGTCATATAGTACAGTATATGTATAAATATACATTCAACGTTTGTGTAACGTCGCCCGAGGCGTAACGCTTTTTTCACGTCAACGTAATGACAAGTGATTCATGAGTTCGGTGACTATTTTTCAAGTGTAATACAAAGAGACATTCATAACGCATCAGGCGAAGATATTGGGATATTTGATCACATTGTTTAGTGTTGCTCGTTTCGGAGGTGACTAGCTGGAAGTTATCAAGGGTGGCCAGCTGGAAGTTACGGCTTGTTGGCCAGCTGGAAGTTATCGCGGAGTGGCCAACTGGAAGTTATCGCGAGGTGGCCAGCGGAAAGTTATCGCGCGGATTGGCCAACTGAAAGTTTTGCGGAGTGGCCAGCTGAAAAATATCGCCAAGTGGCCAGCTGAAAGTTATCAAGGGGAAACTTGCTTAGAGGTGCCAAGGAGTGCCCAGCTGAAAGTTATCGTGAGGTGACCAGCTGGGGGTTATCGTGAGGCGACCAGCTGGGGGTTATCGTGAGGTGACCAGCTGGGGGTTATCGTGAGGCGACCAGCTGGGGGTTATCGTAAGTTGACCAGCTGGGGGTTATCGTGAGGTGACCAGCTTAAGGTTATCGTGTGGTGACCAGCTGAACGTTATCGCGGGGGGACCAGGTGGGGGTTATCCTGAGGTGACCAGCTGGGGGTTATCGTGAGGTGACCAGCTTAAGGTTATCGTGTGGTGATCAGCTGGACGTTATCGCGGGGGGACCAGCTGGGGGTTATAGTTAGGTGACCAGCTGGGGGTTATCGTGTGGTGATTAGCTGGACGTTATCGCGGGAGGACCAGCTAGGGATTATCGCGTGGTGATCAGCTGGACGTTATCGCGGGGGGACCAGCTGGGTGTTATCGCGGGGTGGCCGAGAGACAGAATGAGAACGGGATGAGATACAAGTAGGTGGCCACTTGTTGTCATTCTTATAACTGTTCATATACTCTGGGTTTAACATTTGAAAAAAAATGACACTTTTAGTGTTCGTTGTTTTAGTTCTTTTTTCATGATGTTTTGAAATAATACATGTTTGAGTGTTGTATCGTGTTGGCTATTCACTCACAATAAAATAACGGCTACGACTTTAAAAACGGGCCATTGTGACCGTCACCTATCAAGTTAGATATAACTTTTTCTTTGTAAGGTGTGGGTTTGACGTATATCTTTGTAAGTTGACGTACATCTTTGTAAGTTGTGGGTTTGACGTATATCTTTGTAAGTTGTGGGTTTGACGTAAATCTTTGTAAGTTGACGTATATCTTTGTAAGTTGTGGGTTTGACGTATATCTTTGTAATGTAAGTTGTAGGTTTGACGTATATCTTTGTAAGTTGTGGGTTTGACGCATATCTTTGTAAGTTGTGGGTTTGACGTATATCTTTGTAAGTTGTGGGTTTGACGTATATCTTTGTAAGTTGACGTATATCTTTGTAAGGTGTGGGTTTTGACGTATATCTTTGTATTGTAAGATGTAGGTTTGACGTATATCTTTGTAAGTTGTGGGTTTGACGCATATCTTTGTAAGTTGTGGGTTTGGCGTATATCATTGTAAGTTGTTGGTTTAACGTATATCTTTGTAAGTTGTGGGTTTTACGTATATCTTTGTAAATTGAGGGTTTTGCGTATATCTTTGTACGTTGTGGGTTTGACGTATATCTTTGTAAGTTGTGGTTTTGACGTATATCTTTGTAATGTAAGTTGTAGGTTTGACGTATATCTTTGTAAGTTGTGGGTTTGACGCATATCTTTGTAAGTTGTGGGTTTGACGTATATCTTTGTAAGTTGTGGGTTTGACGTATATCTTTGTAAGTTGACGTATATCTTTGTAAGGTGTGGGTTTTGACGTATATCTTTGTAATGTAAGTTGTAGGTTTGACGTATATCTTTGTAAGTTGTGGGTTTGACGCATATCTTTGTAAGTTGTGGGTTTGGCGTATATCATTGTAAGTTGTTGGTTTAACGTATATCTTTGTAAGTTGTGGGTTTTACGTATATCTTTGTAAGTTGTGGGTTTGACGTATATCTTTGTAAATTGAGGGTTTTGCGTATATCTTTGTAAGTTGTGGGTTTGACGTATATCTTTGTAAGTTGTGGTTTTGACGTATATCTTTGTAAGTTGACGTATAGCTTTGTAAGTTGTGGGTTTGACTTATGTCTTTGTAAGTTGTGGGTTTGACGTATATCTTTGTAAGTTGTGGGTTTGACGTATATCTTTGTAAGTTGTGGGTTTGACGTATATCTTTGTAAGTTGTGGGTTTGACGTATATCTTTGTAAGTTGTGGGTTTGACGTATATCTTTGTAAGGTGTGGGTTTGACGTATATCTTTACAGGTAAGTTGTGGGCTTGACGTATATCTTTGTAAGTTGTGGGTTTGACGTATATCTTTGTAAGTTGTGGGTTGACGTATGTCTTTGTAAGTTGTGGGTTTGACGTATGTCTTTGTAAGTTGTGTGTTTGACGTATTTCTTGGTAAGTTGTGGGTTTGACATATATCTTTGTAAGGTGTGGGTTTGACGTATATCTTTGTAAGTTGTGGGTTTGACGTATATCTTTGTAAGTTGTGGGTTTGACGTATGTCTTTGTAAGTTGTGGGTTTTGACGTATATCTTTGTAAGTTGTGGGTTTGACGTATATCTTGGTAAGTTGTGGGTTTGACGTATATCTTTGTAAGTTGTGGGTTTTCCGTATATCTTTGTAAGTTGTCGGTTTGACGTATATCTTTGTAAGTTGTGGGTTTGACGTATATCTTTGTAAGTTGACGTATAGCTTTGTAAGTTGTGGGTTTTAAGTATATCTTTGTAAGTTGTGGGTTTTACGTATATCTTTGTAAGTTGTGGGTTTGACGTATATCTTTGTAAGTTGTGGGTTTGACGTATATCTTTGTAAGGTGTGGTTTTGACGTATATTTTTACAAGTAAGTTGTGGGTTTGACGTATATCTTTGTAAGTTGTGGGTTTGACGTATATCTTTGTAAGTTGTGGGTTTGACGTATATCTTTGTAAGTTGTGGGTTTGACGTATATCTTTGTAAGTTGTGGGTTTGACGTATTTCTTTGTAAGTTGTGGGTTTGACGTATGTCTTTGTAAGTTGTGGGTTTGACGTATATCTTTGTAAGTTGTGGGTTTGACGTATATCTTTGTAAGTTGTGGGTTTGACGTATATCTTTGTAAGTTGTGGGTTTGACGTTTATCTTTGTAAGTTGTGGGTTTGACGTATGTCTTTGTAAATTGTGGGTTTGACGTATTTCTTTGTAAGTTGTGGGTTTGACATATATCTTTGTAAGGTGTGGGTTTGACGTATATCTTTGTAAGTTGTGGGTTTGACGTATATCTTTGTAAGTTGTGGGTTTTACGTATATCTTTGTAAGTTGTGGGTTTGACGTATATCTTTGTAAGTTGAGGTTTTTGATGTATTTCTTTGTAAGGTGTGGGTTTGACGTATATCTTTGTAAGTTGACGTATATCTTTGTAAGTTGTGGGTTTGACGTATTTCTTTGTAAGTTGTGGGTTTGATGTATATCTTTGTAAGTTGTGGGTTTGACGTATTTCTTTGTAAGTTGTGGGTTTGACGTATGTCTTTGTAAGTTGTGGGTTTTATGTATATCTTTGTAAGTTGTGGGTTTGACGTATGTCTGTAAGTTGTTGGTTTGACGTATATCTTTGTAAGTTGTGGGTTTGACGTATGTCTTTGTAAGTTGTGGGTTTGACGTATATCTTTGTAAGTTGAGGGTTTGACGTAAAAAATTGTTTTTGTAGTTGAAGCTACAGTTGAACTTTCTGTTGCGTTGCAATGATTTTTAATACAAACACAATGACACTGAACTCTTGAGTGTCAATGGTATAACGAGTATTTTAAGCACGGCGATCTATCTGGACAACTTTTAACAGCATAAACTTGTTCTACCAATAAGAACTAGTTTTATAAGACAAATACACCGTCTTCTGCAAACATGCTTGGAAAGACTATAATTATGTCTCAACCACAAACGATTGCGAGCATTCTACGACATTTCATGACCAGGATATGTTATGTTCGGTTTAATTAATGTACGTGCGTTATTTGAGCTGGGGCTATTCGTGAAATATATTCAATATGTAAGCGGAAACAAATGCATAACGTTATTTAAAGTGACACTCTTATTCAAAATCAATACCTACACATGTATAACAAACATAAATTTTGAGTGACAAATCTTAAACTACTTATTAAATAATACATTTTTGGAAAATAATAATAACGGATAACAATATTATTACAGTGTATTTAATAGCTGAAAACTGAAAAGAATATTAAATGATTGGTGAATGCTAAAAGATTTATAGTGATCTACTATAGTCTCATAATGTAGATATACCGAGATTTCTGCACAATTCTTTTAAATTGATGACCTCGGTATCCTCCATAAGCACCATTGTTATCGACATTTATTCATTCTTTCTGGTATATTTAAACCATTGTATTAATTGTGGTAAATCTTATTTGGGAGTAAGAGTGCATCTTTAAGCGTTCACGTGTTAATTGAAACGTTTTTTCACTTTATATTTACGCCTCATCTTCCATTCCTTAAATGAACTGCCTTTCGGTAATAGCGGTATCATTCAATGTACGCAACATCTTCGGATATGTTCGGATCACTATTCATAAACAATATATACATGGATTTTTTTTTATCTTGTTATTATTTGTATCATGTCAGCAGGTCCCGTAAAAATAAATTAACATTTAAGAAAGTGTAAATTAATGATATGTTAAATGTATTGTTGCCATTAGTGTTTCAATTTTACGTTTAAAAGGGTTTTCAAGGTTGATCTTTTCCCACGTAATTGTGACGTCATTTTATAACTGTTTCCGGTTACGGTCGAGTCGCTCTATTAACAGAATGGGTGAGAAAGGATTACTGTTAGGTTTTCTTAAATGAAGTGAAGTATTTTTTTTAACAACTCTTGAATAAAAAAAGAACTATTGGTGTAAAGATAAGTTGCGGGATTGGTCTCAGTATCGGGGATATGAACCCAATTGGAATGGTCAAAGTATGCGTGGAGTCCTTTGGACTTCACACACTTTGACCACCCCAACTGCGTTCATACCCCGATAATGACATCAATCCCGCGCAATTCATTCCTTAAATGAATACATGTCGAAACTCAATCGATGTTTCACCATCAACACTGTAGTTGTATTTAACTTTTCGGTAGCGTTTCACTTAAAATTGATTATTA
Organism: Mya arenaria; assembly: GCF_026914265.1. Taxonomy (NCBI): domain Eukaryota; kingdom Metazoa; phylum Mollusca; class Bivalvia; order Myida; family Myidae; genus Mya; species Mya arenaria. The sequence goes on along the minus strand of NC_069135.1, from coordinate 11,743,560 downwards.
GTTTTATTAGTTAATTTTATTCATAAATGTTTATGGCGTTTACAATGTATATATATAATACTTAATATATATAATTCACGAAATACTTAATATTATCATGGAATTCTTTCAAAAAGTAGGTAGATTCTTTCAAATGATAGTTACCATATAAAGAGTGTTCCAATTCAAGTAAATGACACAAAACAAGAGTGTCACGTAGCGAAAGCCAACGTTCGTCTGTTGCTGTTTTCCAGTTGACATGCGTGCGCTATTCTCGAACGGTTATATGGTCATGTATGGCCTTGCTGTCGCTATATACATATGTTATATGTTACCACGAATTTCGCTTTACTGTCGTCATTTAACGCGTTAGTATAACCTCAAATTAGCAATTACAGTGTGCTTTGTTTATGACTTTTGTAAAAATTACACATTTAACACACCGATTGAGAGACTAACTGCAACCATTAATATGTATCACACACTGATAGCAAGAAATATTCAAGATTAACCAAATTCCAATTTGTAGGGAACGCTCTGATGACACAATGACAAAATGTATTGGTATGCTTAATCGGGTCACCTACTGACCCTGTAACATATATATCACGTCGAAAATTTGTTTACAAGTTTAAATGTTTCATTTATTCATCGAAATATTTATCGGAATCGGAAAATAGAAGCCACTTTAGCACGATATAAACTTGGTGACCCAATATGGAAAAATATTGGGTCACCGCGTGACCAGACCTGGACCAATGGCGTTTGCGTATAAATGCATATAATAACCGATATATCTATGAGATAAATTATGGGAAGCAAATATAAGTGTTTGGGTTTTAAATTGTTGTTTTTTCTTGTATAAATGACACATTTCGACGAGTATGTTTCTATTGATTATAAAGTTATGTTTCACCCTTTATGTATTAATTAATCAGCTTTACATTTAAAAAAAATCTGTTTCAGTTGTACTGATTACCTACTTATGGGGACCATTCCTTATTTGCTCTCATCCCCGCAGGCTAAAACTGCTGGCTGTACTGATACCAATCAGCTTGTGTTCCTGCTTCTACTTGAACCTGATCCTCACAGGTGCCATTAGGGATGGCTCCCCCATCCGACAACGCCTTCAGAGGCACCCAACGCTCAATTCCAGTCGCCCAGGCAGGGACGGACATCCATTCTGCTCACCGCTTGGCTCAGTCTACACTAATCCAAAGTGGGATTTTCGCCGCTTTGTAAGTATAAGTGAATACGCATACTTGTTCAAATACCTTTAAGAAGTTCGTACATTTTGTAGTTTTATTTTATTGTTATAGCGAGTTTTAATGTGATTATATGCATTATAGTAAATATATGTTGTATAAGCGCGTGTAAGTTTGTGGTCAGAGAAAACCGTTTTTATGACTTGCCCAACGAATTAGGTTGGGGATTCCTCCTTGTACTCCGGTTTGATAGCACGAAACACGATTACTCGTTATTTGAAGTCGCGTATAAGATAAATAAAACAAAAACATTAGCACAATGGGCTATTTTCCGACAGGGACCATGGTCGAGATTAGACCCAGGGAGGTCTTTGTGAGAAGCGAATGCACTAACCGCTGCATTAACCGGACAACCTTTTTTAAGAAAATATCCTTATATTAGATCTATTGTCAGAAACAAAACATATTCATATTTAATCAATTGACAATTATATCACTGATAACCTTAGGTGATGTATCTAAATACATTGAACATTAACACATTGGTACACGATTTGACAGACCCGTCCGCAGTTCTTATCCAGCTACAAGAACCCGTGTTTCCTCGGGAGACAAACAAAGGATAACGTAACCAAGGTAATTGTAGACACATGACCCAGGATTTAAATAATCATAAAATGTGAAGCTATCGTTGGAAGACACATTTCATGAAATAAACACTAGTAAAACATAACTATCTAGACAATGTTCGCATGTTATATATGCAGTAATCATATAATGCAGTAATATGGTAATTTCAACTTGAAAAAACGAAAAACTTTAATGCATGTACATTGTTAATATCTACGACATCACCGTCCCCTGTAGAGTGTCGGTCGCGTGCTTCACTGCCTGCCTTACTTCCTGGTGGCTGGCTTCCCGAAGGCTGGGACCACGGACCTGTGGCAACGCCTCAGTCATCACCCGGAAATCATGCTCAAGCACAGGAAGGAGCCCAATTTCCTCAACCTTGGCAGGTTCAGTAAGTGGTCGACGAAACGAAGGGTTAATGATTTTGAAATTGTCATTTGTTGCTTTGCATAAAACAAGTATTTAGCCAGACATGTATCATACATACATATTTAATTTATTTATATATTTACTACGGACACATGCATTTGTTCATTTATATGTACAGGGGGTCCATTTGAGGTTATCACGATGATGTACATGCGGTTACTGGGGAAGTCCGCTGTGGAACTACAGCGGCTGGTGGCGCCACTGGACTGTGGTCATCCCTTCCCCTATCATCACGGCATCACAGGCAAGGCAGTTATAACCATTGGCTGATGTCAATGAGATCGTGCTATATATTTTTCTTTTACAAATGGTTTGTTTTCCACACGGAATTGAAAAGACGGCACAAATCATATCACTAAAAGTGGCTTGTCGCCGTTTTACACTTGTATGATCGCTATTTTCGTTAAAACGTCAATAGTTATTATAGTACTTTACACCATTCAGTCGGAAGTGACTACACATGGCTGTGAATGCACGTTTATACGATCTTAGACCAGTGCATGCATACTTCCCATATTAAAAGGTCTGAAGCTGGTTTGACATTTAAAGAATTTGCTTACCATGGTGGATCTGCTTGATCGATTTGTTTTGTTTTCCTTTTTTACTGCATTTTTCATACTCGTTCACCGTAGCGAGTCACTTTATTAAATGCAAAATGGTTACGTACAACTATTTTTGTTTTCTTGTATGAGAGGTAATGTTTTCTAATAGTGTTTAAATTTAGTACACAAGCTTCAATTTTATTCCGATATATTGTGTTGAGAGTCGTGTAAAGCTTGAAACCAATATTAACCTGGAAATTGGTTATTTTGCTATATATAATATCGAGAAACTCTTATTAGTGGTCCCTAACCTCGATATCACAGTCCAAACGGAAAGTGTGCACGAGTTAGTGAGAGTCCTAGTTCTCTAGTGATCGTGGAAACGATAAAATTCAGCGAGCCAAGGTGACGATGGCCTATGTTAAAAAGAGTTCTTCTCCCATCTCCAGGTGAGGCGACAGTGGACGCGGCATTCTCGATGGGCAGCTGGCGGGCAACCCCGGGGAACGAAAACTGCAGTGAACCCCGAGTTACGAACGCCCAGTACGCCGCGCAACTCAACCCGGGCCTTAAGGTCCTCTTTCTCACCAGGGACCCTGTAGAAAGGTGGGACACAAGGAAGGGGACACTTTCAACTGTTAATCAATATTTTTATAACAGCAAACTGCCTAATTCTAGTAGAAGACACACTCGGAGGCATATTGTAATCTGTGAACTGCCAAAACTCTCTCTCTCTCTCTCTCTCTCTCTCTCTCTCTCTCTCTCTCTCTCTCTCTCTCTCTCTCTTAAATAAATAGTAATTATCCAACACGTCAATACGGTAGGAAACTGTACTGTCAGTCACTACCTACCTTACCTTTCAACTGAACCACCAGTAACACCTGATAAAGGTTAAAGAGGGATGGGACCTAAGAAACTCCTTTATGATCTCTGTTTCACGGACTCAGGGACTGTTCCAACACGGAAATGTACATTTGTATCCCTCGTTCAGTGTCGGGTTTGTGTGTGGTGTATGTACATTTGTATCCCTCGTTCAGTGTCGGACATGTGTGTGGTGTATGTACATTTGTATCCCTCGTTCAGTGTCGGGCATGTGTGTGGTGTATGTACATTTGTATCCCTCGTTCAGGGTCGGGCATGTGTGTGGTGTATGTACATTTGTATCCCTCGTTCAGGGTCGGGCATGTGTGTGGTGTATGTACATTTGTATCCCTCTTCAGTGTCGGACATGTGTGTGGTGTATGTACATTTGTATCCCTCGTTCAGTGTCGGGCATGTGTGTGGTGTATGTACATTTGTATCCCTCGTTCAGGGTCGGGCATGTGTGTGGTGTTTGTACATTTGTATCCCTCGTTCAGGGTCGGGCATGTGTGTGGTGTATGTACATTTGTATCCATCGTTCAGGGTCGGGCCTGTGTGTGGTGTTTGTACATTTGTATCCCTCGTTCAGGGTCGGGCATGTGTGTGATGTGTGTACATTTGTATCCCTCGTTCAGTGTCGGGCATGTGTGTGGTGTATGTACATTTGTATCCCTCGTTCAATGTCGGGCATGTGTGTGATGTGTGTACATTTGTATCCCTCGTTCAGTATCGGGTCTGTGTGTGGTGTATGTACATTTGTATCCATGTACATTTGTATCCCTCGTTTAGTGTCGGGCATGTGTGTGGTGTATGTACATTTGTATCCCTCGTTCAGGGTCGGGCATGTGTGTGGTGTATGTACATTTGTATCCCTCGTTCAGTGTCGGGCATGTGTGTGGTGTATGTACATTTGTATCCCTCGTTCAGGGTCGGGCATGTCTGTGGTGTATGTACATTTGTATCCCTCGTTTAGTGTCGGGCATGTGTGTGGTGTATGTACATTTGTATCCCTCGTTCAGTGTCGGGCATGTGTGTGGTGTTTGTACATTTGTATCCCTCGTTCAGGGTCGGGCATGTGTGTGGTGTTTGTACATTTGTATCCCTCGTTCAGGGTCGGGCATGTGTGTGGTGTATGTACATTTGTATCCCTCGTTCAGTGTCGGGCATGTGTGTGGTGTATGTACATTTGTATCCCTCGTTCAGGGTCGGGCATGTGTGTGGTGTATGTACATTTGTATCCCTCGTTTAGTGTCGGGCATGTGTGTGGCGAATGTACATTTGTATCCCTCGTTTAGTGTCGGGCATGTGTGTGGCGAATGTACATTTGTATCCCTCGTTCAGTGTGGGGCATGTCTGTGGCGAATGTACATTTGTATCCCTCGTTTAGTGTCGGGCATGTGTGTGGTGAATGTACATTTGTATCCCTCGTTCAGTGTCGGGCATGTGTGTGGCGAATGTACATTTGTATCCCTCGTTTAGTGTCGGGCATGTCTGTGGTGAATGTACATTTGTATCCCTCGTTTAGTGTCGGGCATGTCTGTGGTGAATGTACATTTGTATCCCTCGTTTAGTGTCGGGCATGTGTGTGGTGAATGTACATTTGTATCCCTCGTTTAGTGTCGGGCATGTCTGTGGTGAATGTACATTTGTATCCCTCGTTTAGTGTCGGTCATGTGTGTGGCGAATGTACATTTGTATCCCTCGTTTAGTGTCGGGCATGTGTGTGGCGAATGTACATTTGTATCCCTCGTTTAGTGTCGGGCATGTGTGTGGCGAATGTACATTTGTATCCCTCGTTTAGTGTCGGGCATGTGTGTGGCGAATGTACATTTGTATCCCTCGTTTAGTGTCGGGCATGTGTGTGGCGAATGTACATTTGTATCCCTCGTTCAGTGTCGGGCATGTGTGTGGCGAATGTACATTTGTATCCCTCGTTTAGTGTCGGTCATGTGTGTGGCGAATGTACATTTGTATCCCTCGTTTAGGGTCGGGCATGTGTGTGGCGAATGTACATTTGTATCCCTCGTTTAGTGTCGGGCTTGTGTGTGGTGTATGTACATTTGAATCCCTCGTTTAGTGTCGGGCTTGTGTGTGGCGAATGTACATTTGTATCCCTCGTTTACTGTCGGGCATGTCTGTGGCGAATGTACATTTGTATCCCTCGTTTAGTGTCGGGCATGTGTGTGGCGAATGTACATTTGTATCCCTCGTTTAGTGTCGGGCATGTCTGTGGTGTATGTACATTTGTATCCCTCGTTTAGTGTCGGGCATGTGTGTGGCGAATGTACATTTGTATCCCTCGTTTAGTGTCGGGCATGTGTGTGGCGAATGTACATTTGTATCCCTCGTTTAGTGTCGGGCTTGTGTGTGGTGTATGTACATTTGTATCCCTCGTTTAGTGTCGGGCATGTGTGTGGCGAATGTACATTTGTATCCCTCGTTCAGTGTCGGGCTTGTGTGTGGTGTATGTACATTTGTATCCCTCGTTCAGTGTCGGGCATGTGTGTGGTGTATGTACATTTGTATCCCTCGTTTAGTGTCGGGCATGTGTGTGGCGAATGTACATTTGTATCCCTCGTTCAGTGTCGGGCTTGTGTGTGGTGTATGTATATTTGTATCCCTCATTCAGTGTCGGGCATGTGTGTGGCGAATGTACATTTGTATCCCTCGTTCAGTGTCGGGCTTGTGTGTGGTGAATGTACATTTGTATCCCTCGTTTAGTGTCGGGCATGTGTGTGGCGAATGTACATTTGTATCCCTCGTTTAGTGTCGGGCATGTGTGTGGCGAATGTACATTTGTATCCCTCGTTCAGTGTCGGGCATGTGTGTGGCGAATGTACATTTGTATCCCTCATTCAGTGTCGGGCTTGTGTGTGGTGTATGTACATTTGTATCCCTCGTTTAGTGTCGGGCTTGTGTGTGGTGAATGTACATTTGTATCCCTCGTTCAGTGTCGGGCTTGTGTGTGGTGAATGTACATTTGTATCCCTCGTTTAGTGTCGGGCATGTGTGTGGCGAATGTACATTTGTATCCCTCATTCAGTGTCGGGCTTGTGTGTGGTGTATGTACATTTGTATCCCTCGTTCAGTGTCGGGCTTGTGTGTGGTGTATGTACATTTGTATCCCTCGTTCAGTGTCGGGCATGTGTGTGGCGAATGTACATTTGTATCCCTCGTTCAGTGTCGGGCTTGTGTGTGGTGTATGTACATTTGTATCCCTCATTCAGGGTCGGGCTTGTGTGTGGTGTATGTACATTTGTATCCCTCGTTCAGTGTCGGGCATGTGTGTGGTGTATGTACATTTGTATCCCTCGTTCAGGGTCGGGCATGTGTGTGGTGTATGTACATTTGTATCCCTCGTTCAGTGTCGGGCATGTGTGTGGTGTATGTACATTTGTATCCCTCATTCAGGGTCGGGCATGTGTGTGGTGTATGTACATTTGTATCCCTCGTTCAGTGTCGGGCTTGTGTGTGGTGTATGTACATTTGTATCCCTCGTTCAGTGTCGGGCTTGTGTGTGGTGTATGTACATTTGTATCCCTCGTTCAGGGTCGGGCATGTGTGTGGTGTATGTACATTTGTATCCCTCGTTCAGTGTCGGGCATGTGTGTGGTGTATGTACATTTGTATCCCTCGTTTAGTGTCGGGCTTGTGTGTGGTGTATGTACATTTGTATCCCTCGTTCAGTGTCGGGCATGTGTGTGGTGTATGTACATTTGTATCCCTCGTTCAGTGTCGGACATGTGTGTGGTGTATGTACATTTGTATCCCTCGTTCAGTGTCGGGCATGTGTGTGGTGAATGTACATTTGTATCCCTCGTTCAGTGTCGGGCTTGTGTGTGGTGTATGTACATTTGTATCCCTCGTTCAGTGTCGGGCATGTGTGTGGTGTATGTACATTTGTATCCCTCGTTCAGTGTCGGGCATGTGTGTGGTGTATGTACATTTGTATCCCTCGTTCAGTGTCGGGCCTGTGTGTGGTGTATGTACATTTGTATCCCTCGTTCAGTGTCGGACATGTGTGTGGTGTATGTACATTTGTATCCCTCGTTCAGTGTCGGGCATGTGTGTGGTGTATGTACATTTGTATCCCTCGTTCAGTGTCGGGCTTGTGTGTGGTGTATGTACATTTGTATCCCTCGTTCAGTGTCGGGCTTGTGTGTGGTGTATGTACATTTGTATCCCTCGTTCAGGGTCGGGCATGTGTGTGGTGTATGTACATTTGTATCCCTCGTTCAGTGTCGGGCATGTGTGTGGTGTATGTACATTTGTATCCCTCGTTTAGTGTCGGGCATGTGTGTGGTGTATGTACATTTGTATCCCTCGTTCAGTGTCGGGCATGTGTGTGGTGTATGTACATTTGTATCCCTCGTTCAGTGTCGGACATGTGTGTGGTGTATGTACATTTGTATCCCTCGTTCAGTGTCGGACATGTGTGTGGTGTATGTACATTTGTATCCCTCGTTCAGTGTCGGGCTTGTGTGTGGTGTATGTACATTTGTATCCCTCGTTCAGTGTCGGGCATGTGTGTGGTGTATGTACATTTGTATCCCTCGTTCAGTGTCGGGCCTGTGTGTGGTGTATGTACATTTGTATCCCTCGTTCAGTGTCGGACATGTGTGTGGCGAATGTACATTTGTATCCCTCGTTCAGTGTCGGGCTTGTGTGTGGTGTATGTACATTTGTATCCCTCGTTCAGTGTCGGGCTTGTGTGTGGTGTATGTACATTTGTATCCCTCGTTCAGTGTCGGGCATGTGTGTGGTGTATGTACATTTGTATCCCTCGTTCAGTGTCGGGCTTGTGTGTGGTGTATGTACATTTGTATCCCTCGTTCAGTGTCGGGCCTGTGTGTGGTGTATGTACATTTGTATCCCTCGTTCAGTGTCGGGCCTGTGTGTGGTGTATGTACATTTGTATCCCTCGTTTAGTGTCGGGCTTGTGTGTGGTGTATGTACATTTGTATCCCTCGTTCAGTGTCGGACATGTGTGCGGTGTATGTACATTTGTATCCCTCGTTCAGTGTCGGGCTTGTGTGTGGTGTATGTACATTTGTATCCCTCGTTTAGTGTCGGGCTTGTGTGTGGTGTATGTACATTTGTATCCCTCGTTTAGTGTCGGACATGTGTGTGGTGTATGTACATTTGTATCCCTCGTTTAGTGTCGGACATGTGTGTGGCGAATGTACATTTGTATCCCTCGTTCAGTGTCGGGCTTGTGTGTGGTGTATGTACATTTGTATCCCTCGTTTAGTGTCGGGCATGTGTGTGGCGAATGTACATTTGTATCCCTCGTTCAGTGTCGGGCTTGTGTGTGGTGTATGTACATTTGTATCCCTCGTTTACTGTCGGGCATGTCTGTGGCGAATGTACATTTGTATCCCTCGTTCAGTGTCGGGCATGTGTGTGGTGTATGTACATTTGTATCCCTCGTTCAGTGTCGGGCTTGTGTGTGGTGTATGTACATTTGTATCCCTCGTTCAGGGTCGGGCATGTGTGTGGTGTATGTACATTTGTATCCCTCGTTCAGTGTCGGGCATGTGTGTGGTGTATGTACATTTGTATCCCTCGTTCAGTGTCGGGCTTGTGTGTGGTGTATGTACATTTGTATCCCTCGTTCAGTGTCGGGCATGTGTGTGGTGTATGTACATTTGTATCCCTCGTTCAGGGTCGGGCATGTGTGTGGTGTATGTACATTTGTATCCCTCGTTTAGTGTCGGGCATGTGTGTGGCGAATGTACATTTGTATCCCTCGTTCAGGGTCGGGCTTGTGTGTGGTGTATGTACATTTGTATCCCTCGTTTAGTGTCGGGCATGTGTGTGGTGTATGTACATTTGTATCCCTCGTTTAGTGTCGGGCATGTGTGTGGTGTATGTACATTTGTATCCCTCGTTTAGTGTCGGGCATGTGTGTGGTGTATGTACATTTGTATCCCTCGTTCAGTGTCGGGCATGTGTGTGGTGTATGTACATTTGTATCCCTCGTTCAGTGTCGGGCCTGTGTGTGGTGTATGTACATTTGTATCCCTCGTTCAGTGTCGGGCCTGTGTGTGGTGTATGTACATTTGTATCCCTCGTTCAGTGTCGGACATGTGTGTGGTGTATGTACATTTGTATCCCTCGTTCAGTGTCGGGCATGTGTGTGGTGTATGTACATTTGTATCCCTCGTTCAGTGTCGGGCTTGTGTGTGGTGTATGTACATTTGTATCCCTCGTTCAGTGTCGGGCTTGTGTGTGGTGTATGTACATTTGTATCCCTCGTTCAGGGTCGGGCATGTGTGTGGTGTATGTACATTTGTATCCCTCGTTCAGTGTCGGGCATGTGTGTGGTGTATGTACATTTGTATCCCTCGTTTAGTGTCGGGCTTGTGTGTGGTGTATGTACATTTGTATCCCTCGTTCAGTGTCGGGCATGTGTGTGGTGTATGTACATTTGTATCCCTCGTTCAGTGTCGGACATGTGTGTGGTGTATGTACATTTGTATCCCTCGTTCAGTGTCGGACATGTGTGTGGTGTATGTACATTTGTATCCCTCGTTCAGTGTCGGGCTTGTGTGTGGTGTATGTACATTTGTATCCCTCGTTCAGTGTCGGGCATGTGTGTGGTGTATGTACATTTGTATCCCTCGTTCAGTGTCGGGCATGTGTGTGGTGTATGTACATTTGTATCCCTCGTTCAGTGTCGGACATGTGTGTGGCGAATGTACATTTGTATCCCTCGTTCAGTGTCGGGCTTGTGTGTGGTGTATGTACATTTGTATCCCTCGTTCAGTGTCGGGCTTGTGTGTGGTGTATGTACATTTGTATCCCTCGTTCAGTGTCGGGCATGTGTGTGGTGTATGTACATTTGTATCCCTCGTTCAGTGTCGGGCTTGTGTGTGGTGTATGTACATTTGTATCCCTCGTTCAGTGTCGGGCTTGTGTGTGGTGTATGTACATTTGTATCCCTCGTTCAGTGTCGGGCCTGTGTGTGGTGTATGTACATTTGTATCCCTCGTTTAGTGTCGGGCTTGTGTGTGGTGTATGTACATTTGTATCCCTCGTTCAGTGTCGGACATGTGTGCGGTGTATGTACATTTGTATCCCTCGTTCAGTGTCGGGCATGTGTGTGGTGTATGTACATTTGTATCCCTCGTTTAGTGTCGGGCTTGTGTGTGGTGTATGTACATTTGTATCCCTCGTTCAGTGTCGGACATGTGTGTGGTGTATGTACATTTGTATCCCTCGTTCAGTGTCGGACATGTGTGTGGCGAATGTACATTTGTATCCCTCGTTCAGTGTCGGGCTTGTGTGTGGTGTATGTACATTTGTATCCCTCGTTTAGTGTCGGGCATGTGTGTGGCGAATGTACATTTGTATCCCTCGTTCAGTGTCGGGCTTGTGTGTGGTGTATGTACATTTGTATCCCTCGTTTACTGTCGGGCATGTCTGTGGCGAATGTACATTTGTATCCCTCGTTCAGTGTCGGGCATGTGTGTGGTGTATGTACATTTGTATCCCTCGTTCAGTGTCGGGCTTGTGTGTGGTGTATGTACATTTGTATCCCTCGTTCAGGGTCGGGCATGTGTGTGGCGAATGTACATTTGTATCCCTCGTTCAGTGTCGGGCATGTGTGTGGTGTATGTACATTTGTATCCCTCGTTCAGTGTCGGGCTTGTGTGTGGTGTATGTACATTTGTATCCCTCGTTCAGTGTCGGGCATGTGTGTGGTGTATGTACATTTGTATCCCTCGTTCAGGGTCGGGCTTGTGTGTGGTGTATGTACATTTGTATCCCTCGTTTAGTGTCGGGCATGTGTGTGGCGAATGTACATTTGTATCCCTCGTTCAGGGTCGGGCTTGTGTGTGGTGTATGTACATTTGTATCCCTCGTTTAGTGTCGGGCATGTGTGTGGTGTATGTACATTTGTATCCCTCGTTTAGTGTCGGGCATGTGTGTGGTGTATGTACATTTGTATCCCTCGTTTAGTGTCGGGCATGTGTGTGGTGTATGTACATTTGTATCCCTCGTTCAGTGTCGGGCATGTGTGTGGTGTATGTACATTTGTATCCCTCGTTTAGTGTCGGGCATGTGTGTGGTGTATGTACATTTGTATCCCTCGTTCAGTGTCGGGCTTGTGTGTGGTGTATGTACATTTGTATCCCTCGTTCAGTGTCGGGCATGTGTGTGGTGTATGTACATTTGTATCCCTCGTTCAGTGTCGGGCTTGTGTGTGGTGTATGTACATTTGTATCCCTCGTTCAGGGTCGGGCATGTGTGTGGTGTATGTACATTTGTATCCCTCGTTTAGTGTCGGGCATGTGTGTGGTGTATGTACATTTGTATCCCTCGTTCAGGGTCGGGCATGTGTGTGGTGTATGTACATTTGTATCCCTCGTTCAGTGTCGGGCTTGTGTGTGGTGTATGTACATTTGTATCCCTCGTTCAGGGTCGGGCATGTGTGTGGCGTATGTACATTTGTATCCCTCGTTCAGTGTCGGGCATGTCTGTGGCGAATGTACATTTGTATCCCTCGTTCAGTGTCGGGCTTGTGTGTGGTGTATGTACATTTGTATCCCTCGTTCAGTGTCGGGCCTGTGTGTGGTGTATGTACATTTGTATCCCTCGTTCAGTGTCGGGCATGTGTGTGGTGTATGTACATTTGTATCCCTCGTTCAGTGTCGGGCTTGTGTTTGGTGTATGTACATTTGTATCCCTCATTCAGGGTCGGGCATGTGTGTGGTATATGTACATTTGTATCCCTCGTTCAGGGTCGGGCATGTGTTTGGTGTTTGTACATTTGTATCCCTCGTTCAGTGTCGGGCTTCTGTTTGGTGTATGTACATTTGTATCCCTCATTCAGTGTCGGGCATGTGTATGGTGTATGTACATTTGTATCCCTCGTTCAGTGTCGGGCTTGTGTTTGGTGTATGTACATTTGTATCCCTCATTCAGGGTCGGGCATGTGTGTGGTATATGTACATTTGTATCCCTCGTTTAGTGTCGGGCTTGTGTGTGGTGTATGTACATTTGTATCCCTCGTTCAGTGTCGGACATGTGTGTGGTGTATGTACATTTGTATCCCTCGTTCAGGGTCGGGCTTGTGTGTGGTGTTTGTACATTTGTATCCCTCGTTCAGGGTCGGGCATGTCTGTGGTGTATGAACATTTGTATCCCTCGTTCAGTGTCGGGCTTGTGTGTGGTGTATGTACATTTGTATCCCTCATTCAGGGTCGGGCATGTGTGTGGTGTATGTACATTTGTATCCCTCGTTCAGGGTCGGGCATGTGTTTGGTGTATGTACATTTGTATCCCTCATTCAGGGTCGGGCATGTGTGTGGTGTATGTACATTTGTATCCCTCGTTCAGTGTCGGGCTTGTGTTTGGTGTATGTACATTTGTATCCCTCATTCAGGGTCGGGCATGTGTGTGGTGTATGTACATTTGTATCCCTCGTTCAGTGTCGGGCATGTGTGCGGTGTATGTACATTTGTATCCCTCGTTCAGTGTCGGGCATGTGTGCGGTGTATGTACATTTGTATCCCTCGTTCAGTGTCGGGCATGTGTGCGGTGTATGAACATTTGTATCCCTCGTTCAGTGTCGGGCCTGTGTGTGGTGTATGCACATTTGTACCCCTCGTTCAGTTTCGGGAATGTGTGTGGTGTATGTACATTTGTATCCCTCGTTCAGTGTTGGGCATGTGTGTGGTGTATGTACATTTGTATCTCTCGTTCAGTGTCGGGCATGTGTGTGGTGTATGTTATCCCTCGTTCAGTGTCGGGCATGTGTGTGATGTATGTATATTTGTATCCCTCGTTCAGTGTCGGGCATGTGTGTGGTGTATGTACATTTGTATCCCTCGTTCAGTGTCGGGCCTGTGTTTGGTGTATGTACATTTGTATCCGTCGTTCAGTGTCGGGCATGTGTGTGGTGTATGTACATTTGTATCCCTCGTTCAGTGTCGGGCATGTGTGTGGTGTATGTACATTTGTATCCCTCGTTCAGTGTCGGGCATGTGTGCGGTGTATGTACATTTGTATCCCTCGTTCAGTGTCGGGCATGTGTGTGGTGTATGTACATTTGTATCCCTCGTTCAGTGTCGGGCATGTGTGTGGTGTATGTACATTTGTATCCCTCGTTCAGTGTCGGGCATGTGTGTGGTGTATGTACATTTGTATCCCTCGTTCAGTGTCGGGCTTGTGTTTGGTGTATGTACATTTGTATCCCTCGTTCAGTGTCGGGCTTGTGTGTGGTGTATGTACATTTGTATCCCTCGTTCAGTGTCGGGCATGTGTGTGGTGTATGTACATTTGTATCCCTCGTTCAGTGTCGGGCATGTGTGTGGTGTATGTACATTTGTATCCCTCGTTCAGTGTCGGGCATGTGTGTGGTGTATGTACATTTGTATCCCTCGTTTAGTGTCGGGCATGTGTGTGGTGTATGTACATTTGTATCCCTCGTTCAGTGTCGGGCATGTGTATGGTGTATGTACATTTGTATCCCTCGTTCAGTGTCGGGTCTGTGTGTGGTGTATGTACATTTGTATCCCTCGTTCAGTGTCGGGCATGTGTGCGGTGTATGTACATTTGTATCCCTCGTTCAGTGTCGGGCCTGTGTGTGGTGTATGTACATTTGTATCCCTCGTTCAGTGTCGGGCATGTGTGTGGTGTATGTACATTTGTATCCCTCGTTCAGTGTCGGGCATGTGTGTGGTGTATGTACATTTGTATCCCTCGTTCAGTGTCGGGCATGTGTGCGGTGTATGTACATTTGTATCCCTCGTTCAGTGTCGGGCATGTGTGTGGTGTATGTACATTTGTATCCCTCGTTCAGTGTCGGGCATGTGTGTGGTGTTTGTACATTTGTATCCCTCGTTCAGTGTCGGGCATGTGTGTGGTGTATGTACATTTGTATCCCTCGTTCAGTGTCGGGCTTGTGTTTGGTGTATGTACATTTGTATCCCTCGTTCAGTGTCGGGCATGTGTGTGGTGTATGTACATTTGTATCCCTCGTTTAGTGTCGGGCATGTGTGCGGTGTATGTACATTTGTATCCCTCGTTCAGTGTCGGGCATGTGTATGGTGTATGTACATTTGTATCCCTCGTTCAGTGTCGGGTCTGTGTGTGGTGTATGTACATTTGTATCCCTCGTTTAGTGTCGGGCATGTGTGCGGTGTATGTACATTTGTATCCCTCGTTCAGTGTCGGGCCTGTGTGTGGTGTATGTACATTTGTATCCCTCGTTCAGTGTCGGGCATGTGTGTGGTGTATGTACATTTGTATCCCTCGTTCAGTGTCGGGTCTGTGTGTGGTGTATGTACATTTGTATCCCTCGTTTAGTGTCGGGCATGTGTGCGGTGTATGTACATTTGTATCCCTCGTTCAGTGTCGGGCCTGTGTGTGGTGTATGTACATTTGTATCCCTCGTTCAGTGTCGGGCATGTGTGTGGTGTATGTACATTTGTATCCCTCGTTCAGTGTCGGGCATGTGTTTGGTGTATGTACATTTGTATCCCTCGTTCAGTGTCGGGCATGTGTGTGGTGTATGTACATTTGTATCCCTCGTTCAGTGTCGGGCATGTGTGTGGTGTATGTACATTTGTATCCCTCGTTCAGTGTCGGGCATGTGTTTGGTGTATGTACATTTGTATCCCTCATTCAGGGTCGGGCATGTGTGTGGTATATGTACATTTGTATCCCTCGTTCAGTGTTGGGCATGTGTGTGGTGTATGTACATTTGTATCCCTCGTTCAGTGTCGGGCATGTGTGTGGTGTATGTACATTTGTATCCCTCGTTCAGTGTCGGGCCTGTGTTTGGTGTATGTACATTTGTATCCCTCGTTTAGTGTCGGGCTTGTGTGTGGTGTATGTACATTTGTATCCCTCGTTTAGTGTCGGGCATGTGTGCGGTGTATGTACATTTGTATCCCTCGTTCAGTGTCGGGCATGTGTGTGGTGTATGTACATTTGTATCCCTCGTTTAGTGTCGGGCCTGTGTGTGGTGTATGTACATTTGTATCCCTCATTCAGGGTCGGGCATGTGTGTGGTGTATGTACATTTGTATCCCTCGTTCAGTGTCGGGCCTGTGTGTGGTGTATGTACATTTGTATCCCTCGTTTAGTGTCGGGCTTGTGTGTGGTGTATGTACATTTGTATCCCTCGTTCAGTGTCGGGCCTGTGTGTGGTGTATGTACATTTGTATCCCTCGTTTAGTGTTGGGCATGTGTGTGGTGTATGTACATTTGTATCCCTCGTTCAGTGTCGGGCATGTGTATGGTGTATGTACATTTGTATCCCTCGTTCAGTGTCGGGCTTGTGTGTGGTGTATGTACATTTGTATCCCTCGTTCAGGGTCGGGCATGTGTGTGGTGTATGTACATTTGTATCCCTCGTTTAGTGTCGGGCTTGTGTGTGGTGTATGTACATTTGTATCCCTCGTTCAGTGTCGGGCCTGTGTGTGGTGTATGTACATTTGTATCCCTCGTTTAGTGTCGGGCATGTGTGTGGTGTATGTACATTTGTATCCCTCGTTCAGTGTCGGGCCTGTGTGTGGTGTATGTACATTTGTATCCCTCGTTCAGTGTCGGGCATGTGTGTGGTGTATGTACATTTGTATCCCTCGTTCAGTGTCGGGCCTGTGTGTGGTGTATGTACATTTGTATCCCTCGTTCAGTGTCGGGCATGTGTATGGTGTATGTACATTTGTATCCCTCGTTCAGTGTCGGGCCTGTGTGTGGTGTATGTACATTTGTATCCCTCGTTCAGTGTCGGGCCTGTGTGTGGTGTATGTACATTTGTATCCCTCATTCAGGGTCGGGCATGTGTGTGGTATATGTACATTTGTATCCCTCGTTCAGTGTTGGGCATGTATGTGGTGTATGTTATCCCTCGTTCAGTGTCGGGCTTGTGTTTGGTGTATGTACATTTGTATCCCTCGTTCAGTGTCGGGCCTGTGTGTGGTGTATGTACATTTGTATCCCTCGTTCAGTGTCGGGCATGTATGTGGTGTATGTTATCCCTCGTTCAGTGTCGGGCTTGTGTTTGGTGTATGTACATTTGTATCCCTCGTTCAGTGTCGGGCATGTATGTGGTGTATGTTATCCCTCGTTCAGTGTCGGGCTTGTGTGTGGCGTATGTACATTTGTATCCCTCGTTCAGTGTCGGGCATGTATGTGGTGTATGTTATCCCTCGTTCAGTGTCGGGCCTGTGTGTGGTGTATGTACATTTGTATCCCTCGTTCAGTGTCGGGCATGTATGTGGTGTATGTTATCCCTCGTTCAGTGTCGGGCCTGTGTGTGGTGTATGTACATTTGTATCCCTCGTTCAGTGTCGGGCATGTATGTGGTGTATGTTATCCCTCGTTCAGTGTCGGGCTTGTGTTTGGTGTATGTACATTTGTATCCCTCGTTCAGTGTCGGGCCTGTGTGTGGTGTATGTTATCCCTCGTTCAGTGTCGGGCTTGTGTGTGGCGTATGTACATTTGTATCCCTCGTTCAGTGTCGGGCATGTATGTGGTGTATGTTATCCCTCGTTCAGTGTCGGGCTTGTGTTTGGTGTATGTACATTTGTATCCCTCGTTCAGTGTCGGGCATGTATGTGGTGTATGTTATCCCTCGTTCAGTGTCGGGCTTGTGTGTGGCGTATGTACATTTGTATCCCTCGTTCAGTGTCGGGCATGTATGTGGTGTATGTTATCCCTCGTTCAGTGTCGGGCTTGTGTGTGGTGTATGTACATTTGTATCCCTCGTTCAGTGTCGGGCCTGTGTGTGGTGTATGTTATCCCTCGTTCAGTGTCGGGCTTGTGTGTGGCGTATGTACATTTGTATCCCTCGTTCAGTGTCGGGCATGTATGTGGTGTATGTTATCCCTCGTTCAGTGTCGGGCTTGTGTGTGGCGTATGTTATCCCTCGTTCAGTGTCGGGCATGTATGTGGTGTATGTTATCCCTCGTTCAGTGTCGGGCTTGTGTGTGGCGTATGTACATTTGTATCCCTCGTTCAGTGTCGGGCTTGTGTGTGGCGTATGTACATTTGTATCCCTCGTTCAGTGTCGGGCTTGTGTTTGGTGTATGTACATTTGTATCCCTCGTTCAGTGTCGGGCCTGTGTGTGGTGTATGTACATTTGTATCCCTCGTTCAGTGTCGGGCCTGTGTGTGGTGTATGTACATTTGTATCCCTCGTTCAGTGTCGGGCATGTATGTGGTGTATGTTATCCCTCGTTCAGTGTCGGGCTTGTGTGTGGCGTATGTACATTTGTATCCCTCGTTCAGTGTCGGGCATGTGTGTGGTGTATGTACATTTGTATCCCTCGTTCAGTGTCGGGCTTGTGTGTGGCGTATGTACATTTGTATCCCTCGTTCAGTGTCGTTTGGGTCCTTACCTTGTGTCACGTTACAGTGTTTATATTTGTTTTGTTTTTTCTTCTGAGCTTGTCCCTGCAGTTGTCTTTGTTGTACAAATCCTTTAGAATACCCTTCAGTTGTCGCTTTCGTTTGTCTGCAGGATCTACTCTGACTACATTTACGAGGCACGGTTCCTGCGCTACCCGACCTCTCCGCAACTCTTCCACAAAGCCGTCACCAGGGCCATAAAAATGCATAACGACTGCAGAAAGCACAGCTCACTCCGCGCATGCGCATACAATAACACATTGGAAAATTATCAGGTAGATGATTGGCAATTATATTAGTGTTAGAGGAATTACATAACCGTGCATGCAAATCAAACTGTTTATGACCGAACTTGGCGACGGTAGTTTGATTATGACACTTGTCACATGTCAAAAAGACACACTCTTGATTGAGTCCGAATTCCCGAATCTCTCAAAATTGCAATAGGTTTTGTAAAGATTGATGCCACGGTGCCCAGCAGTTATGAAACATTGAGATACATGTACATATTTACAGTTTTTAGCGATTTGCCAATTGCATGTAATGTCAATGTTTATGTATTTCTAGTTCTGGTGTATGAGTTATTACGTATTATTAGTTTTCCAAGAATGACCAAGGCCCCGACTCGCTTACATTTCTTCAAATCACTGTGCATCAACCAGTTGGTACCATGTTGGCTCCCTCTATTTGCAGGCCCGTGTGCGGGTCGGGCTGTACCACGTGTATATCCGGGACTGGATTGAGACGTTCTCGCGTGCGCAAGTGCTTGTTGTGCGCTCCGAAGACACCATTGCCCTGGACACGCGAGAACACGAGTACAATAGGATGCTCAAGTTCCTCGACGTCCGTAAGTCTTTCATGATTTCATTTTTATGTATTCGTTCTAAAGCAAACAGACAAAGATGTGTTCTGATTAAGTATATGATGCTGCATTTATTTGAGGATGGATATCTGCGTCATCATGTTAAGGACCTACACCACGATTGACACAGTAACATAATGGAGCCCGTCTCTCTTCGTTCAACATTGTTTTAACACTGAAGAAATGAAATTGTTTCCACGTGTGTTTAACTCATCTCTGTGTTTTAAGGGCCGTTCACCCGGAACGAGCAGGCGGTCGTCTTTAACCTAAAGCCATCCAATGCCCGGAGGCAAAAGGAGATTGAGCAGGGCGACATGCTTCCTGCCACCCGGCGGCTCCTTGAGGACTTCTACCGACCGCACAACGCAGAACTACATGAGATGTTTCCCGAGATTGATTACCTGTACAATGACGTGCCGGGAACCACGGCGGAGTACACTGCGAAGTAAATGTAGGGACCAGAATGCAACGAGAAATAGACAGTTAAATTGTTGACCTGGGATGCTCCCAGGGGAACTGGTTTCGGTCCTTGTTTTAGAAACTGTTTGTGTAAGATTGAGAACACGAAACACAACAAAAACTGTATACGGTGTGAAATACTGCAACGTTGACATCACTTCTTTATTGCACACTCACCTACTGAGGAGTTTTTGGATTGAGAACGAGTTGTTGCCATATCGATTTGTCGAGATTTGTTTGAGATGACTCAAGAAGAATTAATCGTAGCAGTTGCATGCAGGCGCATTCATCCAGTACATTTATCATCGACATAACTTGAATTCAATGCTTACTAGTTTTTCCTATCTTTAATTTAACGTCATATTGCTTGCATGAACTTAATGATATGTTCATGAATAGTTAGTTTGAATACTGAGTATTTTCTTAGATATACTGCGTATTTTGAGTACGTGACTAATACTGTGTATTATTCGTGGTCGACGGTGTCACCCCCTTCTCCATTGGAACGCTAAAATTTGGCCCATTTTTACACAATTCCTGATGCGGAGGTTAGGCATGCCGGGTTCAACTTACACATCGAAATTGCTTCGGGTTCAGCAGATAACGAGCACATGAACATGTCTGTCATATAAAATACTCCCATTAATAAATGAATCGTCAATCAAAAATACAAAGGCTTTTTTTCCGTCGCACATTTAGACATAGGAAACAAAGCTTATTTAAAGGGCCATGGTGCTGAATCATCAACCCATCGACCCTCAATCTCATATCCAGGGACTGATCACATCGGTTCAATATTGAAATGCAACCTGAGAAAAAAAACAAACAATGAATATCAGAATAATTGAGAATACCATCTATTAAAGCACAAGAAAACCCGTGGGTGGCCTATAAATGGTATTGCTACAACTATCTGGCCGTTTTGGTGTAACTACATGTATATGTAGCCTTGAAGAGTCATGCTTCGTTCAATGAAACTACGACCTCTAACCACTAGCCACCATACGTGTAATTACTTATCTATGTGTCCACATCTAGGTTATCTCCTAATATAAAATTATCTGTTGAATATATAAAAAAATCCAAAATAACTCAAACTCCATTACATTTCCAACGTATATAAGGTAAGATGATATACTTGTTTTATATAAACATGGACTATTTAGTAATAAAAACCCGACAATACTATTTATATATCAATTAATATGTTATTTAAATGTATATCTCGTAGTTAGTGATATGAATCCAATGTTTGAATTTGAATTTCGTTGTGGGAAGAGAATGGAATATTATGATTTATTAAATCACGTTGATGGATGGTGACTAGTTTCCATAGACATTTGTACAATATGTGTGGTGAGACTTACAATAAAATATCTTAGACAATTTGACTTTTCCTCGTTTTAGACAACCAAGATCTCAACATGAATCTACGTGTCGTCATTGCGGCGGTAGCCATGGTTATAGGTAATAGGAAGTTCTTATTCTTATTGCTTCATTGACAAGAATATTTTGATCGCAATAGATAAACATTCAAAACACAAGAAGCAGGGTTTTGATATTTACCTGTCACGTGACATTCGATTATGATTTTTTCCATAGGCTTACACGGAACTTTTGATAAAAACTATTCACACTCAGTATGGTGTAAGTCCACTGTCTGTACCTACCCACTTACCATCTCTGTACCTACCCACTTACCATCTCTGTACCTACCCACTTACCATCTCTGTACCTACCCACTTACCATCTCTGTACCTACCCACTTACCATCTCTGTACCTACCCACTTACCATCTCTGTACCTACATTTGTACCCACTTACCATCTCTGTACCTACCCACTTACCATCTTAATTGGTAGCGGGCTGCAAGAAGCTAATCATGTGTCGTGTGTCGTGTGTCGTAATATTCTATTCGACGAGCAATAAATATTCGTATCGTACAAGTAAAAAAAGAATTTCATGCAAAGGGCACGACTTGTCAGTTAAAGTAATATGTTTGAATATTTTAAAAATGCATTTATTGAAATAAAATGACATTACGAGTTGTAGCTTAGCAACAGGTTTGCTTTTTTTCTTAGACTACTTGAAGCCGGGCCTAAGTCTCTGTTTAAATCTACCATTCGCATAATTAAAATTAATAACGGCTGACTATGGTGTTCCTTCGGGGCTATCGTGCATTCGCCCTTACTACTACAGATGCACATCTTACATGTTTTTAGCTTAAAATGATACAGGAGCGTTTTTAAGGGTTTGCAAAAGAACAATAATAAATTGCAAGGTAATCGCAACATGAATATCACGGTCAACCATGATATATTATGGCAAAGCGCTTGCCCTGGCGGAGTGAAGATGAAAGATCAATGTTACCTTCGTACTTTAGCGTCTCCGACAACGTGGTTACTTACGCCTTTGTCCTTCCGTTTCTTCGACTTCCTGCTTTCGCGCGTTCGTGTCTTCGCTGTTGTCCCTTCGCGTTCTCGCTCCCTCGAGAAAAGGCGAAGACACAATGTCCTTTACGGAACACCGAAGTTGATTTCGGATTTACCAAAAATAATGTACGGCATCTCTTCGGAGGTAAAGGTTATAAGTATCTTCCATGGCCGAGAGCGTAAGATAGGTTTACCGAGTTTCCGCAAAACACCCTGCGCGAGGGTCGGGATGAACCTATCTTACACGAGCGGCTATGGAAGATACTTTTTTTCTCCCACCTCAGTTAAACAAAATTAAGGTAAAAATGTATTTTTTTGCCGGAACTCTTTTGTGCTTAGTGAAAATAATTGCGCACGGATATGCAATAATTCGTGGTTGTCATGGATATTCGCGCAGTGATTCAGAGTATGTAAATGGTCTGATCGGTCTTTAAATAGTTCTAAGAAGAGTGAAGAATTATTTCTTGAAAGGTGCGTGAAAACTGTTTTCTGGTGACATTTGAAGCGAGAAATAATTAACTCGCGTTCTAAATATTGCCACAAGACAAGGGTTTCATGATGCGCTACAGACGACAGTCTTCAACAAGGGAGGTAATAACAATGTGGTGACCATTAAAAGAAGTTCCATACGGGCATTTTATCTTCGCCCGTGGGCAAGATTATAAATATCTTCCATGGCCGAGAGTGTAAGATAGGTTCATTCCGACCCGAGCGTAGGGTGTTTTGCGGAAACGAGGTTAACCGAGTTTCCGCAAAACACCCTGCGCGGGAGTCGGGATAAACCTATCTTATACGAGTGGCTATGGTAGATGCTTTTTCTCCCACCTCAGTTAAACAAAATTAAATAAAAATGTATTTTTTTGCTGGAACTCTTTTTTGCTTAGTGAAAATAATTACGTATGGATATGCGATAGCACGTGGTTGTCATGGATATGCGCGCAGTGATCCAGTTAATGTTAATATTCAAATCGGTCTTTTTAAATAGTTCTAAGGAGGATGAAGCATTATTTCTTGAATGGTGCCTGTAAACTGTTTTATGGTGACCTTTGAAGCGAGAAATAATTAATTAGCGTTCTATATATTACCATAAGACACGATTTCCTTGATGCTACTGACGACAGTCTTCAACAAGGGAGGTAATTACAATGTGGTAAAAGGAATTCCATACGGGCATTTTATCTTCGCCCATGGGCAAGATAAGAATATCTAGCGTGGTTAAATTATTGGATCTACTTATCTGAGGTGGAAGAAAAGAATTTCTAGCATGGTTAAATTAATGGATCTACTTATCTGAGGTGGGAGAAAATGTTATCCTTTTTAAAAATCTTTTTTTTACCTAATCCTACTCCAGTCAGTGGTGCGGAACTGAACACGGAGCACGAAAAGGACCCCAGTTACTACCGGTGTCCGTTTTCAATTTTTGACGGCGGAAGGCCAGTCACCACGGAGCTTGGGGATGTCATGTATTGTGACGTTGATGGCGTCTCCTGCCCGCAGTGGCATTTCTGCAGCTACGGCTATGATGATGGTCGCTCTGTCTGTTGCCACATTTTAGGTATGAAATGATCATTCCATACCACCATCAAGGAAATACAAGACGGCCACTGATGCAACATTCTAAGTAAGTCATCAATGTAAAAAAAGCGGTCACTGATGCCACATTTTAAGTAAGTCATCATTGCAAGGTGATTGCTGATGCCACATTCTAGGTAAGCCATCATGGTAATACAAGGTGACCGCTGATGCCACATTCTAGGTAAGCCATCATGGTAATACAAGGTGGTCGCTGATGCCACATTCTAGGTAAGCTATCATGGTAATACAATGTGACCGCTGATGCCACACTATACAAGGTGGCCGCTGATGCCACATTCTAGTTAAGCCATCGTGGTAAAACAAGGTGACCGCTGATGCCACATTCTAGGTAAGCCATCATGGTAATACAAGGTGGCCGCTAATGCCACACTATACAAGGTGGCCGCTGATGCCACATTCTAGTTAAGCCATCATGGTAATACAAGGTGACCGCTGATGCCACATTCTAGTTAAGCCATCGTGGTAATACAAGGTGACCGCTGATGCCAAACTATACAAGGTGGCCGCTGATGCCACATTCTAGTTAAGCCATCGTGGTAATACAAGGTGACCGCTGATGCCACATTCTAGGTAAGCCATCATGGTAATACAAGGTGGCCGCTGATGCCACATTCTAGATAAGCCATCATGGTACAAGGTGACTGCTGATGCCACATTTTAGGTAAGCCATCAAGGTACAAGGTGACCACTGATGCCACATTCTAGGTAAGCCATCATGGTAATACAAGGTGACCGCTGATGCCACATTCTAGGTAAGCCATCATGGTAATACAAGGTGACCACTGATGCCCCATTCTAGATAAGCCATCATGGTACAAGGTGACCACTGATGCCACATTCTAGGTAAGCCATCATGGTAATACAAGGTGACCGCTGATGCCACATTCTAGGTAAGCCATCATGGTAATACAAGGTGGCTGCTGATGCCACATTCTAGTTAAGCCATCGTGGTAATACAAGGTGATCGCTAATGCCACATTCTAGGTAAGCCATTATGGTAACACAAGGTGACCGCTGATGACATATTCTAGGTAAGCAGTCATGATAATACAAGGCGACCGCTGATGCCACATTTTAGGTAAGCCATCATGGTAATACAAGGTGGCCACTGATGCCACATTCTAGGTAAGCTATCATGGTAATACAAGGTGACCGCTGATGCCACATTCTAGGAATGCTATCATGGTTATACATGGTGACCACTGATGCCACATTCAAGGTAAACCATCATGGTAATACAAGATGACCGCTGATGCCACATTTTAGGTAAGCCATCATGGTAATACAGGGTGACCGCTGATGCCACATTCAAGGTAAGCCATCATGGTAACACAAGGTGACCGCTGATGCCACACTTTACAAGGTGGTCGCTGATGCCACATTCTAGTTAAGCCATCGTGGTAATACAAGGTGACCGCTGATGCCACATTCTAGGTAAGCCATCGTGGTAATACAAGGTGATCGCTAATGCCACATTCTAGGTAAGCCATTATGGTAATACAGGGTGACCGCTGATGCCACATTCTAGGTAAGCCGTCATGATAATACAAGGCGACCGCTGATGCCACATTCTAGTTAAGCCATCGTGGTAATACAAGGTGACCGCTGATGCCACATTCTATGTAAGCCATCGTGGTAATACAAGGTGATCGCTAATGCCACATTCTAGTTAAGCCATCGTGGTAATACAAGGCGACCGCTGATGCCACATTTTAGGTAAGCCATCATGGTAATACAAGGTGGCCACTGATGCCACATTCGAGGTAAGCTATCATGGTAATACAAGGTGACCGCTGATGCCACATTCTAGGAATGCTATCATGGTTATACATGGTGACCACTGATGCCACATTCAAGGTAAACCATCATGGTAATACAAGATGACCGCTGATGCCACATTTTAGGTAAGCCATCATGGTAATACAGGGTGACCGCTGATGCCACATTCAAGGTAAGCCATCATGGTAACATAAGGTGACCGCTGATGCCACACTTTACAAGGTGGTCGCTGATGCCACATTCTAGGTAAGCCATCGTGGTAATACAAGGTGATCGCTAATGCCACATTCTAGGTAAGCCATTATGGTAATACAGGGTGACCGCTGATGCCACATTCTAGGTAAGCCATCATGGTAATACAAGGTGATCGCTAATGCCACATTCTAGTTAAGCCATCATGGTAACACAAGGTGACCGCTGATGACATACTCTAGGTAAGCAGTCATGATAATACAAGGCGACCGCTGATGCCACATTTTAGGTAAGCCATCATGGTAATACAAGGTGGCCACTGATGCCACATTCTAGGTAAGCTATCATGGTAATACAAGGCGACCGCTGATGCCACATTTTAGGTAAGCCATCATGGTAATACAAGGTGGCCACTGATGCCACATTCTAGGTAAGCCATAATGGTAATACAAGGCGACCGCTGATGCCACATTCTAGGTAAGCCATCATGGTAATACAAGGTGATCGCTAATGCCACATTCTAGTTAAGCCATTATGGTAACACAAGGTGACCGCTGATGACATACTCTAGGTAAGCAGTCATGATAATACAAGGTGGCCACTGATGCCACATTCGAGGTAAGCTATCATGGTAATACAAGGTGACCGCTGATGCCACATTCTAGGAATGCTATCATGGTTATACATGGTGACCACTGATGCCACATTCAAGGTAAACCATCATGGTAATACAAGATGACCGCTGATGCCACATTTTAGGTAAGCCATCATGGTAATACAGGGTGACCGCTGATGCCACATTCAAGGTAAGCCATCATGGTAACATAAGGTGACCGCTGATGCCACACTTTACAAGGTGGTCGCTGATGCCACATTCTAGGTAAGCCATCGTGGTAATACAAGGTGATCGCTAATGCCACATTCTAGGTAAGCCATTATGGTAATACAGGGTGACCGCTGATGCCACATTCTAGGTAAGCCATCATGGTAATACAAGGTGATCGCTAATGCCACATTCTAGTTAAGCCATCATGGTAACACAAGGTGACCGCTGATGACATACTCTAGGTAAGCAGTCATGATAATACAAGGCGACCGCTGATGCCACATTTTAGGTAAGCCATCATGGTAATACAAGGTGGCCACTGATGCCACATTCTAGGTAAGCTATCATGGTAATACAAGGCGACCGCTGATGCCACATTTTAGGTAAGCCATCATGGTAATACAAGGTGGCCACTGATGCCACATTCTAGGTAAGCCATAATGGTAATACAAGGCGACCGCTGATGCCACATTCTAGGTAAGCCATCATGGTAATACAAGGTGATCGCTAATGCCACATTCTAGTTAAGCCATTATGGTAACACAAGGTGACCGCTGATGACATACTCTAGGTAAGCAGTCATGATAATACAAGGCGACCGCTGATGCCACATTTTAGGTAAGCCATCAAGGTAATACAAGGTGGCCACTGATGCCACATTCTAGGGTAAGCTATCATGGTAATACAAGGTGACCGCTGATGCCACATTCTAGGAATGCTATCATGGTTATACATGGTGACCACTGATGCCACATTCAAGGTAAACCATCATGGTAATACAAGATGACCGCTGATGCCACATTTTAGGTAAGCCATCATGGTAATACAGGGTGACCGCTGATGCCACATTCAAGGTAAGCCATCATGGTAACACAAGGTGACCACTGATGCCACATTCTAGGTAAGCTATCATGGTAATACAAGGTGACCGCTGATGCCACATTCTAGGAATGCTATCATGGTTATACATGGTGACCACTGATGCCACATTCAAGGTAAACCATCATGGTAATACAAGATGACCGCTGATGCCACATTTTAGGTAAGCCATCATGGTAATACAGGGTGACCGCTGATGCCACATTCAAGGTAAGCCATCATGGTAACACAAGGTGACCGCTGATGCCACACTTTACAAGGTGGTCGCTGATGCCACATTCTAGTTAAGCCATCGTGGTAATACAAGGTGACCGCTGATGCCACATTCTAGGTAAGCCATCGTGGTAATACAAGGTGATCGCTAATGCCACATTCTAGGTAAGCCATTATGGTAATACAGGGTGACCGCTGATGCCACATTCTAGGTAAGCCATCATGGTAATACAAGGTGATCGCTAATGCCACATTCTAGTTAAGCCATTATGGTAACACAAGGTGACCGCTGATGACATACTCTAGGTAAGCAGTCATGATAATACAAGGCGACCGCTGATGCCACATTTTAGGTAAGCCATCATGGTAATACAAGGTGGCCACTGATGCCACATTCGAGGTAAGCTATCATGGTAATACAAGGTGACCGCTGATGCCACATTCTAGGAATGCTATCATGGTTATACATGGTGACCACTGATGCCACATTCAAGGTAAACCATCATGGTAATACAAGATGACCGCTGATGCCACATTTTAGGTAAGCCATCATGGTAATACAGGGTGACCGCTGATGCCACATTCAAGGTAAGCCATCATGGTAACATAAGGTGACCGCTGATGCCACACTTTACAAGGTGGTCGCTGATGCCACATTCTAGTTAAGCCATCGTGGTAATACAAGGTGACCGCTGATGCCACATTCTAGGTAAGCCATCGTGGTAATACAAGGTGATCGCTAATGCCACATTCTAGGTAAGCCATTATGGTAATACAGGGTGACCGCTGATGCCACATTCTAGGCAAGCCATCATGGTAATACAAGGTGACCGCTGATGCCACATTCTAGGTACACTATCAGGGTAATACAAGGTGGCCGCTGATGCCACATTCTAGATAAGCCATCATGGTACAAGGTGACTGCTGATGCCACATTCTAGGTAAGCTATCATGGTAATACAAGGTGACCGCTGATGCCACATTCTAGGTAAGCCATCATGGTAATACAAGGTGACCGCTGATGCCACATTCTAGGTAAGCCATCATGGTAATACAAGGTGGTCGCTGATGCCACATTCTAGGTAAGCCATCATGGTAATACAAGGTGACCGCTGATGCCACATTCTAGGTAAGCCATCATGGTAATACAAGGTGACCGCTGATGCCACATTCTAGGTAAGCCATCATGGTAATACAATGTGACCGCTGATGCCACATTCTAGGTAAGCCATCATGGTACAAGGTGACTGCTGATGCCACATTTTAGGTAATCCATCATCGTAATACAAGGTGTCCGCTGGTGAACCATCATAGTAATATAAGGTGACAAATTAATGCGCGAACGGTTGCATCAACCTCGGCGCTGTTAGAACTGCGGTAATCATCGATTTAATTTAAATTACCAAGCTGCTCTTATAGCTACAGCATGCGTTCTCATTTGGTTTAGCGGATGGTTTGTTTTTGTTTATGTTTTTTTTTCTCGAAAATTACCTATTGTCGTGTCCATCTCCATGTTATCAAAAATTGGTTATTTGTAATAGTTTTATTAAAACCTGGGACAATAACATTTTTGAATTATTACATTCCATTTATAACATAAAAAAATCATCAAAACGACTAGAATGTTACTGGCTATATTTATAGTAATTATATGTCATGATTTATTTCCAGGTGTATAAAAAGGAGCATGAGATGAACCTCGAATTGTAATGGCAATGAGAATATGAAATAAAAGTTTAAGCATTATTTTTAACAGGCTTGTTCTTCCGCTCTCGTTCAGGAGTTACAAGTCTTGTTTTCCCAAATGATGAACAGGTATGTTATCACATGTTACTGTTAAGTTCATTCAAGTATTGAATTGTCCATGAGCTGTGTTGCCTGTTAACACATAGTTTAGTACAAAGGCTCAGGTTTTAAACTGTGAGCAATGTTGAGGCTGTAATTGTCTTGATAGAGCTGAAGGTGATCTCTCTTAACCTATATTGCCCACATTCCTTACAAATCAATTAAAGTCAGTATTTGAAGTTAAAGATGTGTTTAACAATTAACTATCTGTCATCGGTCACATCAAACCGAAAACCTTAGATAAACAACAGAAATGCTTCAAAAGTAGCATGTTTACAGTAAGAAAGACTTGCACTTTTGCGTCCAGTCTTAAAGCGATAGTGAATATGGTCTGAGGTAGATGGTTCGAGTCCCACTATTGGCCAAGATTAGGCTTGAGCCCACTTTGGGCCCAGGTAGATGGTTTGAAGCCCATTATGGAGCCAGGTAGATGGGTTGAAGCCCATTATGGACCCAGGTAGATGGGTTGAAGCCCATTATGGACCCAGGTAGATGGTTTGAAGCCCACTATGGACCCAGGTAGATGGTTTGAAGCCAGATGGTTTGAAGCCCACTATGGACCCAGGTAGATGGTTTGAAGCCAGATGGATTGAAGCCCACTATGGACCCAGGTAGATGGTTTGAAGCCAGATGGTTTGAAGCCCACTTTGGGCCCAGGTAGATGGTTTGAAGCCCACTATGGACTCAGATAGATGGTTTGAAGCCCACTTTGGGCCCAGGTAGATGGTTTGAAGCCAGATGATTTGAAGCCCACTATGGACCCAGGTAGATGGTTTGAAGCCAGATAGATTGAAGCCCACTATGGACCCAGGTAGATGGTTTGAAGCCAGATGGTTTGAAGCCCACTATGGACCCAGGTAGATGGTTTGAAGCCAGATGGATTGAAGCCCACTATGGACCCAGGTAGATGGTTTGAAGCCAGATGGTTTGAAGCCCACTTTGGGCCCAGGTAGATGGTTTGAAGCCCACTATGGACTCAGATAGATGGTTTGAAGCCCACTTTGGGCCCAGGTAGATGGTTTGAAGCCAGATGGTTTGAAGCCCACTATGGACCCAGGTAGATGGTTTGAAGCCAGATGGATTGAAGCCCACTATGGACCCAGGTAGATGGTTTGAAGCCAGATGGTTTGAAGCCCACTATGGACCCAGGTAGATGGTTTGAAGCCAGATGGATTGAAGCCCACTATGGACCCAGGTAGATGGTTTGAAGCCAGATGGTTTGAAGCCCACTTTGGGCCCTGGTAGATGGTTTGAAGCCCACTATGGACTCAGATAGATGGTTTGAAGCCCACTTTGGGCCCAGGTAGATGGTTTGAAGCCAGATGGTTTGAAGCCCACTTTGGGCCCAGGTAGATGGTTTGAAGCCCACTATGGACTCAGATAGATGGTTTGAAGCCCACTTTGGACCCAGGTAGATCTTTGGACCCAGGTAGATGGTTTGAAGCCAGATGGTTTGAAGCCTACTTTGGGCCCAGGTAGATGGTTTGAAGCCCACTATGGACTCAGATAGATGGTTTGAGTCCCACTTTGGGCCCAAGTAGATGGTTTGAAGCCCACTATGTCCCCAGATAGATGGTTTGAAGCCCACTATGGACCCAGATAGATGGTTTGAAGCCCACTATGGACCCAGGTAGATGGTTTGAAGTCCACTATGGACCCAGGTAGATGGTTTGAAGCCCATTGTGGGCCCAGGCCTTAGCTTTGACCCAACCCAGACTCTCTGAATGGACGGTAATACTTCACTGGAAACCGACACAGGTGTTATCATTAAATATTCTTTGTCAAAAACAAGAAACTGTTTAAAAATAAACTAAACGAATATTGGTCATCATGAGAAATAACAAGAGCTGTCGTAAGAGAGCTTCCTCGACTTCGCAGCTTTGACTTAGAAGTGAATACAATAACAATGTAATATTACCACGTTTGGTCTATTTATGTCAAACCTAACTAAAATTATTCAATACATAAGGTGACTTTGATGCTGCCCTCCCACCACCCAAAAAATTATGCAAGTCATTCAAAAAACTTGATTTCCCATTATGAAAATGTGGTAAAGAATATATAAATATGCGTTTCAAAAATAATTTAAAAAAAAATAAAATCAAGGGCCATATAGTATAGCCCTCCTAGTTTTCCCTTGGTAAAAATATGGTTAAGAATGTAAAAATGTCAAAAGAAATTAAAAAAAAAATATATATATATTCAAGAAGTTTTTTTGATTAAAATCCCAACTTGCCCTTAACTTTTACTTGCCTAAAACTTTAACCTAAGTCAATCAGGGGCCATAACTTGTATTAAGGATATGGAGTTATGTAACCTCATTGGGTGATTGTCCTGAACACTTGTGTGAAGTATTAAGTCAATTGAATGAAGCGTAAAGAAGTTATTAAATAAATATCCCAACATGCCCTAAAACTTTAACCTAAGTTCCATAGTCAATCAGGGGCCATAATTTGTATAAAAGATAATATGGAGTTATATAACCTCATTATGTGATGGCTCTGAAATTGGAGTTTTAAGTGAAAATTCCAACTTGCCTTAAAACTTTAACCTGCCCTAGTCAATAGTTCCATAGTCAATTAGGGGCCATAATTTGTATAAAAGATAATATGGAGTTATATAACCTCATTATGTGATGGCTCTGAAATTGGAGTTTTAAGTGAAAATTTCAACTTGCCCTAAAACTTTAACCGGCCCTAAAACTTTAACCGAAGTCAATTAGGGGCCATAACTTGTATTAAAAATAATATAGAGTTATGTAACCTTATTGTGTGATGGTCCTGAACAACTGTGTGAAGTATTAAGTCAATTGAACAAAGGGTATAGAAGTTATTAATAAATATCCCAACCTGCCCTAAAACTTTAACCTAAGTTCCATAGTCAATCAGGGGCCATAATCTGTGTAAAGAATAATACGGAGTTATCTAACCTCATCATGTGATGGCCCTGAACAACTGTGTGAAATATTAAGTCAATTGAATGAAGGGTATTGGACTTATAAGTGAAAATCCCAACTTGCCCTAAAACTTAAACCGGACGCGGACGCCGGGGCGAGTAGTATAGCCCACTTATTCTTCGAATAGTCGAGCTAAAAACGATCATTACACATTACATATATATAAATTTATCTTTAATGGTTAATATGCATGCCAAATGTGTGTACGTTCAAAATATCCTCATACAATAGTGCATAAAGCATTTACAAATGTGAAACCTTGTATATCACACATGTAAAACTGAACTTTTCCAGTTATGTCAAACACATTTTACACATATAATAATAAACAAGAGCTGTAAGTTTGACTTTTTGCTCAATGGAAAGCATTGTACGAAATAAAACTTGAAGCCATATTAAATGGCATTTCATTGAAGAAGAATCACATACAGTAATGTCAGCAGTAAAAAACAGGAAATCAAAACTTGATCATTAAAGCCTTTTACATTTATCAGAAAAATCATGTATATGCTGCTAATAAAAAAGTAAGAGTTATATAAAAATCATCTAAAATTCACATAAAGCTTGTCATAAAGTTAACAATCCTGAAAAAAAGCTCAACTCTGTTATTCTGGACAAAAGTGTAAATGAAACTTCACAGGACATGCCATGCTTCTGTACAATGGTGTTGTTTGTAGTGATATCACAAACCAGTAGAAACAATACAACATGTTCAGTACAATGATGTTGTTTGTAGTGATATCACAAACCAGTAGAAACAATACAACATGTTCAGTACAATGGTGTTGTTTGTAGTGATATCACAAACCAGTAGAAACAATACAACATGTTCAGTACATTACATTTATAATGTTTGATTAGGCTGCAACAAATATTTTTTTGTACAGATGTTGGTTGAAAAATTCCGGAGTGAGTGAGAGAGGGAAAAAAAACACATTTTGATTAAAAATATGAACATGCAAGGCGAACCCATAATTTTCTACATTATTGATCATTAAAATTGATAATCATGAATATTATAACTGTATTCTCCATTCTTAGGGAGTATTCATTTTATATACATGTACCTGTCTCAATTTTCCGGGAGTTGCCAAATTAACATAATAACCAATGTAGTTTAATACCACAACCTACAACTTCATTAAATAAGGCATACATTATAATACAACGGTTTTCTGTGATTGCTCAAGCAATGATTCGAAAATACTGATTTTAAATCAATTGGTTGAATACATGTAGACAGTGTAGTGAGGTAGTTCCTGCTTTATAATGCAATAGTCTGAATTAAAAATACAACCTGGATAACATGATATTAGGGTAAATGCCATTTGTTTTACTAGTGATTTCATGATTATAGATATGCATTGTGCAGTCACTTGATGAAAGGTGAAATAGTTGTGTTATTTGACGGTTATGTGAACAATCTTTAGAATATTAAAATAAAAGCAATCCTTATACTGCAAAAACACAACAAAGACATCGTGCATCGCTGGAAAAGTTTGTATATAATCTTCCTGCTCAGCCGCTCATTTAATACAGGAGTTGTTAACTGTTTTGCATGAACTGCATGCCTGAGTATACTGGAATGAAACTAAATACCATTTAGACACTCACAAACACACTTGTGGACATACACACATGCTGGTAGATCTACAAACATGCTGGTAGACCAACAAACACACTGATAAACATGATGGTAGACCTATAAACAGACGGAAAAAACACCATGGTAGACCTACATCCACACTGGTAGACCTACATCCACACTGGTAGACCTAGGAATGAGTACTCTTATACTTAATATCCAGTAAACACTTCACAATATTGCACCAGTATCATGATATTATACACAGGATTATTGTTTGTTTTAATTTAAGATATGCAAAATATTTCACCAAGTTAGCGCCATGAGTGAAATATTTACTTTTGGTGTTAATGAGGTGATATTAATTACAATCTTACACAGAAACAAACAATTTTTATTTTTATTTCATGCTTATAATTTATAAAAACAAAATTTATTTGATATGTTATTGAATTTTCAACCAAAAACGAAATTATATGATGTCATTGTCTGTGTTTATATTAGCCAATAAAACAGGAAAAAACTGAGAAAACAGAAAAAATATATTTTGATAAACTCAGTGTTTCAAATGGTGAGTTTATCTCGATGCAATACATCATTGTATTTCAATAAACCATCGGAAAGCATGAAACAAAACAAAGTCTCTACTACAGAACATTCAAACACAATAACTATGATTCTAGAGTGAAGTTGTTGTCAGCATTTGCAACCAGACTGCTGGGGTTTGTCCTGGGCAGATGGACGGATGGTCGGTGAGGAGGAGAGACGCAAGGACTCAGAAAAATCATCAAGAGTCGAGTGCTTCGCCATCATCTCTTCTACCAAAAACCTGCAAATGAATACATACATGTGTCAGATAAGATTAACATCAGGTTGAACTCATGTTTTGGCCCAAGACAATTTGAGGGATTAATTCAATTATAAACTGAACAAAAATTTAAAGCAAATGACTGCCAAAGTAGCGAGACAAGTATGCAAGAAGTGTGAATGTTGAACAAAAAACAACACAGTACCACATCTTTATGTTAGACAAGAGATGTTTTTCAAGCATTGTGTCCTCTGAGAGTCACTTTGTCAGAAACATACGGAATGTTTAATAAAGGTGTTTTAAGAAGAAAAGCATTGATTAATAATGGTTGCCCAATGTTTTCAGGTAAGTGGAGGGTAGAACAACCTTTCATAAAGCAACCTTCCACTGAAGTTTCATAGTCCTATGTCATAGAGTCCTCAAGCTATTGCGCAGACAAGTTTTCATTAGACTGCCAACAGTGATCTAAGACCAAATTACCTCCCAAAAATATGGGTCTTCCACTGGTTGACTGCAACCTTTAAGTAAAGTATCATGATCCAAGGTAAAACTGTTCTCAAGTTACTGGGCAACAAAGTTTTACAAAAACGTTAGCTGTAACCTTGACCTTTGACCCACAGAAATCAACAACCATAGATTTTGTGAACTAATCAGTGCAACCTACCGCTGAAATTTGATGGTCCTATACGGACTGACAGACCATCTGTCAAACCTCCCTACACTTGCAAACATATCTGCCCCTTCATTATAAGACACATAAAATACAATACTTGTAACTAATGTAGTGTTCTGAGCTTTAGAATAAAATGTTTGAATTCAAATGCCAATGAGCCCCAATACCTCATGGCTTCATCCACCATAAGTCCCTCCTTGACAGAGATCTCAGTCCAGCCAACAAAGTCATGTTCTTTGCAGACCTCCTCAATCTCAGACTGGTCCACCTCCCGGTTACTCAGGTCACTCTGAAATACAGCATACCAGTCTGCTGAATATGGGTAAACTTTAAGAAATTTAATCAAAATAAAATAGAACTATCATAGCGCACAGGAGTTATGACTACCCATGTAAAAAACCCTATGTTATTTATCAATTTGGACAGCGATTTATATATAAATCGCAACAAATGATTCATGTTTATTTCAAGAGAAGTATTTCTAATTTACCACATGATTACAATCCAAAAAATAACAAGAGCAGAAATTGTCGCTTAATTACCAGTCCTATTTTTCAGTTAGGTGATAATTAGTTGTTTGTGAAGTAAGTTTTACTGTTTTTACCAGTTCAAGTGAACACTGGACGTCTTGTGAACACATATCATTGTGGTCATGTTTAAAAGACATTTTAAAGAGATAAAGAACATGTTAAAAATATACAAAACACGAGTTTTTATTCCTGAAAGATTGCCGAATAGCTCATTTCATGTTTGATTACCGATGTATTAATAAGAAACAACATTCTAAATGATACCAGAAATCCCAGGTATCCATTTTAAAATTATGATATAATATGGTAAAACCACAATCTGATTTGTACCATGTAAGAAGTTTGCGCTACAAATGTCTATATTGAATTAAAGGCTCAATTTAAGGTAAATGGTATGTAACTCTTAAATAAATTCCATATAAGGCACTAGTACATTTGATGGAGATAACAGGAATCAAGTTTCAATACAAATCCTCTTAAACAGTGAAAGAAGTTCGCTTTACCAACTCCCAAATACATGTAGTCATAAGGTTATATTTGGTAAGGTACATAAATCTAGAAGGAATAATGTGAAAAATATCACACAATACATTATTGTGTTCACTGTACTAATTTCAAAACAATGTGTCAAAAGCAGTGGAAGTAGTTCACTACACAAACATCAATATAGAGATTTGGTAAAAATGGAGCTAAAAAGTAAAGGGCAAATGATTCTTGGTCATATCTCACAACAAAATTTTAAGCCACAAGCACACTACATTTTACATAATATATATGGTTCCCAGACCTTGTTAGCGAGAAGGAGGCAGGGTACAGACGTGCCGTCCTGGAGAGTGCACTTTTGATCTAGATCTTCCTTCCACTTCACCGTGTTCTGGAACGTGGGTCTGTGTGTCAGGTCAAACATCACAATACAAGCATGGGCATCCTTGTAGTACACCCGTGTCATTGATGTAAACCGCTCCTGACCTGTAGTATCAATAGTAATTTATTTTCAATGTATTAATGGTATTGGTAAATTAATAGAAGAAGGGTTAAGGCATCATTGCATGCATGTTCATGTATTGAAATTGTTCATCTTGTATTTCTTGAATAGTCAAATCTTTATGCCATTAAGGTAAAGCAAAACTGAACAGCTTTACATGTCACCTGTTAAAGCTATTTATTACAATTAATTCAAATCGACAGTACTTGCGTTTAAATCCTTTTTTGTTCATTCAGGAATGTAATTTATCATCATAATCATAAAAACTGTGAATTCACTGGCTTACCTGCTATATCCCACAGCTGCAGTTTTATGTTCTGGGAATCAGACCACTTGATCACCTTTAAGGCAAAATCAACTGAAAATCCAAATGTAATAAATGCATAAATGTTAAATGCATTTTAATAGATTCAAAATTTATAAAGTCAATGTGTAGACAGAGGGCTATAAGTGGACATCAGGGGAATCACTCGAGAAAGATTGTTATCTGAGTAACAGGTCTTGCCATACAAAATTTACATGCTTACAGATACATGCTAAACGTCATTTTATAAATGATGATATCCTTAACATTTGCAGTTTTGATTAACATCAATGCTCTGGCACCCTGACACTGTCAGCACCGTATTAATGACAATACCTCAGACAAGCTAAATATCAGATTTGAATAATGATTTATGTATACCTCCAATGGTCATTTTGTAGTCCCTCCTGAAGAGGTTGTTGACATATCTGTGTACAAATGAGGTCTTGCCCACTGTGGGGTCGCCAATAATCAGCACTTTAAACAGCACCTCTGTCATAATGGTGTTCAACCTTGAAACTTGTTGTCATTCCATTTACATTGGTACCACCAAAATTATGTTCAATGTGGCTGTTTATGACAATCTGTAACAAAAAGAGTGCATAAAAAAGTTGCATAAAACTGTTGCAGTCTATTCCAAATCAAGAGTGACATTAACTAAATTTATCTGTTAAACCACTGGTAATTTGTTTCACTGTAAATAGCCTGCATGACACTGTTTCTGAAACAGTGCCTATACTACATACCTACCACTCAGGCCATCTTCTGCCCATCCCACAGGCCAGAATGTCTGACTCATTCCCAATAGCAAATATGTTTATTTTATCCAAATTTAAAGAAAATAAAACACAAATGAGATGAAGTCGCTGTCACTAAAAGCCTTGCTTCTTGACTAGCACCGTGCCCCTCATTGCCTGCATGCTTATTCCCAATGATAACATTAGACTAAACAATCTCAGATTTTGCAGGAACTTTATCTCAAAGTTGACAAAAAAGGCCTGAAATATCTTTCCGAATCAGTAAATTTGTCTAAAATGGACAGGAAAAGCCCTACTGCATGCTGAATCTAACAAAGATAATATTTTACCTAGAAGCTAAAAAATATTTAGTGGGGCGAATTCGTGGTCAATACTAAACTGCTGACCGATTAGCTGACCATATAGAAATAGAAGAGAGTTGCTGACCAATTGCTGACCATATAGACAAAGAAGGAAAACACATGAAAATTTTATTTTTGATATTTAAGATTTTTTAAGACATATTATGTTAAATTCATTTTATATACTCCTTATAGTGTAAGAATAGACGGATGTTTGTCTGTTGTTTGTTGTTGTTTATTTTTTTTTTGGGGGGGGGGAATTGCATTTCAATGAAATGAATTGAGTTGTTTTTTACTGGTTTGTTGAAAATATGTGAAATATATCACGGTTTTAATTACGATGTACAGTACAATTATTTGAAAGCAATATTTTTAATTGTTAATGTAGCTTAAAATGTTAGCTTCATTACCTGTGAATAACTATCTGCACTACATCAAAGAACGATCAAAAGAATGGTGTTTGCCAAATCGGCATCGGTCATTTTAATTAAGAAATTATTTCTCTTTAATCTGTTGTATGTTCTAAGTTATTTTGTGAATAATAAGTCAATCATAGGCAAACTGTTGCTAATGAGTAAAGTTTGATAAGTATATATTTTATTTTCTTGGTCAAGTTCATCACTTTCATAGTCATTGCAAAATATACTCCGAAAGATTGCCGTATTTTTCATTATTTTTCTGTAATTAGTGTGATTCCATTTGTAAATTTAAAGGATTTTGTCTAGTGCAGTTTTGCGTTCTCATATAGTTTAATAAAGTGAAATATTGTTTTTAGCTGGACTTTGTGTTTTCTATTAGTTTCATTATGGCTTAAATTGTTGGACATTCGCAGGCGAAATACTTAGGCAATTTAACCAAGTGTCCCGTGTTTTCATACTCGGGATTTAAAGCTCGTGATTTCCTGGATAAAAGTTTGGAATTTTATCCGTTGGTGCCAAAGCAGTCGGTAAGATTATATTATTTTACTCATATTATGCGTATAGGATAAATCGATATTGAAAAGTTACTGACCAATTTCTTAGCTGACCAATGTAACGTATAGGGAAACTCGATAATGAAAAGTTGTACTGTTTCTATATGGTCAGTCAACTTCACGGTTCACTGCATAGTGCTGACCAATGTTATGTATTGGAAAACTTGGTAAAGAAAAGTTACTGACCAAATTCTTAGCTGACCAATGTAACATATAAGGAAATTGGACTATGATACAATGTTAAATTCCTGACTAAATACTTAATAAATTAGTTATGTAAGTAATATGTCATTGACAAATATTTTACCTTTAATTTTGTTATGTAGGCATTATATTATATTTACTCATATTATGTTCAATTACAAGTCCTTTTAATTCCTAGCTGACCAATGTAACTATTAAGGAAAATGGACTATGATACATTGTTATGTTTTTGACTAAATACTTAATAATTTTGTTATGTAAGCATTATAGTAGACTTACTCATATTATGTGTAATTACAAGTCCTTTAATTTTTTAGGAAATAATTGTGATTCGTTGTGCATACAGCATAATGAAATGTTCACGCAGTATAAACAAATAAAGCATTAATGGTGAAACTAGTGTACGCTTTTAATTTATATTTATGCATTAACTTGTATGGTCCATGAAGCCCCTTAA
Source organism: Mya arenaria (assembly GCF_026914265.1). Classification (NCBI taxonomy): domain Eukaryota; kingdom Metazoa; phylum Mollusca; class Bivalvia; order Myida; family Myidae; genus Mya; species Mya arenaria. Next base: position 11,703,890 of record NC_069135.1, on the reverse strand, counting down.
AATCTTGTAAAGATAAGAACGCTAACACTGTGCGACTATCGATTTGTCACAATTTGCACCAAGAGCCTCGGGGTCAATTGTTGTATTGTCACTCTATTTCATGGTTCAGTGCATATTGATGACAAAGTAATGCATCATTCATAAGATACTGACCAATTTCTTAGCTGACCAAAATGACTGTATGGTCAGTCAACTTCACGGTTCACTGCATAGTGCTGACCAATGTAACGTATAGGAAAACTTGGTATTAAAAAGTTACTGACCAATTTCTTAGCTGACCAATGTAACATATATGGAAACCCGATATTAAAAAGTTACTGACCAAATTCTTAGCTGACCAATGTAACATATAAGGGAAATGGACTATGATACATTGTTAATTTTTGACTAAATACTTAATAAACTTGTTATGTAAGCAATATGTCATTGACAAGTACTTTTACCTTTAACCCAATTTATGTCCTGATATTTGCTGATATATGAAAAAGTAATACGAGTTACGGACTTGTATCAGATCGATTTTGTTATTATAACATTGAAACTTATAGTTGTCTTTTTAACTTATTTTATATGCCGTTAACTATGACTCAATGATAGAGAGGAATTCTTAAATCTTAGCTGACCAATGTAACTTATAGGAAAACTCGATATTGAAAAGTTACAGACCAATTTCTTAGCTGACCAATGTAACGTATAAGGAAACCCGATATTGGAAAGTTACTGACCAATTTCTTAGCTGACCAATGTAACGTATAGGAAAACTCGATATTAGAAAGTTACTGACCAAATTCTTAGCTGACCAATGTAACGTATAGGAAAACTCGATATTGAAAAGTTACTGACCAATTTCACACAAAGACCATTGGGTAACATCCATGGAACATAACAACAAGATATATCTCATTGATAGCTTAGGAAACAACCGGCCGAATGAAAGAATTGTCCCAGATGGGCTTAAAATACAATTATCACAAATTTATGGAGCTACGGAAGATTGTATTAATGTCGTCGTACCTACTGTTCAAAAACAAGACAATGCGGTAGACTGTGGATTATATGCCATTGCACACGTTACATCTTTCTGTTTCCAAAAAAGCCTTGTTTTGATTTAATATTTAATTCACTAAAGCTCAGAGAACATTTATTGTTCTGTTTAGAAAATCAAGAGGTGTCCGAATTCCCAATAACAACAAAAACGATCAGTGGAAGGCGGAAAAAACAAAAAATCATTTCAATAGAAAATTATTGTGTGTTTAATTTACCTGCATGCTTAGGTGATCAAGTACAGTGTAACAAGTGTTCCCAATGGTTTCATAAACATTGCGTAAAAGCACCAGTCGATATATCACATGTAGATGTTGAATTCATATGCCCAAATTGTTCAATCAATCAATCAATCAATCAATCAGTCCTTGTTTAACTGAAGCTTTCGTTATTCATTCATCAAGCACACTGTAACATATGCTTCGTTCACTTATTCACTAGCACACTCATTCAATCAATCACTCACTATCAATAACTCTTTCACTCACACAATCACTCAACCAATCAATCAATCAATCAATCAATCACAACTCACTACTCACTAGCTCATTCACTCAAAAAAATGGGCCATGGTAAGAGCGCCTCCACGTGGTGTGGCCTGGATGTAGACAGTTTTCTTTCTATCTTTTACTGATAAAAAGACATCTATCTGCAACGAAACGCTCTTGAAATAACAAAAAAGAATATTCGTCAATTCAATTAATTATTTCATATAACATTAAAACATTTAAAACACTGAAAACAAACATAACAAACAGAAACACTTAAAAAATAAAAATCCTTCTTTGTTTATATGGTCAGCAATTCGTCAGCAAATTTCTTCTATTCCTATATGGTCAGCTAATCGGTCAGCAGTTTAGCACGGCCCCGAATTCGTGCTTTAAAATAGTTCGAAGCTGAAAGAAAAACAAGGAAGTTTCATTAAAATATTACCTACCTTTTGTCGTCTAGGGAACTTCTTTAGCCCTAAAAGGCTAGTAAATCCCTTTAAACTGCTTCGTCTGTAAGTTCTCCGCCTTCGGTATGACTTAATATACTTCAGAAGTATCAAACCGTTTGTTTTTCATTAAAATATCTTTGTGTACCGCTACCGGTATTTGGAATAGATCTACTTTTAAAACGCAAACTAAATATAAACTTAAAAAATAGTAATTACTTGGTGAAATCTAAGCAGAAGGGAAATCATAAATCATCATAAAGAACAGTCATAGTCACGAGATTAGGCTTTATGACATCCACCATCTTTTTAAATCACATGACTGTCAGGTGACATGTTTGTTGTAGGACTATATTATTTGGGTAAAATAGTATAACACACCGGTTGAATATGTTCGGATTTATTTGGACCTTTTCGCTCATTTTTCAGAAAGTGAAACCGGAAGTACTAATTTGCAGGTTGTTGCCAAAGAAACATGTCAACTTAGCCAGTTAAGAACTTGAAAACCCTACACAAAACCCCCGTTAAACCCTTAAATACCACTGAAAGCATTGAAATCGAAGTTAATTATATTGAAAATTTCTCAAAATGAGTAATAAGCTGAACCCAAAAGCTTCAAAACGGGACAGACCCAAATCATCAGGTTTGTTTTGATTTGTTATGTTTCTGTCAAATTTCAACAGATTCTACATGTATCTTCGACGACTAAATGATTTATTTCCAGTAATAATACCTTAAGGTTTCTGAAGGTGAACTTCATATGCATATCATCATGAAAGTTGTGATAAGTGACATTGCAACAATATCTCAAGACTCAACTATCACCTTTTTGCATGCTGCAGTCTTTGCAAAAGCTGGAACTACAATTTACATGACCTGCGGTCTTGTGAGCTAGTCCTCACAAAGTCTTAACAGGACTGAAACGTTACAGGATCAAAAATCAATTTTATGATTTCAAAGAGGTATAATTTATTTATTAACAGAAAAAAACACAAGTAAAGTTTAAGGTAAAATGGAGCATGTGCAATAGGTGCACCTTTTAAATCATCCCAACCAAAACAACTGAAAAATACTTCATCAATATTTGACTTTTTACATGAATGTCAGTCAGATGGACAAAACTGTTTACAACATTGGATTACATGATATCTTATATTCATAATGATCCTGCATTGGCTTGATTTTGCATATTGGAATATATTATTGATTTAGTTATCTTACTTTATTTTCTCTGAATATTGCAACTTCAACACACTATTTTTGTTATTCTGCTTGTGCAGATGTTTTGATCTTAACACATGTGCTGGATAAAATACAATCTCTGAAATCTTATGAAAGTTGATCTGAATATGTCCAACATGTACATGTATGTTTGCCTTTGTACATGTACGAGTACATGGATGTAATTATATAAAGCCCACCCTCGCCCTGGTGGGAAAAAGTGTCAGTCATGCTTGTGTCTGTTTCCGAGAAATGTTTTGGTATCCATTCTTGAGGCCATGATTAAGTACCCTGGTATATATAAGATTTGAACCACTTCTTTTGGATGAGAAGCAGTCTAAATGTTTAAATTTGATATTTGATACTGCAGTCCTTCCACAACACTATAAGTGTGTAATGACCATAAAGATTAATGAAAATGGTTACAGAGAGCTAAGACTTACTTTTAAGGTTATTATATTTTTCAGAGTCCTGGAATAAAGTAAAGGATAACTGTATGCATTTCAAATTATAGATTATTTTACTTTCTTTCAATTTCATTGATCATTTTGTTTAATGCACCATGAAGGGGGCTTTTACTGTTTCATAGTCATTACACTTGTAGAACATATTTGAATAGAAGGCATATCATAAAATGCATCATTTACTATATTATGTTGATGTAAAATTTTACAGAACTTGGTATGCCGGTACTTACTGTTATAGTACTAACACAGCTTCAGTTAAGGTTTAACTCTTGGGTCCAAAGGTGTTTTACTTATTCTCAAAATTATTAATTCCTACCCGGTATATGCATTTTGAGTAGGTACTGTTATAAAAAAAAAAAATGTAATTAAGGTATCAATTCTGAGAACATCCTTTAAATATATTAACCGTTTAATGTATTAAAAACTAAATTTATTTGAAGAATAGTGTACAAAGTGTTGAATTGGTATCATACGTAACGTGACACTTAGATATATTGGGATACCCTTGATGTTACATTATATATTTTAATGAAAAAACAACAGCTAAAATACTGGTGAATTTTTGTGCGGTGTATGGATGTGTAGATTTATTTGTTTACATTGAAGAAAAAAATGTCTTACATTAATTATTATTGTTTACACCATGATATATAATAGCCACTGCATGTTTTATCACCAGACCTCCTAGGAGCGATGGCCCTATCCAGACGTATGAAAGGACAGTCAGTCTTCTGTTGTTTCCTATTACCAACAATATTAATACTATGTGCATCATATCCATCTTTTTGGCATAATTCAAAATTCACATGACTATAAATTTATAATATATATCAATGAAGAATTAGATAATATTATGAAAAGCTAAATGGTTTAATATTTACTATTAAAGAAATGTTTTTGCACTGTGTAAATATGGTTGGTTTTAGTTTTCTTACTAAAAAGTTACCTTAAGTTCGATTTTATGTTGTTTATTACTTTGACTTGCTATCTGTTAAAATCAAGATTTGTTTAGAAGTTTAGACTTGAGGTTGACAAGATTAAAGCTTTTCATTGATACCTCCGGGCTTATGAATTTTAATAAATGTAAATAGCCAGGCTGTGTAGAATTGGCTAATTTTATTTAGTTTATTTTGGCCACTGTATTTAGTGGACAATTTAACTGTATCTATGTAAAGGTAAGAGTTTATTATGCAATTTCTTCGGGAATAAGTAACCTAAGAAAGCGGAGCAGCGAAGCGACCATGGGTTCTTATTCACAAAGTAATTACTTAATAAATTCTAACCAACTTATTGTTAGCCCCTCCTAAATTTCATCAGCTTCACAATTAAGCCATGCGCCTGTCAAAAAGACCTGTCAATCTAGCAAGATTTTGTGATGTCATGACATTGAATTTGCGCCTTTGCATATGCAAAAAGTAGGCGTGGCTTTATGCGCATGCGCATTTATAGCAATTTACTTAATCCTGAAGAGTCATCTTCAGAAATAAGTAAAGATTTTTCACAAATAAGAAACGAAACATTTTAAAATCAAGCGCCCTTGATTGGCTATCAATGTAGGGCAAACACTAATATACTTTAATAACTTGTTTCTTTTAAGGCAGCGAAAGCCGGTATTTCCTGCAGTGAGACTGCAAAATGTTATTGAATCTACAGTCGTATCATCAAGGCTTTTTTTGATGTTGCAATCTTGTCTGTCACTCAGTGAAATGAAATAATTGATTGTTACAGCTATTGGGGTTCATAATATACTATAACCATAAATAGTCCTTTCAGTGTCTGCCAGTTACTCCAAATTATAGCTCATTTATTGCTAAGCAGCGGACCAGCATCCAGCAGTACATGTTGTTTTTTATTTACCTTGTATTTTTTGGGAAAAAAGTTGAGGTATTTTAGTTATAATAAGACAGTCTTAAACACCAGCAGCACATCCCGGGGCATTGCATTAATGCTAAAACCTAGGCCAAAACACACATTGTGCCACAGGACCGTTAAGTTTGGCTTTCATGATTGTTAAGTTATGCTCCTTTTCCAGTGAAAAACAACAAGAGGCAAGCAAGCATTGATGGTCATCCAAGGCACGGTAGTTAGACTATAGATGAGACTGTATGGATTTCAGTTATAAGGCCATGGTGTTATTATAAGAGTCTTTAATAATGAGAAAATTGTTCAAAAGTTACAGTTCATTTAAATACAAATTAAGCAGTCTTAGTCAGGCACTTTGAATGAATTTATTGTACTTTGCATTTACTTTGTGTTTTATGTTTAAGTGACATGAATGACATTGTTGATGGTTGATTCATGTAACACATTAATATGAGAATGTCAGTAAATGGCTGGATGAATGAAAACAAAAAGTTAATTTTCAAAATACCACACATCTATTGTAGGCATGTTAAAAGTGAAAAAATACTGTGTATGGACTACATTACAAAATAAATAATAAATTAAATAACTTCATTCTTTGTTTACAATAGAATCCAGTTGTTCAATGTTTGTTCAAGTTCAAATCAATGAAAAAAACGTTCAGGGGTCTTAATCTAAATTGGCTAGAACATGATATATTAATATTTGATTTCCATTAACATTCAATATAAGGTCAAGAAATTTTAATTTCTGTATATAGTCATGTTTTGGTAACATAAAAACATATATATGGTAATTTAATTTTTAAAAATTACTACCAGATCTGTGCATCATAATAAATTACTTTGATTGGATAAAGATTATATACATGTAATTGCTTTTTTATAAATGTGACATTATTTTATGAATATTTTCATCAGAAATTATTCATGGAGAACTAGAATTTAGACCCAGCAATGTTGTTCTGGTGCAAAAAGCAGAAGTAATGTATGTTGAATGAAGGAGTATGATTATGTTCATACAGTGTTGTGCTGAAACTTCAGTTTATAATGTCCCATCCTCGAGATGCAAGGTTCAAGTGAAATGACATGGAAAGGTTGCAAAAGAACTAGTTGCCAGTAAGGATTCTATTAGAAAGAGGAATGAATGCCAGCTGTATTTATCAAGTGTGGCAAACAGGATATTAACATCTGTTGGATTAGTATCAGGGGTGATCATGCTGAAACGGACAAATATGTCAATAATTGCTGCTAGAAAATGCACTTCTCTTGACACTGTAAATCAAGTTTCCCTTGCATCATATCTTGTTAAGGTGACAGTCTATTGAATAGCTATTTTGAATAAATCTGCTATTAGTCTTACCCCCGGCTGAGTCGGTTTCCCTGGGATATGTTGTCATATGCTCCATCTAGCTCTGTTCTAGCTGCTTGTCCTGTCTGAGCTCCATCATAATCAGGATGCACTTCGGAAAAGAAAAACATCAAGAAACAATGATACTCTGCTGTTGCTGCAAAGTTTGAAGCATTGCGCAGATTGAAAATGAGCATAGTAAAACTTGAAAACTCGTTAATTGACCAATCTTCAGTTACAAACCTGTGGAATTACTATATGGATAAAATGCGGATGGAAATATGGTTCTTGATAAGATAATGGTGTGTAATAAAGTCCATGATTTTGATAAAATGGATTATGGGTGGTGCAAAAGCGATGTCCTGGTCAGCCATTGTTGACTTGCATGTTTGCAAACCAGTAATCAATCATAGAGTACGTACGTACACCTGGGTCTATTGATTTAGTGATTGAAACTATTGTGACAAATTGAACCTTTGATAAGACTTACCATGGAAGTAAAGAGAAAGTTGGTACTTTATTCAGAGAAGTTGGTACTTTATTTGAGTGTTACATCTTTCCTCATATGATTGATGTGAGGACATTTTATTTTATAGGTTTGACACATGGTCTCATATTAAATTTAATATCTTGAGATTCAAGTTTTATCTATTTTAATTTTGTTCTGGGTGAGAGTTCTAACACAATCTTTTCTGGGATTATACCTTATACATTGATTGTGTGTTCTTTATGTGGTTTTAAGTTATATTCTTGGATAATGCCAAAGAAACTGTTCCATGATGCTAAAGACTCGACAAAAACAATCTTTCCAGAAAATGAATCATTTCTGAAAAAATCTATGGCAGCAAATATGAGTGAGGATAGTAGATCTGGTTCATCACCTTTAAAACTCAGTCCAGCAGGTGTACATAAAGACAGAAAAACTGACCAAAGTCCAACAAAAAAGAAGGATGCTCGAGAACAGAATGAACTTGAGTCAAAACTAGCGTCAGATCGCCAGTCAAGCAGGGGATCAGAGGTCAAACAAAGGGAGGTAAAGGGTTCAGCTGGTGTCAAGGTCAGTGAGGCAAGGCTGAAGGATGCAGGGAAACATTCCCAGAACATGCGTCGTCTGCGGGGATCCGTCCACACCATACAGGCTATGGCCAGGCTACGTAAGACTATTGTCTCCTTTTTGCATCAGTTGACTTAAGGCAGCTAGCCTTTGGTACTCTAGATGATCAATTTACTGCTAAGGACCATAACAAAATGGTAGTTTGAACATGTTAACTGTTGTAATGCCATGCCTGTAACTAAATTGTTCATTCATTACTTGTATAACAACATTAGTCGAAGTTAAGGAAACATAAAAAACTTACTGAAGTTGAGAAATGTCCGTAAGAACTACATGCGTAATTATTCTTTATGATCATGATAAATCCTATTTTTCCGTGAACAATTAACATTCTAATTTAACAGTAATCAATAAACCAGTTTGCCAGGTCTTGTTCGCATGCCCTTACTTTTAATGTTCAGACAAATATTAGCTCCTAACCTTATGCACACATGTCTGTCTTTTGAAGTAGTTTGGTAAAATTGTCCTTGGTTACTGCAAAGTTTGGACAAAGAGTTTTCTTTGTTGTTTTACATTTAGACCTAAATTTTGTTCTTGGCAATCTGTAGTTATATTATTGTAAACAATTATTACCAATACAACATTTTTTTTTTTTTAATGTGACGTTAATTCAAGTCAAATTGAGTAATTTTTTAACTGACATTAACTTATTATGTTTTAATATAGCAAGTAAACTAACACTTGGCATATACATCAATCTTGACTCCTGGGAGATATCAGTTTCTCCATCATTGCCTCTTTGTTTGTGTATTAGGTGACCTGTTCAGGCACTCATGCAACTTAATTGAACCATGTGCGCATTGTCTTAATCACTATTATTGCTAGCAATTGACCTGGCTTCTGTCAACATTGTTACTATGTATTTCTATCTTGCCAACACAAGTTCAATTCGGACATTGGTTTTTAGTTTTAATTAAAATGCTTCACCATTCACTAGATACTTTGCACACAGATTACAGAGGCCATTAGAAATGTTTACACAAGCTCTGCTTGAATTTTTCCAAACCTAAATACAATGGCCCTGGTCGATGGTGGTGAAAATCAAACACAAAATAGACAATTAGCCACAAAGACCTCCATAGATTGAACCCTTTTCACTTTGATATACCAATTCATATGGTGAGTTGCCACATACCCAAAGACATTATCTAAGAGTGAGTGTTCATACTAGAAGTGTTAAACTGTGATTTTCAGGATGTCCTTGGATAAACATTCATTTCCAGGATATATTATTAATGTGCATGAATAGGCTTAACAGCAATGTTTTAAAGGGACTCACTCACAGATCTAATGTTGGCCACAACACTTTTAAAGTTTGATGAAATTGAGTTATTTTACATACTTTTATGTTTATGATATATGTCTTTTAAAACACTTTTGATTAAAGAGACATTTGAATAAGCAGCATGAAAATAAATGACTTCTACTCACCCTGGAGTGTATTTGTGTGTCTGTCAGCTTCTTCCTTTTTGGGATTGACAGGGCCATCTAGCTATGTTTCAAGCAAGTGTTATTACCGTGTTGTGTTATCCAGCTCTCTGAGGTGGCTCCCTGCATGTGATGCGGTGTTGTGTTATACGCCTCTCTGAGGTGGCTCCCTGCAAGTGATGCGGTATTGTGGTATCCACCTCTCTGAGGTGGCTCCCTGCAAGTGATGCGGTGTTGTGGTATCCACCTCTCTGAGGTGGCTCCCTGCATGTGATGCGGTGTTGTGTAATCCTCCTCTCTGAGGTGGCTCCCTGCATGTGATACGGTGTTGTGGTATCCACCTCTTTCTGGTGGCTCCCTGCAAGTGATGCAGTGTTGTGTTATATGCCTCTTTGAGGTGGCTCCCTGCAAGTGATACGGTGTTGTGTTATACGCCTCTCTGAGGTGGCTCCCTGCAAGTGATACGGTGTTGTGTTATATGCCTCTCTGAGGTGGCTCCCTGCAAGTGATACGGTGTTGTGTTATACGCCTCTCTGAGGTGGCTCCCTGCAAGTGATGCGGTTCTGTGTTATCCACCTCTCTGAGGTGGCTCCCTGCAAGTGATACGGTGTTGTGTTATCCACCTCTTTCTGGTGGCTCCCTGCAAGTGATACGGTGTTGTGTTTTCCACCTCTTTCTGCAAGTATTACAATGTTCTGTTAACCAAGTTGTTGGAGCTTTAAGCAGATTAATAAATTGCACTTATTGTTTTTCATTGGATTGGGTTAAGATAATAAGATTAAAGTGATTAAAGATGGATTTAGTGCATCAGTAGGAGTTAAGGTGAATGCTTTACTGATTAAGCAGAGTGGCTGTGGCTCCACAGGTCCTGAAGCTCTGGCTGGTCTCCCTAATACAATAATATAATTACATAAAGACCGTGCATGACATATTTGTTGACAGTTCGGGAGTTAAAAAGAGCATTTTGTCTTTAACTCTCCAGCTTAGTGATTGTTTTTTTCATTTGATTTTCCTCAAGTTGCCTTCAAGGGGCTTTAATTCAGATGATGCTTAGAACTCAGGTGCCAGTGAGTCGGTTTCAAATTGCACAGGAGATTTTTTTTACAAGTCATGTTGTGTTGCTCCTTGGCAGAAATGCTCTGGAATAAGGTGAAGGATGAGGCAAAATCTAAGTGACTCATTTCTCTGTTATGATTTAATAACTGTACATGTTTGTAGTGCAAACTGGTTAATAAGGGATTACATGTATTAGAAGGATTAACGATAATCATATTAGTTTGATTTGATATGATTTCTGATAACAGGTGGAAAAAGATTTTAGAAACTTTTATCTATGAAAGCATGGACATTAATGTATAACATTGGAAAAAATGTAATCATTTGGTGACATTGACTTTGATTTTCCTTTCATGTCTGTGAATATCAAAACTTACATCTTAATGCTGACAGTGTCTGGAACTTAAAGAGAAAGGACAAGTACTGACTGAAATTTAAAAACCTCATCCGGTGTCAGTAAGTAGACTAGTCTGTGAGCTTTACCACTTGTGAGAAATGGCATCAATGATGAAGCTGATGATGGCAGGGGCCATCAAGAAGGCTGCCTCTAACCAGGAGAAACAGCCATCGCCCACGTCAAGTGAAGACAAGAAGACCAGCAAACAGCTTCTTGCGGACTCCCTCAAGAAGGGCAAGTTGGGAGGACTGGCTGGTAGGTTTGCTAAGACTGTCATTCTCATACTGTGTTCAACTATCTATTTCTGTTACAGTAGTTTGTTTCCAATCCATTCTGTCAGTGTAACATCTTCTTGCATTAACATGATGTGTAACTCTTAAAGACTAAGTTCTTTAATGGGCTAAACAGCAATACTTCCTTAACACACAATCTAGTCAAATAATCATTGCAGCTTCATCATTAGACTCCGTGCTACATGTATTTGCTTCTTTACAAGAAAACAGCTTGATTTTTTTAAGAACTTATGCAGCTTCTTTTATATTTTTTGAAAAAAAAAATGTTTAAAGCTAAAATCTTTGGTTTGTTTGGTAATAAATAAAAAACTCTGGCAACTGATAAACTTGCACTATCCTACTGAGAAGATGATATCAACTTATGGAAACTTATATAAGATCCATTTAATTTTATATGAGATTCTTTTTTTCTACTCACCAGTTTACATCCATAAAGGTTAAGGTAACCAAGGAGTCATATCACTGGTCGGTCTGGCACCTGGCTGCTGCTGTGTTCCACTTATTTCTATAATTTCAATTGGTCATCGCATTTCAATATTGCCTCATTTCCAGTCATGCATACTTTAGTGACTGAGATTTATTGGCAAATTAGATTTCGGTATTCATCTTGAAGGCAAACATGCAGTAGATGACAATGTTTATGCAGGCATAATGGTTACCAGTATTTTGTGGGAAGTTTGCTATTTGGTCAACTCCTGAACCAACATTGCATAAATGCTTCAATTTCAAGCCAAACATCATTTGTTAATGGGTTTTAAAGAACAAGCCATTTGCCCATAACACAATATTTGCTTAGATTTTGGGGAAATTAAATAGAAAACATGAATATGTAAATCACTTGACGAAACCTAGTTGTTGAGTTATTGAAGTCACATCATAAGAGTGCCTTTTCGACGAGTTAAAGATGATAATTGTTCTTCTTACTTTCTGAACCGTTAATTGTTGTGACTTTTACAAAACAAAAACCAAGTAGACAACTTTCTGAAAAATTTAAGAGGGTAATGATTAGTGGAATAGCACTGCACAGTATTCATATCAAGAGGACTTATAATCATATCATCAAAGTAACTGTTGACCATGTCAAGCGAGAAGGGAAATGCTCATGGCAGGAGAATGTCAATGCAGGTCGTGTCTACAATATCCAAGCTGGCATTGCTGGGCCCCAAACACAACTCTGCTCCTCCGTCGGCATCGGGCACGCGACGTGCCACCTTCCCAACCGCCATGGCCTTACGCAAACTTTCCCTTGCTTCAAATGCAGGTGAAGGGAGGAAGAGAAGTGCCAGTAAGTTTACTGTTCAACAGTCTTGATGCTGGATCAGTGGCTAATTAAGATGATGTTTATTTTGCGTGATCTAATCTCAGACCTGGCAACAAGGGTAAAATCATGGACATTTTAATGGTTTTGTTTATATTCTCTTTGAAGGATACATTTGCAGTGTGATGTTGATTGCAGAAACCTTGAATGTTTTTTTATGGCCTGATGGATATCACTGAGAGTTGGTATATTAAAATCTCTTATCTTATTTTTATCTCCCCTGCTTGTTGCTAATGCCATTGTGTACTGGATGTTTAATTAGTATTATCATTTTTTTACATTTTAATCAAGAGTGGACATAAAATGCATTCAATATTCACAACCTAAATAACTGGAAATAATATTGGAATTTAATAAAGACTTTATATGAAATTCAACAAGTTCACTGTTAGTTGTAAGGTGGCTGTGTTGTCTCGTTATCTTCACACCACTCTGGAAGACCGTTCCTGTTGACTTTCAGCGACCAAATGACCTTCATTAATATTTTATGATGTTTGCTGTGACCATGTTACTTTTATTTCAGTAAGTTGCTATTTAGAATGGTTGAGAGAAAATAGTGCCACTTTATGCTAACAATGTCTCAATTATAAGTCAATTGATTATGTTGATCAAATTCGAAAATTCAGCAATATTCATATTATTTTAAAAAGCTGCAAAGAAAACATGGAAAGTTATATTAACAGTACAAGGACATAATTACTGGTATATTGTTAGGAGTATTTGCTGTTTATATCTGTTATGTGACCATGCCTCGGAGTGGAAGAATGCGTATGTCATCCGTTGTTGTTCAAGTAACAACCATCAGTAAGTCAGCTGTAGGACTGTTCATATTTTTCTCCAAATTTAGTGTGTTTTCATACAGTCTCCTAATTACTAAGTAATTGCTCTCATTTGGTTTAAATTGATTCAAATCAGCTATTGAATGTAAATATGGCGGCCTGTAGTTTCAATAATTTCAATATAAAAGTGATCATTTTAAAGGGACTGTACACCAGATTGGCACCAAAAAAAGTTTTTTTCTGTAACGAATCTCAGGACAATTATTTAATAAAATGTTTTACTCTTTAATATCGTAATTGTAAAAAAAATACCAAAATGTAATTAAAAAAATCGAGTCAGAGACCGGGTTCGACCCAGTGTCGCCAAAATTGCAGTCCAGTGTTGTATCCACTGTGCTACGAAGGCTTACCCTAATCGGTTGGAATATTTAAGCTTAATATACCTAACTTGATAATATCACGTGATAACACCGACTAGCCAATCACGCATAAGGAATGAATTCTACTAGGTAGACATACCTAGTAATCTTTTTTAATGGAAAAAAATGCAAAAAAAAAAATTAATTGTAAGCTATGATTGTGGTAACAACTTCAGTTAGTAAGTTTCAATGCATTGTACACATCGATAACAAAGTTTATGTCAGTTTTCAACAATTTTCATTTTTTTCCGCTATTTCATCATACGGAGTACAGCTCCTTTAAAAGATGGATTTTTGATTCAGTGTCATCTTTCAGTGAGAAATAATTATCTTTGGGGCTGTTTTTATGAATGAATCTAGTCCATATAAAGAGTCACTTCAGAGTCTTTGAGGATTTTTGATGTGATGATAAGGGAACATTATAAATGAAATGTCCAAATGTTAAAAAAGTTCCCTTATAAACGTGTATGATTGTGGCTAGAATAAATCACAACAACAATTTCAGGACATTCATAATTTCAAAACTTTCTAGTGTAAGGGTCAAAGTATTTGGAAAAATTCATGAAAAAATGAAATATTTCACTTACCTCAAAACAGTTATCCTTGTCACTATCAATCTGACCACACACTGATAATAGTGAAAACAATTATTCAAATTTATTTTTTTCCCTGTTGATTATGTTTTTTGAAAAAAATCCTCAAATTAATCATCCGAATTGGTATTTTCACAAGCAAATTTTGATCCATTTTAGGTTATAGATAGATTAACCTGTGCAGGGTACGTGTATCTTGTTATACATCTTGGTGAGCTAACATTAGGCCATTGTAAGTGCTTCAAATGATCTGGGCACAAGCCTGTGGTATCAGCGACAACGTGCGATGATTAATATACCCAATTGTTTACAGACTATGCAGACTCAAATTAATAATGGAGCACATTAATTCACAATTCAAAAGAAGGATTTGAAACAATGGAAAATTATTGCAAATGTAGAAAAAAGAAGATAATAAACAAAAATAATAATAAAATAATTATGCCATTATTCTTTTTATTTATTTTATGGTCTAAAATCTAAAGACCTGCAGAAAAATGTCCTTGCAAGCATCTGCAACAAATGTTTGCAATCTATTAGTGTAATTTTTACATGTTTTAGGTTCTTTAAAAATTCCTCCAAAATGGACATTGAAGCATTGAACCTGCCATTAATGAAAAATATAAAAAGTCTGCAGTGCCAATACATCAGTATCTGATAGCAACAGACTGGTGTTTCTGGTTACATCAGTATCTGATAGCAACAGACTGGTGTTTCTGGTTACATTTATGGACTGTTTTTTTCAATGAGTGTAGATTGTTATCAGTTCATTACTTATATCCTATCAGGATTAGGATTAGGATTATTAATTTATAAACAAATAATTCTTTCTAGGGAGTGAAAGCTGTACCGGGGACAAGTACCTTAATTACTCTCATGTTGGTACATGTATTACAACTGATTTGTAGCAGACTGATCGATGAACTTTGAAAGGCTATAATCATTAAGCTTAATTTGTATATCACTTTGCAAAAAAGAAACAATCTCCTACTTAAGTGATTAAAATTCAATTGCATTTTTGATAAAATTGATAGTTTCTGTTGTACATATCAATTAGTCTTAAGCAATAATGTAACAATGATTAGCCCTTCATATAAGACTTCAGCTTTGGAAATAAGAACAGATTTTTATCTCACAGTGTTTAATTTGGACATTGATAGAATTGTGGTGGGGACCGGTGATTTATCTGTGTGTGTGTGTGTGTGTGTGTGTCAGGCGGTGCCAGCAGTGATGGACAGATCTCAACTATGCCTGGATTGTGTTTTTGTTTAAAATTTAATTTATGTTTAAAGATATTTGGGTGTTTTGACTCTTAATTTTGGACATTTAACAAGTGTGAATATAGATAATTGTCTGAAGCACTGGATTTTTTTCTGAACATTTATTGATTAATGGTTGTGAACATTGTCAGTAGCCTATGGGTAGAAAACTCTTGATATGGAAATCATTTTAGATAAATAGAATGAAATTATTTATAACCAACGGCTGGATGCCTTTTGTAAAGTTTCTATGTAAGAGCTTTGCGCCTTGCATTTTTATTTAGAAAATTAATTGAACAGTGAATTAAAAAATGAATTGAATATCAAATTATTTTCAACAATGAATAGAAATCTGTGTGAATGTAGTCTCCACGAAGAGCACAAGTGAATGTGGGTTGATCAGGTTTCTTTGTGTAAATTATTAATACATTTGTACAAAAGTATCAACATGTCTGAAAGGTGATATATAGGGGAAAATTGGCTGCTTTTTGTTTGCCTTGACATGTTTTGTGAAACAAAAATCTGGAAAATAAACGCTGGCGCAGTATGGACCTGGCTGATTTGAATTGCCTTCTTCGTTACCACACAAAATACAAGAAGTGGTGTTGATATAAGAAAAAGAATATTTACCCTTGAGTCTAGGTTTTCATCATGAAACGAATGGAAGATATTTATTAATCAATTTAAGTTCTTTATTATGTATTGCACTTGAATTATTAATGAATTAAGAAAAAAAGATATTGAATTTGATGTTATTTTTATAGGATTTTATGACAGATTAATGGAAAACACACATTTTATGTCAGTTTGAGTCATAATACCCCAGCAACTGCTGAATGTGCTAAAAAGATATATGTGCAAATGTGTTTGGAAGGTCATCAATAGAAATACCTTGCGAGGAATGCAGTTAAGGAATTATATTCACGGAGGAGTTTCTATCAAATAACAACAATATTTGTTTTTTAAACTTATTTTGGATGTTTTTTGTGGACCATTTCTAAATGTTAAAAATAGAAATAATAAACAGTAGTAAATTGTACTAAATGAGTCGTAGGAATAGCAAGGATGTGTCTGCCAAGATGGCGCTGTCACATCGGGACCGCCGGCAGTCTGTTGCATCTCAGTATGGCAAAGGTAAATAATCCTTCAGAGACTCTCCTTATCATTCAAATAAATGGGGAATGTTCCTAAGCAATGTCTATGCAAGTGAATATGATAAATTTGACTGTAATTCCATAGTTTTAATTCTTAATGATACAGCCAACAGCTTTTGTGAAATGAGACTTGAATTAAGGACAAGCGTTGTACTGCTCTATTGAAGTACAGTTGAACACCGCTATTCCAAACACTGTTTTTCCGAAATTATTGTTTTTTCGATATTATTTTTCAGTCCCGATTTTACTTCTTCTTTGTTTAACTAAATTTTTAATCTTAAATCCGAAATTGCTAGTCCGAAATAATCGCTATTCCGAAGTAAAAATCATGTTCCCAATTTGGTATTTCACACCTATTTATCAATTCTTATTTCGAACTTGATCATGTCATAGTTTTTCACACCATACTTCGAATGCACACGGGCATCAGCTTGAGGTGACAAAGAATGACATTGAGCACGCGTATATTACAAACATCGATGTCAGAAAATGAACATTTAATTTGGGTGATGTAGGTGTTTATAATTAATTGCTGGTCAACACAACCTGAATATCATTCGAAAATGTCTATCTCATCAGATTCGATTGCCGCATTGGTCAATCGACCCTCTACCGAACGATTCTTGACTATGTTCCGAATGCAAACATGTGCTGTCATTTTGTTTTGAATGTTTCATGTTGTTTTAATGAAGAAGTATAATAACGAAATATTTGTCTAAACAATAAATAAAGAAGTATTTTTGTATACGAAATTTGCGAACACTATCATTTTCTGAAAATTGTTAATCAGAAATATCGCTATTCCCAAATAATTTTTTGGGTCCCTACGATTTCGGATTTACGGTGTTCAACTGTATTTTCTTCCAGTCTTCTGAGTTAACATTATGGCAGCATGTTATTTTGTATATCTTTTGAATAGCTTACACTAAGTGCATAATGATGTACAAAATGTTTGTGTTTTTTTGCCATCTGAGTTTCAGCTATAAATGGAGAAATGTGCAAGGGAGTTAATAAATTTGGTTATATAAGTTCTCTTCAGATTATCATTAATGTAAATCATCCCTTGTTTGAAAATATAAAGCAAGCATATCATTGGGTTCTGTAGCCTTACATTTAGGAATCAAATTACATACAAGATATTCAAGTCTTGATAATTTGCATTGAGGTAATAATTCTTCAATTATCAGTAATTTCTGATAAAAGATTTTGGCACTGCATTGAAGTCAATAAATAAGTAATTTGTATTTTAGATTAAATAGATTGGGTTATGCAAACTGTTTGAAGGCTGTTATATTGTTTGTTCAATAGTTAGTTAACTTGATTTTTATACACTGGTAACATTTGTTAAGCATTTGATGGTAAATGTTGGATTATCACCAAGGACATGAGTAGTAAGATATATACTGATTTTAACTTTTCTATTTGGAACTCAGGGTAGTATTTCTATTATTTTATACTTTGTTATTACAAATAAAGAAACATACTGTTTGTTTGAACAGAAGTTTACATAATTTATGGAAAATAGTACAATTTCAGTTTTTTTTGATAATATTTTAGTAGCATGCAGATGGTAAGGAAGCAATCATTTCTTGAAATATTTTTTTTATTTTTTATTTAATGTTATAAATGATTATTTTCTCTCAGGAAAATTGCATTGTTGACCTTAACAAAATGGTATTTACAACTCATGACATGCACAGGACATTAATTGTCATATTAAAGGAGGACAAATGAAGAAATAGAATGTTAATCAGTTTATAACCATTGATCAGCCCATTGCTGTACATTCCAGACAAGTTGAAGAACCGAAAACGTGATGGTACTCCTGAGAAGGCTGGCACCCCGTCCCAGGATGCCATGCAGGACGAGACGCAGACATCACAGAGGAATGTGATATGGAACGAGGAGATTGAACGACTTCAGATACGCGAGGATGAGCTTGCTAAGGTATACGGATAATTGATTTGAATCGCTTCTTCAACATGTGGGTCACTTCATAATGTTTGGTTGACCCAATTGTAAGATATCCATGGCTGATAGAATGGGCTGGTACCCAATGAACTTGTAGTGAAAATGTTGTAAGACATTGTTAGAGTTTTATTTTCAAATAATGAATTTCAAATGTCTTTACCAGTCCACCATCTTATTCCCAGGTCCGCCAGCCTGCGCCCCCAGAGACGGACAGGAAGTCACCCAGCACAGAGAAGATTGCCGTCCGCAAAATGAAGCCACCAGAGATACTCAACAAACCTAAGCCACATCAGTGAGTAAAACTACCTGGGCTAGTGGACGCTTGTGTGTTTGATTGCTAAGACTTTTGTAATCGAAGTAATTACAGTTAGCTCAGAAACATGCTATCTCATTAGTAAGGTATGCTATTATGTAATTGCTTTTTCCATGAATCGGTATGATTTGCGGTATGGATTTTAAATTTATCCAAACAGTTTTATTAGCCATAACAGACACATTTTGACACTTTGTTTACATGCATTACTGTTGTTGTTTGCAATGTAAATAATGTTTCGCTTGAATATTCGAAGACTAAGGAGAGCTATATATATAATTATACTAATCACCCTGGCATCAGCAATTCACATCTTCATTAAGGTTTTGCATGTAAACACCTTTAAGTCATTATCTCAGCAAATAAATTATGTATTGCATTGAAACTTAAGATATGTGTTCCTTACTATTCAACATTCTTAATTAATGAAGTAAGATAACAATATTTTTATTGTTATGCAAATTAAGGGCCTTTATAATTCAACTTAAAATAAAATTGATAAGGATTTTGCCTGTAAGCTCAATATTAATCTTAATATATCTGTAACTTCTTGTAATGTATTGCACTAAGACTTTGTACAACAATATACTCAACCATTCACACTTCTTGAATAACCAAGTAAGTTAACTCTCTGTTACAATCCTTATACTTGCGGTGGAATAGTCCAGCTTGCTTCCTCTGTGACAGCTCTTGTTTTACAAGTATTAAAAGTCACGATCTTTACATTTTAGGGTGACAGTGGCTAAACCAGCCCCACCAGATGCGGATGTAAAGCCTATGAACTACTCTGGATTTGCGGGCCCCCGTTATGATGACGACGGGAATGTGATCGCCTACAGTATCCTGGGCAACTATGGGGAGTTCCAGCAGGAGGCAATACGCCGTGGAGACCTGATGGTGAGTTCTGGTTGAAAAGGCTGTTTAAACTTCATAGTATGTGGTTGTTGAATAGGCTGGTTATACCTGGTTGTAATGCACTTTGAATTGGATTTTTCTTACACCATGTGGTTGTGTGAGTACATACCAATATCAAAATATATACATGTAGTCTTCATGAAATTCATGTTGCAAAGTGGATTTTCATCCAAGGCAATGTTTTTTACTTAGGACATCCCAGCCACGTCGCATGATGAGATGTCACAGGTTCCGACCCTGAAGTATGAGAAGAAACGTAGACGTCAGTACAGTGACCAGTGGGGACGGGACATGGAGAGTAATGCCCTACACAACTGGCAGCTCAAGATGCTGGAGAGGAAGAGACAGCAGGGATACATCTCTAGTAGGGATCATTTAACTTGCATTACCCATACATCTCTTGTAGGGAACAGTTAACTTGCATTACCCATACATCTCTAGTAGGGAACATTTAACTTGCATTACCCATACATCTCTAGTAGGGAACATTTAACTTGCATTACCCATACATCTCTTGTAGGGAACATTTAACTTGCATTACCCATACATCTCTTGTAGGGAACATTTAACTTGCATTACCCATACATCTCTAGTAGGGATCATTTAACTTGCATTACCCATACATCTCTAGTAGGGATCAATTAACTTGCATTACCCATACATCTCTAGTAGGGATCAATTAACTTGCATTACCCATACATCTCTTGTAGGGAACATTTAACTTGCATTACCCATACATCTCTTGTAGGGAACATTTAACTTGCATTACCCATACATCTCTAGTAGGGATCATTTAACTTGCATTACCCATACATCTCTTGTAGGGAACATTTAACTTGCATTACCCATACATCTCTAGTAGGGAACATTTAACTTGCATTACCCATACATCTCTTGTAGGGAACATTTAACTTGCATTACCCATACATCTCTTGTAGGGAACATTTAACTTGCATTACCCATACATCTCTAGTAGGGATCATTTAACTTGCATTACCCATACATCTCTAGTAGGGAACATTTAACTTGCATTACCCATACATCTCTAGTAGGGAACATTTAACTTGCATTACCCATACATCTCTAGTAGGGAACATTTAACTTGCATTACCCATACATCTCTAGTAGGGAACATTTAACTTGCATTACCCATACATCTCTTGTAGGGAACATTTAACTTGCATTACCCATACATCTCTAGTAGGGAACATTTAACTTGCATTACCCATACATCTCTAGTAGGGATCATTTAACTTGCATTACCCATACATCTCTAGTAGGGATCATTTAACTTGCATTACCCATACATCTCTAGTAGGGAACATTTAACTTGCATTACCCATACATCTCTAGTAGGGAACATTTAACTTGCATTACCCATACATCTCTAGTAGGGATCATTTAACTTGCATTACCCATACATCTCTAGTAGGGATCATTTAACTTGCATTACCCATACATCTCTAGTAGGGATCATTTAACTTGCATTACCCATACATCTCTAGTAGGGATCATTTAACTTGCATTACCCATACATCTCTAGTAGGGAACATTTAACTTGCATTACCCATACATCTCTAGTAGGGAACATTTAACTTGCATTACCCATACATCTCTAGTAGGGAACATTTAACTTGCATTACCCATACATCTCTAGTAGGGAACATTTAACTTGCATACCCCATACATCTCTAGTAGGGATCATTTAACTTGCATTACCCATACATCTCTAGTAGGGAACATTTAACTTGCATAACCCATACATCTCTTGTAGGGAACATTTAACTTGCATTACCCATACATCTCTAGTAGGGATCATTTAACTTGCATTACCCATACATCTCTAGTAGGGAACATTTAACTTGCATTACCCATACATCTCTAGTAGGGATCATTTAACTTGCATTACCCATACATCTCTAGTAGGGAACATTTAACTTGCATTACCCATACATCTCTAGTAGCGAACATTTAACTTGCATTACCCATACATCTCTAGTAGGGAACATTTAACTTGCATTACCCATACATCTCTAGTAGGGATCATTTAACTTGCATTACCCATACATCTCTAGTAGGGATCATTTAACTTGCATTACCCATACATCTCTAGTAGGGATCATTTAACTTGCATTACCCATACATCTCTAGTAGGGAACATTTAACTTGCATTACCCATACATCTCTAGTAGGGAACATTTAACTTGCATTACCCATACATCTCTAGTAGGGAACATTTAACTTGCATTACCCATACATCTCTAGTAGGGAACATTTAACTTGCATTACCCATACATCTCTAGTAGGGATCATTTAACTTGCATTACCCATACATCTCTAGTAGGGATCATTTAACTTGCATTACCCATACATCTCTAGTAGGGAACATTTAACTTGCATAACCCATACATCTCTTGTAGGGAACATTTAACTTGCATTACCCATACATCTCTTGTAGGGAACATTTAACTTGCATTACCCATACATCTCTTGTAGGGATCATTTAACTTGCATTACCCATACATCTCTAGTAGGGATCATTTAACTTGCATTACCCATACATCTCTAGTAGGGATCATTTAACTTGCATTACCCATACATCTCTTGTAGGGATCATTTAACTTGCATTACCCATACATCTCTAGTAGGGATCATTTAACTTGCATTACCCATACATCTCTAGTAGGGAACATTTAACTTGCATTACCCATACATCTCTTGTAGGGAACATTTAACTAGTAGGGAACATTTAACTTGCATTACCCATACATCTCTAGTAGGGATCATTTAACTTGCATTACCCATACATCTCTAGTAGGGAACATTTAACTTGCATTACCCATACATCTCTAGTAGGGAACATTTAACTTGCATTACCCATACATCTCTAGTAGGGAACATTTAACTTGCATTACCCATACATCTCTAGTAGGGAACATTTAACTTGCATTACCCATACATCTCTAGTAGGGAACATTTAACTTGCATTACCCATACATCTCTAGTAGGGATCATTTAACTTGCATTACCCATACATCTCTTGTAGGGAACATTTAACTTGCATTACCCATACATCTCTTGTAGGGAACATTTAACTTGCATTACCCATACATCTCTAGTAGGGAACATTTAACTTGCATTACCCATACATCTCTAGTAGGGAACATTTAACTTGCATTACCCATACATCTCTTGTAGGGAACATTTAACTTGCATTACCCATACATCTCTAGTAGGGAACATTTAACTTGCATTACCCATACATCTCTAGTAGGGATCATTTAACTTGCATTACCCATACATCTCTAGTAGGGAACATTTAACTTGCATTACCCATACATCTCTAGTAGGGAACATTTAACTTGCATTACCCATACATCTCAAGTAGGGAACATTTAACTTGCATTACCCATACATCTCAAGTAGGGAACATTTAACTTGCATTACCCATACATCTCTTGTAGGGAACATTTAACTTGCATTACCCATACATCTCTTGTAGGGATCATTTAACTTGCATTACCCATACATCTCTAGTAGGGAACATTTAACTTGCATTACCCATACATCTCTAGTAGGGAACATTTAACTTGCATTACCCATACATCTCAAGTAGGGAACATTTAACTTGCATTACCCATACATCTCTTGTAGGGAACATTTGACTTGCATTACCCATACATCTCTTGTAGGGAACATTTGACTTGCATTACCCATACATCTCTTGTAGGGAACATTTGACTTGCATTACCCATACATCTCTTGTAGGGAACATTTGACTTGCATTACCCATACATCTCTAGTAGGGATCATTTGACTTGCATTACCCATACATCTCTAGTAGGGATCATTTAACTTGCATTACCCATACATCTCTAGTAGGGAACATTTAACTTGCATTACCCATACATCTCTAGTAGGGAACATTTAACTTGCATTACCCATACATCTCTAGTAGGGAACATTTAACTTGCATTACCCATACATCTCTAGTAGGGAACATTTAACTTGCATTACCCATACATCTCTAGTAGGGAACATTTAACTTGCATTACCCATACATCTCTAGTAGGGAACATTTAACTTGCATTACCCATACATCTCTAGTAGGGAACATTTAACTTGCATTACCCATACATCTCTTGTAGGGAACATTTAACTTGCATTACCCATACATCTCTTGTAGGGAACATTTAACTTGCATTACCCATACATCTCTTGTAGGGAACATTTAACTTGCATTACCCATACATCTCTTGTAGGGAACATTTAACTTGCATTACCCATACATCTCTTGTAGGGAACATTTAACTTGCATTACCCATACATCTCTTGTAGGGAACATTTAACTTGCATTACCCATACATCTCTTGTAGGGAACATTTAACTTGCATTACCCATACATCTCTTGTAGGGAACATTTAACTTGCATTACCCATACATCTCTTGTAGGGAACATTTAACTTGCATTACCCATACATCTCTTGTAGGGAACATTTAACTTGCATTACCCATACATCTCTTGTAGGGAACATTTAACTTGCATTACCCATACATCTCTTGTAGGGAACATTTAACTTGCATTACCCATACATCTCTTGTAGGGAACATTTAACTTGCATTACCCATACATCTCTTGTAGGGAACATTTAACTTGCATTACCCATACATCTCTTGTAGGGAACATTTAACTTGCATTACCCATACATCTCTTGTAGGGAACATTTAACTTGCATTACCCATACATCTCTTGTAGGGAACATTTAACTTGCATTACCCATACATCTCTTGTAGGGAACATTTAACTTGCATTACCCATACATCTCTAGTAGGGATCATTTAACTTGCATTACCCATACATCTCTAGTAGGGATCATTTAACTTGCATTACCCATACATCTCTAGTAGGGAACATTTAACTTGCATTACCCATACATCTCTTGTAGGGAACATTTAACTTGCATTACCCATACATCTCTAGTAGGGAACATTTAACTTGCATTACCCATACATCTCTAGTAGGGAACATTTAACTTGCATTACCCATACATCTCTAGTAGGGAACATTTAACTTGCATTACCCATACATCTCTAGTAGGGAACATTTAACTTGCATTACCCATACATCTCTAGTAGGGAACATTTAACTTGCATTACCCATACATCTCTAGTAGGGAACATTTAACTTGCATTACCCATACATCTCTAGTAGGGAACATTTAACTTGCATTACCCATACATCTCTAGTAGGGAACATTTAACTTGCATTACCCATACATCTCTAGTAGGGAACATTTAACTTGCATTACCCATACATCTCTAGTAGGGAACATTTAACTTGCATTACCCATACATCTCTAGTAGGGATCATTTAACTTGCATTACCCATACATCTCTAGTAGGGAACATTTAACTTGCATTACCCATACATCTCTAGTAGGGAACATTTAACTTGCATTACCCATACATCTCTAGTAGGGAACATTTAACTTGCATTACCCATACATCTCTAGTAGGGAACATTTAACTTGCATTACCCATACATCTCTAGTAGGGAACATTTAACTTGCATTACCCATACATCTCTAGTAGGGAACATTTAACTTGCATTACCCATACATCTCTAGTAGGGAACATTTAACTTGCATTACCCATACATCTCTAGTAGGGAACATTTAACTTGCATTACCCATACATCTCTAGTAGGGAACATTTAACTTGCATTACCCATACATCTCTAGTAGGGAACATTTAACTTGCATTACCCATACATCTCTAGTAGGGATCATTTAACTTGCATTACCCATACATCTCTAGTAGGGATCATTTAACTTGCATTACCCATACATCTCTAGTAGGGAACATTTAACTTGCATTACCCATACATCTCTAGTAGGGAACATTTAACTTGCATTACCCATACATCTCTAGTAGGGAACATTTAACTTGCATTACCCATACATCTCTTGTAGGGATCATTTAACTTGCATTACCCATACATCTCTTGTAGGGATCATTTAACTTGCATTACCCATACATCTCTTGTAGGGAACATTTAACTTGCATTACCCATACATCTCTAGTAGGGATCATTTAACTTGCATTACCCATACATCTCTAGTAGGGAACATTTAACTTGCATTACCCATACATCTCTAGTAGGGAACATTTAACTTGCATTACCCATACATCTCTAGTAGGGAACATTTAACTTGCATTACCCATACATCTCTAGTAGGGAACATTTAACTTGCATTACCCATACATCTCTAGTAGGGAACATTTAACTTGCATTACCCATACATCTCTAGTAGGGAACATTTAACTTGCATTACCCATACATCTCTAGTAGGGAACATTTAACTTGCATTACCCATACATCTCTAGTAGGGAACATTTAACTTGCATTACCCATACATCTCTAGTAGGGAACATTTAACTTGCATTACCCATACATCTCTAGTAGGGAACATTTAACTTGCATTACCCATACATCTCTAGTAGGGAACATTTAACTTGCATTACCCATACATCTCTAGTAGGGATCATTTAACTTGCATTACCCATACATCTCTAGTAGGGAACATTTAACTTGCATTACCCATACATCTCTAGTAGGGATCATTTAACTTGCATTACCCATACATCTCTTGTAGGGAACTTTTAACTTGCATTACCCATACATCTCTAGTAGGGATCATTTAACTTGCATTACCCATACATCTCTAGTAGGGATCATTTAACTTGCATTACCCATACATCTCTAGTAGGGATCATTTAACTTGCATTACCCATACATCTCTAGTAGGGAACATTTAACTTGCATTACCCATACATCTCTTGTAGGGAACATTTAACTTGCATTACCCATACATCTCTAGTAGGGAACATTTAACTTGCATTACCCATACATCTCTAGTAGGGATCATTTAACTTGCATTACCCATACATCTCTAGTAGGGAACATTTAACTTGCATTACCCATACATCTCTTGTAGGGAACATTTAACTTGCATTACCCATACATCTCTTGTAGGGAACATTTAACTTGCATTACCCATACATCTCTTGTAGGGAACATTTAACTTGCATTACCCATACATCTCTAGTAGGGAACATTTAACTTGCATTACCCATACATCTCTTGTAGGGAACATTTAACTTGCATTACCCATACATCTCTAGTAGGGAACATTTAACTTGCATTACCCATACATCTCTAGTAGGGAACATTTAACTTGCATTACCCATACATCTCTAGTAGGGAACATTTAACTTGCATTACCCATACATCTCTAGTAGGGAACATTTAACTTGCATTACCCATACATCTCTAGTAGGGAACATTTAACTTGCATTACCCATACATCTCTAGTAGGGATCATTTAACTTGCATTACCCATACATCTCTAGTAGGGAACATTTAACTTGCATTACCCATACATCTCTAGTAGGGATCATTTAACTTGCATTACCCATACATCTCTAGTAGGGATCATTTAACTTGCATTACCCATACATCTCTAGTAGGGATCATTTAACTTGCATTACCCATACATCTCTAGTAGGGAACATTTAACTTGCATTACCCATACATCTCTTGTAGGGAACATTTAACTTGCATTACCCATACATCTCTTGTAGGGAACATTTAACTTGCATTACCCATACATCTCTAGTAGGGAACATTTAACTTGCATTACCCATACATCTCTAGTAGGGAACATTTAACTTGCATTACCCATACATCTCTAGTAGGGAACATTTAACTTGCATTACCCATACATCTCTAGTAGGGAACATTTAACTTGCATTACCCATACATCTCTAGTAGGGAACATTTAACTTGCATTACCCATACATCTCTAGTAGGGAACATTTAACTTGCATTACCCATACATCTCTTGTAGGGAACATTTAACTTGCATTACCCATACATCTCTTGTAGGGAACATTTAACTTGCATTACCCATACATCTCTAGTAGGGAACATTTAACTTGCATTACCCATACATCTCTAGTAGGGATCATTTAACTTGCATTACCCATACATCTCTAGTAGGGAACATTTAACTTGCATTACCCATACATCTCTAGTAGGGATCATTTAACTTGCATTACCCATACATCTCTAGTAGGGAACATTTAACTTGCATTACCCATACATCTCTAGTAGGGATCATTTAACTTGCATTACCCATACATCTCTTGTAGGGAACATTTAACTTGCATTACCCATACATCTCTTGTAGGGAACATAATTACTTTCACATTTCAAGAAAATACAGTGGTTAGTGTAAAAATGTTAGCCATATATAAATGGTAATACAATTGCTAAGGCACTGAGGCAGTGTAAGAGTTTGTTCACACAAGGGTGTAAAAGTCTCACTTTATAGCTCTTCATGACGTAACTGGTTTATCTTTACATGGGATTGATCAATGTCTCAACAATTCCCTATTCCAGAGTTGCTACAGAAGCCCCCACAGGACCTGGCCATGAACCAGGCGGACAACTACCGCCGGATCCAGGAGGACAGATATATTGTAGAACGCACCATCCCTGCCGTCGACTATGGCAAAGGATGTAAGGGCTGGTTTCTTGGCTTATATCATTTGTTAAAAAACTATCATTTGATTGCATCAATAGTAATCAAGATATAGAAATTACACAACATGTTTTATTATACACTTAAGTCGTTCAGATTATGATAGAAATGAAATTTAATCATTTCTTCAAAAAGTTATGGCTATTAACATGTTAAAAGCGCTTTTAAAGGAATAAAATGATTTGTAACTGATAATGTACATGTATGTATGTGTATATCTGGGTGCATGTTTCAGTCCGTGTGGGGAGTGAGTTCTGGAAGCAGCAGGAATGTTTCGGAGACGATCTCACTGGAGTACAGTATGTACTCAAATTGCTTTATTTGTAACATTAATTATACTTGTTCTACCATGACCATGTAGTCCTTTTATTCCATTTTGGTATTTAAGATATTATCATCTAATCCATTTCTTCATCAGAAGGTTAAATTTACATTTTACTCATTTCTTTTGTATATCTTTTAATTTATATGTGATTTTTCCTTTTGTGTCCAATAATCTGAATTGCATCCCTTTTTGACATTTTGATAAATTTGGACATTGTTGAATGACTGTATAGATAGGACATTGTGTGTGTTTGCATTTTGAACATTTGCATTTTGTATATTTGCATTTGTACATTTACAATATAAAAAAGAATAAATGTTTAGCTAAAATACAAAAATAGATTTTATATTATACTTGCAGTGTGGAATAAGAGCTCTTAAATATGTTGAATTTTAAACAAGCGTTCTCGACCATGGCCAGTTCATTTGTTTTAAATAAGGAATGAATTAAGAGGATTAATAAATGTTGAATGCAGCAGCTTATTTGCTTCAGCAAAAACTGACAACATTGAAATGAAGTCTGAAAGGCCATATAAAATCTGCTTGGAATGTTATGCGTATAATATATCTGAGCAGGAGAAGCAGTCAAGGGACTTGTTTTTTCGTTCTTACATTACATTAAATGATTTAGCCATTAAAAATAAATAAGCTCTCATTTTCTAAGTGGAAAGGAGCTTAGGCTTATAAGACCTGTGTACATGTTCCATGTTCAGTGTATGTGTAAAGCGTGTTTAAATCTGCACAGTGTGAACCCACCTTGGAGACACAACTACATGTCGGAGCGGAGGTGACGCAGTATTGTCCTTCACAGACCTCCTTAACTATGCATGGACGTGTCACTTATTGTCCTAGACCTAATAGCATCTTGTTCATTATTGCTTTGCTTTGGCTTCTTAGTGTCAGGATTATATTAATGGAATTAGTAAAATTGTTCACAAAATTAAAAACGCAAGAAATAAGTTTGATTGAATTTATTCAATGTTATTAATGTTTTGTCAATAATTCATGATTTTGTGAAATGTTCGCATAGAATGATGCATGAATAACTGAATATCACATAACTGATATTGACAACATAACCAGCATGATGTTAGAGTCTCTATATGGAGATATACATTATATATGTATGTATGAAAGCATGTCAATGTATTAACCAATGTTTATATGTAACTCCCCTTTTAGTTATTGTCCCCTGTAGTTGTGATATTACCATCACATGAATATGTCCGTTAGCTGCTAGCTGAATAAAATCAAGGTGCATATGTTTGCCAACCAGGATATTCACGAATGCCTGAAAAAATGGCTGATATTCAACGTTATATAGCGTCTAATGAAAATATAAACTAACTGAAACTTTCTTGTAGATTCAAACTCATACTTGTAGTTTTTAGTTGAGATGGTTTTAACAAGGAATGATTTTTTTATAGTAAATTGTTTGTCTACGTAGACCTTTTTTAGTAACTAGCTGATAACTGTAGTTGTAAGAGAGCTTTCCATGTAACGGCGAGAATCAACTGTGTTAACACATATAGAGAACCACATGAACAAAGTAATCATTGTTTGCCCTTTGTTTTCAGTATGACATTGACCCAGACGGAGAAGGGTTACCCACCCCCAATAGAGCACATCGGCATTCCACCCGCCATCAGGGAGGAGAAAGGTATGCATGTTCTCTCAATCAACGCAAATTGATAAATTAGCAACATCTTGTGAATACTGTGAGCTATATGCTTGTGTAAACCGAAGTCAATTTCGTGTCCTTTTCTGTAATTAAGAGAAGTATTTATAACCAGATAAAAAGTTTGTTTCAACGATTATGCAAATTTAACAATTATTAGAAATTTTTATTGAGTTTGTGAACTATTGGTTACATAAATATATAGTCCTTAAGATTGAAATGTCAGTTACAAGTTACCAACATGTTGAATTTTGTTTGAGTGATCATTTTCAGAATACATGTATGTTGATTTTTTAATAAATAACAAATAATTTGTTATTATACTTTTTATCAAAAGAACATTATTCATGTAAAACAAAATGACAGCAGATAAAGGCATTCGAAACTTAGCACAGTTTATAAAAAATCCATTTTATTGGTAAATTTATTTAAACTTGCTGATCCATATATACTCATAATAAGCTCATTATCTGACATCAATGTTTGTGACATACGTATGTGCTCAATGTCATTCTTTAACAAGTGCTTATTGTGCTTCATTGTTACCTCGAGCCGATGAGCGCTTGCTATTACAGTTAGTGTGAAATCTATGAGATGACAAGGTTTGAAACAATGATCAAAGGAGGAAAAAAACAGGACCGAAAATTATATTCGAAATAACTATACATTTGGGTGAATGGTGTTTGTTTCAGAAATTGCTTACGATGATAATATTTAATCTAAAGTTTTGAATAAATATGCTGACATTACTCCTAACAACTGTCATTTTATCCTGTTACTTCCTTGAAAAATATTGAGTGTTATATAACTAGCAGCAATATTTCAATTTTAATAGTTTTACAAGTCAGAGAGCACACAGGTATCTTTTTTATCCAGTATTTTGTATATATGTACATGTTGTAGGCTAGATTGTCATAGATTCAGTGTATATGAATTACATGTCTTGTATTTGAAATATGTTTGCAAAATCACAATTCTTATTTCACAAATTTTAAAAAAGAACATATCATTTTTGTGATTTTGCAAAGTAAAAATGCTTGATAACTCACATCAGTTTGTAGGTAGAGTTTTCAATCCTAACATTATTCAATGTTTAGATGACGTATGGTAGTGATTTAGAGTTTTGTCCCTTATTGTTTAATGAAGTATGAATTACAGATATTATTTAGTTTCATCCAAAATGCATGTAGCACTTTCCTACATAGGGATATATGTTAAAGATATATTTCTCTGGTTCATTTCCACAAATGAAATTAACAGCTATTGTTTCAATTTATTGCCTATACAGTGCTTAAGTTAGCTGCTGCATAGAAATACCAGTATTCTTAAGAGATTTACTCCACATGTATCTATGTACACACAGTTTTATCATATTTTTTTTTATTCAAAATGCATGTTTTAAAGTATGCATGGTGAAAGGTTGAGTGTAGTTTTTAAATTTGCTTTCAAAGTTATGCAGAGCACAAGGCCATAATTACTATGATTGTTGTTACATTCAGAAATACGTAAGATAATTTGAGTGCTAAGAATAATACAGTTGAAATGCCTTCTACATGTATACATGTCTATTTTGAGTTACACCTTTCTTACACTAAGCCTGCGCTATGAAGCATCTTGGTTCCTCTATTTTTTCATCAAAGTGAGGCTGCAATTTTCTACCATATGATGGTTTGCATTCTTCAATAATTATTCATACATGCATGTAATAAGAACAGATGTGAATTGTCATATAATTTTTAAAGCAGAGTTGTTGCTTTTTATTTTAAAGACATTTTAGTAATGAGGGTCAGACTAATAAGTCAAGCTACTGGTGTTATTCTGATGAGATAAATTATTTAAGTATACCACCATAATATTGAATATGTTCCTCATTTTCCTTACTTTAACCCTCATTGGCATTTCAAAAAAATGAGTGGTAAACATTAGAAACTTATACCGGACATTTGAATGTTTTCCCTCTCAGGATGGAACTGGGCTCCAACCCACACACGGCCGATGCACTACCCCTGGCACAAGGCACCCTACCTGGAACAGAGGAAGAAACAACTGAAGCCGTATGAGGAGGAGCTCGACCCTCACAAACCTGTATGCTTGAGATTATAGTTATATAGTTATATGTCGCCATTATATTATGTTTTTTATATGACATAATAATTTATGAGTTATAAGTTATATGTGTGACTTGCAGTTTAAATAAAGAAGGAATCAAATTTTTGTAAACATAAGGTTTTTCATGAGATCAAAAAATCAAGTTTTTTCTGATGGTTGAAATGGAAAATGAACTATTTTGTTCAAATAAGTCTTTATCATAAAAACAAAATTAAAAAAAAAGTACATGTATGACCTGCTGGAATATTACCAATTAAGCAATTATTGTTTCCAATTGAATTGTTTGTCACATGCATAGTGATATTGTTACATTACACACGTATAATACAGAAAAATATTTGATAAATCATATTAAACTGGAAACAAGGTATAGCATGTGATACCACCCAATACAGGTGTTTTTCCATAAGCATTTTGTATGTTTAGGATTACCTTCAGTACTGATGACTTCCAATTCTTGTCAGAGAAACTACTCGGTTATTTATACATGTCAGTTATGAAACATATTTCACCACAGAACTTTGAGGGTCTTGAAGTTGTTGGGTCTAGCCAGCCATACGAAGGGCGGGGCACAGTGGCGGAGGAGAGATCTGCGAGTGAGTCGGCCATGTTGCTGGACCTGGAGAGGGCTCCACAGACTGAGATGGATGGCGATGAGGAGGATGAACAGGAATTCACTGGGTATTGGTCTGCTATTTGAAAGAAAATCAGTTCGATACTAGATTGATGTTGTCAAAATATTGCATACAGTATATGACAGCACAATATACTGTTGTACAAGAAGAATGCAGCTGTATATGAAAAAGCCTAAACTAAACCTACATAATGTTCATTCAGGCTGAAAGTTAAGCAGAAGATACAATGTATTTTTCCATCTCCAACATTATGATTCCATTTTGCAATCATCCTCATGTTTAAGTATACCGATTAATCCTCAGGTGTATCTATATATAATTTCATTTTGCTTTGTTCTTGTATGCTTTAATGCCTATTTCTCTCAATAAATGCATGTTACAGTGAGCCTCGGGCAGACAGCAACCCATCCCCTGTGTTTGGCCCGTCTATCCAGTTTGCGGGTCAGGCTGCGAGGTGGACGGGGGACAGCTACTCGTTCCAGGACCAGGTCGGGATTGAGGCACGTGTCAATTTTGAGACCCTGTCTGGTGATCGCGTCACCAGCTACCTAACCATCATCAACAATGGAACAACATCCATATACTATGACTGGAAGGTAACAAATATATATTTCTGTTGTATACATGTATGTCCATAAGTTTTACGGGTTATTCAACATAGACTTAACTCCTTTAAATGTCATTTGCTGATTTTAAATCCTGTTTAAAACATATTTGTTCTGCATAAAAAACAGTCTATTTTTGTTTTGCCCTTAACTTATGTGTTATAAAGCCTTACTTATTCCTTCATATTTAGAAACGTCCCAAAGACAATCCCTTTGACCTGAACCAGACGAGCGTGCAGCGATTCTACTTCAACAACAGCAGTGGAGTGATTCTGCCAGGGGAGACCATGAAGTTCCCTTTTGTGTTCAAGTCCCCAAATGCGGGCGTTTTCCAGGAGCAGTGGCAGTTCGAGACCCGGCCAGTGGTGTGTGGGGGAGCAGCATTGATTGTCACGTTGCGAGGGATCGCCTTTGCTGAGGACAAGTACAAGGACCAGAGACTGAAACTTGAGGTATACAACAGCTGTGGCTACATTAAGAGAGCTTGATTGTACCCAAACCTTGACTGTTACTTAATTAGTGTTAATGGCATGTTAAAAAAAAAGTACAGTTAAAAGAAATTATAGCTCAAATTTACTTTAAAAACGCTGTGCACTGAGTCCATTTGGTTACTTGTTACCATTTTAAACTTATTGGTTTCAATTGACCTTTGTTCATTGTTACTCTCTTACATTTAACCAGGTATGATCTAACTACACAAAGTTCAATATCCATTGGTTATGTCAACCTCTTCTTATGTGTATGCCTCCCATGTTTTCCAGTCTGAGCTGCGGGGTAAGGAGGCGGGCCAGATGATGCGCCATATCCTGGAGGAGATTATCGGGGGAATGCAGACCCCGGACCGACCCTCCAGTCCCATAGACGCCTACATCACCGAGGAGGAAATATTCATGAGGAACAACCCCAAGGTCAGAAACAGGATTATTACAGACAGGCTGGGGTTTATTGATTTCTCTATTTTAGGATTTAATGATTGCTTACTCCAACAGAAGCAATGCTAGCCTTATATCACTTATGAATCAACCTTCAGTTAAACATTGCATTTAAGGCACTTACCAGATGACTGCATCTCCTGATGATGATAATGATGATTCACACTAAAGCATTAAGCTAACAATCTAAAGTCATTATTATGTTGATTTGTTCACATATATAAATGAAAGAGTTGTGTATTTCCAGATGTATTACCACCACGATGCTGTGCAGGAACTTAAACAGATGTATGTGGACCTTGCCCCACCGGAAGAACAAGAGGGGAGGGTATGGGGCCTCTCCGTGGACGACCTGAAGGATGTAAGATACCCTGCAATATATTATATCATGTAACTTTGCATGCAGTTTGTCTGGGTTTTAATTATAAAATCTCCAAAATAAAGAAATATTGTCATAGTTCTGGTGTCTTCAGATGTGCTTCATCTTACCATAATATATCTTTAAAAATCTAGCTTTCATCATGAAAATTATTATATAAATATTTTCTCATTAGTTGTTAGTCCATCCTCACTGTGTAAGTGAAATGATAGTGTTATGTAAAAGCATCTAATGTTAAAGTTTTATGTTAAAATATTGATTATCAGTTCTTTTTTCATGTCTGAGATTTCAGTCCTATCATGTTATTGTTGTATATATGTTTAATTGATGTATTATATCTATCATGTAATGAGGAGCACTTTGTGTTCAAGTTACTTAATAAATAAGTCGAATCTTGAATCTTGAAACTCTTAAAGTTCATGCTAAAAAACTGTCAAATTAATATTATTGAAAGATTCACACTGCAATGACATTGGCTTTGCCCAAATACACGTCATAATAAAGTAATTCTTTAATTGATTGCTTGCATTCTTATTGGACACTCATTATTGAACCTATTGTAAATGGCCTTTCAAATATCAGCCATTCTTTTCCCCAGGCATATAACACTAAAAGCATATGTATTTCTTTAATACCTGCAATTCTGTAATATTTATATTCAAAACAATTTAAAGAAATAGAGAGAAATGTAAATTTTGGTATATCTAAGGACTGTCTCTTTTGTTTTGTGCATTCATAAAGTATGAATATAAAGAGTTGATCTTTAATTTTTTTAGAAAGTCATGGATTTGCTAGACCTTGGCCAAACCGTCATGAGCTTCAAAAAAATACAAATCCATTCAAATTCATGGCTTACACATAGATTGCACACATATATATTTAAAGCATGTTTTACTATGACTAATTATTTCTTGGATCAACTAAAAACAAATGACCTACACTGGCATTCAGACCTACATTTTGTTTATGATCTATGACCAGGACATCTTACTGCTGGATGACGAGGATGAGAGGCAGGAGGCCTTCCTACACCAGCTGAACGCCTGTGTGTCCAGATTGTCCTTTACACCTCAGAGACCAAAACAGAAACAACTGTATAAAGCGGGGTGAGTGAGACCCACTAGATATCAATATGTTTCAGGCCGCTTCATACTTTGTGATGTCCTGAAACTGGACTTTCTGAAAAAGAAGTGTAGGGAATTGGTTCAAGATAACTATTGATAATCAGCTCCTCACAAGTAACTGATTATTGATGTGTTTTTGATAATACGTTAATTGTAATCTTTCAATATGGCTATGTAAATGTGTTTGTTTGAAGTTATTTAGTGTTATTGATCACCTCTGAATGTATAAATGAACACTAAGGTGAACATTGGCAGAAATGAACTGATTGATTACAGAATACAAATACGATTGATTGTTGCCGCTTTCAGGTCTAACCAATCAATTTTTTTATTATAATCCATAACAAGCCAAAATGGTGAAATTGAAAATCCTATAAATCGCTAGAACTCTTTTTTTAAGATAAGTTTGACATGACAGTAGAATAGATCCAAAAAAATAAATGAAGAGAAGTATTGACATGATTGTTCTTGTATGCTCTAATGCTTTAATGTTCCTCTTAATTTAGCATAACTGTATAAGTAAATTTCACTCAATCATCACTTGAATGGGTTATAAAAATGCAATTATTTGAAAGATCCCCTCCCTGTCACTGATTGACTGGTTGTTTGGCTGCAGGTACCAGTGTCTGTTGGAAGCAGTTGATGAGATGGTAAACCAGTCTATCGTTCTCCGCGCTGTCATGGGGCTCCCGGAACGTGATATGGACGAGTTCATAGAAGATACAAGTAAGCATAAGGACACTGTCTGGTTATTATACTTGTAGTGTTTGGGTAATGGATCGCATATTTAACTTTTGTTTCATTGCCAGACTTAACAACGATGCACTTGAGCTTGGATATAGATTTCTTTACTGCGGAGGTTTAGTTATTTCTGTCTGAGTGATATTTCATGTAAAACACACACGGTTTACCATCAGTCAGTATATATCTTCATTTCATTATATATTCATGTAAAGTCTGCTTTTTATATACTGTTCATTTTAATCTTGCAGTATTGTTTGACTATTGTGCGTACATGTATATGATATACAGGAATAATGCTTTAAAAGTAGATACTGCCTATCGTACATGTATGCTTGATCCATACATTATGTGGTCATGTACGACTAAAGCTGCGTAATGTTGCTGTCTAACCAGGCTTGTTTCATTAAAGGCGGGAATGAGTCCTCTGATGAAGGTGAAGTGTGCTCTTATTTTCGTAATCTTGTTGTTATGACAATTGACCATCTAAACAGAGTTTTTTCAAAGTGACAGAGTGACGTTTCTTTATTGTAACAGAAAAGCTTGACAGACATATGGAGAATGGGAAAACGTAAAAGTAATTTTGATCATATTTTGATACTGATGAAAAGTTGGTACTATTCTAGTCATAGAGTCACCTTACGGAACACAAGAGTCTGAGACCCCGACATCCGGTAATGTGCCTTGTGTGTAAATACTGGCCCATAGCGAATGCCCTAGTAACCTTAGTATGGTGTATTTTGTAGATGAACTATAGCTCTTCATTGTTTCGAGAAAGTTATTCCAAACGTTTTAAGTTATATTATTTTATGTTCCAATATATCATTTTCCTCTGAGGAACCAACCTGTTGTAGTGTGATTTGATACCTTCTTTGTCTTCAAAAACTTGATTTTATTTACTTAAAATTCACATTCACATTCATTTTCCAGAAGACTTATTGCTTTTGATGAAATAAAAAGATATCATCAAGTTCCTTTTTTCATAAATTTGGTTTCCAGAACCTTATGGTCACTTTCCCATTTTCCTTACTGCATTTAGTTTTGTGTACTTTGCTTTGATTAACTTTGTTTCCCAGAGTAAGCTATATTTGTTCGACTG
This sequence comes from Mya arenaria, assembly GCF_026914265.1. NCBI lineage: Eukaryota > Metazoa > Mollusca > Bivalvia > Myida > Myidae > Mya > Mya arenaria. The sequence continues at coordinate 11,665,767 of NC_069135.1, read as the reverse complement.
AATTTTGTAACATATTTGGCTGATTGTTAACAACTTTGTGTAAGTGAACAGGGTTGTTATCATCATCATTGTTTACTTTCAAATCTTTACTGCTCCTAGAGTTTAATGGAATTGCTTGTGATCTGCTGTATTTCGAACAGATTTGAGACAACTGTTTAGTTGTACTTCAGCTTATATTTGAATATATTAGCACATCATCGAAAAGTTCATGTTTAAAAGTTAACAGCAATGTAGTTAGCTTTAACAGAGTTCTAAATAATCAGCCCAATATTGTTTCTTTGTTAGTCACAAGGACATCAAAGCAAAGTACATTAATCAGAACATTTTTTAAAGCATGAACTTTATTGTGCATTATGTAACCAGCTTTTTCTAAATATTGTATGACACTTAAATTACAGCATGAAGTTTATCTTTGTTGTAGTCTATATAGATACTGCATGATTTGTGTATAGTAATTGAATGATATGTAAACAGTATGTTGTTGATCTATAAGTGCATGGTGAAGCTTGACGCTTGGTGTCTTTGTATTTTTTAAAAACCAACAGCAATTTTTTGTACATGCTATTTTTCCAAGTAAGATCTTGCTTTATATTGTAAAAGTTACCTCAGAAAAGCCAAATATCTTTTGATCTTTCATTTCTTTTAATTGTACTTCAAGTATTAAGAAACAGATTACCAGTCCTTAAACATAAATTAAACATAAAATCCATTACATTTTGTTTCATTACAAGTAATACTGATATTTTTGTGTAACTGTTTCCTTGTTTGATGTTTTAACCTGATCATGCCGTGAACCTGATGATTATTTTACATTTAGTTATTATTTGAAGTAGCTTAGACTAGATTTAGAAATTTTTGTTTTGCCCAAAGCAGTTTTAAAGCCTGCTATATTTTAGAAAGGTTCTTTGAGGTATTATTTATAAGGTACTAACTCCGTGACCCACCTTCAGAGTCGAATAAGGAATCCCGATCTACGCGTCGTGTGTCCCGCACTCCCTCCAAAACCCCGAACACTAGGTTACCAAGTGAAGACAGTACCCTGAGTAAGTGGAGAAGGCACCCCATACATGACCTGCTAGAGTACAGTGACCCCACTCGGTGACGGCTCACATAGACTGATACAGGGCTCACACAGACTGATACAGTGCTCACACAGACTGATACATGGCTCACACAGACTGATACACGGCTCACACAGACTGATACAGGGCTCACACAGGCTGATACACGGCTCACACAGGCTGATACACGGCTCACACAGACTGATACACCTCACACAGACTGATACACAGCTCACACAGGCTGATACACGGCCCACACAGGCTGATACATGGCTCACATAGGCTTATACACGGCTCACACAGGCTGATACACGGCTCACACAGGCTGATACACGGCTCACACAGACTGATACACCTCACACAGGCTGATACATGGCTCACACAGACTGATACATGGCTCACACAGGCTGATACACGGCTCACACAGACTGATACACGGCTCACACAGACTGATACACGGCTCACATAGACTGATACACGGCTCACACAGACTGATACATGGCTCACACAGACTGATACACAGCTCACACAGACTGATACTTGGCTAACACAGTCTGATACAGGGCTCACACAGTCTGATACATGGCTCACACAGGCTGATACACAGCTCACACAGACTGATACACCTCACACAGGCTGATACACGGCTCACACAGACTGATACATGGCTCACACAGGCTGATACACCGCTCACACAGGCTGATACAAGCTCACACAGACTGATACATGGCTCACACAGGCTGATACACGGCTCACTCAGACTGATACATGTCTCACACCGATTGATACACGGCTCACACCGATTGATACACCGTTAACACAGGCTGATACACGGCTCACAAAGGCTGATACACCTCACACAGGCTGATACATGGCTCACACAGACTGATACATGACTCACACAGGCTGATACATGGTTCACACCGATTGATACATGACTCACACAGGCTGATACATGGTTCACACCGATTGATACATGGCTCACACCGATTGATACACGCTCAATACACACCCAATACATGCTCACATACTTGCCCACTGACTTTCTTAGGCAATTTTCTTTTAGTATTCTACATAGATCATAACTATTGTTATTGTTATCAGTCACTTTTTTATTCCTAACACACTTCTGTCAAATTTATAATAGAAGATATAGTATGTAGAAATGGTAAAAATGGTCAGTACCAGGGCACAACAACATGCCTGCTTTCATTGAGCGCAACAACATGATGAGAGCTTGGCTGCTTTGTAACATTGTGTGATCTTTTTGATAGAGAGTGGTATTGGTGCTTGCCTGTTACCCAAACAGAGTCGAGAGTTCAAGCCCTTACCAAGAGAACTGCCTTTTTAGCTTTCATGATAAACACCAGTACTCATTTCTGCATAGAAAATGATATTACACATAAGGCCGATTGTTCAGGACTTTGTTAATGGCATTGTTGCTAACTATAAAATGTGAAATATTTTATGATATGCTCATATGTTTGCATAAAACAAGTACAGCTGAAAGAGTTGTCTCAAATCTTGTTAGAAATATATACTGCAGATCACAAGTGTATCAACTAAACTTGCACTGCAGTATTAAGCCAAGGTCCATCACTTTGGCTAATATAATTATTGAGTAATGCCCCTCAGCTCAATCAGAAAAATAAACAAAGGTTATGTTTGCAGTGGTGGTGTTGGCCATTCTCAGCTATTGCAGTGATATAGCAAATGCCAAAATTAGGAAGTGTAACTAGTATTTATTATAGAAATCACTGTGAGGGAGACAAAAGATCGTGACAAGAAATGTGAAGATTGTGGTTGTTTGCATTTATTGATATTTTACGATTATTTGCCCTGCAAAGTACTTGAAATGGCAAGCGTTTAATTAAGTTTTTTGTAAAGAGCCTGTCGCAATTATCAGTTTTAATATTGTTTTTGCAAATTATTTGAAATGTGTGGTCGTCTTCATCACAGATTCTAAATTTGTTTTTGAATGTTTCTTAAGAAGTACAGCAAAATACCACATGAAACAGAAAGTTGAAATCAAGTGACATACAGTGGGCTAGGTCTTTTTTAATTTGATTACTTATGAGAGAAAAACTATGAAAAACATGTGCTTTGTTGTGTCAATTTCACTGTGGTCATTCATATTTGTGGTCATTTGATTTTTTTGCTCCGTCACAGTAGAAATACTCTTTATTTTCTTCCAGCTTCCTTTAGTTTGTACTTATACTTGGTTTTCCTAGCTCAATGCTTGTGATTTAGAGTAGGAATTATGTGATAGACATTTCATAATAAATATAATCATGAAAATAATAATCATTCATTTCTGTTTATGTTTATCACCATAGGTTAAGTTATTATGGTCTATTTTCTGCTTACTGCAACTTATCTAACTGGTTTATATACAACAAGGTTTATTTTCTGCTTACGGAGCCTAATATTCCTCCAGGTTCATATACATCTAGATGACAGGAACATTTCAGGGTTAGCATCAATAAGAAGCATATCCTGTGGAAATCCTAGATAGACATCACATCAACATGTCATTTAAACAATAAAAGCCTTATTTGTTGGAAAAAGAATCTTGTTAAGAATTATGCCCTTTTGATATTGTCATATTTGGTATGTGGTGTTGCAGTGACCCAGTCCCAGGGTGCCGAGCTAGGAGCTCCCGTCAGTAAGTGGCTGCTTGAAGAAGTAGTTCCAATTGTATTCACAACATAGATTCCCTGTTGTGTCCTTGTTATATGTAGCTAACATAAATGTTTTATTGTTAATGTACATGAGCCAAGCACACCCTGATTATATCATTTGTTTGTTAAAGCTTGTTAGAAGTGGGATTTTATTAAGGTAAAAAATATTTCAAAATCTCATTTGATTTGAAATGTCTTTCCATCCATACGCCACATTTTTTACTTTATCAACTTTAAATTTTATAAGTGTGGTCAGACTCATAATGCACTCTTTAAGACAAGTTATGTATAACTTAAATATTCTCCAACTATGGCCATTTTAAAAACTCAACAAATCTGTGTATTTTTTACAGAAATTAAAGTTTTGAAAGAAGTTGTCTGAAACTTAAACATTAATATATTAATGGCAATTGAAGGTGTGTGTAGTACAAGAACAATAAATCCACCTTTCCCTTATTGCCTCCCTTGAATAGAAAACCTACTTTAAAAAATGATAAATAGCACAACATGCTAACTTGTTCCCATTGCAAGAAGCATAACTCCATGATCCATTGATCCCTAATTGTCTCCCTTGAAATTAATTGTTTTGAGAAATGGATTTACCATCATAAGAACTACAACAATGTCAGATTTTAAAGTATGAAATGTGAAGCCTTAATACATTACAATTTGATATAGAGTCTTGTAGAAGAAGACTTGTAACTGAGACCATTTTTACCAACTCGCCTCCCTTGATCTGATAAAATTGCTACTTAAATGTGTGGAATAATGAAATTAAAAATGATTGGATAACATTTGGTAAAGGCAAAAGGTACTTGTGCACATTTAAAAAGAAATTTTGTTTTTTTCCAAATTACCTCCCTTGACAAACAAGTGCACATTTGAAATTAGTTGATTATAATTATGTCTCCCCCTCTCTGGGGGAGACATATTGTTTTTGCCCTGTCCGTCAGTCCGGTAGTCCGTCAGTCCGTCAGTCCGTCCGTACGTCACACTTCGTTTCCGATCGATAACTGGAAAACCGCATGACCTAGGATCACCAAACTTGGTAGGGAGGTTGGTCGTGAGGTATAGAGGATCCCTATTGTTTTTGGGGTCACTAGGTCAAAGGTCAAGGTCGCGGCGACCCCCAATATAAAAAACATTTCTGCTCAAAATCTTGAGAACGGTTTGACCTAGGTTCACCAAACTTGGTAGGGAGGTTGGTCATGAGGTGTAGAAGATCCCTATTGTTTTTGGGGTCACTAGGTCAAAGGTCAAGGTCGCGGCGACCCCCAATGTAAAAAACATTTCCGCTCAATATCTTGAGAATGGTTTGACCTAGGTTCACCAAACTTGGTAGGGAGGTTGATCATGAGGTTTAGAAAACTCCTATATTTTGGGGGGTCACAAGGTCAAAGGTCAACGTCGCTGTGACCTCTAATGTAAAAAAATATTTCCGTGCAATATCAGGAGAATGCTTTGATCTAGGTTCACCAAACTTTGAAGTGAGGTTGGTCATGATGTCTAGATGATCCCAATTGTTTTGGGGGTAACAAGGTCAATAGTCAAGGTCGTGGTGACCTTCCATGTAAAAATCATTTGCGTGTAATATCTTTATGTCTCCCCCATTCATGGGGAGACATATTGTTTTTGCCCTGTCCGTCAGTCAGTCCATCAGTCTGTCAGTCAGTCAGTCAGTATGTCACACTTCGTTTCCGCCCAATAACTATAGAACTCTTAGACCCAGGAACTTCATACTTGGTATGCTAGTTGGTCATGACTAGTAGATGACCCCTATTGAATTTGGGGTCACTAGGTCAAAGATCAGGGTCAACGTGACCTTGAGGTGAAGAAACGGTTTCCACTCAATAACTAAAGATCCTTTGGGTCCAGGAACTTCATACTTGGTATGCTAGTTGTTCATGACTATTAGATGACTCCTATTGATTTTGAGATCAAAAGGTCAAAGGTCAAGGTTACCTTCAGGTAAAAAATGTTATGTTGGCAGTGACCTTAAGCTTAAAAATGGTTTCTGCTCAATAACTAAAGAAAGCTTGTACCCAGGAACTTCATAGTTGTTCATGACTAGTAGATGACTCCTATTGATTTTGAGATCAGTAGGTCAATGGTCAAGGTCACCGTGACCTTGAGGTGAAGAAACTGTTTCCGCTCAATAACTAGAGAACGCTTGCAACCAGGAATTTCATACTTGGTATGCTAGTTGGTCATGACTAGAAGATGACCCATATTGATTTTGAGATCACTAGGTCAAAGGTCAAGGTTGCCATGACCTTGAAGTGAAGAAAAAGTTTCCGCTCAATAACTAAAGATCCTTTGGTTTCAGGAACTTCATACTTGGTAAGCTAGTTGTTCATGACTAGAAGATGACCCCTATTGATTTTCAGATCAAAAGGTCAAAGGTCAAGGTTACCTTCAGGTAAAAAATGATACGTTGGCGGTGACCTTAAGCTTAAAAATGGTTTCTGCTCAATAACTTAAGAACGCTTGTACCCAGGAACTTCATTCTTGGTACGCTAGTCGGTCATGACTAGTAGATGACCCCTATTGATTTTGAGATCAGTAGGTCAAAGGTCAAGGTTGCCATGACCTTGAGTTGAAGAAATGGTTACCGCTCAGTAACTAAAGAACACTTGCACCCAAGAACTTAATACTTGGTATGCAAGTTGGTTATGTAGATGATCCCTATTGATGTTGTGATCAGTAGGTAAAAGGTCATGGTCACGATGACTGTGAGCTGAAAAATGGTTTCCGATCAATAATTGAATAACGCTTGCGCCCAGGAACTTCATACAATGCAAACTTCGTTTACATTTTCCATGATTAATCAACAACACTTTCTTCTCTTCACTATTTAATATAATCGAATAAACCAAACTTCACTGTTGGTTTGTCTCCAGTCCAAAGTTACAAATTTCATGTCCATCATTTATTTTTTCTCAGCTACGACCACACAATAGGGGAGACAAGCGCTTTTTCAAAAAAGCAATCTCTAGTTTTAATGTACCCATTTGTATAACCAAGCCTCTGTGAACCATCCCAAAAGTTAATCCCTTGATATTTACATGTATTGTGTTTAAGAAAAACTGTATTAAAATACTTCTGCTTGGATGGCAATTTGAACTTCAAGATTACAATACAATATTGATAATAGTTTTTTTAATAGTTTAAACCTGGGCTTCTAAAATTTGAAACCTCAATTTGAAGCCCACACCCCCCCCCCCCCAAAAAAAAAAAAAACAACAACAAAAAACAAACAAACAAACACACACAAAAGAACACACAAAAAAACAACAACAACATAAAACAACATAAAACAAATAAAAAAAACACCCAGAATTTTCAGACATTTAAACTTTAAACATACCTTTAAACAACATGTTAATTGATAATCAAATCCCCTTCAGTAATCTTGACACAAGGTTCGTTTATTGAAATTAAATAATTCAATACAAATTGAAATGAGCAACTTTTTCTGCATCGTCAGGCCCCTTATTTGAACAGCTTTCAATTCTTCCCCCTGTTAAATATGCAATCACCTGGGGGGCCCTTATCACATTCTGTGATGGTTTTAGAACTTCATAAATATTGTTAAAAATGCACTTCTAATTATATTTATAAAATCAGTTTATTTGTATTATAAGATAAATATTTATTTTTATACAATTTATGACATAATTGCTAATTATAATTGTAAAATAGTCTCTGATTTACTCAACCAGACGCCTAAAACTTAAGTTGATAGGAATAAACACGTTTCATTTTGCTTGTTTCAGTTTGACAAATTTGCTAAAACATGTGCTACAGTATGATTTTTTGATAATGAAAATTCAAATGAAAATTGTGACACTGAGATATTGCTCATGAAAATGTGCCCTAATCCATGTTTGTAATTATCGCCCAGTGGTTATATGTCTCTATGTATGTTAATGAGAGTTATTGTTTTCTTAAAATACTCATAACTATGTTGTTTTCTGCGGTATAAAATGCTGTTTTGTAATTTTAACAACTGTTTTATGGCTTGTTAATTGCAAGATTTATTTGTTAAATGAGGTTTTGTGATCAATTTATTTTTGTACTTGTTTATTTTAATTAATTGTAATCATTTATGGTATTGCTTTTCTCTGAAGTCTTTCTGAAATCACTCGGTTGAATTACTTAATATTTCTCAATCATGTAAGCATTTTACTTTATAAAACGGATTTACTGTATTTTGAAAACGAATATCTGTAGCATGCAGATAAATTACTGCCAGCTAAACCCTTGTTTTTCATAACTCTTGCAAATTATTTCCCCTTATCATACATCAAACTGGTTACCTCTCCTCACTGCAGGTGATGCCAAGGGCCGTAAGAGTGGGACAGGAGATAAAAGCACCGCCAAAGCCCCAGACAAGAAGGCCCCCACACCAGCAAAGGATAAAGACAAGTCTGGCAAAATGTCCAAGGAGGTAATGATCCCAATGTATACCTCAATCACTGTATTTTGTTTGACCTAACCTTAGGATCAATGATTCATTATTGTTATAAACAGGTTGAAATAAATTTCATTTATAACACATATATATATGATTCTGATATCTCATGATAAGTTTTCTATTTGTTTTCACATGAATTAAAAAAAAAAATCTCTTTAATCTTATAATCAATATAAAGCAAATACCATTAAAAATCCAGTCATGGTTTATCTCATACCTCTTACCTAAACAACCCTCTCTCTCTCTCAAGTCCACAAAGGCCGACATGAAGTCTGGTAAACTGTCAGCCACGCCCGCTCCCCGTGCTGCACCGCCCAGCAGAGGAAAGACGGGAATGAGTGTTGGAGAGCGGGACCAGACCTTGTCCCCGACCAGTGGGGCCCATTCTGCTCTTGCACACGAGGATCCTCTCATAGACAAGAAATACAAGGAAAAGATTATGGCTCAGGTAAACTTGTTTAATGAGTTTTGTATTGTAAGAATATGTACTTTCCAATAAATTAATGTAAAATCTAATTTGAGATGTTGTTTAATGAGCTTTCTGGGAATACTTGTTTGTCTTTCTTTAAAATTTGATTGAATTTTTAAAGAGGTTAGATAAAATTTGTTAGTTAAACTTTTAATTTGAAAACAAACGTGAAACTCGACGGAATTGAATTTATTCTGAAGCTGAATTTATATGTGCTTTCAGACATACTCTATAGTTGGAGATGCAATAGACAAGATGGAGACGGTGTTTGCAGAAATCCTTCGCAATGATGACACAAGACCTCCACTGTTACCATAGCACACTCTGACCTTTACCTTGCCAACTGTGATATATCCATTATACGTCATTATTATGTGCAACATTCATGGGTATACATGTATGGACTATAGTTATTTGATCTTTATTGCCTAAGTTATTATAATAAATTAATAGCAATTGTTGATGTTAAATATAAATGGTTTGATAATATTGCACAGTAGTTTCCAAAATAGTTCACAATTGTAAGCTATTCGATTAAACTTTCAAAATTAATCTGATATATTGAAAAGATATGAAGCTCATATCAACATAGCTTTACCTACATTACATCATGATTTGGTCCATTCAACATGTTTTGTTAAGAAATAAATTTTGAATTACTTGTCTGTGTTTCTCATTGTTTGCAGAAGATCCTGGGGGATAATTCAGACTAGATATTGAAATACTGTTTGAAAAACTAGGTCCATCAGTATGGAGTGTACCAATGTGGCTCACTAGACAAGTAATAGACTCTTAACTATTGCCAGTCCTTCTAAATAAACACCAGACAGGGCTTCCCTCTGAAAGTGACACATTAAACGTAAAGACTTGATTTCTAGATTACTGGTGCCTATAAACAGAGGATTATATATGGTTACTCATGTCATGGATTCAGGGTATTCAGATCAAGGTTGGTAACAATATCAATTCGGCATCATGATGTGCTAGTAACAATGATTTATTCACCTGAGAATATTTTCTTGAGGAACTTGACCTACATTTACATGACATGAAGTCAAAATATAGGAAAATGTTCCATCGGTCTAAGTGTGTTCCATCGGTCTAAGTGTGTTCCATCGGTCTAAGTGTGTTCCATCGGTCTAAGTGTCTACATGTTTGTAAATCTGGGAGAGGATATAGAAGAGTGTTTAATAGCACAATGGAAATTACATGAACCTTGCATGAAGACTATAGTGTAAGCTATTGTAATCAGTCGTTGTCTGTACTTAATTGTTAGCCTTTAAACCCTTGAATTAAGGCCCCATTTTTTAACCCATTCTTAACGAAATTTGTCGGTTTTTGATCTATGTTTGATGATGTGTGATTTCAAGGTCAACTATCGGAACATTTAAAAGCATTTTATTCCCAATCATCATGAAACTTGGCCATTGTGTGTGCCTTTGTCAAATAAACATATACTTGAAGTTCCATTGGGGATGATGTAGGAAAAAATGAAATGGTAAGTCAGGTCAAATAAAAGAATTTTGTCACCAATGACTCACTTAACTTAACTATCCACCTAAGTAAAATCTATGTGAAACTCAATAAGGCGTGTAGTCGGTTAAAAAAAAGCATACAGTGTAAACAATCTAGTCTATTGCCCACATTTGTGTCCTTGTGTATGAAAAGCACACAGAGTTAAAAATCTAGTCTATAGTCCACATCTGTGTCCTAATGTATAAAAAGCACACAGAGTTAACAATCTAGTTTATAGTCCACATCTGTGTCCTAATGTATAAAAAGCACACAGAGTTAACAATCTAGTCTATAGTCCACATTTGTGTTCTAGTGTATGAAAAGCACACAGTGTAAACAATCTAGTCTATAGTCCACATTTGTGTCCTAGTGTATAAAAAACACAGAGTTAACAATCTAGTCTATAGTCCACATTTGTGTCCTAGTGTATGAAAAGCACACAGAGTAAACAATCTAGTCTATAGTCCACATTTATGTTCTAATGTATGAAAAGCATACAGTATAAACAATCTAGTCTATTGCCCACATTTGTGTTCTAGTGTATGAAAAGCATACAGAGTTAACAATCTAGTCTATAGTCCACATTTGTGTCCTTGTGTATGAAAAGCACACAGAGTTAACAATCTAGTCTATAGGCCACATTTGTGTTCTAGTGTATGAAAAGCATACAGAGTTAACAATCTAGTCTATAGTCCACATTTGTGTTCTAGTGTATGAAAAGCACACAGAGTTAACAATCTAGTCTATAGGCCACATTTGTGTTTTAGTGTATGAAAAGCATACAGTGTAAACAATCTAGTCTATAGTCCACATTTGTGTCCTAGTGTATAAAAAACACAGAGTTAACAATCTAGTCTATAGTCCACATTTGTGTCCTAGTGTATAAAAAGCACACAGAGTTAACAATCTAGTCTATAGTCCACATTTGTGTCCTTGTGTATGAAAAGCATACAGTATAAACAATCTAGTCTATTGCCCACATTTGTGTTCTAGTGTATGAAAAGCATACAGTATAAACAATCTAGTCTATTGCCCACATTTGTGTCCTAGTGTATGAAAAGCATACAGTGTAAACAATCTAGTCTATTGCCCACATTTGTGTCCTTGTGTATGAAAAGCATAAAGAGTAAACAATCTAGTCTAAAGTCCACATCTGTGTCCTAGTGTATGAAAAGCACACAGAGTTAACAATCTAGTCTATAGGACACATTTGTGTTCTAGTGTATGAAAAGCATACAGAGTAAACAATCTAGTCTATAGTTCACATTTGTGTCCTAGTGTATGAAAAGCACACAGAGTTAACAATCTAGTCTATAGTGTATAAAAAGCACACAGAGTTAACAATCTAGTCTATAGTCCACATTTGTGTTATTGTTTATGAAAAGCATACAGTGTAAACAATCTAGTCTATTGCCCACATTTGTGTCCTAGTGTATAAAAAGCACACAGAGTTAACAATCTAGTATATAGTCCACATTTGTGTCCTAGTGTATAAAAAGCACACAGAGTTAACAATCTAGTCTATAGTCCACATTTGTGTTATTGTTTATGAAAAGCATACAGTGTAAACAATCTAGTCTATTGCCCACATTTGTGTCCTAGTGTATAAAAAGCACACAGAGTTGACAATCTAGTCTATAGGCCACATTTTTGTCCTAGTTTAGGAAAGGCATACAGTGTAAACAATCTAGTCTATAGTCCACATTTGTGTTCTAGTTTATGAAAAGCACACAGAGTTAACAATCTAGTATATAGGCCACATTTTTGTCCTAGTTTAGGAAAGGCATACAGTGTAAACAGTCTAGTCTATAGGCCACATTTTTGTCCTAGTGTATGAAAATCACAGAGTTAACAATCTAGTCTATAGTCCACATTTGTGTCCTAGTGTATAAAAAGCACACAGAGTTAACAATCTAGTCTATTGCCCACATTTGTGTCCTAGTGTATGAAAAGCACACAGAGTTAACAATCTAGTATATAGGCCACATTTTTGTCCTAGTTTGGGAAAAGCACACAGAGTTAACAATCTAGTCTATAGTCCACATTTGTGTCCTAGTGTATGAAAAGCACACAAAGTTTACAATCTAGTCTATAGTCCACATTTGTGTTCTAGTGTATGAAAAGCATACAGAGTAAACAATCTAGTCTATTGCCCACATTTGTGTCCTAGTGTATAAAAAGCACACAGAGTTAACAATCTAGTATATAGGCCACATTTGTGTCCTAGTGTATAAAAAGCACACGGAGTTAACAATCTAGTCTATAGTCCACATTTGTGTCCTAGTGTATGAAAAGCACACAGAGTTAACAATCTAGTATAAAGGCCACATTTGTGTCCTAGTGTATGAAAAGCACACAGAGTTAACAATCTAGTATATAGGCCACATTTTTGTCCTAGTTTAGGAAAAGCACACAGAGTTAACAATCTAGTCTATAGTCCACATTTGTCTTCTAGTGTATGAAAAGCACACAGAGTTAACAATCTAGTCTATAGTCCACATTTGTGTTCTAGTGTATGAAAAGCATACAGAGTAAACACTCTAGTCTATAGTCCACATTTGTGTCCTAGTGTATGAAAAGCATACAGAGTAAACAATCTAGTCTATAGTCCACATTTGTGTTCTAGTGTATGAAAAGCATACAGAGTAAACAATCTAGTCTATAGTCCACATTTGTGTCCTAGTGTATGAAAAGCACACAGAGTTAACAATCTAGTCTATAGTCCACATTTGTGTCCTAGTATATGAAAAGCACACAGAGTTAACAATCTAGTCTATAGTCCACATTTGTGTCCTAGTGTATGAAAAGCACACAGAGTTAACAATCTAGTCTATAGTCCACATTTGTGTTCTAGTGTATGAAAAGCACACAGAGTTAACAATCTAGTCTATAGTCCACATTTGTGTTCTAGTGTATGAAAAGCACACAGAGTTAACAATCTAGTCTATAGTCCACATCTGTGTCCTAGTGTATAAAAAGCACACAGAGTTAACAATCTAGTCTATAGTCCACATTTGTGTCCTAGTGTATGAAAAGCACACAGAGTTAACAATCTAGTCTATAGTCCACATTTGTGTCCTAGTGTATGAAAAACACACAGAGTAAACAATCTAGTCTGTAGTCCACATTTGTGTTCTATTGTATGAAAAGCATACAGAGTTAACAATCTAGTATATAGTCCACATTTGTGTTCTAGTGTATGAAAAGCATACAGTATAAACAATCTAGTCTATAGTCCACATTTGTGTTCTATTGTATGAAAAGCACACAGAGTTAACAATCTAGTATATTGCCCACATTTGTGTTCTAGTGTATGAAAAGCATACAGTATAAACAATCTAGTCTATAGTCCACATTTGTGTTCTATTGTATGAAAAGCACACAGAGTTAACAATCTAGTATATAGTCCACATTTGTGTTCTAGTGTATGAAAAGCATACAGTATAAACAATCTAGTCTATAGTCCACATTTGTGTTCTATTGTATGAAAAGCACACAGAGTTAACAATCTAGTATATAGTCCACATTTGTGTTCTAGTGTATGAAAAGCATACAGTATAAACAATCTAGTCTATAGTCCACATTTGTGTCCTAGTGTATGAAAAGCATACAGAGTTAACAATCTAGTCTATAGTCCACATTTGTGTTCTAGTGTATGAAAAGCATACAGTGTAAACAATCTAGTCTATAGTCCACATTTGTGTCCTAGTGTATGAAAAGCACACAGAGTAAACAATCTAGTCTATAGTCCACATCTGTGTCCTAGTGTATGAAAAGCATACAGTATAAACAATCTAGTCTATAGTCCACATTTGTGTCCTAGTGTATGAAAAGCATACAGTATAAACAATCTAGTCTATAGTCCACATTTGTGTCCTTGTGTATGAAAAGCATACAGAGTAAACAATCTAGTCTATAGTCCACATTTGTGTTCTAGTGTATGAAAAGCATACAGTGTAAACAATCTAGTCTATAGTCCACATTTGTGTTCTATTGTATGAAAAGCACACAGAGTTAACAATCTAGTCTATAGTCCACATTTGTGTTCTAGTGTATGAAAAGCATACAGTATAAACAATCTAGTCTATTGCCCACATTTGTGTCCTAGTGTATGAAAAGCATACAGAGTAAACAATCTAGTCTATAGTCCACATCTGTGTCCTAGTGTATGAAAAGCATACAGAGTAAACAATCTAGTCTATAGTCCACATTTGTGTCCTAGTGTATGAAAAGCATACAGAGTAAACACTCTAGTCTATAGTCCACATCTGTGTCCTAGTGTATGAAAAGCATACAGAGTAAACAATCTAGTTTCTATTGGTCGAAAATTAACGACTACTTAATAAACAGTTTAAAGATCAACTCCCTTGGCTTAGTTATTCCATCTTGGTGGAAATGGCATTTCTTTATTATACCATATCTCGTCAAGTGGAAGGTTACCACAAAATGTGTTAATTCGGGCGACCATTTTGGTTTAAATCATCTGGTCTTTGTGAGTTTTGTCTCCCTTTGCCTAAGCGGCTTCATACATTATCAGTTATTTCTGCATTATGTTTCATATCAGTATTTTCATGACTAAAAAACTTTGATACAGTTCCAATAGGAAAAAGAAAGTTCTGATATATGGCTTCAAGAGACAACATTAAATACATAAATACCATGTTGAGCTGCCGTTTTAGCTCTGTTCGATTACAATAAACATCTCCTTAGTTCAAATTCAGCGGCTTACAACGTATAAAAAGTCTTTGTTTAAAAACCTCCACATTTCATGAAATTGTTATTGGAATTAATTAAATCACTATTTCCATTCTGTCTAGGACTTCCCAACTAGAAAACATTGCTGGCGGCATTTTTATTCTGTCACTAATGTTCAGAACTAATTACCCAACCATGTGCACTGTTGTGTGAGAGGTAACATCCGGATCTTGGTCAACCAGTCTAGAGCTTGAGCCGTAGAGGGGCAGATAACTGTGATGGTGAGTCATATTGATCAATTTCAAGGAAGTCTCATTTTATTGATCAATATTACTTAAACGAAAGGAAACACAAAACAAATCAGAATCGAAACCAACACAAACTTAAATAAGTAAATTATTAAATTTGCCTTATAATACATGGTTTTCATGTAATTTAACTATTTCGCCCGGCTAGATCGCTTGAAAACAGGGAAAAAAATACAGGGGTGCAACGAAAATGACCTCTATACATTGCGTTGGAATGGGTCAAGACGAATATAAGGGATTCTTTGACGAACATTAGTTTTATTTTTAACGAAAATGGAATAAAAAATGTTTTGAAGGAAGAGTGATCGTTCGTAAGGTGAACAGATCGCGGGGTGAATGCGATAAAGGTCTATGTGACATTAATTAAAGAAGAACCTTTATGCTTTCACCCCTCTAGGTAGAAACAATTGTGTTTGGAAGTTCTGCGGTTGAGGGGTATTGGAACCAAATTATTTCCAGAACATGGGACACTTACAGTGTCTATACGTGGCAAAACCCGGGCTCTGTGTGGATTGAGAATTTACTGTATATAAAGACCATAGGCCCCTTCAGGGTCGAGCATGCTTTTTTCTGAAGTGATATGTTGGCCTTGTTGACGTTGCACGTTACAAATGATGGCAGCGGTGGGATATTGACAACTGCCGGAACGGAATTGCCTTACCCTTGAGTTTCCCGGACCAAGTCTCGGGACGAGTCTTCTCGGAGGGGAAAGTAATGTAACGGTCCGCTGTAGGCGGCGGATGTGCGTTCATAATGATGAAACGGTCCGTAGTAGGCGGCGGATGTGCGTTCATAGTATAACATTCCGTTATAGACGGAAGTACCTTCATAGTACGTATGTTTACTTGGTTGGTAATGTGCAAATAGGCAAAGCCCGGGCTCTGCATGGATTGAGAATTCACTGTTTATAAAGACCAGTGGACACCTTTAGGGTCGAGCATGCTTTTCCCTGAAGGGAGGGAGGGATCTGTTGGTGTTTGTTTGACGTCGCACGTTACAAAAGTACGAAAAATAAATCAGGAACAAAAACACATCCACAGTCGTACCCAATCCCCTCTAAACTTGATAAAATCAAGGCCCAATTAGTCAATATTGGTAGTGAATGTCCCGCCAAATCCTGGGTTCGTAGGTCAAATGTCTGAAAAAAAAACGTAAAATACTACGAAGAGACAATTAACGTTTCCTAACCGATTCAAATTTGTCTTTTGTTTTTAGGTCTAGTTTGAATATGGCTTATAACTTATATGTTAAAAAAGGGTCAATGTTCATGACCAGTATTTCGACTTATTTATCCGTGGCTATGAAAAATGAAATTGTACTGAAAAATAAACCAAGAAAGAGAATAAAGCGATAAATATTATATCATGAGTGATGTTTTACTTTGAGGAGGTAACTCATGGACTACTTAAGAAGAAATGAAATGTGAATTGTGGACCGTGCGCAGTTTAATACAACAGTCCAAATAATGTACGTAAATGTACAAGGCATTAGTCTCATATTAACTATAATCGTCTGAGTGATGGAGCTGTACTTTCATTATTGTTCGATTCGTGACCTGCTGTCTCCTGATCAGCATGACTCGAGAAGGTTGACGCACAGTTGCAGTAGGACGATGCATATTTTCTTCTTTCGAGGTATGCCAATCCATCAAACGTTTTAAGTCAAACTAAAAAAGCGTGCAAAGTTGAGAAAAAGGTTAATTATTTGCATTTTAGCATACGGATGTTAATTAGATTAATGGAAAAAATATTAAAATACTGCATTAACATCGCCCACAAATTATTCTTAAGGAGAAAACTGACTTTTGCCTTGGCGATTTTCGATATATGATTAAGTGTCGTTTAAATCAGTATTTAATTTATCATCTTCCGCTCGAAGGATGTTGAAATAATATTGGGTATAATCCCCTCTTGGCGCGTAATACGGTAAGAAAGGTTCGCATACAGAGGCGCGGTAAGCCCCCTACCGGGGAACGGACGCCTTGAAATGAGACGTTCTAATCCTGTTTAACGCCACACCGCATCAAAATGTGCTGCTTGCTTTTTCATATAGATGGCTTTTTTATTAACTATCAGTTTTAAAGTTACTTTCTTGCAATCAAAAACATAAACCTGTCATCAATTTAAAGAAGTTGTAAAGATACTTGAATGGCAATACAAATATTTTACGGTGAGATGCGTATAGCGTACGGAGGGAACCTCGGCTAATATGACTGGGAATGCTTTGCCAAAGCATGTCATAAAGAACAGATTGTATTCGAATTATGAAGCCATCAATAACGCTCACTGGACTTTCTGCATGCTTATTCAGAGAACAAATCTTCCGAATAGTTAATTCCAAAAATTAAGTCATTAACGCTTTCTAAAGTTCATTTTACTATAAAAGGCGTCAGGTGTTAGAGCGATAAAAATGTTACAGACATAGCTATAAATACTTCTCAAGACCCATCAAGAATGCCCTTAACTTCGAATACCACTCCAATTTCACCAACAGTGCACACAGCTTCTAATATGAATTCAGCCCCATCAGAATGCCCTTAACTTCGAATACCACTCCAATTTCACCAACAGTGCACACAGCTTCTAATATGAATTCAGCCCCATCAGAATGCCCTTAACTTCGAATACCACTCCAATTTCACCAACAGTGCACACAGCTTCTAATATGAATTCAGCCCCATCAGAATGCACCTTACTTCGAATACCACTCCAATTCCATCAACATTGCATACAGCTTCTAGTATGAATTCAGCCCCATCAGAATGCACTTTACTTCGAATACCACTCCAATTCCATCAACAGTGCATACAGCTTCTAGTATGAATTCAGCCCCATCAGAATGCACTTTACTTCGAATACCACTCCAATTCCATCAACAGTGCACACAGCTTCTAATATGAATTCAGCCCCATCAGAATGCACTTTACTTCGAATACCACTCCAATTCCATCAACAGTGCATACAGCTTCTAATATGAATTTAGCCCCATCAGAATGCACTTTACTTCGAATACCACTCCAATTCAATCAACAGTGCATACAGCTTCTAATATGAATTCAGCCTCATCAGAATGCACTTTACCTCTAATACCACTAAAAATCCATCAACAGTGTACAACGCTTCTAAAGTGTCTTCAGCCCCATCAGAATGCACCTTACTTCTTATATCACTCAAATTCCATCAATAGTACACACAGCTTCTAATATGACTTTAGCCCAACCATTAAGACACACAGCTTCCAATACCACTTCAATTCCATCAAAAGTGCACGTAGCTTCTCGTTCCATTTCAGCGCTATCAGAAATGCACAAAGCTTCATATACCAATTAAGTCCCACCAATAGTGCATATAGCTTCTACAACCATTTCAGTCCGATCAACAATGCACATACCTTCTAATACCACGTCACCTCCACCCCCATTTATAATGTTCATTGTTTCGAATGCACATATCTTCTAATACAATTTCAGCCCAATCGATATTGCACATGATTCTGATACTGCTTTAAATCCATAGAAATGCACATGGCTTCTAATTCCATTTCAGCGCCATCAGTAATGGACACAACTTTTTCTACAACTTCAGATCCATAAAAATGCACATAGCTTCCGATACCACTTCAGTCCATAGGTAAACCACATACATGTAGTTTTCAATACCGTTACGCCCCATCAATAACGCACATAGCTTCCGATACCACTTCAGTCCCCAGGTATACCACATAGCTTTCAATACCATTAAACCCCATCAATATTTCATACAGGTTCCAATACCAGTTGAGTCCCCAGGTATACCACATAGCTTTCAATACCATTACGCCCCATCAATATTTCATACAGGTTCCAATACCACTTCAGTACACAGGTATACCACATAGCTTTCAATACCATTACGCCCCATCAATATTTCATACAGGTTCCAATACCACTTCAGTACACAGGTAAACCACATAGCTTTCAATACCATTACGCCCCATCAATAATTCATACAGGTTCCAATACCACTTCAGTTCACAGGTAAACCATATACATGTAACTTTCAATACCATTACCACCTATCAATATTGCAAACAGCTTCCGATACCACTTCAGTCCCATCAACAATGCACGTAGCAATTAATACCCCTTCACTCTCATTTGTAACGCACTTAGCTTGTAATACCATTCCTGCCCTATCAATAATGGACATAGGTAAACATACAACATAAGTCCGATCAATAATGCACATAGCTTCTATTACATCTTTATCGCACCAATAATGCGCATAGCTTCTGATACAACTTCAGTCCCATCAATAATGCGCATAGCTTCTGATACAACCTCAGTCCCGTCAATAATGCGCAAAGCTTCTGATACAACATCAGTCCGATCAATAATGCACATAGCTTCTGATACAACCTCAGTCCCATCAATAATGCGCAAAGCTTTGAACCTCAGTCCCGTCACTAATGCGCATAGCTTCTGATACAACCTCAGTCCCGTCAATAATGTGCATAGCTTCGGATACAACCTCGGTCCCATCAATAATGTGCATAGCTTCTGATACAACCTCAGTCCAATCAATAATGCGCATAGCTTCTGATACAACCTCAGTCCCGTCAATAAAACGCATAGCTTCTGATACAACATCAGTCTCGGCAATAATGCGCATAGCCTCTGATACAACATCAGTCCTGTCAATAATGCACATAGCTTCTGATACAACATCAGTCCCGTCAATAATGCGCATAGCTTCTGATACAACCTCAGTCCTGTCAATAATTTGCATAGTTTCTAATACAACCTCAGGCCCGTCAATAATGCGCATAGCTTCTGATACAACATCAGTCCCATCAACAATGCACGTAGCTTCTAATATGTCTTCACTCTCATTTGTAACGCACTTAGCTTGTAATACCATTCCTGCCCTATCAATAACGCACATAGCTTCAATTACCTCTTTACCCCACCAATAATGCGCATAGCTTCCGATACAACCTCAGTCCCATTAATAATCCGCATAGCTTCTGATACAACCTCAGTCCCGTCAATAACTTGCCTAGCTTCTGATGCAACCTCATTCCCATCAATAATGCGCATAGCTTTCGATACAACCTCAGTCCCATCAATAATGCGCATAGCTTCTGATACAACCTCAGTCCCATCAATAATGCACATAGCTTCTGATACAACCTCAGTCCCGTCAATAATGCGCATAGCTGCTCTTACAACATCAGTCCCGTCAATAATGCGCATAGCTTCTGATACAACATCAGTCCCGTCAATAATGCGCATAGCTTCTGATACAACCTCAGTCCCTTCAATAATGCGCATAGCTTCTGATACAACCTCAGTCCCATCAATAATGCGCATAGCTTCTTATACAACCTCATTTCCGTCAGTAATGCGCATAGCTTCTGATACAACCTCTGTCCCATCAATAATGCGCACAGCTTCCGATACAACCTCAGTCCCGTCAATAATGCGCATAGCTTCTGGTACCACCTCAATCCCATCAATTATGTACTTAGCTTCTAATATGTCTTCAGTCCCATTAATATTGCACTTAGCATCAAATATGACTTTAAGCCCATCAATATTGCAAGCAGCTTCTGATACAACCTTAGTTCCATCAATAATGCGCATAGCTTCCGATACAACCTCAGTCCCATCAATAATGCGCATAGCTTCTGATACAACCTCAGTTCCATCAATAATGCACATAGCTTATGATACAACCTCAGTCCCATCAATAATGCGCATAGCTTCTGATAAAACCTTAGTCCCATCAATAATGCACATAGCTTATGAAACAACCTCAGTCCCGTCAATAATGCGCATAGCTTCTGGTACCACCTCAGTCCCATCAATTATGTACTTAGCTTCTAATATGTTTTCAGTCCCTTTAATCTTGCACTTAGCATCAATTTTGACTTAAAGCCCATCAATATTGCAAACAGCATCTGATACAAACTCAGTCCCGTCAATTATGCAATAATGCACATACTTTAAATAACCTCATTAGCTCATCAATCCTGCATATAGCTTACATTACAACTTCAGTCCCATCAATAATGCGCATAGCTTCTAATACAACCTCAGTCCCATCAATAATGCGCACAGCTTCCGATACAACCTCAGTCCCATCAATAATGCGCATAGCTTCTGATACAACCTCAGTCCCACCCATAATGTGCATAGCTTCTAATACAACCTCAGTCCCGTCAATAATGCGCATAGCTTCTGATACAACCTCAGTCCCACCAATAATGCACATAGCTTCTGATACAACCTCAGTCTCGTCAATAATGCGCATAGCTTCTGATACAACCTCAGTCCCATCAATAATGCGCATAGCTTCTGATACAACCTCAGTCTCGTCAATAATGCGCATAGCTGCTCTTACAACCTCAGTCCCCTCAATAATGCACATAGCTTCTGATACAACCTCAGTCCCGTCAATAATGCGCAAAGCTTCTGATACAACATCAGTCCCATCAATAATGCGCATAGCTTCTGATACAACATCAGTCCCGTCAATAATGCGCATAGCTGCTGATACAACCTCAGTCCCATCAATAATGCGCATAGCTTCTGATACAACCTCAGTCTCGTCAATAATGCGCATAGCTGCTCTTACAACATCAGTCCCGTCAATAATGCGCATAGCTTCTGATACAACATCAGTCCCGTCAATAATGCGCATAGCTTCTGATACAACATCAGTCCCGTCAATAATTCGCATAGCTTCTGATACAACATCAGTCCCGTTAATAATGCGCATAGCTTCTGATACAACATCAGTACCGTCAATAATGCGCATAGCTTCTGATACAACATCAGTCCCGTCACTAATGCGCATAGCTTCCGATACAACCTCAGTCCCATAAATAATGCGCATAGCTTCCGATACAACTTCAGTCCCGTCAATAATGCGCATAGCTTCTGGTACCACCTCAATCCCATCAATTATGTAGTTAGCTTCTAATATGTATTCAGTCCCACCAATAATGCACTTAGCATCAAATATGACTTTAGTCCAATCAATATTGCAAACAGCTTCTGATACAAACTCAGTCCCGCCAATAATGCATATACTAGTAGCTTTTATATAAATTCAGTCTCATCAATAATGCACACAGTTTCAAAAACCACTTCAGTCCCATCAAAAAGGCACCGCGTTTCTTAAACCACTTCAGCCCAAATGGACATTACTTCTAATATGACTTCAATCCCATCCATATTGCAGATAGTTTTCTTATTTGGCTTTAGTCCCATCAATAATGCAGAGACCTTCTAATATGACCTCAGCCCCATCAATAATGCACTTATCTTCTAATATGACTTAAGTCCCATCTAATTGCAGATAGTTTCTAACTTGGCTTTATTCCCATCAATAATGTACTAAGCTTCTAACATTATTCCAGTCCAATCAATAATGCAGATAGCTTCTAATATGACTTCAGTCCATCAATAATGCCTCTATCTTCTAATATGACTTCAGTCCCATCAACAATGCACATAGTTTCTATTATGAGTTCAGTCCCGTCAACAATGCACAACGTTTCTACCATGACATCAGTCTCATCAATAATGCACATTGCTTCTAATGTGACTTCAGTCCCATCAACAATGTACATAGTTTCAATTATGACTTCAGTCCCATCAATAATGCACTTAGCTTCTAATATTACTTCACTCCCATCAACAATGCACTTAGCTTCTAATATGACTTTAGTCCCATCAATAATACACTAAGGTTCTAATATGAAATCAGTCCCACCAATAATGTACTTAGCTTCTAATATAACTTCAGTCCCATCAATAATATACTTAACTTCTAATTTTACTTCAGTCAATAATGCACTTTGCTTCTTAAATGACTCAGTCCCATCAATAATGCACTTATCTTCTTATATGACTTCAGTCCCATCCATATTGCAGATAGTTTCTAATTTGCTTTTAGTCCAATCAATAATGTACTAAGCTTTATATATTATTTCAGTCCCATCAATAATGCAGATAGCTTCTAATATGACTTCAGTCCCATCAAAAATGCCCATAGTTTCTATTATGATACCAGTCCCATCAATAATGCACATTGCTTTTAATATTACTTCAGTCACATCAATAATGTACTTAGCTTCTAATATGACTGCAGTCCCAACAATAATGTACTTAGCTTTTAATATGACTTAAGTCCCATCAATAATGCACTAAGGTTCTAATATGACTTAAGTCCCATCAATAATGCACTTAGCTTCGGATATGACTTCCGTCCCTATCAATAATGCACTTAGCTTCGAATATGACTTCAGTCCTATCAATAATGCACTAAGGTTCTAATATGACTTCAGTTCCATCAACAATGCACTTAGTCCCATCAATGATGTACTTAGCTTCTAATATATCTACAGTCCCATCAAAAATATACTTAGCTTCTAATTTTAATTCAGTCAATAAATAATGCACTTTGCTTCTAATATGACTCAGTCAAATAAATCATGCACATATCTTCTAATATTACTTCAGTACGATCAATATAACACATAGCTTCTAGCATCACTTCAACCCTATCGATAATGCACATAGTTTCTAATATGACTTCAGCCCAATCAATAATGCAAAAAGTTTCTAATACAACGTCATCAAAAATGTTTTCAGGGCTTTTTCGTATTTCTTTTTGGTACTGGCCTGAACACATTTATTGGCGGTCATAACTTGACTGCTATACATGTATTAAAGGGTTGTATTTCGTATGTCCTCTAATGTAACTATTAACCGATCTCAGAGCTAGGTTGCAGTATACTGTGTCCGGGTGCACTCTTTCTGTCTGTTAAAACATCTCAATCACGGCGTCCTGTTTGAAGTGTCCCACCGCCGCCCGCCCACCGTAACCTCACACCGCCGACGACAGGGGACCGCTTATTTCCGTGGTTACAACGCCGCTTAATGTCTCTATCAATTTGTCGCGATGGTTTATGGAGCGTGTAAATTATATATGATCAATTTCATATAATAAATGAGATGGTGTCGACACCCTGTTACTTAACCAAGGAATGTAGATTGTCAACAGATAATGTTGAACAAATCGTATTTATTAGTGGTGTGAAATGAAAACATCGCGATTTTCCCAGCTAGGTTTCTGCTCAATTTCACAGCTGCTATGCTAATAATATGAGGCCAAGATAGTTCTAACGTAGTTTGGGAAACAGTTCCAAACCAAACAAGGAAGAGCAGTCTCTTACTACATGTTTATTTTCTCTCCAGTACAAGCAATACATCCAGTGTTGCATAGGTACAATGGTCGAGACCTGGACCTACCTGGGCCTATATGGACCTACATGAGCCTACCTGAACCTACATGTACTTACCTGAGCAAACATGTACTTACTTGAGCTTATGTATGCCTGATTGCAATTACCTGAGCCTACCTGGAAATACATGAGCCTTCATAAACCTACCTGGACCTACGTGAACCTTTTTCAGCCTACCTGGACCAACTGGACCTATCTGAATCTATCAAAGCCTCCCAAGACCTACCTGAGCCCACCTGGACCTACATGAACCAACCTGAACCTACCTGAGTCTTAATCTACCTCGACTTACATGAACTTACCTGAGTGTCTCTGGACTTACCTGAGCCTATCTTTTCCTACCTGAGCCACTCTGGACCTACCTGAGACAGTCTGGACCTACCTCAGCCCATCTGGACCTACCTCAGCCACTCTAGACCTACATGAGCCACTCTGAACCTACCTCAGTCACTCTGGACCTACCTGAGCCACTTTTGACCTTTGTGAGCCACTCTGGACCTACCTGAGCCACTCTTGACCAACGTGAGCCACTCTGGACCTACCTGAGCCACTCTTGACCTACGTGAGCCACTCTTGACCTACCTGAGCCACTCTTAACATACGTGAGCCACTTTGGACGTACATGAGCCACTCTGGGCTTATCTCAGCCCATCTAGACCTACCTAAGCCATTCTTGACCTACGTGAGCCACTCTTGACCTACCTGAGCCCCTCTTGACCTACGTGAGCCACTCTTGACCTACCTGAGCCACTCTGAACCTACCTGAGCCACTCTGGACCTTCTTCAGCCCATTTGGACATACCTGAGCCACGCTGGACCTACCTCAGCCACGCTGGACCTACGTGAGCCACTCTGGGCCTAGCTGAGCCACGCTGGAACTACCTGAGCCACTCTTGACCTACGTGAGCCACTCTTGACCTACCTCAGCCACTCTGGACCTAACTGGATCACTCTGGATATACATGAGCCATTCTTGACCTACGTGAGCCACTCTTGACCTACCTGAGCCTCTCTGGACCTACCTGAGCCTCTCTGGACCTACCTCAGCCTCTCTGGACCTACCTCAGCCTCTCTGGACCTACCTCAGCCTCTCTGGACCTACCTCAGCCTCTCTGGACCTACCTCAGCCTCTCTGGACCTACCTGAGCCCATTAGGACCTACCTGAGCCCATTAGGACCTACCTGAGCCTGTAAGGTCCGCCTCTCTGGACCTACCTCAGCCTCTCTGGACCTACCTCAGCCTCTCTGGACCTACCTCAGCCTCTCTGGACCTACCTCAGCCTCTCTGGACCTACCTGAGCCCATTAGACCTACCTCAGCCTCTCTGGACCTACCTCAGCCTCTCTGGACCTACCTCAGCCTCTCTGGACCTACCTCAGCCTCTCTGGACCTACCTCAGCCTCTCTGGACCTACCTCAGCCTCTCTGGACCTACCTGAGCCCATTAGGACCTACCTGAGCCTGTAAGGTCCGCCTCTCTGGACCTACCTCAGCCTCTCTGGACCTACCTCAGCCTCTCTGGACCTACCTCAGCCTCTCTGGACCTACCTCAGCCTCTCTGGACCTACCTGAGCCCATTAGGACCTACCTGAGCCTGTAAGGTCCGCCTCTCTGGACCTACCTCAGCCTCTCTGGACCTACCTGAGCCCATTAGGACCTACCTGAGCCTGTAAGGTCCGCCTCTCTGGACCTACCTCAGCCACTCTGGACCTACCTGAGCCTGTAAGGTCCGCCTCTCTGGACCTACCTCAGCCTCTCTGGACCTACCTGAGCCCATTAGGACCTACCTGAGCCCATTAGGACCTACCTGAGCCTGTAAGGTCCGCCTCTCTGGACCTACCTGAGCCCATTAGGACCTACCTGAGCCCATTAGGACCTACCTGAGCCCATTAGGACCTACCTGAGCCACTCTGGACCTACCTGAGCCTGTAAGGTCCGCCACTCTAGACCTACCTTAACCTCTCTGGACCTACTATACCCGAGACCATCCGGACCTACCTCAGCATCTCTGAAACTACCTTAGCCTATCTAGACCTACCAGGCCGGCTTGTCCAATCGAATCAGTTGTGAATGTAAACAAGATCAATATTTTTACCATCAGCTTCTAAAAAAGTGAAAGAAGCATTAAATAAGGTTATGTTGGCCTCAACAGAACCCGTTACCGCCTAGCGCTGGGTTCCAATAATTGGGAACAACTACATATTAAAGATAATCACTTATGTTAAAGTACAAATGCAACAACGTTTAGTTCTACTTTGAATGCACCACCAGACTTGTACATATTGATTGGGATTTATAGGTTGATTCAAGGGTGCATATGACTGATTTTTATTAATCTATACTGAAATCCGCCAATCTTTGCCCATAAACAGGCCTGTCAAATCCGACAACTATATTTTACCGGTTATGTTTTTTTCATAAGATGTTTATCTAAATTTGGTCTTATATCTTAAACAATATCACCATTACTTTCTCAACTTCTATATCAAATGTAGCACGTCTAATGTCGTGTAGGTCTTTAATTTCATCTACTGGCTATTAAACTCAACATATCCCCCAAATATCCGAAAATAAAAGTCATAAAAGGACCATTAATTTTACAAAATTGACAAAATATTGTAGATAGACTATCTTTATGTGGCTTTGCTAATGTAAGGGCTATATGGCAAGAAAAAACAAACTTGAATGAACCGCATGAATTTGCAATTCATTTTCCAATCCCACTTTCACTGAACATTAATCATAAATTTAAATTGCTACAATCAAAAAATGCAATGGATATATTTATTTTATGATTTACAATAAATATTCAAATAGCACGGCAATTTTGCTAGACAGAAACGAACAAATAATATACGAAAACAGAAAAAAATATCAAATTACTCTTTAGTCCAAGAAAGATACGCGTTAAAAATATTCTTTTTATGCTTTATTTGTTTAATGAGTTCAAAAGAATTTAAACAAATGTTCACCTGTATGATAAAATTATATAACAATATCACAAGCACTTTTTTAAAAAAGAGGGTATATAATTACAAACATGTTTGTCTAGGTGGTGGTAAAAGAAAGACTGCGAACGGACGGACGGTATTTCAAAGGCGGACGCACAGAAGGACGGTATTATGAAAGGCATACGGACGGACGGACGGACGGACGGACGGACGGACGGACGGACGGACGGACGGACGGACGATAATATGAAAGGCGGACCAACGGACGAACGCAATTATGAAAGGCGCCGTACGGGCGGACGGTATTATAATTATGAAAGGCAGATGCACGGACGAACGGTATTATGAAAGGCATACGGACGGACGGAAGGTAATATGAAAGGCGGACCAACGGACGAACGCAATTATGAAAGGCGCCGTACGGGCGGACGGTATTATAATTATGAAAGGCAGATGCACGGACGAACGGTATTATGAAAGGCATACGGACGGACGGAAGGTAATATGAAAGGCGGACCAACGGACGAACACAATTATGAAAGGCGCCGTACGAACGGACGGTATTATAGTTATGAAAGTCGGACGCACGGACTGACGATGAAATGAAAGATGTCCTACCTCTGCAAGAAATGTGACGGCTTAGTCAGTGATGCGCTGTGACAAACGGTCGGGGAATGACAAAGTCGTACTACAATGGCCCTTAGGTTCAACAAAGGCGCGGGACGGGGGCCCGGTTGATGTTTTCTTACAATCATATTGTTGCTAAAATATGTCTTGGTTAGCGTATAAGTGTTTAATTTATTTATGATTAGCGTTTTATTAAATGAGAATAATAGGTATACTAAATATATCAACAATATCAGTGGAAGTGTAAACATCATGTGTTTGATTCAGTCGGCCTTCCCACGTTGTGAACTTGAAAGGAAATTAATTATTTTCCACAAAGCGCGGACGAAGAGTAGAATGCAAGCTAAATGGTGTTAATAAGTCTTTTACTGTATTACGTAGTTGTAATAATCGAGTCTATGCGGCCTGCACTTGGCATCAATGGCACTTCAATTTGGGCCTCCATTCAGACTAAAGTGATACTTACATACGAGCTAAAGAAGACGATTTCAGACGTCTATTGATACTGTAATTTCATTTTCTTGTGTCCCAAGTTACTGCCATATTTGATTTGTCACCAAGGCCGGGGTGGCGGTCGGTTGACTAGGGCGACATCAGACAATGCTTCGTCACAAATGGTTCCAGTCCATTCTCTCTCGATTCATGCTTGTGTCGGTAATTATATTAGTTTGTATCTTAATAAAGATATTAATACGAAGACGATCAATGTAAATTTTATTTTAAAACTACGAATAACTCGCGAGCATAATGTCGGACAAGAAACCAGCCGGGATCCATGTCCCCCAACCAGTACGCACCTATTTATATTCTCGAATGCATGTGTTTTATCTGCACTTAGTGAGGGTTCACAATCACAATATGCAGTTTTCAAGTTGTTTACATAAATATAATGGTGCCAAACGCAATGTCTGTTAGATACTTATATTGTTGGACACACGCAGATCACAGATGCAAGTTATTTTTTAATCATTTGAGAATACTTATTAATACGTTCTACAGATGTGAAACGAACTATTAAGTTGTTAACACTCACGCTAACACATTTGGCACCGTGTTCCTTTTTGCAAAGGAATAAAATGCATTCAAAATGTATTCTATTTTAATTTCAGTGACGCAAAACCACTTTAATTGGAATAAGAACGTCTTGGAGAAAATTATTATATCCACAATGTCACACGCAAATACGTATGTCAATGAAGGATATACTTTATTTTTTTTATTTTTTTTTCCAGAATCATTATTTTGTAATCTACTTCTATTTGATACGTTTAAATAAATGTATGAACTTGTGGAACAATGCGTATGGAGTAATTTTCAGATATTCGGCTGTTGATATCCGATAGTGGGAATGGTCGCTGGCAACGAACTGACTGTTTTAGTAGTTTTTATAAGTTCTGTATTTGACATGCTGGTATTAGTTCAGGGCTCACCACACTGGACTATCTAGGTATATGTTAGAGATAGGCCGAGGAAGTCTGGTCTGTTTTCTGTAGATCGTCAAAATTAAGCTCTTACTTATTTGGTGTTCTTGGTGCATTCGTCTTAATTGATCTACGAAAAATTAGTTAACAGAAACCTTGAAAAAAACTCAATGCTTATTGGCCCACACAAAACAGCAGGCTCAAAGTAAATGCTACCTTTAACTAATGACACTAGTTTAACAAGTAAGCCTCGGTGAGGAAAGACTGACTGAAATATACTCTATGAACTATGTTTTGAGGCATTCGTTAGAATCGATCTACTTAAAATGAATGATTAGAACAGAACAAATGAGATATCCTCGATTATCGTTGGCTCACAAAAATGCAAACACGAATGTAGTGGACGCGTTGATGTGTTCTATTTTACCGCTATCACTGTTTTTAAAGAGCTTTATTTAAATTTCCGATTCTCGTATGTCTGATTTCACAAAAGTCATAAATATACGGGCATCGGGGAGGAATTTTAATCTGGGTGATATTAGCACAGTGACAGAAGAGTCCGACTAATAAACGTAAAATCAAAAGCTCAATTAAGAACAAAGCCAATATGTTCCTTTGTATGCTATATTCGATTTCAAGTGTTTCTCGTTCGAAGTTATAAATCTCGACCCTGATGCTCTCTTTGAAAGATACTTTAATTCAAGAGTTTTCAACAGTCGTTGTCTATTATAAATGTAAATGGAATGCGTTTCATTTTTTGTTCTTTTGGAATTAAGCACTAAAGATTGCTCAAGTGTTGTTACTCATCCCCCTTGAACGCAAACAACAAGACAAGTAAAATGTAAATGGATTTTATTATTACAATGTATTTACAATTTTATCACAATTGCAGAAAAATTGTCTAATGCCACATTTATTGACGGCAGATATGAATAATACGGAATTAAAACAGGTTTATGAAATTCAGAAAGATTTGTAAGTAAGGGCATTAGACAAAGTTTCCTGGCACGGAGCAAAGAAAAACGATTATTCTGAGATCCGAGACAATTTTATAGTTTCTATTAATTAAATTTTTATTTTCGTGGATTACTGCCACGTTGTAATTATTGAACATTTACTGTTTTAATCATTCAAAAATACACCACAACTGATAGGAAAAAACAACGTATAAAACAAAAGCATTTAGTTTTGGCATTTATGAAAATTGAATGCATGCACAAACGCTTCCAGGCATGGGATATCTAATGCAAAACAGATTAAAAATAACAGCCAACTATGAACACAAATTGCAGAAAGGGGAACAGTTTATCAGACGTGCAGATAGGTCATGTTACAGCTGGCGTACACTTTGAGTACAGCTCGCCACGAACCGAGGTGATATATGGGCTTATATTTCTACGACAAATTGATAATTTTCATGCATAATGATAAGTAGTTTAATTACGGGCCTCACTGTCAGTATGGTATAAAGAAAATGTCTTGTTTTTCTCACAGCAGTGTTCTGACGTCTCACCCTAATCCACACGGACCTAGGGACTCAACTGCGCGACCCCCAAAGGCATTGCATTAATTCTTAATATTTTTGTTCTGACTTATTTTTATTTCTCATTATGATATTCTCTGAGTTTGATCGAAATTTGAAAGCCCTGTAATTCTGATTTTTAATAATCGAACCTCATAGTCGGTACGAGACTGGCACTTTTATTCGTTAATTTAAATACAGCTAAAGCAATAGAAATAAAAAGCGCCTTGATGTGGTATCGCGTTTCATCAAAATAAATAATTGTATTTGTTAATGCACCAACAAATTGACAGACTATCCCTTTAATGTTTCGAAATCTAGTCGGAGACTTGTTATTAGACAACAACAAATTCTACATGTTTTCGACACCAATTAAAATACAATGATAAACTTTATAAATCATTCCTACGAAATATAAATAGGACAACTATATAAACAATGTATACTCGCACACGGACGATATAACGTCCAGCGGTACCTACAATGACGTCCATATGCGTTCTGCAGGTTGATTTCGAAACTCGAAATGAATGAAAGACACTGGTCGGGCATTAAATACACACACAGACATTCGTGACAAACATCACTATGGATTTGATATGCACTATAAAGGAGAGAGCAGCTTTATGAAAAGTACCGAAAACTCCCCCTTTAAACAGGCACCGGACAAGGGTTTCCGCCTTGCCTTCGCAGACCTATTCACTGTAGCCATATACGAGTAAATTCTACTTGCACACATTCGTTGCATGGATAGCACATCGAATGACATACAGTTGATAGCTCTTTGTCATCGTTATAAAATCGCATCACAACAAGTCAATGAAATAACATACACAGACTTTGCTTCATTTTCAGTTGTTCCAGACAAGCTATCGTTATAACTACCCCCGTTTTCCAGCCGGGAGGCTCCGTTGCGCCTATTTGCACGTGTATTCGAGCCGTTTTTTCCGTACAGTTTTTACAGTTCACGTTACAGCACCAGTGGAAGACGCAGTTACATTGCCAGGAGCGCGTGTACTGGTGGGTGTTATAGCCCCGCCCACAACACATCAGGTCACACCCGTCATTCCCGCTAGATGTCTTGTTACAGCTCCGCCCCACTGTGCCGAGGGACCCTGTCTGTATATTGTACTCACAATAGTTTGGAGACTTTTCTAAATAAACCAAGTCTCTTCTCCGAGGTTTTCTGTTCTGCTGTTTGGATTTTTTAAGAAGGAGTTTCTTAGGGCGCCGTAAGCGGCCGCCTAGCCATGGTTCTACAGGTTTAGAGTCCTTATATTGGTCTAACAAGTAGTCACCTATCTTCCGAAAGGGTGGCAACTTCCGCCAGCAGGTTTTCAGCGTGCATGATCCGGAGGTACCATGGCAGCGGCATTCTGTGCCCATATTGTCCTTCACAGCCTGAAACAAAAACAACATGTTATTTATCTCGAAGCTCATTTGAATATTTACACACGTATGAAAGCAATAGTCTCTCATTGGGCCAGACAGTGTGCCTTTTATCTCTTTGATTGGACACTACTCATATATCACATACGGTGCGTTGCCATTAGGTTGATTTGTTAGATTAAATAATACTAGACACAATGATAGCTCTGAGTTTAATGGCACCAGTCAATTGGAGACAACACAATTAGACTATCCATATTGAACGACACACTCACCAAGAAAGGCTTACTATACTATAAAATAGTTATATTCACTATTCGATCGTTCTCAATGTTCTACATGTCAATCTAGATAAGATGGGAAAAAGCAGTTGGCGTAGAAGGATATACAAAATGAATACAAATTAAGATAAGATGTAGTTTTTATGACATTCTGTATACGTTTTAAATCGTTGTGTCATGAGAGATTACAGTATAACCTTTTACATAATTAATTACATGTCAACTTATTGACATACAAAAACAATGGCAAAAATGCATTTGGTGCTATTACTTTCCAGCGACAGAATAAATAATAAATCAAAGTTGGAATGCAAGATTTTATCTTGTACAGAAACAATTTCTCCGATAAGAAAAGTAATTAAAATGCACTTGAAGTGATCAACACACAATAGGACGGCCAGCGGGATCCAGAGATCGAGCTTCGATTACAACATGCGGGTAAAGGAACACAGCCGAGTAAGGTTACATTCCACACACTCTAACACACCACAGACACTTCTCCGTCTGCTACTATCTTCTTTAATACGACTGTAAGCAAGACTTGAAACCCAACCTGAATGTTTGTCATTGAAAATCAAGTTCCACATTTACTCATGTGCACGGTTAAACAAGTGTAAGAAAACTTACTCTTTAACTAAACCATGAGCGGCCCGGAATTTCACTCCCTGCATGATTGAAGGTATCGGGGTCACTGGAAATGTGACCAAACACTTCAAATTGATTCGAAAATACCAGGACCTTACATTGCTATTTTAATTTGATAGTACCAAGGAATGTAAGCAAATTGAAACATGCTGTGTAAATAGAGTTTGTTTTATTTCAACAAAATTTCTTTTAATTTCAGTTTGGTTTCAATTTTGCTTGAATATTATGTATTTGACCGCGACTACACGACACTGTGCAATATATAGATATAGGTAGAAAATATGATGTATAGACCGAAAACGAGCTTTACTGAATGATTAACGGTGAACGTTGAAATGAAACAAATGGATTTCAGTGCAACGAACCAAAACCCACATGATGAAAGATGCCTCCCAACGGTGTCGAAGCGACTAGGTTAGCCAGACCTGTATATGGCATGCGGTTGTGTGGCCCATATACCGGCAAGGGTCCATCAATGGTCTGGCAATGTCTACTGCTTCACCGAAATAATACTCGCTGTCCGCATGCATTCCTCCTCCGGGCTGGAGAGGGGGGTGGGGTCACTGCCCCATTAGTTCCAACACCTGCGAGATTCGCGATGCATAAACATGTCGCTGTAGAATCTATATATTTAGCCCTACTTTAGTATGTTAAGCGGCAAGTTGATCTTTTTTTACTGCCAATTTGCCATATATGTCATAATTGTGTCGTCGGGTAAGACATTTACAAAGGGACTTGAGAGGAAAGTCCGCCGACAGTGAAGCCGCCCGTATCGGTGGCGGGTGGGAGCCCATTGCTGTGTCACTACTCAACGGCTATTATCTGCCTGACACCTCAGTATGTGATTGCAAGTTATTTGACTCATATCCTAATGCATGTAGAGTGGCAAATTTTGCAGAATCATTCAGCAATGCTCATAAGCTACTAAGGTATTTTTGGGATGTACTTTTATATGACTGTATCGCGGATTTAATGTCAATATTCGTTAATATATTACAGCACATTGTTGTACAATGGAACTCACAAGAAACCCTGAAAATGACTTGAATGGAGATTTATATTCAATAGTCGCCTAAAGGTTCCCCAATCTGATCCCTAGAAACAACAAGTACCCTCCAAGTGAAGAGCTGGTGGGTTAGTTAGACCCCTGGCACCGTGATAATGCCGTTTAGCTGTAGACAAATAAGCCATTCAAACCGTGTCATCGTTTTCAAAGTGGATTTGCTCACATCAGTTTGATAAGGACATGGCAACGATTACCCGCAGGTGCTATTTTATGCTTTAGCAGTGAGAAAACAGACTGAATCCCAAAATTCTTGAAAATGCTATATACTAGCACGTTTGCAATTTATATAACAGCAGATTAAAAGAGGACGAGTGTTACATCTTTTCACTTTTAACCTCAATCTCGAACAAGCCTCACAAGGGTATACCCTTTATAATCATCGGGCTTTATGGAATGGAATGGGGGCACACTTCTCGCCATTCTCGCCTTGTGTTAAGAGTATGTCTGGAGATGGTGCATGTACCCCAGCATTACTTTATGCGTCGAGCACCTGAGAAAATTATATCGAGTGGTAAGTTTTGTGAAAACCTTGTCATGTTGGGACTACTTGGTGTGATGGAAGGCTCTCAGAACTGCTTGCGTGAGAGAGACTTGTTTGGATTTACCCGCTGACGAGACCCTATAACTTTAAACAATTATCCGCCATTTGACACCATCAAAATAAATTTACTTTGACAGATAGGGGTATCTGCGGATTTGGGCTCTGATAAGAGACGATAATAAACTTCAAGCCCGTGAAGTCAATTCACTTAAACCCAATTGTGGCCATAAGCCTTACGACGCGAGGGTAAATTGATTTTCAAAGAATACCAACATTTATCATTGTAAATATTTTGAGTTAATATAACGTCAATGTAATGTAGTGACCGCTAATGACTTAAATTATATTTAATGATCCTACGGTGAATTTTAGGAAACCTAATCTCCAAAGTAATAACTATCGGGTTGTTTGTCCTGTCCAATGTAGTTATTTAATGACAAGATAACCGAACAGTCGTTAAGGACATATTCATTGAAATGATGACACCGAATTGGCATTTGCTATTGACATATTAATCAATGTTTGGCACCTATCATCGATGACAGTTGAAAACTGATGTGGTTTCCGAAACGAGTAAGCCATCACGAGCTCTTATAGTTAGTAACTTAGATCTAGCTCGCCTTTAACATAAACTTGATCGTGATTTAGCCGAGTGCTGCATCTATATCATTCTGCATCTGAACCAGATCCAAACCCAACAAAAGCAACTTTAAAAATACCCCACACTTTGAAAAAAAGTGAATTTATTCCTTTAGCAAAAATGATGTTATTACAATTTTGTGATTTAAAAAATGTAATTGATAATGTAAGATGCATTCATAAAAGTATTTATGGTGAATAGGTTAGTTAGTTTACCACTTCAGCTAGTTTATAATTATATCGTGCAATATTGCAGGTACTCATATGGAAAATAGCAAGAACGCTATCTATTAAATATTGAAATGCGAAATGCCTGTCGACACTGCAGCGCCATCTATCTCTATCTGTCATCTCGCCGTAACCCCAGTGTGCTTCTATAGATCAACATTGGTATTTAAGTCACATTTGAAAAGTATTGTCAGGTTGGAGCGGGGGCTACAAGTGGTTGATATGGCTGTCCTATCTGTCCCGTATATCGAATCTCTGATATGGGTTAAACACACGGGTTAAGATGGCATTAACGCCGACAACATACACTACTGTGATTCATCATTAACTCAACGAACATTTATCAATAAAACAAGTACATTTAAGGAGGGCCTCTCTGTGTCGAAAAGGACCGACTTGAGGTCGGTCGGTGCGAGCTGACACCCGACCTCTTCAAATATGTCCCTAACGATTGGAATAATTCACGCCTTCCGAATCATGTGTGTCTTTAACGAGTAAGCAAAGTGAAGATCGAGGTAACTTTACAACTACTCCGAGACTGGCAATGCTCTTAACATGAGAAGATGGCTATCTTATACCACTATATATGTCTTAACTTCGTGTGCTTTACTCTTAAATGTCTCATTATGAAAAGGAAAGACTCAAGATGGTAAATAATTACAAATGTGAAAACCAAAGTAAAGATTAAGATGTCTTTGTTGACATAGATCTATATTTTTAATATCAGATTCGGAAATCGAAAACAAGATAATTACTACTTCTTTTAATTTGAAAATATCTGCCAAATTCCGCCTGACGGTTAAAACATACACTATGTTTGTTCAAGGATTTGTTGATGTCATTTCAACGTAATAAAACAATAAAACATAAATCTTGAATGTTTTTTTGTGCTTACAAATTGTTATTACACTTAACGTTGGTAATAAGGTGAAATATATTTGTCAATAGCAATCCAAATTTAAAGGAAAACAGCTGCTTCTTTATTTTGACATAAGAAATAAATGCAAAAACCATTGTCATATGTCTCATTAGGACAATTCTTCATTTATTGTGACATTTCGTTGATATATTGGTATGGCGATGGTGTTTGAATCGTGATAAAATAAATAGAGATATTCTGATTGTTACACTTCACTTCAAATTAGGAACATCATTATGATGTTTGAAATATGTTGCTAATATAAATCACACACACAACGAGAAAGGAGACGGGGTTTGGAAAGTCAATTGATAAATAAATTCCAAATTCTTCATTCATTTAAAAAAATAGTGTATAGTGAAAATTCATTTCATTTTATCTAAAATTTAGGGTTGATTCTAGAAAATAACGTAATATACCTTTAGTGAAATAAATGGTGCTTTTCTCCTCATATATTCTGAATAAAGGTATCGTTTACATTCATTATGAGTTTATGATTGTAAAACCTCGTTTTCTATACATTTTTGAACTCAATCCCTAAGAATTCATTAATTAAGATAAAGGACTGATTACACGTGCTTGACCTCAACGTTATGTTCATACTAATTGTGTACGTCCAAGAGTGGAACATGTCGATCATGAAGGCAATGTGAATGCACCTTGCAAGTTCTGTGAAAAGCGCTAAAACATATTTCATTTTAATATAACTTCCTTTTGCATCGACGCATTAATCTTCAGCAGTTGCACAGATTTGCAATTTTGATACCCTGATATGAAAGCAGGCACGCAGTTTTTTAGGTAATAACGGAAACTCTATCCGGACCCACATTATAGCGGCGTACAAAGGCCGCGCACATCGCGAGACACCTGAGACGGCCGCCTGAGACGGTGAGCCGCGCCTCGGCACAGGCGGATGGAGAGGATAGGGGACGAGGGAAGCGGGGTGAGGAAAGAGAGAATAGAGTAGAAAGAGAGATAAAGCGTGTGTGTGTATGGGCGGGGGGGGGGGGGGGTGAGGTAAAAGACAGTGTGGATGAGGAAAGAGATGAGTGGAGGGGTGTGGGTGAGGAAAGAGGGAGTAGGGGAGGAGAGAGAGAGAGCTAGAGAGAGAAAAGAGAGAGTGGAGATGAGGAAAGAGAGAGAGTGTGGAGAGTGGGGGAAATAAGAGTTGGGGTGAGGAAAGACAGGGTGGGGAAGAGGAAAGTGATAGTATGGTAATGGAAGAGAGATAGTAGGGGAGGTGGAAAGAGAGAGTTGGAGAGAGAGAGAGAGAGAGAGAGAGAGAGAGAGAGAGAGGGAGAGGGAGAGGGAGAGAGGGGGGGGGAGAGAGAGAGAGAGAGAGAGAGAGAGAGAGAGAGAGAGAGAGAGAGAGAGAGAGAGAGAGAGAGAGAGAGAGAGAGAGAGAGAGAGTGGGGGAAAGGGAGGAAAGATGCTGAGAGATAACAGGTGGTGTTGGACATTGGACCAAGGTGATCTGTATTGCACTCCTTGCATGCCGAGGTACATGGTTTAGACTACAATCAATAACAACATTCACATATACATGTATAATGGTTGCATAAGACCATGTTTATATTAAAGCAACAAAAGTGTGAAACGAGGTGAGATAGTAGATTGAAGACGGTCGAGTTAGCTGCGGAGAAGTTTAACACTGGGCGAAAAAACAATTCCGGTCCATGTTGAACAATGCCAGTGCCCCCTATCGATCGTATATATAGGTTTAATAGAAGGTTTAACCAGCCTGGTTTTTAAAAAAACAAACGCATGTCAATCATGTATTTGCACACGCCGGAAACTTTTTAGTCCTGAGATTTAAATATCTTTTGTCGTTTTTAAATCAATGCAGTATAGCAACATAACTGACTGTGTCAAATAGTTTCAATGTAATATTAGTAGTAGTTGTATACAGTAATTTGTTCGGCATTTGTTAAAGATTTGTTACTTGTCAGTGGAAGACAATATGGGATCTTTTCAGGTGCGCGTTGTCAGCAATGTGTAAACGTGTGCACTATATACGATATGCCAAACCAGATATGATATATGTGTATTGAATGAACGCACTGAATTCATAGTTAATCATGTGAAATAATTAATTAGTTTTTGCCTTAACTGTATCGCCGAGATGAGTATCGAAGTGTTCGTTTATCTTGTTAGCTTTATCTTCAACAAAGACGGCGGATATTCGAACCCTGGTCTTGAGGCGATCATGTTAACAGATTGTCTACAATGTCACACGAGCGCTGCTCGGGCTAGGCCTAAAATATCCCCATGAAACAAAACTCATATATTACCCAACATTTCAAAAGTGATTCAATTTCAAGTTCGCTTTTAGCTTTAACATTGTACAGTAGTTCCCTTCTAAATTACGTACGTGGGCTCACTTGCCATGCATTGACGGAGAGTGTAATATCTATGTGACTTTTTACCTTATGCCTTCTTTTAGTTTAAGTCTAATCCGTAATCAATTGTCACGGACATCAACGTAATTGTTAAACCATTTGAAACCGTGCTATTTATACGTATTTTACACTTGAAAAATATGAGACTATAAAAGCTGTTCTTTAAACAAATGAAACTGTCTGTTTATGG
Source organism: Mya arenaria (assembly GCF_026914265.1). Lineage (NCBI taxonomy): Eukaryota > Metazoa > Mollusca > Bivalvia > Myida > Myidae > Mya > Mya arenaria. The sequence continues at coordinate 11,626,450 of NC_069135.1, read as the reverse complement.
TTTTATACAACATACAAAACCAGTCTGTTTATGGTTTTATACAACATACAAAACCAGTCTGTTTCCAACAGGCGCAACGCACGAGAACATGACAACTTATTTAATAACACATCAGATGTCATGTTTTGCACTTCATATCATTAATAAAAAGATGCAAACAATTAGTAAGGCTGTCTTTGAAGGCGGAAAGCATCAAAGGCGGGATAGCGAACACGGCTATAACGACCCAGGCTCCGGAACCCACCATAAAACCAGTGTTATATGGCGCTAAAACACGAAACACACTTTGAAGTCGCTTCCTTAGACAGTCTTGTTGTAAGTGGAAACTTCTAACATCTACCACCGAGACAGAAACTCATAAAAGTACCGTCCGTTCAACGTAACGTTCCTAAACTATACGTTGACTTGATTACTTTTAAAACGCCTACATGTAAACAGATGCTTCTTCTTCCTTTTATACATGTCCTTCAGTTGACCACTGATGGTTTTCAATTAAACTTTATGAATGAATGTGTCAGTAAAAGGCGTAACATGGTGTTGAGTTAAGCTGTACCGGTTCGGTTCATATAAAACGCATGCATTGCAATTATATGGCTTGTAACGTTTGTAAATAGAAGATTATACACCTTTTTTTTGTTATTTCATTCATTATAACAAAATTCTAAAACTAATTGGGTTGTATTGTCATATCAATTCTATACCCCGCGACAAACAGCTATAAAGTCATCAAACACAGTGTAGTTTTGTTTTGCTGCATTTCTAAACTAAAACACAATCGAACCCACGTTTGTGAACCTATATTCTGTTTTCACGTGGCTCGATATTTCGTTAAATGTATGCGATTGATTGTGTTTTCTTCCGTATTTATTCCGAGGCCAATCACTTCTCCAACTAAACACCCATCTGTAGGAGTTAACTTGTCACCAAAGACGACATGATTTTGTTTTTCTTTTTCTATCACCTAGCTCAATTCATTGAATGGTGATATCAGGTCTGAAGCGTAAATATGGATTTCTTATTCTTAGCAAACAATATATTTTATAAATAAAGACATGGTATAATCATTTCGACTTCCCTACTGAATTTCCGAATAATATAACATATTGATACAAAATGGCCCAAAGTGCAAATCAAACCATAACTGCCAAAAACGAAACAGCCATAAAGATGCTTGTGGACAGTCTCTTCACACTGAGCGGGCAATGGAATTGTAAGACTAATGTAAGGACAGACACCTTCTTCATGGATGTTCGACAGTTGTGGCCATTCATCTCCATATCTGACAAACGGACAGCAGTTAAATTATAAGCAAACCAGCTGGCCCATACACCACTGCCTTTGGGTGCAAAACAGGTCTTCCCTGCGACAACATCGTGTCTAGAAACGAATACATTTTCGGGAACAACAGTGGACGACGGCATTGACAGTATCAAGAGCAGAATGAAAGAACGTCACGAAAGTATTTTGTTTTAATTTTAAAATAGCAGTCAGATTAAAAGATGAATTTCTTTTCGGAACTAAACTGGAGAGCGTTTGAATTGAAGTCTGCACATACACAACAAGAGCAGTTCTGACACAGCTCCGGGAGAGGGAACGTTTGAAGTACAGATCCTGGGACCGGATTGCCGGCCCAGCTGAACATCTCATCACACGCTACACCGCCAAGCCACAAACACGCTATTGTAAATATAATTAACTTTTTATAGAGCTAACCCAAATAAACGAAATCATTCAATGAATTCAAAAGCAGACAATCTTACTGCTATCTTTCCTGTTCCAATTGTTAATAATACTCTACATGAATAACAGAAATTGAAGAAGATGTTACCTTGCCGTAGTTTAAATTAATTGATGCGAGCTGATTGTATCATAACTGAATAGATCGTTATCTGCTTAGTGTATTTAAGGGTGTCTTGTGTCTATAAACCGTTGAGTTAACAGAAAGGGGCTCAAAAAGCGCCATTCGGGGCCTGTAATCATATGTTTGCAGAGATAAGTTGGAACAGATTATATTTTACCACCCGGCCCACCAGCATAGAGCCAAGAATAAACGTCTCTTACAAACGTGTCTCATTGTTTTAAAAGCTATCTCACATTTTCAGTGACTCCAGAATAAAGGCATATTCTCTCATATAATTCAAGTTAGAAAAATAATATGACTTGGCCTAACAAAGACAGTATTCAATTTAAAAAACACACACTGCTGCATGTCTTTATCCGGTGCTCTCAGTGAATGGCGTTTGAGAAACAACCTGGGTACAGACCTTTCCGTCCAGAGTATTTACAAATGTGAGAACGTTTCCGTACCTTCCTACCCGTCCGTGTAAATGCTATCACAAGTATGCGAACACGTGCCCACCTTGTATATTTATTGCATTATTACAAATGTATGAAAGTGTTCGTACCTTCCTGCCCGCCTTATTGTTATGTCTGTTCATCAGTGACCGGGCTGTCTCCTCTATCTCTCGAGCGTCAAGAAACTTCCGAGCCAGCTTTAGCCCGTACCGGATGTCCGCGCTGCATCCTCCCCAACGCCATCCCTTGTGCTCCATCCGGCTCTTATCGCAGCCACACTCGTCAAGCGATCCAATGCTGCACGCATGCGTGATGGAGTACGCCACACCGGCCGAACTTATCGCGGACCAGAACGCCGCCTCCTTGCTGGCTGAAAGGTTAATATTGTTTCTTATTACTCGTGTTCAAAGTATTACATCGTATCAGTATTATATATACTTGGCGATAAAACTTTTTCGATGGTAAATGAACAAGCATGCTATGGTCACATAAACGGTAGTAAGATATGATGATCTTTATATATTTGTCTTTAACGGACGTTGAACATTCCTGTGTGCTTCAACCTGTATCTAGAATGCGGTCTACATTGAAAAAGTCATACGCTCTGAAAAGAAACCACGAGAATGCATTCTCATCGTGTGCATTTCCGTAATTTTGTTTCATTCCATACCTATTCAAAAGATATTAATGCTATTATTTCCACAAATTATGAATATAATGGACTCTACAATTAGAATCTATACTAAGGCATGTTGGTAAATAGACTGTACCTATGTTGACAATTGAGTCTACAGCGGTATCAGATTCACAAACAGCCCGGGGCTTTCTTTAAACTTAAAAGCAATTTTACTCATTTCATTCTGTGCAAACATGGCCTACAATAGGCTGGTTATATATTCAATATTTCAATTAGTTCATATCTGTCGGAATGTCGGGTCACCACCGGCACGCGGGGAACCACCGACCCACGGCCATCAGACAATGCCGCCGACGACCGGGAACGGGGAACCTTATATCGGCTTTGCACCGATGCTATCATTTATATTATGCATAATGACGATCTTCTTAATACAATGCACATTTAAATAAAAGATAGATCTTCGTACTTGCCCCTGTAAGCATAAGGCGGCCGTAAAATAGGGGAGAGATAATCACCTGACACTCGTAAACCGGCAACAAATACCACCATTATTATATGACACATCCTTTTGTATTCAAGTCAAACTATGAAAAATGATCGTTTGTAAAATACTCTTTTGCGTTTGTATTTATACCCTTTTTGACATAACTTGGATTAAATATATATGAAAAGCTGCAATATTTAGGGAGAATAATGGCACATTTCAAACGCCCACTTAGAACAGACGAAAACGTCGTCTCCTTTTTCGAATTTTATTTAAAATCGAATCCTTTTTAATAACTAACTCAAATATGTAATTTCTCTTTCAGATAGTTTATGGTAATTTCAGTTGTCGCGATTTTTGCACAAGTCTGGGCCTATCATCACAAGCAATGTACAATTTATTGACGGAACCTTATTGTAAAACCGACAAATTTTACGTACAATTTCAATCACTTCAACGAAGTATTGCGTATTGCATATATTACATCAATAACGACCGAAAACGCACGGTGAAATTACAAACCAAGTGGTAAAGAAGACTATAAAGTAAGTTGTCAACTCTCTTGAATAGCGAACTACCCATTGGCAGGCCATCATTCTACAAGGCTGACACTTTCTATTAAAGTTTTTTTTAAGATAAACGATCTTCTACAGCCACCAAACGAGAAGAAATTTGCATTTTAACTATTACTTGACGGCAACAAAAGGTAAATAATAAAATATAGCAGAGTAAACTAAACTCACAAAAACACGCACAAAACCAACCAACCAACCAACTAACTAACTAACTAACTAACTAACTAACTAACTAACTAACTATCTATCTTACTAACTCACTATCTAACTTTACTAAATTAGTCATAGGAAAATAGAAAACGAATAAAAAATCAAAATGATAAATCAACACTAAAATAGTGTGTTTTTTATAAATGTGTAGGTGCATATTAGCCATAATACAAAAGATTGAGTTAAAAATAGTTATAGATAAAATACCATAGAGTTAATTTTGGTCTCGAGTCAATATTGCACTGTATGATCTTCAGTACTCATAGTTTGAGAAATTAATTTCAAACTAAAGCTGTATTCAATTACATATGGTTCTCTTTAATCTGTGAAAAGAATGCTAATAAAAGCGTACGAAATAGAATGTATCAAGATATTTTTGGTATGAACGTAAGCGAAAGAATGAATACCAAAGTACAAAATGACAATCTAATTTGACAATTATTGAAAACGTAGCTTCTGCCTATTCAGTTCTGTCATTGATAAAACAAAATCGATTATAGCAAGGCGTTTGACATGGTATAATTCATAGGTGGAAACGTAAAATACATTTTCTTAATTATCCGAAAAGCCACTTACTAAGTCATATACGTATGTTGTCAAAAAGATAATCAAACAGAAGATACGGCATTGAAAAGAGATTTATGTAGTTTGATACTTGTTAAGTTATTCATCAAAAGGTTTTAATGTGCATTTTGACGTTCAAATATTTAAAATACATATATGCGATTTATGTTTGGTGAAGACCATGCCCGATGACTCACGGTGTATGATTGAAGATGAAGAGCATTGGACCGCCTACCATTACCATATGGACCTTGGTTTATGGTCAGTTTGTTCGAATGTACCTTGAGGTCAGAAACATTCCGCTTTATTGTTAAAGTTGCCCGCTTACATAAGTATTCAAATTACACCGTAAAATGTGTCTATCTGTCTCTCTGCCTGTCTGCCTGTCTGTCTGTCTGTCTGTCGAATTATTATTTTTGAGTTTGTTATGTTAGAGACTGAGCTAGGTGTCAAGTAATGCCGTCTTTCAAACCAGAACAATTTTAGCAGAGTACTAAAATACTTAATCCATGATTGGAAACCAATCAACTATTTCATTATCAATTAACGGAACAGGTGGCTTACTGACAATGATAAATTATAAATGAGACGTAATTATCAATCGGTCATCACTTTGGTCATAAATTAAACAGGTCGAACGATTTAATAGCAGTTAATTGATATTTGGTAATGAATAAAGAGCTATGGACGAAATAAGGCCCTCGATATACGGCCTTCATCATACGGGCCATTATCAAAAAGATGGGCGACGATTGGAGGACTGAATCCTTACATTTAGGAACATGATACAGCCGGATCAAACATAGCCGCTTATGAAAAATTGCAAAACATGAAATAAGAGCCCAAGTCCTAATATTTGTTAAAACCTGTGATCAAGATATGCTTTAACAAATTGGTAGACAAAAACAGTTCTTTTTAAAGAGTTAATTTCTAAACATTTGTTCTGTCTGTCTTTCTCTCTCTCTATATATAAATAAAATATAATAAAATATCTTTCGCCGTTCCGACACCATCTACAATATTGTATGGACCGCTGACGCCATAAAACTGTTTAGTGTGGCTTTCCGATTTTCATAGTGGACAGACGTTCCATAATACACATCAAAAGCGCTGTCAAAATATTGAATAACTTAAAATGTTTTGTATAATATAAGAAATGTTACACATCACTTCGGACCATACGGCATTATAAAGACCGGCTAGTCAGACCCTGATGTGAATTGACCTAGGGTGGCACCTCAGTCCTTATAATGCTATATGACCTTCAAAGTTGTTACTTTATCTATAAGTATATATTATCTCGTCAAGCTCACAAAATTACTGCCTGAATAAAATGTTTTCAACAATATAAACTAGTTATTGTATACAACGATTTCAAACTATTATGAAATAACCCGCAAATAGATGCTGATTGAAATCGTCGAGGTAAGGAGTGTTTATAAAACAAACAAATGATTTTCCTGTATTATAAAACATTAACGACGCGGAAGAGACTTCTTTATGCTGGATCATGTTAGCGGTACAAGAGGGTCATAACAACAACAGCAGAACTGTGACATGTTGTTTTAAGATGTTGTGACATACAGGTCAATGGGTGGACAGTCGGGGCCGAATAGCATGGTGTTCAATCACAAATTAGTAACATCATATAAGTAAAATCATATTAATAACATGATCTATTTGTTTGAGTACTTTTCTATGCAGGACATCACACGTTAGCCAACACTAGTACACGTTTATCCGTGCTCATTGATAACCATTGTCACAATAGGAACTAATTATACGTTATCTTGATCTTGATAGTTACATTCACCATTTAGATTTAATTTTCGAAGCTTATTTTGTTCAAAAAATGATACCCTTCAAAACATACAAGTCACATATAAATTCATATATCAGTTTTTTCGTTACATCAACTTTGTACTTACGTATCTGGTGTTGGAAGCCGAATAGCGAGTTGTGCTGTGTGGCCGACGAGCAGTTCCAGCGCATGTTTCGAAACTGATGGCGGCACTCCGCGATGCCAGCCTGGGCACCCTCGCCGATCACCGCCATCGCCACGGGCCGGCTCCTACAGATGGCGCGCTGGCGGGGAGCGAGGCCGGGGATCTTGTTACAGATGATGTTCGCACCCAGCGCAACCACCGACGACCGCGCTCTGAAAATGGAAAGCGTTAGTGAAACTCTGCAGCTTTAATGATGTCTTCGTCTTAGAGATATATACATCCAAAATATTTACCCAATAAAAAAAGCCCAAACTATCAGGGTACACGTCAACATAGCTTAAGTTCAGATAAATGATCAAGTCAATTATTCTTCATGAAGTTTTTGCCTGTTTCCACCGAGTTACTGTGCGAAATGTATCGATTAAACATGGGTTTTAACATATATACCCGTAAGGGAATTAATGTGGTGGTAAATTAATAACAAAATACGTAATTTCCATCATTGATGTTGTTGATAATTCTGTGACGAGATCGAACAAATATGTTTACACCTTTTTTCACTTTTATCGTTTTGAACTCGAACTGATGTACTAATGTACTGTGAAATCAAATTAAATGAAAAACATTCTTTGTTTTATTTGCCTTTAATCACACAATGATTCGACAGATCTGTCAAGGGTTTGCACTGAAGCGCGTCTAGAAAAAGTAGTGTTGAAATATTGTCATTATGGTTTTTTAATTGCTTGTATCATTCACGAAAACTGTCCGTCCCCAGCTCGTCAGACTGACCGTCTTGTCGTCGGGGGAAACTATGTCTCCATATCAGATTCCGACGGCTGTTTTGCCGTCGGTACAGCGATATTCTACATATTTGTTTTAACCAAATTACCGCAAATCATTAATTGCGGTTAAGGTGTCAATCCAACGAGTTCATACTGTCAACTCATCATAGACAAGCGATGATTTCAGTTCGAAAAACATGCTGGCAAGGAGGACAAGGTTTGCTGCAATCGCAGACAATCACATGCAGACAGTATCAGTCAGATTTGCACCTCTGTTATTTAGCTACCAAAAGACACCCAAATATAGTTCGTATATCGATACGATCGGAGTTGGCCAGTTTAGTATGATCAGATACTGTCTTCGGGATTATACAGCACATTCCAACCCGCGACCGGCGTATGTAGGATCAGCGCCCCGACATTCCAGCCCGCAACCGGCGTTTGTAGGGTCAGCGCCCCGACATTCCAGCCCGCGACCGGCGTTTGTAGGGTCAGCGCCCCGACATTCCAGCCCGCGACCGGCGTTTGTAGGGTCAGCGCCCCGACATTCCAGCCCGCGACCGGCGTTTGTAGGGTCAGCGCCCTGACATTCCAGCCCGCGACCGGCGTTTGTAGGGTCAGCGCCCCGACATTCCAGCCCGCGACCGGCGTTTGTAGGGTCAGCGCCCCGACATTCCAGCCCGCAACCGGCGTTTGTAGGGTCAGCGCAACGACATTCCGGTAAAACGTGGCCCCGATCATACGTCAATAACAGTTGAAAATATATCTGGAACTTGGAAGTCATAACAACACTTTACCACTGGATTTCCATGGCCTGTTCCTTTGAAATAGGTTTACACCTAGTGTTATCCACAAACTATGATGGATGGTTAAGTATGATGGTTGAGTATTAGTTCGAACAACAGTAAACAATTACATTTCTTGTTATTTTTTCACGAGCATTTGCGGTGATGGTGTTGTTTCTTTTAGAGTGCAATACACCATCACATGACGAAACGAGGCTGACTTGCAACAATGTAAACGGGATTATTTAGCTGCAACAAGTTCATGAATGAAAGTGGATGGTTATGAATATGTACAATTATAATATAGCCATATGTTCCCCTGATTCTCAATGGCCCTCCCCTGTGCCCTTGGATAGAACGACCGAGTTTGTTACTCTGCAGATTGACGGCATTGTCAACGTGGACTGACGTTAACGGCGCTACCATTATGTGGCGGGCTAACTAAAACACCACCGCTCCGTTAAGCAGTCAGATGAGTGAAGATTTTTAAACAGAATTAATGGAGGTGTTGTAACCGATATTTCAGTATATTACAGACATGGACAGGTGCATTGTATCTAAATTGAGCTTTCGTAATAATACCATGTATTCATATTAGCTACGACTACAGTCAAAGCTCAGCGAAATATAAATATAGTCATTGCCAAAATCATCGCCGTCATCATCCGACGTGGAGATCATTTAACCCTCATTTCATAACACATACAGATGGATACAGATGTGAAACATTTTATAACTGCCATATTTCGTTCAGTCTATGTCATAAATATAAAATCACATGCATACAAAAAAGAAATCATAAGTTTTATGAAACGACTGAAAGTTTTTATTCATAGGTATATTTAAATTCAAACTAAATATATCAATTATTAAAATTGCAGAATCTAAGATTTTTTTAATATACTGATTATTGTTCACAATGGCTGGTACCGGCGTCGCTATCATTACTGCCATCTTAACAGCATCGCTCGAACACCGATCAGTATCAATCGAGTTTCACTTGATTCAAAATATGGGACCTTATCGACAAAATAAAACATTCTGCGCTATAATACGCTGCTTTATTTTCTATGATATAGATGCATTAATAGTAAATTCGTACCGATAATTGACTGTGTTTGTTTAATGGTGCATGAAAAATATAAATTATTTTTAGGTTTAAAATGGTAGCGTTTCAATATTTCAGAGCATTTTTCAAGGTGGTTTTTAATGATGTAATTTTACTGCAGCATATGCTCGCGTTACGTCTCTAGCAGGCCGATTTAAAATACTACTATATTATTACTATACCTGTTATTATTATTATTATTATTATTATTATTATTATTATTATTATTATTATTATATTATTATTATTATTATTATTATTATTATTATTATTATTATTATTATTATTATTACTATCACTATTACCATTAGTATAATTAATTAATTATTAATAATCGTGCAAAATATTCTGAATTTAAATAGTTGGCTATGATTTAATATACGTCATATTCATAAATGAAAGGTAAAATGAATGTATAATGATGACAGTTAGCCGGAGTTTAAACGCAATAGTCTGCATTGTGAGTGTTCAAAGTAATATAACAATGAAGTCATTTAATATTTATTTCCATTATCAAATCGATATCACATGTTGATGACGTCAAACTGTGTGAGTATAGTATATAAATTGATGAGAAAGCTCGTTGACGCCATTAAATTCTCCCTGATAATGTACAATATATTAGGAACATTAGAATAGCCAGCTCAAAGAAGTCACCTAACAGTTAACTCTCCCTGGCAAAGTACGATGTATTAGGAACACTAGACTAGCCAGCTCAAGGAAGCCACTGTACACTCCCTGGCAATGTACGATATATAAGGAACACTAGACTAGCCAGCTCAACGAAGCCACTGTACACTCCCAGGCAATGTACGATATATTAGGAACACTAGACTAGCCAGCTCAAGGAAGCCCACTGTACACTCCCTGGCAATGTACGATAAATTAGTAACACTAGACTAGCCAGCTCAGTGAAGCCACTGTACACCCCCTGGCAATATACGATAAATTAGTAACACTAGACTAGCCAGCTCAAGGAAGCCACTGTACACTCCCTGGCAATGTACGATAAATTAGTAACACTAGACTAGCCAGCTCAAGGAAGCCACTGTACACTCCCTGGCAAAGTACGATCAATTAGGAACACTAGACTAGCCAGCTCAAGGAAGCCCACTGTACACTCCCTGGCAATGTACGATATATTAGAAACACTAGACTAGCCAGCTCAAGGAAGCCACTGTGCACTCCCTGGCAATGTACGATATATTAGGAACACTAGACTAGCCAGCTCAAGGAAGCCACTGTGCACTCCCTGGCAATGTACGATATATTAGGAACACTAGACTAGCCAGCTCAAGGAAGCCCACTGTGCACTCCCTGGCAATGTACGATATATTAGGAACACTAGACTAGCCAGCTCAAGGAAGCCCACTGTACACTCCCTGGCAATGTACGATATATTAGGAACACTAGACTAGCCAGCTCAAGGAAGCCACTGTGCACTCCCTGGCAATGAACGTTATATTAGGAACACTAGACTAGCCAGCTCAAGGAAGCCACTGTACACTCCCTGGCAATGCACGATAAATTAGTAACACTAGACTAGCCAGCTCAGTGAAGCCACTGTACACTCCCTGGCAATGTACGATGTGTTGATATTACTTGCTAAGCCAGTTCAAGGAATCTACTTAACTCTACCTGGCAGGCAACATTTCGTTGGTACCAATTGGCTAGCCAGCTCAAAGATACCACTAAACTCTACCTTGCATTGAAAGATGTATTGATACCTATTGATTAACCAGTTCAAGGAAGCAACTGGACACTCCATGCTAGTGTAAGATATATTGGTACCACTTTGCTAGCCAGCTCAATGAAGCCACTTGAAACTCCCTGGTAGTGTAAGATATGTTGGTGCACCTTGGCTAGCCAGCTCAATGAAGCCACTGGGCAATCCCTGGCAGTGTAAGATATGTTGGTACAACTTAGCTAGCCAGCTCAATGAAGCCGCTGGACACTATCTGGCAGTGTAAGATATGTTGGTACAACATGGCTAGCCAGCTCAATGAAGCCACTGGACACTTCCTTGCAGTGTACGATATGTTAGTACAACTTGGATTGCCAGCTCAATGAAGCAACTGGACACGCCCTGGTAGTGTAAGATATGTTGGTACCAATTAGCTAGCCAGCTCAATGAAGTCACTGAACACTCCCTGATCGTTGGCAGGTCCTGTCACTCTCTCACAGACGTCATGTGCTGGAATTATGCTCCACTATCATATAGTATCAGGCGGGAACCCACCCAGGCGTATCTTTTGATCTTTTCGTTTTACTAATTACGTATAGAAACAATTGCTATTGAATTTCGTTTAACGACAAGTATTTATTCAGAATATTTATATTCACTAGGTAGATTTCAGTTTTATCTGTACAGTAATTAGACAGCATTTAGAAAGTGACAGTCTATGCAATGTCTTAATTCGACAGATAAGATTATTATTTTACAGTGATTAAATACTTGCGACAATCCTAGAGTCGTCGTTTTAAATAGCAGATCATTTATCTTACATTCCTGCTATGTTGTTCAAGAATAGACGAATGACGAGTATTTTTAGATCTTGGATGTGACAATATGTATGCTATTTTCTGCTTTTTTGGAACACTTAAATAATTGTTTCTTCCGAGATTTGTTTTCACCCACAGACTCTAGCTCTTTTATTTTTTATTATGTTTTTTGTCTCTGTTACATTTAAATTGATAATTATACCAATATTTATGCAAAAAGCTGCAGAAACAAGCTCAGTAGCAAGTAGTTTAAACATAAACCCGGTTTAATGGCACTGGGTAAACGCCAAAGACATAGACCATAAAATCACAAACAAGAAACATAGAAGAACAGCACAAAACTCCACAAGCAGCACATTGCATACATACTATATATAAGAAACTAGGTATTTTTTTTATCAAGAACGCCTTGGAACGGTCAGTAAAATGTAAATTTACTGGGGGTTTAAACCAGTTTATGTGCACAAACCTCACTCTTAGCCCAACACTCCTTAATAAAGATAAAACGCAAAAGTTGATGGTTTGGTTAAATCCTTTTTAAAAACCGGAAGGGTAGGTAGACTTTTCTATTATTTTTTTTATTAGATTTTATGTAAGAATGTTTTTATTATTCTTGGAGAATGGTTAAAGTAATTAGTTTTTTTAAATACGCACTAAAATACACACCCGTAATTTTATTTCGATATTAAACAACAAACTATACAAACGGTGGGGTCGAGGCCAATTTCGTAGGGAGGGTCGGGTCACCCAGAGTAAAAGTACTTTTTAGGCCCTACAAAGACTGTGACTAGGAATATGATTTATTTAAAAAAAAAAAATTAAAATGTAGTGTTATTGTTTGTTCTCATACCAGTTGTATAATATTGTAATTAAAATTGTCGTCAGCGTTATATATTAGACTACATTCCACTATCTGTCATGCTACAATTTAGTGCATGCTTTACAGATATAGAACAAATGTTGAAACAATATTTTGTGTGACACAAACTACCTAGTAATTTCATATAATGATTGATACACGTGTAATAATTCATTTCATTAAGTTACGGTATTGTTATTTTTGTATATTCCATAGCCTTTAACAGGCAAATGCCTATCATTCCGTGTCAGTAATATATTATGACAAATGAGCGAGGCTCTAAGTGATTTTGCACTAAAATTAAAACCAATGTAAAGATTTTGCGATGGTAAACAAGTGCTCGTAACATGTTAACAGCTCACAGATAAAACATATTTTTGATCGTTATTGTAAATAACAGATTCTTGTCTTTGTTTTCAGAAAGTGTGATCACTTGTTTCGTTATGGACAAAGACAGAAATAAAGATGCGCAGAAGGTATTACTTAATACATAAACATGTCAACTCATTTGACACATTAAGCGAAATAATTGATTTGAATGTTCAGTATGACAGCTTTAAATGACAATATATTTTCGGAACAGACTATTGTACTTATTCTATTTCCAGGTAATGGAAGGTTTACAACAGGAAATCTGGCAGAAGGTGTATGGACGTTGGAAAGGATGCTGGAGCACGGTGCAGACCATGCGGCACTATGTTAAATAAGCCGGGGGGGGGGGGCATACATCATATAACATTGATAATCAAGCTTATACACTTTTTCTCCTACATTATTAATTGAATTAAACAATGTTTTTTTCATAACATAATTAACTCATGTGATGTGTTTTCTGTGGTATTTTTTTCTATTTTTGTTATAGATTATATTCATGTAATAATTAATTTAAGGTACGGTGTTTGTTACATTGTCTAATATATATTATATTAAATATATTCATTTTTTTAATTTTTTTTTAAAGAATTAATTGGATGTATTTAAACCAATATTGAAAAAAATAATATTTAAAAATAGCTGGCAGCAATTGCAGTTCTATTAGGAGCTATAACACTTGAACAACTGGCCTGTGTCAACTATCACTACTTACAGGAAGTTGCCGTAAACGCAGAACAGGAGGAAGGCGAGCCCCGTGAGGAATCGCGTCGCCCCGCTAGCTCCCATATCGCCGTGCCATTGGTGGGCCCACCTGCTGCCTCTCAAACCACCATGACAGCACTAGCAGAAAACACGAGCCGAAACTGATCGTATCACTGATTTTGATTTCCACGAGCACTTGGTTAATGACACTTATTACAGGCGGATGTGTATTGGTCAGCTTTATATCATATGCTCCATGATATCATTATACACGTTTCAGTAATTGTACTCCATCTGACGAGGTTTATACTCATACAATGCAAGCCTTAATTCAAGTTAAGAAACGTTTTCAAAATTTAAATACCACTGAAAGAATATAAATTCTTCAAACGAAAACTATTTGGCAATTAGCATTCCAATTTTATTTTCATATGCATTAAACACGGTGAATGTAGCGAAGCCACAATATATCAGAACGAATATTTATTTTGTTGTAAAGTAGTATTCCTTAGGCAGGTGATGATCCGTTGTTTCTTCTGTCGATTCCCCGATCACTTCAAAACTATCGTATTAACAACTCCAGCCCTGTCGACTCAGTAACTGGCCCACTGTCACACTGTCATATCTATTTCACAACGGTTATGAAGCTCTCGTCGATAGCCCTTCTCAAATCACATTTATTTCTATAACCGATCGCAGCTCAATTGACACCTGTTATTGTGTGTTAGTGTCAGGCGGATTACCTGTAGCGGTGTCGCTCATTGGTCGAGCCACGTCAATAACCTCACGCTCCTCCCCGTATTCTCCTTCACTTAGATCTTATAACTTACTTTTCCTTACGTTCGTTTACCGCAGTTACATAAATACTGGCGATGAGCTCTGTTTAAGGCATTTATTATATTGTACACACATCATGATATTTCATACGTGCAAGCATGTCATTTATCAATACTATAAATGTACAGTTTTCAGCGCGTCTGCCTCGACAGTATATATATTCTATACTCGCAAGGTTGCATAGTACGCAACGCTTCTCTCATTAGTTGTCTACTGTTTCAGAGAAAAGTATGTAATAATGATTATGTGTAATGCTTAAAGACATAATTAAGGATAAGAGTATCTGAGTTTATATGAGAAATTTGTTTGGGATGAATTAATTACTATGGTATTTTGATTATAAAGAACATAGACAGTATTAATCGGAAACTCATAAAATAATCATAAACACAGTCATATTGATTATCTTATATGCCGAACAAGGTCTATTGCAATTTTCAGTTACATGTCGACGAATTATGTATCCCGTGCAACAATACATCTTGTATATCCACATACTACTGCATACGACTTGATGCATCTTTATTCTGATATACAGATCCTTCGGAAACACACAATACACTCAATGGAAGAGAATATGACTCTCGGTTAGATTGAGACTTCAATGACCAGATTAATAAGCAACACTGTCAACGCCTACGCATCGAATTAGGCGGTATTCTACTTTCAAAGAAGCTTCTAAGTCATACGATATGATTTAGAAGTACAAGAAAATAAAAAAGCTGTTACAAATCAAGCCAAATGTTTAATACATTCGGTTGATATTTGTCATTATGATGCGACACCTGTCAACCTCTGTTAACCTTGCTGTCGTCGGAGTAATGAAGATATAAACTGTACCATCCAGCTCTGCCTCATCACCGGACCGCTGTGGTATAAATCAGGCCATATCGTGGCAGTAGCAGAGGGGCTGTTAAGGGGTTCCCGTTTGGAGTTGCTACACACTAGCGGAGGGGCGGTTACGGAAATCCCGCTGAGAGTGCTACACATTAGCGGTAGGACGGTTAACGGGTTCCCGTGTGACAGTGCTACACACTAGCGGAGGGGCGGTTAACGGGTTCCTGTGTGACAGTGCTACACACTAGCGGAGGGACGGTTAACGGGTTCCCGTGTGATAGTGTTACACACTAGCGGAGGGGCGGTAAACGGGTTCCTGTGTGACAATGCTACAAACTGGCGGAGGGACGGTGAACGGGTTCCGGTATGGAGGTGTTACACACTAGCGGAGGGGCGGTTAACGGGTTCCCGTGTGCCACTGTTACACACTGGCGGGGGACGGTGAACGAGTTCCGGTGTAACAGTGCTATACACTAGCGGAGGGGCGGTTAACTGGTTCCCGTGTGACACTGTTACACACTGGCGGAGGGACGGTGAACGGGTTCTCGTGTGACGGTGCTACACACTGGCGGTGGGACGATTAACGGGTTCCCGTGTGACGGTGCTACACACTGGCGGAGGGACGGTGAACGGGTTCCTGTGTGACAATGCTACACACTAGCGGAGGAACGGTGAACTGGTTCCCGTGTGACAATGCTACAAACTGGCGGAGGGACGGTGAACGGGTTCCGGTATGGAGGTGTTACACACTAGCGGAGGGGCGGTTAACGGGTTCCCGTGTGACACTGTTACACACTGGCGGGGGGACGGTGAACGAGTTCCGGTGTGACAGTGCTATACACTAGCGGAGGGGCGGTTAACGGGTTCCCGTGTGACACTGTTACACACTGGCGGAGGGACGGTGAACGGGTTCTCGTGACGGTGCTAAACACTGGCGGTGGGACGGTTAACGGGTTCCCGTGTTACGGTGCTACACACTGGCGGGGGACGGTTAACTGGTTCCCGTGTGACGGTGCTACACACTGGCGGAGGGACGGTTATCGGGTTCCCGTGTGAAAGTTCTACACACTAGCGGAGGAACGGTTAACGGGTTCCCGTGTGATAGTGCTACACATAAGCGGAGGAACGGTTAACGGGTTCCCGTGTGACAGTGTTACACACTAGCGGTGGAACGGTTAACGGGTTCCCGTGTGAATGTGCTTCACACTAGCGGAGGGACGGTTAACGGATTCCCGTACGGAGGTGTTACACACTGGCGGAGGGAAGATTAACGGGTTCCCGTGGGACGGTGCTTTACACTAGCAGAGAGACGGTTAACGGGTTCCCGTGTGGCGGGTCTACACACTAGTAGAGGGACGGTTAACGGGTTCCCGTACGGAGGTGTTACACACTAGCGAAGGAACGGTTAACGGGTTCCCGTGTGATAGGGTTCCCGTGTGACTGGGCTACACACTAGCGGAGGGAAGGTTAACAGGTTCCCGTGTGACTGGGCTACACACTAATAGAGGAACGGTTAACGGGTTCCCGTGTGACGGGGCTTTATACTAGCAGAGGGACGGGAAACGGGTTCCCGTGTGACTGGGCTACACACTAGCAGAGGGACGGTGAACGGGTTCCCGTGTGACGGGGCTACACACTAGCAGAGGGACGGTGAACGGGTTCCCGTGTGACGGGGCTTCACACTAATAGAGGGACGTTGAACGGGTTCCTGTGTGACGGGGCTACACACTAGCAGAGGGACGGTGAACGGGTTCCCGTGTGACGGGGCTACACACTAGCAGAGGGACGGTGAACGGGTTCCCGTGTGACGGGGCTACACACTAGCAGAGGGACGGTGAACGGGCTCCCGAGTGACGGGCATCATACTAGTAGAGGGACGGTCAACGGGTTCTCGTGTGACGGGGCTACACACACCCGGAGGGGCGGTTAACAGGTTCCTGTGTGACGGGGCTACACACTAGCAGAGGGACAGTTAACGGGTTCCCGTGTGACAGGGCTACACACTAGCAGAGGAACGATCAACGGGTTCCCGTGTGATAGTGCTACACACTAGCGGAGGGATGGTCAACGGATTCCCGTGTGATAGTGCTACACACACCCGAAGGGGCGGTTAACGGGTTCCCGTGTGACGGGGCTACACACTAGCAGAGGGACGGTTAACGGGTTCCCGTGTGACAGGGCTACACACTAGCAGAGGAACGATCAACGGGTTCCCGTGTGATAGTGCTACACACTAGCGGAGGGATGGTCAACGGATTCCCGTACGGATGTGTTGCACTAAAGCGGAGGGACGTAAGTGTAGTTGAAATGGAAAAGAAAATATTAGTTTCTAGATGTGTTCAACTGACATACTGCTTTTTTAAAGATATAAGTGACACTTTGAATGTTTAAAGAATGTTCTGTTGTTTAATGGCGTTTGGAAGCTGTAAAAGCCGAGTTGCACCTATTGTTTCTGTCAATGAACAGTTTCAATCAGTCCAATACTGCTGTGCTCCCAAATCACCTCTCTTCCACATTCATTATGCAATGGATCCATTTATCATTGTCATAATTTTATTATTTAGTTTATCTTGCAGTACACTCATTGTTCATGGTGGTTGATGTGTGTTACTATGATGCGGCACGTGATGGCGGTAGCAAGGGTCGACCTCCATTTACCCCGCGCAATGAAGCTGTCAACAGCCCCCGTCGTGCCTTGATCGTTGATGGCCTTCGACACCAGACCGCTGTGGTATAAAGCGTGGTCAATTGAACACCTACCGCTGTGGGATTTAGCGTGGTCAATTCGGCACCAGACCGCTGTGGTATATAACGAGGTCAAGTGAACACCAGGCCGCTGTGGGGTATATCGGGGTCAATTCGGCACCAGACCGCTGTGGGATATAGCGTGGTCAATTCAACATCAGGCCGCTGTGGTATATAGCGTGGTCAATTCGGCACCAGACCGCAGTGGGATATAGCTTGGTCAATTCAACACCAGACCGCTGTGGTATATAACGTGGTCAATTGAACACCAGTCCGCTGTGGTATATAACGTGGTCAATTGAACACCAGACCGCTGTGGGATATAGCGTGGTCAATTCAACACCAGACCGTTGTGGGATATAGCGTGGTCAATTCAACACCAGACCGCTGTAATATATAGCGTGGTCAATTCGGCACCAGGCTGCTGTAGTATATAGCGTGTTCAATTCGGCACCAGGCCGCTGTAGTATATAGCGTGGTCAATTCGGCACCAGACCGCTGTATCATATAGCGTGGTCAATTCGACACCAGGCCGCTGTAGTATATAGCGTGGTCAATTCGGCACCAGACCGCTGTAGTATATAGCGTGGTCAATTCGGCACCAGGCCGCTGTAGTATATAGCGTGGTCAATTCGGCACCAGACCGCTGTAGTATATAGCGTGGTCAATTCGGCACCAGACCGCTGTAGTATATAGCGTGGTCAATTCAACACCAGGCCGCTGTAGTATATAGCGTGGTCAATTCGGCACCAGACCGCTGTAGTATATAGCGTGGTCAATTCGGCACCAGGCCGCTGTAGTATATAGCGTGGTCAATTCGGCACCAGACCGCTGTAGTATATAGCGTGGTCAATTCGGCACCAGACCGCTGTAGTATATAGCGTGGTCAATTCAACACCAGGCCGCTGTAGTATATAGCGTGGTCAATTCGGCACCAGGCCGCTGTAGTATATAGCGTGGTCAATTCGGCACCAAACCGCTGTGGGGTATAGCGTGGTCAATTCAACACCAGACCGTTGTGGGATATAGCGTGGTCAATTTACGGCACCACTTTGAGATAAAACATGTTTAGTCAATGTTTATTTTGGTTGCGGTCTTTGCCAATTTCAAGCTCGTGCAAGTCGGAAAAAGTCAAATTTTGGATCCATCAGTCTGATATTGACAATCGACGTGTAAATCTCACTATTGACATACATTTCGAATAAACCGCCCGGCTCATTAGAAAACTGACCGCAATGTAATTAAAATAAGAACGATGTCAACAAAAAAATGCATTTCCCCCCCCCCCCCCCCCCCCCCCCCCAAGAATTTTGATTTATTTGCAGTGTTTGAAACCTTTGGTTGTCCGTTGTAACGGTGTTTCGTACATGCAATACTAACGTTATAATCGTAACAATAAACTAATGAAGGTATTTTATTCAGGTTTAGCGCATTCTTTGTAATAAAAAATACCGGTTATCTTTACAACATGATGGTAAATTGATATTATATGATGTGATGTGATTTAGTTGCTATAATATGTACGATCTAAGGTGAACTGTTAGCAGTTGTTTTAAATAGTTTTTCTTTCAATTATATTCTGTTCATTTTATTAGTTTATATTTTTTTTTCATGATATGCTTACCTTTTCTACATGATTGACAATTGTTATAATATTGAGCTGAGTGATTTTCTTTTTAGTTTATGCGCAATCTATATTTATTACATGAAAAAAGCAGTTACTTGATATAATAAGAGCAGTGTTTATTTCATGGCAGGCAATTGATCTCAAATTTTGATGTACAATCGATAATACTATTATGACGAGTACGCATGCTATAAAAGAGTACGCATACTATTATGATGAGTACGCATACTATAATGACGAGTACGCATACTCTAATGACGAGTACGCATACTATAATGATGAGTACGCATACTATAATGACGAGTACACATACTATAATGATGAGTACGCATGAGTACGCATACTATAATGATGAGTACGCATACTATAATGACGAGTACCTTGCACTAAGAAGGGTTTTTGGCTTATTTTCGATACAATGAGCATCCATCCCGACTTTATTCATGAGTCCGTACACCACAATGAGCATCCATCTCGACTTTATTCATGCGTCCGTACACCAATCTTGTCATTGTATGGTCTTAACGTGGTAGTCAATACTGGTTGGTGGAAACAGCCTAACTTATCATTTATCTTAAGCACCGCACGAGAACCGTGGTAAGCTATTTGATCACGTGCACCCACACGAGTACTTATTGTTTTGTTTTTGTTGTCGATGAAATTAATTTCCTCAATATAAACTTACAAATCATATCCATTAATATCGCAGCAGAAAATTACGCACTAATCTTTAGACGAGGAAAACATGTTTAGTTTGAACTGAATAACTCTTTTAACAATCAACAATAACAACCTTGCCACTTATACGACTAGTAGCTCTACCTATATGATGTTGTTATTATTAATGTTATTATGAATTATGCAAGCAAAAACATGCACAAAATATAACCGCCAGTTTTCGCAACTTTATATCATAGTTAAGATTTCATTTTATCCTCTTTGTTTTTCAGTTTTCCAAATTCAAGAAAAACAATGACACCGCTGCATAACTCCTAGTCCTATCATCTAATTAGTGTCAATTTATTTACTTATTAAATTTATCTCTCTTTATTAACCTCCCTGATAGCCGTGGCACATGAGACAAGCATTTTACAGCCCGTTTGACGAGTTCATTATGTTTTGTCATTTGCGGTTATAATTTCCATTTATAATGTTTTCAGCACAGTCCAGAATGCTAACTAAAGGCCCAAACTAGGTTTCTTGATAACATTATGAAATATACATAATACATAAAAATAACATCATAAATGAACTTGTAGTTATAAATTGCCGAATATATTTTAAAGGAAAGTTGCTGAACACTTTCTGGACTGAGACCAAATTCGATAAAAAACGGAAGGATACATGCTAAGCTAGCCCATATATCATATATTCAATTACGAATATAAGATTTAATTTTTGAAATAAAGATAGGTAACGCACCACTTGTTGTTATATAATATGTACAAACATAGTGATGGTATCAGCCGGATGGAATGGATGGTGACTGTACAGTTATTCGTTATTGGCATTATTTTTCATTAATTATATTAGAATTGAAACACAAAAAATGAACACTGTTTTAGACTGAAATATATATTTAAATCTTGTTTGTTATTAAAACTAACTTTTTATAATGCTATATTATACGTAGATGTACAAACATCTCCCGGAAACCTCCGTAGGTCCATGTGAACGAGCACCAAACGCAGCGCTGTTTGTTTGAACAATTAAACAAAACGTTTCTGTTTTCAACGGTAATTGCGTCAGGCTGCTCATTTGAAATCTCTGTTTGTTCAATTCCTGTTTGATTCCCTTCCGTCTGAAGGCTTGTTTTTGTCGTTAGTACAAAATCAAAGCCTGCTGTGTTTAAAAAGTCTATTTAACGGGTAATTAATGCCCACCGACACTTTTCGTTGCATGGTTGGCGGTGATGGGGGCAAATATGCGTTACCCGCACGTAGCCAGCCAGCCTCACAGGGGCGACAAGTGGAACAGGCTGTCTGATTAGACCAACTGAAGTTACAGTCGCAAACAAAATCAAGGATTTTACGCCAAAAAGTAGTATTTTTGTTCGTATTACTTGGTTTGTTTTGGCAAATTGTTAGGTCCTTCATTGCATCTTTTATTAGAACAATCTGTTTCATTTGCTTAAAGCTAACAGGGCAATATTAAATAACATAAGTTATTCTGAAACTGCACAACCAAGACTGTATCTATTTCATACACATGGACACTGTTTAATCGTTTAGATCATCATTGAAAAGCAGAGAAACACACCGCGTTTGTTGTTTGCCTGGGTTTGTAATGAGGTGGCCAGCGAGTTCGGGGGAGGCTAGCCGGTGTTTGTCAGAAAGCTGAGGTCCCAATGCTGGGGACTTTCCTCAGTCAAATAAAACACTAATAAATCATGCAGGCGCTTTGAAGGCCACTAGTGTATGCCCCATACACCCACTTGAGTGGGCTCGAGTGTTTGTGATACTTGTAATAATGACAACGGATAACAGATCAGAAACTCAACAAACAATAAAATATGAAATAAAGCCCGCATGTTATTGGTTTTATATACCTCCAGTCGAGCACCACAACCTCACTTGTATAGACAAATGTTTCATTTAATGGGATGAAAGTCTGTTCCTTTGGAATTATTAGCTAATTCCATTGAGAAGACACTATAATACCCGTTTATTTCGGGTAGATTTATAACTTTTTAGTGCAAATATTACTGGCAATGTATAGACGCTAAATAATATTTACATCAAGACATAATTGAAATTCTTTGGTAGAAATAGGTATTTAAATAGTATGTTCCCCGTCAGTTATTTTAAACTTGCCCCTAAGATGGGGGCGTGTCTATGTCCATGCACCTTAAGCAGCGTGAAACACAGGAGCATGCGTCCAAACCAACCAACAGTAGTACCAATGCTTAGTTTAGATTAGTTTATTATTAAACAATACAAGTCGATTAGTGTTTTTTTTATCTGAACTCTTGGACGAACGACTTTTGGTAATATGTTATATTCTTAAATCAATGCTTTAAAACCGGAGTGCATCTTTTAAATCGTACTAAGATCAATGATCAATATAATTTTATCACTTTTGAGATATTTGCATAAAAGAGCGGTTAACAAAACATAAACAAGTAAATTCGACTTACTCGTCCTCCGTAAGCAATTTCGTTCTGTTTCCTAGAAACGTTATTTTCCCGAGTAACGTCATACTCTGCGGTCTTTGTGACACGCACGCGACAGTACACATAACCATGGCAACACTTATAGAATAATTCCATTCCATGAACATATCTCCACTTAACTCGAGCTTAATCCATCAGTAATTAGTGCAGTTTCAAGCTAAGGCGTTTTTCTGTATTCCGGCTGTTCAAAGAAAAGGTTTACAGCGTGGTCGTAAGGATTTATGTCTGCTCGTAAATTCCTTCTTTTTGATGTTGAAGAGGCCGAATGTTTAACAAATTTACCGTTCGATATCGAACCCTTTGAGTATTTTTTTCATATTCTTTTACGTTCAAACCTATACAATTGATCACAATGTATTTTGGTATTAACGTATTTATTATGAACTAACATGATATAATCGACTCTTGAAATGAAATTCGCACGTAATTTTGAGATAAATGGGGAAACAGAAGTGCCTTAACACGACACCAATATATCACTGCCTTTGATAAACGTTATAGACAACTGGCTCAGTCGCGCTTTATGTTACGATCAAAAATTACAAAAAATGTCATCGTAAATAAATCCATCTGCAGTCAATGAAATTCCGTGGTAGTAGTTATTTTTCAAAATCGTAAAACATCTAAATTGCAAAGTGATGCTTTTTGTCCATTATAAACTCATTATGAAACAATACGAATTAAAATATTTTAATAAAAAATGAATAAATTAAATGAAATGTAGATTCATGACAACTTCGCAACGTCATCACACAGATTTATTATATGAGATGCTTTCAATGCACATGAACAACCTAACACATTATATCGTATATATCCAGACTTTAGTACAAGCAACACTAGTAAGTAAGATACAGAACAGCTTTCTGTTATATCTGCATCAGAACTGTGTTCACGGTTGTTCCTCAAAAGGAAAATGACAGGCCTTAACTATGAAAGGTTTTCAATTTGCGTGTATAATCAGGAATAATATGATCAAAATATGTAAATATGTATTTAGATGGTAAAATTTAATTTGTAACAAGATAGGTGCAAATTATATAAATCCATTGGGTGGT
This sequence comes from Mya arenaria, assembly GCF_026914265.1. NCBI lineage: Eukaryota > Metazoa > Mollusca > Bivalvia > Myida > Myidae > Mya > Mya arenaria. The sequence goes on along the minus strand of NC_069135.1, from coordinate 11,602,347 downwards.
CAGATGCTTGAATAACAGGTTGTATAGCTGACTGTGTATCAAGGTGTTGAAAAAATGATGGGCTGACATTTATACGTTATAAGGTATGCTTTATGACGAGGTGACAAATTTCACGGGTACACTGAGCCACGCAGTAGCAATTGTACGTTTTTGCACATCACTGTATAATACATATGATGTGATTTAGTCGTTTAACATACTAGACAAAAAATTAGATACAAAACACTACGTAAAATAAAACAACTACATCTTGAATGCAACAATAAACGTTGAGTTTTGAGCGTTTTAAACAATCACAAAAAGACAAACTTATAACTGTGGAAGTAGATGTCCCATTCTAATTCGAAAACAATTCGCGAGCTTCTTTGCGTAATGATACAGTGGGACCTAGCAGACATTCACAGCATCCCAATACCATTAACACATATATAACATATACATTCACATATCTGTATTTCTATATATTTGGGTTACCGCATGACAATACTACAAACACAAAACGTAAAATTATACATTCACATATCTGTATTTTTAAGTGTTGAGATTACCTCACCACAATACTAAACACATACGTAACATATACATTCACATATCTGTATTTCTAAGTGATGAGATTACCTCACCACAATACTAAACACATATGTAACATATACATTCACATATCTATATTTCTAAATGTTGAGGCTACCTCACCACAATACTAAACACATATGTAACATATACATTCACATATCTATATTTCTAAATGTTGAGGTTACCTCACCACAATACTAAACACATATGTAACATATACATTCACATATCTGTATTTCTAAGTGTTGAGGTTACCTCATGACAATACTAAACACATATGTAACATATACATTCACATATCTGTATTTCTAAATGTTGAGGTTACCTCACCACAATACTAAACACATATGTAACATATGCATTCACATATCTGTATTTTTAAATGTTGAGGTTACCTCACCGCAATACTAAACACATATGTAACATATACATTCACATATCTGTATTTTTAAATGTTGAGGTTACCTCACCGCAATACTAAACACATATGTAACATATACATTCACATATCTGTATTTTTAAATGTTAAGGTTACCTCACCACAATACTAAACACATATGTAACATATACATTCACATATCTGTATTTCTAAATGTTGAGGCTACCTCACCACAATACTAAACACATATGTAACATATACATTCACATATCTGTATTTTTAAATGTTGAGGTTACCTCACCACAATACTAAACACATATGTAACATATACATTCACATATCTGTATTTTTAAATGTTGAGGCTACCTCACCACAATACTAAACACATATGTAACATATACATTCACATATCTATATTTCTAAATGTTAAGGCTACCTCACCACAATACTAAACACATATGTAAAATATACATTCACACATCTATATTTCTAAATGTTGAGGTTACCTCATGACAATACTAAACACATATGTAACATATAAATTCACATATCTGTATTTTTAAATGTTGAGGTTACCTCACCACAATACTTAACACATATGTAACATATACATTCACATATCTGTATTTCTAAGTGTTGAGGTTACCTCACCACAATACTAAACACATATGTAACATATACATTCACATATCTGTATTTCTAAGTGTTGAGGTTACCTCATGACAATACTAAACACATATGTAACATATACATTCACATATCTGTATTTCTAAGTGTTGAGGTTACCTCATGACAATACTAAACACATATGTAACATATACATTCACATATCTGTATTTCTAAATGTTGAGGTTACCTCATGACAATACTAAACACATATGTAACATATACATTCACATATCTGTATTTTTAAATGTTGAGGTTACCTCACCACAATACTTAACACATATGTAACATATACATTCACATATCTGTATTTCTAAGTGTTGAGGTTACCTCACCACAATACTAAACACATATGTAACATATACATTCACATATCTGTATTTCTAAGTGTTGAGGTTACCTCACCACAATACTAAACACATATGTAACATATACATTCACATATCTGTATTTCTAAGTGTTGAGGTTACCTCACCACAATACTAAACACATATGTAACATTTACATTCACATATCTGTATTTCTAAATGTTGAGGCTACCTCATGACAATACTAAATACATATGTAACATATACATTCACATATCTGTATTTCTAAATGTTGAGACTACCTCACCACAATACTAAACACATATGTAACATATACATTCACATGGCTGTATTTCTAAGTGTTGTGGTTAACTCATCACAATACTACACGCACATATAACACATACATTAACATGTTTGTATTCTAAATATTGATGCTACCTTATCACAATACTACACACACATATAACATACATGTATACATTCACATCTCTGTATTTCTAAATGGCGAAGCTACCGGCTAAGTAAATAAGTTCCTAACCAAACTCTTGTCTCAGACTAATCATTAACCATAGAACTTAGCGTATAAGCCTTATCGTAGCGATAATTTACTTGAAGAGAATGATAATACGACAGAAATTCGTTTATTTGGTTAAACAATTATCAAAACCAATGTGTGGGCATGATCGGCAACGTTATAAATAAACATTAAATTTGCACGAACTAGTGTATTACTGGTTTAATTTCATTTCATTCAGACAAATGTGTGTATTGCATATGTCGTTTTGAAACAATTGAACATATTCAGGGTAAATATGTGTAAACATTCCATATTCTATACAGTCGATTTAAAAAAAAGTTCGGAATACAACAACTGGAACAACAAATCAGTTATTATGCTGTCATGGTACTGACTGGAACAACAGATCAGTCATGATACTTTCATGGTACTGGCTGGAACAACAGAACAGTCATTATACTGTCATGATACTGGCTGGAACAACAAATCAGTCATTATACTGTCATGATACTGTCTGGTACAACAAATCAGTCATTATACTGTCATGATACTGGCTGGAACAACAAATCAGTCATTATACTGTCATGATACTGGCTGGAACAACAAATCAGTCATTATACTGTCATGATACTGGCTGAAACAACAAATCAGTCATTATACTGTCATGATACTGGCTGGAACAACAAATCAGTCATTATACTGTCATGATACTGGCTGAAACAACAAATCAGTCATTATACTGTCATGATACTGTCTGGTACAACTAATCAGTCATTATACTGTCATGATACTGTCTGGTACAACAAATCAGTCATTATACTGTCATGATACTGTCTGGAACAACAAATCAATTATGATACTGTCATGATACTGGCTGAAACAACAAATCAGTCATTATACTGTCATGATACTGACTGGTACAACTAATCAGTCATTATACTGTCATGATACTGACTATAACAACAAATCAGTCATTATACTGTCATGATACTGACTAGAACAACAAATCAGTCATTATACTGTCATGATACTGGCTGGAACAACAAATCAGTCATTATACTGTCATGATACTGGCTGGAACAACAAATCAGTCATTATACTGTCATGATACTGGCTTGAACAACAAATCAGGCATGATACTGTCATGATACTGGCTTGAACAACAAATCAGTCATTATACTATCATGATACTGGCTAGAACAACAAATCAGTCATTATACTGTCATGATACTGACTAGAACAACAAATCAGTCATTATACTGTCATGATACTGGCTGGAACAACAAATCAGTCATTATACTGTCATGATACTGGCTAGAACAACAAATCAGTCATTATACTGTCATGATACTGACTAGAACAACAAATCAGTCATTATACTGTCATGATACTGGCTAGAACAACAAATCAGTCATTATACTGTCATGATACTGGCTGGAACAACAAATCAGGCATGATACTGTCATGATACTGGCTGGAACAACAAATCAGTCATTATACTGTCATGATACTGGCTGGAACAACAAATCAGTCATTATACTGTCATGATACTGGCTAGAACAACAAATCAGTCATTATACTGTCATGATACTGGCTGGAACAACAAATCAGGCATGATACTGTCATGATACTGTCTGGAACAACAAATCAGTCATTATACTGTCATGATACTGGCTGGAACAACAAATCAGTCATTATACTGTCATGATACTGGCTGGAACAACAAATCAGTCATTATACTGTCATGATACTGGCTGGAACAACAAATCAGTCATTATACTGTCATGATACTGACTAGAACAACAAATCAGTCATTATACTGTCATGATACTGGCTGGAACAACAAATCAGTCATTATACTGTCATGATACTGGCTGGAACAACAAATCAATTATGATACTGTCATGATACTGGCTGAAACAACGAATCAGTCATTTTACTGTCATGATACTGACTGGTACAACTAATCAGTCATTATACTGTCATGATACTGGCTGGAACAACAAATCAGTCATTATACTGTCATGATACTGTCTGGAACAACTAACCAGTCATGATAATGTCATGACACTGTCTGGAACAACAAATCAGTCATGATACAGTCATGATACTGTCATGATACTGGCTGGAACAACAAATCAGTCATTATACTGTCATGATACTGGCTGGAACAACAAATCAGTCATTATACTGTCATGATACTGACTAGAACAACAAATCAGTCATTATACTGACTGGAACAACAAATCAGTCCCGATGCTGAATGGAACAACAAATCAGTCATGATACTGAATGGAACAACAAATCAGTCACGATACTTAATGGAACAACAAATCAGTCATTATACTATCTGGAACAACAAATCAGTCGTGATACTGTCTGGAACAACAAATCAGTCACGATACTGTCTGGAACAACAAATAAGTCATGGTACTGTCTGGAACAACAAATCAGTCATGATACTGTTTGTAACAACAAATCAGTCATGATGCTGTCTGGATGAAAACATCAGTCATGATACTGCCATTATACTGTCTGGAACAATAAATAAGTCATGACAGTGACAGGAACAACAAATTAGTCATGGCACTGTCTGAAACAACAAATCAGTCATTATACTGTCTGAAACAACAAATTAGTCATGAGACTGTCTGAAACAACATATCAGTCATGATACTGTCTGTAACAACAAATAAGTTATTTTACTATCTGGCTCAACAAATCAGTCATTTTATTGACTGGAACAACAAATCAGTCATGATACTGTCTAGAACAACAAATCAGTCATTTTACTGCCTGGAACAACAAATCAGTCATGATACTGTCTAGAACAACAAACCAGTCATTTTACTGACTGGCACAACAAATCAGTCATGATACTGTCTGGAACAAGAAATAAGTCATGATGCTGACTGGAACAACAAATTGGTCATGCAACTGCCGGGAACAACAAAGAAGTCATGCTGCTGTCAGGACCAACAAATTAATCATTATACTGTTTAGAACAACAAATCAGTCATGATTCTGACTAGAACAACAAATCAGTCATGATACTGCCGGGAACAATAAAGCAGTCATGATACTGTCTGGACCAACAAATTAATTATTATACTGTTTAGAACAACAAATCAGCCATGGTACTGTTTGGTACAACAAATCAGTCATGATACTGTTTAGAACAACAAATCAGTCACTATACTATCTTGAACAATAAATTAATCATTATACTGTTTAGAACAACAAATCAGTCACTATACTATCTTGAACAACAAATTAATCATTATACTGTTTAGAACAACAAATCAGTCATGATACTGTTTAGAACAACAAATCAGTGATGATACTTTCTGGAACAACAAATCAGTCACGATACTGTCTGGGGCAACAAATAAATCATGGTACTGTCTGGAACAACAAATCAGTCATGATACTGTCTGTAACAACAAATCAGTCATGATGCTGTCTGGATCAAAACATCAGTCATGATACTGCCATTGTACTGTCTGGAACAATAAATCAGTCATGACAGTGACTGGAACAACAAATTAGTCATGGCACTGTCTGAAACAACAAATCAGTCATAATACTGTCTGAAACAACAATTTAGTCATGATACTGTCTGAAACAACATATCAGTCATGATACTGTCTTGAACAACAAATCAGTCATGATGCTGTCTGGATCAAAACATCAGTCATGGTACTGCCATTGTACTGTCTGGAACAATAAATCAGTCATGACAGGGACAGGAACAACAAATTAGTCAAGACACTGTCTGAAACAACAAATCAGTCATAATACTGTCTGAAACAACAAATCAGTCATAATACTGTCTGAAACAACAAATTAGTCATGAGACTGTCTGAAACAACATATCAGTCATGATACTGTCTTGAACAACAAATCAGTCATGATACTGTCTGGAACAACAAATAAGTTATTTTACTGTCTGGATCAACAAATCAGTCATTTTATTGACTGGAACAACAAATCAGTCATGATACTGTCTAGAACAACAAATCAGTCATTTTACTGCCTGGAACAACAAATCAGTCATGATACTGTCTAGAACAACAAACCAGTCATTTTACTGCCTGGAACAACAAATCAGTCATGATACTGTCTAAAACAACGAATCAGTCATTTTACTAACTGGAACAACAAATCAGTCATGATACTGTCTAGAACAACAAACCAGTCATTTTACTGACTGGCACAACAAATCAGTCATGATACTGTCTGGAACAAGAAATAAGTCATGATGCTGACTGGAACAACAAATTGGTCAAGCAACTGCCGGGAACAACAAAGCAGTCATGCTGCTGTCAGGACCAACAAATTAATCATTATACTGTTTAGAACAACAAATCAGTCATGATTCTGACTAGAACAACAAATCAGTCATGATACTGCCGGGAACAATAAAGCAGTCATGATACTGTCTGGACCAACAAATTAATTATTATACTGTTTAGAACAATAAATCAGTCATGGTACTGTCTGGTACAACAAATCAGACATGATACTGTTTAGAACAACAAATCAGTCACTATACTATCTTGAAAAACAAATTAATCATTAAACTGTTTAGAACAACAAATCAGTCATGATACTGTCTAGAACAACAAATCAGTCATGATACTGTCTAGAACAACAGATTAATCACGATACTGTCTAGAATAACAAATTAGTCACGATACTGTCTAGAACAACAAATAAGTCAACAACAAATAAGTCACGATACTGTCTATTAGTAACGATACTGTCTGTAACAACAAATTAGTCATGTTACTGTCTGAAACAATAGATCAGTCATGATACTGTCTGGAACAACAAATCAGTCATGATACTGACTGGAACAACACATCAGTCATGATACTGTCTGGAACAACATATCAGTCATGATACTGTATGGAACAACATATCAGTCATGATACTGTCTAGAACAACAAATCAGTCATGATACTGTCTGGAACAACAAATAAGTCATGATACTGACTGGAACAACAAATAAGTCATGATACTGTCTGGAACAACAAATTCAGTCATGATACTGTCTGGAACAACAAATAAGTCATGTTACTATCTGGAACAACAAATCAGTCATGATACTGTCTGGATCAATAAATCAGTCATGATACTGTCTGGAAGAACAAATCAGTCATGATACTGTCTGGAACAACAAATCAGTCATGATACTGTCTGGAACAACAAATCAGTCATGATACTGTCTGGAACAACAAATCAGTCATGATAATGAATGGAACAACAAATCAGTCATGATACTGTCTGGAACAACAAATCAGTCATGATACTGTCTGGAACAACAAATCAGTCATGATACTGTCTGGAACAACAAATCAGTCATGATACTGTCTAGAACAACAAATCAGTCATGATACTGTCTGGAAAAATAGATAAGTCACTATACCTTCTAGAACCCCAAACTAGTAATAATACTCTCTGGAAAAATATATAAGTCGTGATACTGTCTCGAAAAACAAATCATGATACTGTCTGTAACAACATGCCTTCTTCTGCCTAATATGCTATTGGTCAATTCCTACTTGTCCTCAAAGCTGTTTTTGCCTTAATGCACAGTCATGGTGAAATTAATTCCAATCTTTAAAACTAAACCTACTGACTAGGCACCTGTCCAGCAAGGTTAAATGCTTACGTTTTTTTCTTAAATGATCACGTCTTTAATACATTTAAGTTACTAAGAGGCATTCTACCTCAGCGCAGGTTACAGAGTCTAATATTTCTCGTCTGCTTTCGTGGTTGTCTTATTATCCAGACGACATTTACATTTTGATGTACGCATGGGTATACAAAATTATAATTTCATAGCGATATATGCAATTTAAACGCTTAAGCTGTAAATTCTAATAATTTGAATCAAATGGTAGTGACAAGTATTATCTGTCGTGTGTCAAACTTGTTTGAATAATGATAAATAACATTGTGGGATTCAGTGTCGTCCATAAATCAATGTAAAGTATAAATAATTAAATATAGACGATAACACATAGATTTTTTAACGTGTTTACAAATGAAACAATGCAGTTTTAAGAATGTTTTCAAATGTCTTACCTTTCACTTCTTCTGAAATTAAATAAGTCGAAATTGTAAATTTAAAATAATTAACAAAAAACAAAATACGATTTACGTTTTACGTTATTTGCTGGAGTTGTGTTTAGCGTTCAAGAAGACGGGAAGACTCCAACATACTATACCAGGTATACTATACCATATTGTATTGAAAATGGATGCTTATCAAGCGATTGTCAAGCGAATAGTGGTGTCCTTAAAATACATAAGTAATCTTATTCTGTTGACGGTAATACATACCCAGACACCATCATATGTTACAAACAAAGTTAAATACAAATTAAGCGATTGTTAAAGTGACTCGCTCATGTTTTTGGACCAAAAATATTTTTTCCGGTAATGCATCTGAAAACACTTACATTAAGTTTACTCTATGATATTGAAGTTGCAGAAAAAATAGAGCTAAAGCATAAAACAGTATTTTGGTTTTAGTGGGGTTCGAATTTGCCGGGTCGAGAAAAATAGTAGAAAACATCCGGCTAGTCCATACCACATAGGTGGTGGATATGTTGACCGTTAACGATACACTGATAACATCATGTGATAATGCCAATCACCCAATCACGCAACAACACTGCCATAATTATTCTCAATCGCGTTACTAGCGCTAATGATAAAATTGTGGTCTTCAAAGACGATATTTAAGCACATATCAACATTAGCTGAAGGGTTCCAGCTTTTGGTATTTCAGTTTTAACACTCTTTATGATTTTCCAGACTTTTATCGTATTTATAAAAATGCATTTTACAAACCATGAGCGAGTTACTTTAAGCGAATGGAGCTTCCACGACCAAACGCAATCAGTTCAGGTGCACATCTACTATTATAAGGTGAAATTACACGCACAAATTGATAATAGTGAGATCGTATTGTTAGATGTTCAAAGTGCCATTCCTAATGAAATATCTACGCGTTGACTAGGCTTGAGCACACAAAGACAAATATATCGTAACAAATAAACATAGATTAAATGTCTGTTCGGATACTGTTAGTACATTGAATTTTGATAATGCACACATAAAACTGCGTTACATTTTCTTTCTCTTACAAATTTTCATCCTCGACAGTGCTTAAACAAGTGAAGAACATTAGTATTTTTGTATTCCAGTTGGATAACAGATTTAGTAATACTAAAGTTATGGACATATATTCCACATAATTACAATCTTCATGTTTTCATGAATCACGGAAATATTTGGGTCTTTCTAAAATGCAACAATATGTACATGCTCATTCCAGAAGTCAGCAAGATTGTTCTCCCTTTAATACCAACTATGCTTGTCCAGCACTATATTTTCTGCACATATCTTGGAATGACGAAGACGACGGCGGTCAAAAGAAATGGCTTGTTAGCTGGCCTTTGGCCTTAGTGAACATTTCAACTCTTTTGGCATTACGACGAGGCTATAGCTGCTTTATGTTGTCTAACGGAGAAGTTCCAGCAAATTACTGGTCTTTCAGTCGAGCCCATGCGGAGGTCGGTATTCAAAACTGAACTACTATTGTGAATACCTCGACGATTCATGAGCGGTGTAGCAATACACAAGTACAGGGGGTGGATTGAATGACTTCCAATAAACTTCCGGTCGTTCGGCGAAAGGCTCTTATTCTACTGACCACAATGTCCGTATATGCGGGGTCTCTTAATGCCAGCTTCCCTTCAGAGCCTCTGTATTACTCGATACTAGACGTTCTGTCCGCTACCACTGTGAAACGTTCCCAGCAGGCCATAATTGACAAAGTATATGTCGAAATGAACACATACAGTTGCTTTGAGGTTTGGTGAAGAAATGGTCTGTGTACAACAGGAACAAATGATCTGTAATGATCATAATGTTCTCGTGCCTTCCTGGACATTATCAACGACACTCAATTTATGCAAAGACGATCTATCGGTGCAGGTGAAGTAATTTTGACGTATCCGGTCGCCTCTATGTGCCCTTCGATGGATACACCGGGAATTAGGCTGGTCAGAGTCTATATTAAACATGCTTCGAAAGGCAATGTTTGCCTTCTCTAAACGTTAAATTATCTTCATTTCAAAGTTCGCGAAAGTTTCTACCTATCTTTGACCACACGCATCAAGCTTGGCAGTGCTATGTTACTAAGTGAGCGTGTTTTCATCTTAAGATGTTTTAAGAATTAAGAATACCGAAATAGTACTTCTGCTCGGAGAATTTTAGACTTCGGTTTACGATTGCCACAACCTGTCATCACCTTTGACAGAGGACTCAGGAGCTGAGGACAGATTCTCAATGATGTCGTCAAACGCTGTCTGCTGAGCATCCCCCAGCTGAACCTAGGCTTCGTCGAATTCTGTTTACTACCAGAGTTTCCAAGTAACCGGTCATTCAATGGTCTGACCATGGGTGCATAGTGCGCTTTGAATTCTGGAAGTAGTTGGAAAACCCGCAGAAACTATGCCCCTCCTTAATGGGCTTTGAAATGGGTCATTTTCTTATGATATTATTTTAAGACGTGTCTGTCATTTAACCTTCGGAAACCACATTGCCTCTAAAGGACCTTTATGCCATCAGTTCGAGGTAGTGGGAGTAGAAATGGTGAAGGTTTCAAGTCGGTCGAAGTGTTCAAACGAGAAGTGGGTGCGATAATTAAGCTTACAGTAGTTCAAACAGTAGCAAGTCATTTCATCTTTATTTTCAAAACAGAGAACTTCTTTGGAGCTTAATGCACTGTGAGTTGGTAAGATGGCTCCAACTGACGGCATTTCCTGAAGGTCTCCTCGAACTCCATCATTCGACCCATGTGGGACCTCTCGATGCGTCTTTTGACAGGGTCCAGGTGTTTTTGGCCTATCTTCAGTTCTTATTAGACCAGTATTCAGTTCATATTATACCAGTACTTCGATGTCAACTCGTCCCTTTTCAGCCTCCCCGTTCTTCTCAGTTTCTAATGATCCAAGTTAACTTCGAGTTACTGCAAAAAACAACAACATATCTTAGGTATGAGTTTTCTCTTCTGGTCTTGGAAATATTTTCTGATTGTGACAAAGATCTGCATACTGTGACATCTTCTTGATTACTTATAACTCACTTTGGTAGGATAGATGCTGAACGCCTGTCTCTTGCTTGGTATCATTTGGAGTGCCGGCTGATATGCACCAGTCAATTGTAACCACGCCCCCCCCCCCTCCAAGGTCCGGGGGTATACCGGTGTTAGCCGGGGAAATGGGCCTTTTAGGTGGCCCAACAGTGCCAAGTGAATGCAATGGTTTTGTCCTCGCGCAAAATATAGTGGGGAATGGGCCTTATCTAGGGTCCCTTGGGTGTGGGGGCATTTGGCGGGGATTTTACCTCAAGTTCGTACCCGCAGGACGGGGATTTTACCCGGGGTTGGCTGAACCGAAATTCAAAGTCTGAAACCGAATGACTGCCGTGTGATGATGCGGCGTGTTAATTTCATTTAAACTAAAGACCATAATGATTAACTGATTCAGAACACAACAGCTAGTGTTCATAAAGAAAAAAAATGGCTTTGCCGGTATTAATAAAACATCTTAGGTCATTTCCTGACCTTTTCTTAATACAAGTTTCTCGCTCGTCATATGATATACTCGCTTCATAATACCTCAAATAATTTTGTTTTCTTTATTTGCTTTTGAAGCATATACTTTATGTAAAAAAACAACAACAACACTTTTACTTTCCTTTTAATTTGGCGACGAAGATTTTAGGAAATTGACTTAAGTTAAGAAATGACTTAAGATGTGTCATGCTTACCGTCATGTGCACGTCTATTATGCGTTCACATACAGTAAAAAAATATGTGATATTGCATACTCAATTACCAACCCAATTTCAAGTTATATAAACACAATAAATACAAATGTAAACACTTATAAGCTGATCTTAAACATTTCAAAACTTAGTTAAACCCAGAAAGATATTTATGTATTAATTTACCATTTTGTGTGGGGAAATCGTTAGCAAGATTTCGATTTCTAGCCATAAATTGTTTATTGATACTTGTCGACATTTGGGTATCGCGAAAATCGAGTTTGTGGTTATTGTTAATTAATTTTCTTCTTAGATGTATTTTATGTATTCTTTCAAATTTTGTAACAAATTCAGACAAGAAAGGCAATTTTATATCTATTCGTGGTACACAGGTATGAAAGACTTCCAAAACTTAATCAATATTATGCAAAGTCTAAACGGTGACAAAATAGAAAATATAGCATTCTTTGTAAATGTAATAATAGAACAAAAGGATAAAGAATAATGACTGTCAATAAGAAAACACAACTCTATATGCTTTATGTATTTGTATTGTATATGATGTATTCTTTACAAATCAAAGAAATGACTTGAACATTTTAACTAGTTATCGCATCACATATGGATCAACATTGAACGAAAGGTCAAGAACAAGATAACAGTGTGTAAGGCATGACGGGAAAGGTATATCTGAAATGTGAAGCACAGGATGATTGTTCTTATTGTTCCAATTATTACTTACACTCTTTAATGTGTTGAGAGGGCATAGATCGTACATATGTAACTGCTATAATGGATAACATTCTTTCACACGGATGTAAGTTCCAGTATCGGTTACAAACATATCTAGATCAATACCATTAATATGATGAATTATATCGTTATTAAGAACCATATCTTTATGTACAATTTAGAACATATGTTTGCGTTTAATAATCAATTGCAAGAATGCCATTGCAAACTGAAGCCATCCTTAAATGTTTATGAATTAATATGAATCGTAGTGTGAAAAATGATAATGTTGTCCAGTTATCGCAGTGGATAACGCAATTGCAAGGGATTAAGGCGTCCCGGGGTTGTTTCCCCGCGCGGGGGTATGTTAGTTTAGTTTGCTGTCACCAAGCCGGACAAGTGGGGGTTTTCTCCAGGTACTCCAAATTCCCCCTGTAGAACAAGACCACTCTTTCGCAAAACACTGTTCTAACGAGAGTGACTTAGCGACTTTCTTTACAATCGCTGTAAAGTACGATATAAATATAGATTAAATTAAAAATTGGTAGAGTATGACTGTATATATATATATCATGATTTCAAGAAGAATGCTTTGTTTGTATTTAAAATCAGAACGTTGGCATTTTACTCTTTAAAGTCTTAAAGATTCTGCAAACGTGCATATAATCGATATCTACATGTTTGTGTATAAAATGTCGAGCATTTGCAAGGCCATACTCATTATTCACAATGTATGTTATTTTAAACCAGCATTAACATTCATCGCTTTGCTGGGCGTTCTTCTCATCAACTCTGCTGCCACAAAACCTGATGCCGATGGTAAGCCGTCAAATTGGAATTTTATTTAATCGATAATAAAAGAAGCAACATTTGCACCAACACGAAAACAGAAAGCATACATGAAAGCTTAAAAAAAAGTGCATCACTGTCTACAAACATAACTGTACTCTTCTAAGTATACTTCTTTGTGTATACGTAAAAACACGACAAAACAATAGAAACAACAACTCACGAGTTATTTGCTGTACCTTTTGGATCATGTGATATATAACTCATTGGTTGTTGGAATTAGAGCACTGCCTAATAAGATGTGTTTTGGCGGTGACAGTGTTGCAGCTACAATTCCTGTGACTAAAATGTCTCAATGCCATCAATACTGCATACCCTGGCTACCTTATGCTGCGTTGTCGCTGGATATTGCAACCAAAATGTATCTGCACTTAATATTAAGGTCCATCTGTAGTGATGAAACAAAGCCAACAGAGGGACGAACGCCAACGTTTCGTCCTTGATGACCAAAGAGCTTCCACTACATGTAAGACTCACATATTCCCTGGTTCACCAAAACATATAAAGCTTTATATTGACGTTCGCCTCGTCCTTTGTATAGATAAAACTTGACTTTCATATTGTATAACACGCAAGGAGACATTCTTTGTTTATTTCAATATTGCGCTCTGATTAGATTTGCGCGACGTCATTTAACCTATGATATACGTTGTTACAACAGTCAGCTATTCTTGTATACGAACGAATGATGTTCGGTTAAACTTTTTTAAGAACAAATACACATTTGCAGAGGATACTGCTTATGTTTAATCGCAATGTTTATTTTCTTTAAATATAAATATAAGTGATGCTCTCATTTTTTCTTGCGTTTATACTGTATGAACGCAGTAGGGTAAGCGAGCAAATGACTGAAAAGCGCTAGTGGTCTTCATGGAATTTACTCGCATACCCTACTGCGTTCATATTGCATAAACGCATGAAAAATGTGACCAATCCAGCATGCATTTTATTATTGTATATATGTGTAATAGCACGTATACACAGTGTGACATGACTCTGACGTTTTCATTTAGTGCAACAAAAATGTCACTAAAATGTATACTGTATTTAGAGGTCAACTTTTTAGTTATTGTAACTGTAGAAGATCATGTAACAATACCTTTTACTTCACCATGCACTAGCCGCGACAACTGCAAGTGAAGCATGCGCGGATCTAGATCCACACGGTTGTGCGGCGAACCCTAACATCTGTAATGACGACATCGTTGCCGAAGTCACGTGTCCAGTCAGCTGCAACAAATGTCGTAAGTGGCACGTGCTTAGCTTTATATGATGTTATGAAGTAGATAAGTAATTTTTATTTTTTATTTTAAGAGATCGCTAGCAAATTGCAAACACAAGAATTAAAGCTGAGTTTTGTCCATTGTAGGCTAACAATTAATTATTGACATGCGTCAATTAATTGTTTTTGAAAACGACCGTTTTGCCGTTTTAAAATTCAAGCATGCTATGTTCTTGATCATTAAACAATATACTTACAGGAACTTTCATCGGAACACCAATGCATTGGTCTACCCATCTGTTACACTCAGCCATTGTATGTTTTTGCAAGGAAGTGTTTATTCATCTTTACCTTTCTCGATTTTCTAGCTACAACAGTAACGACGACAACCACGACAGTTACTACTACCAGTCTCCATGGTACGCTAACACATTATATAATTTCACAGATTTCATTTTATTTTCAAAGAAGAGACTGTATGTGACTCTTTTGATTTGCCATTTTAAGATTAGATCATGACTTATAAATAAAAAAATCTAAGAGAAAAACAGCAGATGATGATCACTGAGTATGTCATCACGGTCCTATGTACAAATCGACTAAATCACGTACACCAATAACCAAAATATAGTGCACGTAATAGATTGGCCGCTTTGATGTAAATGATGTTTTGTAATCATTCCTAAGAGCGTTTTAGGCGTATATTTTGTTTGTTTCCATTAACACGGCCGACCCTATTTTGTCCTCCCGACTCTACCCTTTTTAGGCGAGGTGAGGATTTTTTTCCGAATTTCATAAAAAATGTTAAAATTTGACCATTTTATATCTAAAACATTTTACAATAGCAATATACCTTGATATAGGTCGTTTTGGTACGGAATCACTGTTCTAAAAAAAGAAAAAGAAAACAAGTTATGCTTATCTACCAACCCTATTTTTTGAGATATTAGAGGAAACAATGAACATTTTATGACCTGAGTATGATGTATGAACAACAATAAATATACGTTAATCCAAATTTTGTTTTGCAAGTAAAATTTGTACATATAGTGATAACTAAAAAGAGAGTTTTCAAGCCGGGGCTTCCATATATAACGGAGGAAACTTTGTCACTAGAACCAATTTTGATACTAGTATGAAGAGCCGTAAATGTTATATGTTGTAATATTTCAGGGTTTTTGTTCATTGAACGGTGAAATTAGATCCTATGTTCTAAAAGTGTAGTGCTATTTGGTTAATAAGGTATTCTACTTATATCTACGAAAAAAACAGTAACGGCGTTCCCATCGTCGGCAACCACGGTACTTTTTTCCGTTACACTTCATTCATAACGAAGCGTAGTAGTTTATTGGGCGATGTGGCGTTCCATAACATTGCATTAGGATGACTTTACATGCTTGTTTGTACGGTACAGCGCATCCTGCACCAGAGTGGGCATCTTGGGAGCAGTATGCGGCGTGCCAGGTGACGTGCGCGACTGGCTACGAAAACACCATTCGTACATGCTGCCTCCTGGGGGATAACCGTGCTTGTCTACTTCTCCCTTGGGACGCCCTCAAGCCGCTCATTGGAACATGTTCAAGTACAATGACTCTAGCACCATTGATTTTGATGTTTAGGTCTACTGAATTATGACGATAGCTGCAAGTGATATTAGCCATTCTCGAGTCAGTTTATCAGGTTGAAACCAGTACTGGTGTCCTTAGAACGTTCTGCATCAACGTATCAAATGTCTCATCAATAAGTTGATCGCTAGTTAATACAAATTTTGTTTGTTATTTAAGAACGATTATAATGAGTTACAATGAAACATACAGAAACATTCATGAAAGCATATATTTATTCACAGTCGACGGAGCGTGGCTGGAATGGTCAGGATGGTCGCACTGCACGGTGACGTGTGGGGGCGGGGCACGACTGCGGACCCGACAGTGCGTCTTTCCGGTCGAGTTCCGACACGGGGACCCATGTACAGGCGACTCAGCGGAAATGGCCACATGCGCAGATCAAACGTGCCCGGGCAAGCTTAGTTAGTAAACAGAACATTTAATTTGTTCAATTTTAAACAACAATGATGAGTGCAAAATGATATATTTATATATTGAACAAACTACATCAGTTTGAATGAGAATGACTTCTTTAACATTCAGCGCTGGGTCAGTGGTCTGAATGGGCGGGTTGGTCAGCGTGTGCGGTTTCGTGCGGGGGCGGTCTCGTCACACGATCACGCGCCTGTCCGAGTGGTCGCGTGTGCACGGGTAACGTCGAGCAGACCAAACTGTGCAACAACGGGGCATGTCCAGGTAAACATGTATATACAGCAGCTACCAAAGTATCTGGTGTGTTTATATCTGTATCAATAGCGGGTATATGTTTCAGAACATTAATGAACGATCGTAACAATGCAGAAATTGGTTGAAAATTGAAAAGTGATATTTTTTTTTGTATTTTTAAGTTTCTACTTCTTCGCATAAGTCTTAAACTTTTTTCCGCAAGGACAAGTTCATAGTTTTGCAATATTTTTTTTAAGTTTGAATGTAAACGGAATGTCAAAATATATCTCAACGTCTCTTTTTACATTTGCTAAACTTCTTATTATACAAGCAAATGTTGCGAAGATTATATTAATTCCAAAGAAAAATGTTTTTTTTTACTTTATTTATTTTTGGCTTCAGTTATCCACACACTCTGTATTGTTAATGTCCCTAAAGGGAACTAAAATAACAATTAAGTAACATGTATCATTTCCATGAATCTTTTGGTTAAGACGTTATTCAACGCGACATCTGACTTGATTCATCATTGTTTGACGAAACTTGTTTTGATACTGACTAGCGGACGGTGTATGGTTGTCATGGCAGCCGTGGACAGAGTGTGACGTATCCTGTGCTAACGGAACTCGCCAGCGCTATAGGGAATGTTTCTTCTACACCGCAGCCCCAATGGGAAGTAACTGCACCGGTCCGGATGTTGAAACCACACCATGCAGTACAGGCTCTTGTCAAAGTAATGACAAGCAAGTACTTATCACAATTCTAATTCAAATATCGCTTTCTTTGGCTATTCATATACGCGTTCATTAGTCTATACATGTATAATAATGTAACAGGACATTTATCTACATACTTTTATGTTTAATTCATCCAAACACCGTTTGTCTAAAACATAAAGTAAATCAAACAAATGAAGCACACTTAAAATAAAATATATCCCATACCCCTCATAGTATATGTGCAGCATAACGACATACCTAAATATATCCCATACCCCTCATAGTATATGTGCAGCATAACGACATTCCTAAATATATCCCATACCCCTCATAGTATATGTGCAGCATAACGACATTCCTAAATATATCCCACACCCCTCATAGTATATGTGCAGCATAACGACATTCCTAAATATATCCCATACCCCTCATAGTATATGTGCAGCATAACGACATTCCTAAATATATCCCATACCCCTCATAGTATATGTGCAGCATAACGACATTCCTAAATATATCCCATACCCCTCATAGTATATGTGCAGCATAACGACATTCCTAAATATATCCCATACCCCTCATAGTATATGTGCAGCATAACGACATTCCTAAATATATCCCATACCCCTCATAGTATATGTGCAGCATAACGACATTCCTAAATATATCCCATACCCCTCATAGTATATGTGCAGCATAACGACATTCCTAAATATATCCCATACCCCTCATAGTATAAGTGCAGCATAACGACATTCCTAAATATATCCCATACCCCTCATAGTATATGTGCAGTATAACGACATTGCTAAAGATTTTCTTTTGAAAAGCAACAAACTGTGTTCGTGTTAGTTGTCAGCCACAGGTTTGATTGTAATGCTCGCATTAACAATTCTACAGCGGACGGACTGTGGGCGGACTGGAGTCCTTGGGGTCAATGCCCGGTCACTTGTGGGGGAGGCATCACACTGCGCATGCGCAACTGTGTATTTCCGATGCCAGGTCATCAAGGTCAATACTGCCCGGGTCTGTCTACGGAACTGAAAAGTTGTTCAGCAACTGGATGTCCAGGTACCTTCTTAAACAAACATACAATTTCAGTTTGTACGGAATGTTAAGCCAAACAAGACCGTCCTTACACTGCACTTTTCCTAAAGGAAAATATACCGACTTGCATTGCATTGTTCTCAGTGGCAGTGACGAGTATCCAATTATATATTTGTAAGAAAACAGATAATAAAATAACACACAACTTAATCTTTCTATGAAGTCCATGCTTGCTTGCAGAGGACGGGATATGGTTGTTATGGCAGGCGTGGTCCGCTTGTTCCGTTTCGTGCGGAAATGGAACTATGTCTCGCACCAGAGATTGCTACTTCGATCCTGATTCACCGAAAGGACGCATTTGTCCCGGAAATGACGTCGTTATTCAGAACTGTTCAATGGAGATTTGTCAGAGTAAGTTTCTGCTGTATGCGTCCGATTCTAAAAATATACGTTGTATTCTATTGCAAATGTATACTCTTACAACTACAATGTAGAATATTACGAATAGATAAAGTCGTCTGATTGAAATCTCATTTCTTAATTTAAAATGTCGCACAAACTATTCTGGGACTGATGTTACTGGAGAAGTATGGAAAAGATCCATTCATGACTGTTACTGCAGTAGGACCTCTTGTGAAACTGTATGAAAGGATATTCATGCATTGGAAATTCCTGCCTCTTGTGAAAATGTATGCAAGAGTATATTGTAAATGCCTGCCTCTAGAAAAAAATGTATGACAGGATCTATTGTAAATGCCTGCCTCTTGTGAAAATGTATGAGAGAATCTATTGATAATGCCTGCCTCTTCTGAAAATGTATGAGGGGATCTATTGATAATGCCTGCCTCTTGTGAAAATGTATGAGGGAATCTATTGATAATGCCTGCCTCTTGTGAAAATGTATGAGGGAATCTATTGATAATGCCTGCCTCTTGTGAAAATGTATGAGAGAATCTATTGATAATGCCTGCCTCTTCTGAAAATGTATGAGGGAATCTATTGATAATGCCTGCCTCTTGTGAAAATGTATGAGGGAATCTGTTGATAATGCCTGCCTCTTGTGAAGATGTATGAGGGAATCTATTGATAATGCCTGCCTCTTGTGAAAATGTATGAGAGAATCTATGATAATGCCTGCCTCTTGTGAAACTGTATGACAGGATCTATTGTAAATGCCTGCCTCTTCTGAAAATGTATGAGAGAATCTATTGATAATGCCTGCCTCTTCTGAAAATGTATGAGGGAATCTATTGATAATGCCTGCCTCTTGTGAAAATGTATGAGGGAATCTATGATAATGCCTGCCTCTTCTGAAAATGTATGAGAGAATCTATGATAATGCCTGCCTCTTCTGAAAATGTATGAGAGAATCTATGATAATGCCTGCCTCTTCTGAAAATGTATGAGAGAATCTATGATAATGCCTGCCTCTTCTGAAAATGTATGAGAGAATCTATGATAATGCCTGCCTCTTCTGAAAATGTATGAGGGAATCTATTGATAATGCCTGCCTCTTCTGAAAATGTATGAGGGAATCTATTGATAATGCGTGCCTCTTCTGAAAATGTATGAGGGAATCTATTGATAATGCCTGCCTCTTCTGAAAATGTATGAGAGAATCAATGATAATGCCTGCCTCTTCTGAAAATGTATGAGATAATCTATTGATAATGCCTGCCTCTTCTGAAAATGTATGAGAGAATCTATGATAATGCCTGCCTCTTGTGAAAATGTATGAGGGAATCTATTGATAATGCCTGCCTCTTCTGAAAATGTATGAGAGAATCTATGATAATGCCTGCCTCTTCTGAAAATGTATGAGAGAATCTATGATAATGCCTACCTCATCTGAAAATGTATGAGAGAATCTATTGATAATGCCTGCCTCTTCTGAAAATGTATGAGGGAATCTATGATAATGCCTGCCTCTTCTGAAAATGTATGAGGGAATCTATTGATAATGCCTGCCTCTTTTGAAAATGTATGAGGGAATCTATTGATAATGCCTGCCCTTTGTGAAACTGTATGAGGGGATCTATTGTAAATGCCTGCCTCTTGTGAAACTGTATGAGGGAATCTATTGTAAATGCCTGCCTCTTGTGAAAATGTATGAGGGAATCTATTGTAAATGCCTGCCTCTTGTGTAACTGTATGTGGGAATCTATTTTAAATGCCTGCCTCTTGTGTAACTGTATGCCAGGATCTATTGTAAATGCCTGTCTCTTGTGAAACTGTATGACAGGATCTATTGTAAATGCCTGCCTCTTGTGTAACTGTATGAGGGAATCTATTGTAAATGCCTGTCTCTTGTGAAACTGTATGACAGGATCTATTGTAAATGCCTGCCTCTTGTGTAACTGTATGACAGGATCTATTGTACATGCCTGTCTCTTGTGTAACTGTATGACAGGATCTATTGTAAATGCCTGCCTCTTGTTAAACTGTATGACAGGATCTATTGTAAATGCCTGCCTCTTGTGTAACTGTATGACAGGATCTATTGTAAATGCCTGCCTCTTGTGAAACTGTATGACAGGATCTATTGTAAATGCCTGCCTCTTGTTAAACTGTATGACGGGATCTATTGTAAATGCCTGCCTCTTGTGAAACTGTATGACAGGATCTATTGTAAATGCCTGCCTCTTGTGTAACTGTATGACAGGATCTATTGTAAATGCCTGCCTCTTGTTAAACTGTATGACAGGATCTATTGTAAATGCCTGCCTCTTGTGTAACTGTATGATTGGATCTATTGTAAATGCCTGCCTCTTGTGTAACTGTATGACAGGATCTATTGTAAATGCCTGTCTCTTGTTTAACTGTATGACATTATCTATTGTAAATGCCTGCGTCTTGTTAAACTGTATGACAGGATCTATTGTAAATGCCTGCCTCTTGTTAAACTGTATGACAGGATCTATTGTAAATGCCTGCCTCTTGTGTAACTGTATGACAGGATCTATTGTAATTGCCTGCCTCTTGTTAAACTGTATGACAGGATCTATTGTAAATGCCTGCCTCTTGTGTATCTGTATGAGGGAATCTATTGTAAATACCTGTCTCTTGTGAAACTGTATGACAGGATCTATTGTAAATGCCTGCCTCTTGTGTAACTGTATGACAGGATATATTGTAAATGCCTGCCTCTTGTTAAACTGTATGACAGGATCTATTGTAAATGCCTGCCTCTTGTGTAACTGTACGACAGGATCTATTGTAAATGCCTGCCTGTTGTGAAACTGTATGACAGGATCTATTGTAAATGCCTGTCTCTTGTGAAACTGTATGACAGGATCTATTGTAAATGCCTGCCTCTTGTGTAACTGTATGAGGGAATCTATTGTAAATGCCTGTCTCTTGTGAAACTGTATGACAGGATCTATTGTAAATGCCTGCCTCTTGTTAAACTGTATGACAGGATCTATTGTAAATGCCTGCCTCTTGTGTAACTGTATGATTGGATCTATTGTAAATGCCTGCCTCTTGTGTAACTGTATGACAGGATCTATTGTAAATGCCTGCCTGTTGTGTAACTGTATGACAGGATCTATTGTAAATGCCTGCCTCTTGTGTAACTGTATGACAGGATCTATTGTAAATGCCTGTCTCTTGTTTAACTGTATGACAGGATCTATTGTAAATGCCTGCCTCTTGTGTAACTGTATGACAGGATCTATTGTAAATGCCTGCCTCTTGTTAAACTGTATGACAGGATCTATTGTAAATGCCTGCCTCTTGTGTAACTGTATGACAGGATCTATTGTAATTGCCTGCCTCTTGTTAAACTGTATGACAGAATCTATTGTAAATGCCTGCCTCTTGTGTAACTGTATGAGGGAATCTATTGTAAATACCTGTCTCTTGTGAAACTGTATGACAGGATCTATTGTAAATGCCTGCCTCTTGTGTAACTGTATGACAGGATCTATTGTAAATGCCTGCCTCTTGTTAAACTGTATGACAGGATCTATTGTAAATGCCTGCCTCTTGTGTAACTGTATGACAGGATCTATTGTAAATGCCTGCCTCTTGTGAAACTGTATGACAGGATCTATTGTAAATGCCTGCCTCTTGTTAAACTGTATGACGGGATCTATTGTAAATGCCTGCCTCTTGTGAAACTGTATGACAGGATCTATTGTAAATGCCTGCCTCTTGTGTAACTGTATGACAGGATCTATTGTAAATGCCTGCCTCTTGTTAAACTGTATGACAGGATCTATTGTAAATGCCTGCCTCTTGTGTAACTGTATGATTGGATCTATTGTAAATGCCTTCCTCTTGTGTAACTGTATGACAGGATCTATTGTAAATGCCTGTCTCTTGTTTAACTGTATGACATTATCTATTGTAAATGCCTGCGTCTTGTTAAACTGTATGACAGGATCTATTGTAAATGCCTGCCTCTTTTTAAACTGTATAACAGGATCTATTGTAAATGCCTGTCTCTTGTTTAACTGTATGACAGGATCTATTGTAAATGCCTGCCTCTTGTTAAACTGTATGACAGGATCTATTGTAAATGCCTGCCTCTTGTTAAACTGTATGACAGGATCTATTGTAAATGCCTGCCTCTTGTGTAACTGTATGACAGGATCTATTGTAAATGCCTGCCTCTTGTGAAACTGTATGACAGGATCTATTGTAAATGCCTGCCTCTTGTTAAACTGTATGACGGGATCTATTGTAAATGCCTGCCTCTTGTGAAACTGTATGACAGGATCTATTGTAAATGCCTGCCTCTTGTGTAACTGTATGACAGGATCTATTGTAAATGCCTGCCTCTTGTTAAACTGTATGACAGGATCTATTGTAAATGCCTGCCTCTTGTGTAACTGTATGATTGGATCTATTGTAAATGCCTTCCTCTTGTGTAACTGTATGACAGGATCTATTGTAAATGCCTGTCTCTTGTTTAACTGTATGACATTATCTATTGTAAATGCCTGCGTCTTGTTAAACTGTATGACAGGATCTATTGTAAATGCCTGCCTCTTTTTAAACTGTATAACAGGATCTATTGTAAATGCCTGTCTCTTGTTTAACTGTATGACAGGATCTATTGTAAATGCCTGCCTCTTGTTAAACTGTATGACAGGATCTATTGTAAATGCCTGCCTCTTGTTAAACTGTATGACAGGATCTATTGTAAATGCCTGCCTCTTGTGTAACTGTATGACAGGATCTATTGTAATTGCCTGGCTCTTGTTAAACTGTATGACAGGATCTATTGTAAATGCCTGCCTCTTGTGTAACTGTATGATTGGATCTATTGTAAATGCCTGCCTCTTGTGTAACTGTATGACAGGATCTATTGTAAATGCCTGCCTCTTGTGTAACTGTATGACAGGATCTATTGTAAATGCCTGCCTCTTGTGTAACTGTATGACAGGATCTATTGTAAATGCCTGTCTCTTGTTTAACTGTATGACAGGATCTATTGTAAATGCCTGTTTATTGTGTAACTGTATGACAGGATCTATTGTAAATGCCTGCCTCTTGTTAAACTGTATGACAGGATCTATTGTAAATGCCTGCCTCTTGTGTAACTGTATGACAGGATCTATTGTAAATGCCTGCCTCTTGTTAAACTGTATGACAGGATCTATTGTAAATGCCTGCCTCTTGTGTAACTGTATGAGGGAATCTATTGTAAATACCTGTCTCTTGTGAAACTGTATGACAGGATCTCTTGTAAATGCCTGCCTCTTGTGTAACTGTATGACAGGATCTATTGTAAATGCCTGCCTCTTGTTAAACTGTATGACAGGATCTATTGTAAATGCCTGCCTCTTGTGTAACTGTATGACAGGATCTATTGTAAATGCCTGCCTCTTGTGAAACTGTATGACAGGATCTATTGTAAATGCCTGCCTCTTGTTAAACTGTATGACGGGATCTATTGTAAATGCCTGCCTCTTGTGAAACTGTATGACAGGATCTATTGTAAATGCCTGCCTCTTGTGTAACTGTATGACAGGATCTATTGTAAATGCCTGCCTCTTGTTAAACTGTATGACAGGATCTATTGTAAATGCCTGCCTCTTGTGTAACTGTATGATTGGATCTATTGTAAATGCCTTCCTCTTGTGTAACTGTATGACAGGATCTATTGTAAATGCCTGTCTCTTGTTTAACTGTATGACATTATCTATTGTAAATGCCTGCGTCTTGTTAAACTGTATGACAGGATCTATTGTAAATGCCTGCCTCTTGTTAAACTGTATGACAGGATCTATTGTAAATGCCTGTCTCTTGTTTAACTGTATGACAGGATCTATTGTAAATGCCTGCCTCTTGTTAAACTGTATGACAGGATCTATTGTAAATGCCTGCCTCTTGTTAAACTGTATGACAGGATCTATTGTAAATGCCTGCCTCTTGTGTAACTGTATGACAGGATCTATTGTAATTGCCTGCCTCTTGTTAAACTGTATGACAGGATCTATTGTAAATGCCTGCCTCTTGTGTATCTGTATGAGGGAATCTATTGTAAATACCTGTCTCTTGTGAAACTGTATGACAGGATCTATTGTAAATGCCTGCCTCTTGTGTAACTGTATGACAGGATATATTGTAAATGCCTGCCTCTTGTTAAACTGTATGACAGGATCTATTGTAAATGCCTGCCTCTTGTGTAACTGTACGACAGGATCTATTGTAAATGCCTGCCTGTTGTGAAACTGTATGACAGGATCTATTGTAAATGCCTGCCTCTTGTTAAACTGTATGACGGGATCTATTGTAAATGCCTGCCTCTTGTGAAACTGTATGACAGGATCTATTGTAAATGCCTGCCTCTTGTTAAACTGTATGACGGGATCTATTGTAAATGCCTGCCTCTTGTTAAACTGTATGACAGGATCTACTGTAAATGCCTGCCTCTTGTGTAACTGTATGATTGGATCTATTGTAAATGCCTGCCTCTTGTGTAACTGTATGACAGGATCTATTGTAAATGCCTGTCTCTTGTGTAACTGTATGACAGGATCTATTGTAAATGCCTGCCTCTTGTGTAACTGTATGACAGGATCTATTGTAAATGCCTGCCTCTTGTGTAACTGTATGATTGGATCTATTGTAAATGCCTGCCTCTTGTGTAACTGTATGACAGGATCTATTGTAAATGCCTGTCTCTTGTTTAACTGTATGACAGGATCTATTGTAAATGCCTGCCTCTTGTGTAACTGTATGACAGGATCTATTGTAAATGCCTGCTTCTTGTGTAATTGTATGACAGGATCTATTGTAAATGCCTGCCTCTTGTGTAACTGTATGAGGGAATCTATTGTAAATACCTGTCTCTTGTGAAACTGTATGACAGGATCTATTGTAAATGCCTGCCTCTTGTGTAACTGTATGACAGGATCTATTGTAAATGCCTGCCTCTTGTTAAACTGTATGACAGGATCTATTGTAAATGCCTGCCTGTTGTGTAACTGTATGACAGGATCTATTGTAAATGCCTGCCTCTTGTGAAACTGTATGACAGGATGGATCTATTGTAAATGCCTGCCTCTTGTTAAACTGTATGACGGGATCTATTGTAAATGCCTGCCTCTTGTGAAACTGTATGACAGGATCTATTGTAAATGCCTGCCTCTTGTGTAAGTGTATGACAGGATCTATTGTAAATGCCTGCCTCTTGTTAAACTGTATGACAGGATCTATTGCAAATGCCTGCCTCTTGTGTAACTGTATGATTGGATCTATTGTAAATGCCTGCCTCTTGTGTAACTGTATGACAGGATCTATTGTAAATGCCTGTCTCTTGTTTAACTGTATGACAGGATCTATTGTAAATGCCTGCCTCTTGTGTAACTGTATGACAGGATCTATTGTAAATGCCTGCCTCTTGTGTAACTGTAAGATAGGATCTATTGTAAATGCCTGCCTCTTGTTAAACTGTATGACAGGATCTATTGTAAATGCCTGCCTCTTGTGTAACTGTATGACAGGATCTATTGTAAATGCCTGCCTCTTGTGTAACTGTATGACAGGATCTATTGTAAATGCCTGCCTCTTGTGTAACTGTATGACAGGATCTATTGTAAATGCCTGCGTCTTGTTAAACTGTATGACAGGATCTATTGTAAATGCCTGCCTCTTTTTAAACTGTATAACAGGATCTATTGTAAATGCCTGTCTCTTGTTTAACTGTATGACAGGATCTATTGTAAATGCCTGCCTCTTGTTAAACTGTATGACAGGATCTATTGTAAATGCCTGCCTCTTGTTAAACTGTATGACAGGATCTATTGTAAATGCCTGCCTCTTGTGTAACTGTATGACAGGATCTATTGTAATTGCCTGCTTCTTGTTAAACTGTATGACAGGATATATTGTAAATGCCTGCCTCTTGTGTAACTGTATGAGGGAATCTATTGTAAATACCTGTCTCTTGTGAAACTGTATGACAGGATCTATTGTAAATGCCTGCCTCTTGTGTAACTGTATGACAGGATCTATTGTAAATGCCTGCCTCTTGTTAAACTGTATGACAGGATCTATTGTAAATGCCTGCCTCTTGTGTAACTGTATGACAGGATCTATTGTAAATGCCTGCCTGTTGTGAAACTGTATGACAGGATCTATTGTAAATGCCTGCCTCTTGTTAAACTGTATGACGGGATCTATTGTAAATGCCTGCCTCTTGTGAAACTGTATGACAGGATCTATTGTAAATGCCTGCCTCTTGTGTAACTGTATGATTGGATCTATTGTAAATGCCTGCCTCTTGTGTAACTGTATGACAGGATCTATTGTAAATGCCTGTCTCTTGTTTAACTGTATGACAGGATCTATTGTAAATGCCTGCCTCTTGTGTAACTGTATGACAGGATCTATTGTAAATGCCTGCCTCTTGTGTAACTGTATGACAGGATCTATTGTAAATACCTGCCTCTTGTTAAACTTTATGACAGGATCTATTGTAAATGCCTGCCTCTTGTGTAACTGTATGACATTATCTATTGTAATTGCCTGCCTCTTGTTAAACTGTTTGACAGGATCTATTGTAAATGCCTGCCTCTTGTGTAACTGTATGACAGGATCTATTGTAAATGCCTGCCTCTTGTGTAACTGTATGACAGGATCTATTGTAAATGCCTGTCTCTTGTTAAACTGTATGACAGGATCTATTGTAAATGCCTGCCTCTTGTGTAACTGTATGACAGGATCTATTGTAAATGCCTGCCTCTTGTTAAACTGTATGACAGGATCTATTGTAAATGCCTGCCTCTTGTTAAACTGTATGACAGGATCTATTGTAATTGCCTGCCTCCTGTTAAACTGTATGACAGGATCTATTGTAAATGCCTGCCTCGTGTGTAACTGTATGAGGGAATCTATTGTAAATGCCTGCCTCTTGTGTAACTGTATGACAGGATCTATTGTAAATGCCTGCCTCTTGTGTAACTGTATGACAGGATCTATTGTAAATGCCTGCCTCTTGTTAAACTGAATGACAGGATCTATTGTAAATGCCTGCCTCTTGTGTAACTGTATGACAGGATCTATTGTAAATGCCTGCCTCTTGTTTAACTGTATGACAGGATCTATTGTAAATGCCTGCCTCTTGTTAAACTGTATGACGGGATCTATTGTAAATGCCTGCCTCTTGTGAAACTGTATGACAGAATCTATTGTAAATGCCTGTCTCTTGTTAAACTGTATGACAGGATCTATTGTAAATGCCTGCCTCTTGTTAAACTGTATGACAGGATCTATTGTAAATGCCTGCCTCTTGTGTAACTGTATGATTGGATCTATTGTAAATGCCTGCCTCTTGTGTAACTGTATGACAGGATATATTGTAAATGCCTGTCTCTTGTTTAACTGTATGACAGGATCTATTGTAAATGCCTGCCTCTTGTGTAACTGTATGACAGAATCTATTGTAATTGCCTGCCTCTTGTTTAACTGTATGACAGGATCTATTGTAAATGCCTGCCTCTTGTGTAACTGTATGACAGGATCTATTGTAAATACCTGTCTCTTGTGAAACTGTATGACAGGATCTATTGTAAATGCCTGTCTCTTGTTTAACTGTATGACAGGATCTATTGTAAATGCCTGCCTCTTGTGTAACTGTATGACAGGATCTATTGTAAATGCCTGCCTCTTGTGTAACTGTATGACAGGATCTATTGTAAATGCCTGCCTCTTGTTAAACTGTATGACAGGATCTATTGTAAATGCCTGCCTCTTGTTAAACTGTATGACGGGATCTATTGTAAATGCCTGCCTCTTGTGAAACTGTATGACAGGATCTATTGTAAATGCCTGCCTCTTGTGTAACTGTATGACAGGATCTATTGTAAATGCCTGCCTCTTGTTAAACTGTATGACAGGATCTATTGTAAATGCCTGCCTCTTGTGTAACTGTATGACAGGATCTATTGTAAATGCCTGTCTCTTGTTTAACTGTATGACAGGATCTATTGTAAATGCCTGCCTCTTGTTAAACTGTATGACAGGATCTATTGTAAATGCCTGCCTCTTGTTAAACTGTATGACAGGATCTATTGTAAATGCCTGCCTCTTGTTAAACTGTATGACAGGATCTATTGTAAATGCCTGCCTCTTGTGTAACTGTATGACAGGATCTATTGTAATTGCCTGCCTCTTGTTAAACTGTATGACAGGATCTATTGTAAATGCCTGCCTCTTGTGTAACTGTATGACAGGATCTATTGTAAATGCCTGCCTCTTGTTAAACTGTATGACAGGATCTATTGTAAATGCCTGTCTCTTGTTAAACTGTATGACAGGATCTGTTGTAAATGCCTGCCTCTTGTTTAACTGTATGACAGGATCTATTGTAAATGCCTGCCTCTTGTTAAACTGTATGACAGGATCTATTGTAAATGCCTGCCTCTTGGTAAACTGTATGACAGAATCTATTGTAAATGCCTGTCTCTTGTTTAACTGTATGACAGGATCTATTGTAAATGCCTGCCTCTTGGTAAACTGTATGACAGGATCTATTGTAAATGCCTGCCTCTTGTTAAACTGTATGACAGGATCTGTCGTAAATGCCTGCCTCTTGTGTAACTGTATGACAGGATCTATTGTAAATGCCTGCCTCTTGTGTAAATGTATGAGAGGATTCATTGTAAAGTCCTGCGTCTTGTGAACATGTACGAGAGAATCTATTGTAAATGCCTGTTTATTGTGTAACTGTATGACAGGATCTATTGTAAATGCCTGCCTCTTGTGTAACTGTATGACAGGATCTATTGTAAATGCCTGTCTCTTGTGAAAATGTATGACAGGATCTATTGTAAATGCCTGCCTCTTGTGTAACTGTATGACAGGATCTATTGTAAATGCCTGCCTCTTGTGTAACTGTATGACAGGATCTATTGTAAATGTCTGCCTCTTGTGTAACTGTATGACAGAATCTATTGTAAATGCCTGCCTCTTGTTAAACTGTATGACAGGATCTATTGTAAATGCCTGCCTCTTTTTAAGCTGTATAACAGGATCTATTGTAAATGCCTGTCTCTTGTTTAACTGTATGACAGGATCTATTGTAAATGCCTGCCTCTTGTTAAACGGTATGACAGGATCTATTGTAAATGCCTGCCTCTTGTTAAACTGTATGACAGGATCTATTGTAAATGCCTGCCTGTTGTGAAACTGTATGACAGGATCTATTGTAAATGCCTGCCTCTTATTAAACTGTATGACGGGATCTATTGTAAATGCCTGCCTCTTGTTAAACTGTATGACAGGATCTATTGTAAATGCCTGCCTCTTGTTAAACTGTATGACGGGATCTCTTGTAAATGCCTGCCTCTTGTTAAACTGTATGACAGGATCTGCTGTAAATGCCTGCCTCTTGTGTAACTGTATGATTGGATCTATTGTAAATGCCTGCCTCTTGTGTAACTGTATGACAGGATCTATTGTAAATGCCTGTCTCTTGTGTAACTGTATGACAGGATCTATTGTAAATGCCTGCCTCTTGTGTAACTGTATGACAGGATCTATTGTAAATGCCTGCCTCTTGTGTAACTGTATGATTGGATCTATTGTAAATGCCTGCCTCTTGTGTAACTGTATGACAGGATCTATTGTAAATGCCTGTCTCTTGTTTAACTGTATGACAGGATCTATTGTAAATGCCTGCCTCTTGTGTAACTGTATGACAGGATCTATTGTAAATGCCTGCTTCTTGTGTAATTGTATGACAGGATCTATTGTAAATGCCTGCCTCTTGTGTAACTGTATGAGGGAATCTATTGTAAATACCTGTCTCTTGTGAAACTGTATGACAGGATCTATTGTAAATGCCTGTCTCTTGTGAAACTGTATGACAGGATCTATTGTAAATGCCTGCCTCTTGTGTAACTGTATGACAGGATCTATTGTAAATGCCTGCCTCTTGTGTAACTGTATGACAGGATCTATTGTAAATGCCTGCCTCTTGTGAAACTTTATGACAGGATGGATCTATTGTAAATGCCTGCCTCTTGTTAAACTGTATGACGGGATCTATTGTAAATGCCTGACTCTTGTGAAACTGTATGACAGGATCTATTGTAAATGCCTGCCTCTTGTGTAAGTGTATGACAGGATCTATTGTAAATGCCTGCCTCTTGTTAAACTGTATGACAGGATCTATTGCAAATGCCTGCCTCTTGTGTAACTGTATGATTGGATCTATTGTAAATGCCTGCCTCTTGTGTAACTGTATGACAGGATCTATTGTAAATGCCTGCCTCTTGTGTAACTGTATGACAGGATCTATTGTAAATGTCTGCCTCTTGTGTAACTGTATGACAGAATCTATTGTAAATGCCTGCCTCTTGTTAAACTGTATGACAGGATCTATTGTAAATGCCTGCCTCTTGTTAAACTGTATGACAGGATCTATTGTAAATGCCTGCCTCTTTTTAAACTGTATAACAGGATCTATTGTAAATGCCTGTCTCTTGTTTAACTGTATGACAGGATCTATTGTAAATGCCTGCCTCTTGTTAAACTGTATGACAGGATCTATTGTAAATGCCTGCCTCTTGTTAAACTGTATGACAGGATCTATTGTAAATGCCTGCCTCTTGTGTAACTGTATGACAGGATCTATTGTAATTGCCTGCCTCTTGTTAAACTGTATGACAGGATCTATTGTAAATGCCTGCCTCTTGTGTATCTGTATGAGGGAATCTATTGTAAATACCTGTCTCTTGTGAAACTGTATGACAGGATCTATTGTAAATGCCTGCCTCTTATTAAACTGTATGACGGGATCTATTGTAAATGCCTGCCTCTTGTTAAACTGTATGACAGGATCTATTGTAAATGCCTGCCTCTTGTTAAACTGTATGACGGGATCTATTGTAAATGCCTGCCTCTTGTTAAACTGTATGACAGGATCTGCTGTAAATGCCTGCCTCTTGTGTAACTGTATGATTGGATCTATTGTAAATGCCTGCCTCTTGTGTAACTGTATGACAGGATCTATTGTAAATGCCTGCCTCTTGTGTAACTGTATGACAGGATCTATTGTAAATGCCTGTCTCTTGTGTAACTGTATGACAGGATCTATTGTAAATGCCTGCCTCTTGTGTAACTGTATGATTGGATCTATTGTAAATGCCTGCCTCTTGTGTAACTGTATGACAGGATCTATTGTAAATGCCTGTCTCTTGTTTAACTGTATGACAGGATCTATTGTAAATGCCTGCCTCTTGTGTAACTGTATGACAGGATCTATTGTAAATGCCTGCCTCTTGTGTAACTGTATGACAGGATCTATTGTAAATGCCTGCCTCTTGTGTAACTGTATGAGGGAATCTATTGTAAATACCTGTCTCTTGTGAAACTGTATAACAGGATCTATTGTAAATACCTGTCTCTTGTGAAACTGTATGACAGGATCTATTGTAAATGCCTGCCTCTTGTGTAACTGTATGACAGGATCTATTGTAAATGCCTGCCTGTTGTGTAACTGTATGACAGGATCTATTGTAAATGCCTGCCTCTTGTGAAACTGTATGACAGGATGGATCTATTGTAAATGCCTGCCTCTTGTTAAACTGTATGACGGGATCTATTGTAAATGCCTGACTCTTGTGAAACTGTATGACAGGATCTATTGTAAATGCCTGCCTCTTGTGTAAGTGTATGACAGGATCTATTGTAAATGCCTGCCTCTTGTTAAACTGTATGACAGGATCTATTGCAAATGCCTGCCTCTTGTGTAACTGTATGATTGGATCTATTGTAAATGCCTGCCTCTTGTGTAACTGTATGACAGGATCTATTGTAAATGCCTGTCTCTTGTTTAACTGTATGACAGGATCTATTGTAAATGCCTGCCTCTTGTGTAACTGTATGACAGGATCTATTGTAAATGCCTGCCTCTTGTGTAACTGTAAGATAGGATCTATTGTAAATGCCTGCCTCTTGCTAAACTGTATGACAGGATCTATTGTAAATGCCTGCCTCTTGTGTAACTGTATGACAGGATCTATTGTAAATGCCTGCCTCTTGTGTAACTGTATGACAGGATCTATTGTAAATGCCTGCCTCTTGTGTAACTGTATGACAGGATCTATTGTAAATGCCTGCCTCTTTTTAAACTGTATAACAGGATCTATTGTAAATGCCTGTCTCTTGTTTAACTGTATGACAGGATCTATTGTAAATGCCTGCCTCTTGTTAAACTGTATGACAGGATCTATTGTAAATGCCTGCCTCTTGTTAAACTGTATGACAGGATCTATTGTAAATGCCTGCCTCTTGTGTAACTGTATGACAGGATCTATTGTAATTGCCTGCCTCTTGTTAAACTGTATGACAGGATATATTGTAAATGCCTGCCTCTTGTGTAACTGTATGAGGGAATCTATTGTAAATACCTGTCTCTTGTGAAACTGTATGACAGGATCTATTGTAAATGCCTGCCTCTTGTGTAACTGTATGACAGGATCTATTGTAAATGCCTGCCTCTTGTTAAACTGTATGACAGGATCTATTGTAAATGCCTGCCTCTTGTGTAACTGTATGACAGGATCTATTATAAATGCCTGCCTGTTGTGAAACTGTATGACAGGATCTATTGTAAATGCCTGCCTCTTGTTAAACTGTATGACGGGATCTATTGTAAATGCCTGCCTCTTGTGTAACTGTATGACAGGATCTATTGTAAATGCCTGCCTCTTGTGTAACTGTATGACAGGATCTGTTGTAAATGCCTGCCTCTTGTTAAACTGTATGACAGGATCTATTGTAAATGCCTGCCTCTTGTGTAACTGTATGATTGGATCTATTGTAAATGCCTGCCTCTTGTGTAACTGTATGACAGGATCTATTGTAAATGCCTGTCTCTTGTTTAACTGTATGACATCATCTATTGTAAATGCCTGCCTCTTGTGTAACTGTATGACAGGATCTATTGTAAATGCCTGCCTCTTGTGTAACTGTATGACAGGATCTATTGTAAATGCCTGCCTCTTGTTAAACTGTATGACAGGATCTATTGTAAATGCCTGCCTCTTGTGTAACTGTATGACATTATCTATTGTAATTGCCTGCCTCTTGTTAAACTGTATGACAGGATCTATTGTAAATGCCTGCTTCTTGTGTAACTGTATGACAGGATCTATTGTAAATGCCTGCCTCTTGTGTAACTGTATGACAGGATCTATTGTAAATGCCTGTCTCTTGTTAAACTGTATGACAGGATCTATTGTAAATGCCTGCCTCTTGTGTAACTGTATGACAGGATCTATTGTAAATGCCTGGCTCTTGTTAAACTGTATGACAGGATCTATTGTAAATGCCTGCCTCTTGTTAAACTGTATGACAGGATCTATTGTAATTGCCTGCCTCTTGTTAAACTGTATGACAGGATCTATTGTAAATGCCTGCCTCGTGTGTAACTGTATGAGGGAATCTATTGTAAATGCCTGCCTCTTGTGTAACTGTATGACAGGATCTATTGTAAATGCCTGCCTCTTGTGTAACTGTATGACAGGATCTATTGTAAATGCCTGCCTCTTGTTAAACTGTATGACAGGATCTATTGTAAATGCCTGCCTCTTGTGTAACTGTATGACAGGATCTATTGTAAATGCCTGTCTCTTGTTTAACTGTATGACGGGATCTATTGTAAATGCCTGCCTCTTGTTAAACTGTATGACAGGATCTATTGTAAATGCCTGCCTCTTGTGAAACTGTATGACAGGATCTATTGTAAATGCCTGTCTCTTGTTAAACTGTATGACAGGATCTATTGTAAATGCCTGCCTCTTGTTAAACTGTATGACAGGATCTATTTTAAATGCCTGCCTCTTGTGTAACTGTATGATTGGATCTATTGTAAATGCCTGCCTCTTGTGTAACTGTATGACAGGATATATTGTAAATGCCTGTCTCTTGTTTAACTGTATGACAGGATCTATTGTAAATGCCTGCCTCTTGTGTAACTGTATGACAGAATCTATTGTAATTGCCTGCCTCTTGTTTAACTGTATGACAGGATCTATTGTAAATGCCTGCCTCTTGTGTAACTGTATGACAGGATCTATTGTAAATACCTGTCTCTTGTGAAACTGTATGACAGGATCTATTGTAAATGCCTGCCTCTTGTTTAACTGTATGACAGGATCTATTGTAAATGCCTGCCTCTTGTGTAACTGTATGACAGGATCTATTGTAAATGCCTGCCTCTTGTGTAACTGTATGACAGGATCTATTGTAAATGCCTGTCTCTTGTTAAACTGTATGACAGGATCTATTGTAAATGCCTGCCTCTTGTTAAACTGTATGACGGGATCTATTGTAAATGCCTGCCTCTTGTGAAACTGTATGACAGGATCTATTGTAAATGCCTGCCTCTTGTGTAACTGTATGACAGGATCTATTGTAAATGCCTGCCTCTTGTGTAACTGTATGACAGGATCTATTGTAAATGCCTGCCTCTTGTGTAACTGTATGACAGGATCTATTGTAAATGCCTTTCTCTTGTTTAACTGTATGACAGGATCTATTGTAAATGCCTGCCTCTTGTTAAACTGTATGACAGGATCTATTGTAAATGCCTGCCTCTTGTTAAACTGTATGACAGGATCTATTGTAAATGCCTGCCTCTTGTTAAACTGTATGACAGGATCTATTGTAAATGCCTGCCTCTTGTGTAACTGTATGACAGGATCTATTGTAATTGCCTGCCTCTTGTTAAACTGTATGACAGGATCTATTGTAAATGCCTGCCTCTTGTGTAACTGTATGACAGGATCTATTGTAAATGCCTGCCTCTTGTTAAACTGTATGACAGGATCTATTGTAAATGCCTGTCTCTTGTTAAACTGTATGACAGGATCTATTGTAAATGCCTGCCTCTTGTTAAACTGTATGACAGGATCTATTGTAAATGCCTGCCTCTTGTTTAACTGTATGACAGGATCTATTGTAAATGCCTGCCTCTTGTTAAACTGTATGACAGGATCTATTGTAAATGCCTGCCTCTTGTTAAACTGTATGACAGAATCTATTGTAAATGCCTGTCTCTTGTTTAACTGTATGACAGGATCTATTGTAAATGCCTGCCTCTTGGTAAACTGTATGACAGGATCTATTGTAAATGCCTGCCTCTTGTGAAACTGTATGACAGGATCTATTGTAAATGCCTGCCTCTTGTTAAACTGTATGACAGGATCTATTGTAAATGCCTGCCTCTTGGTAAACTGTATGACAGGATCTATTGTAAATGCCTGCCTCTTGTTAAACTGTATGACAGGATCTGTCGTAAATGCCTGCCTCTTGTGTAACTGTATGACAGGATCTATTGTAAATGCCTGCCTCTTGTGTAAATGTATGAGAGGATTCATTGTAAAGTCCTGCGTCTTGTGAACATGTACGAGAGAATCTATTGTAAATGCCTGTTTATTGTGTAACTGTATGACAGGATCTATTGTAAATGCCTGCCTCTTGTGTAACTGTATGACAGGATCTATTGTAAATGCCTGTCTCTTGTGAAAATGTATGACAGGATCTATTGTAAATGCCTGCCTCTTGTGTAACTGTATGACAGGATCTATTGTAAATGCCTGCCTCTTGTGTAACTGTATGACAGGATCTATTGTAAATGCCTGCCTCTTGTGTAACTGTATGACAGGATCTATTGTAAATGCCTGCCTCTTGTTAAACTGTATGACAGGATCTATTGTAAATGCCTGCCTCTTGTTAAACTGTATGACAGGATCTATTGTAAATGCCTGTCTCTTGTGAAAATGTATGAGAGGATTTATTGTAAAGTCCTGCGTCTTGTGAACATGTACGAGAGAATCTATTGTAAATGCCTGTTTATTGTGAAATGTATGAAATTATTCATTTTTAACGTATGGCTCTTGTGAAACTGGTAATGTATATCTCTTATAAAAATGTACGTGAGTTTTTATTGCAAATGCGTGTCTTATGAAAATAGTAAATATATCGCGTATTGTCATGCAAGTGAGATTCTATTGTAAATATAAGCGTCCTAAAAGAATCGTAAATGATCGTCCTCTATAGCAAAATAGCAATGCACAACACTTACTATTGTAAGTGGATGCATCTTGTGAAAATGAATGCCCTTTTTGTACCATACATGTATTTCTCTTGTGCAAATACACATCACTTTATACTGTATATGAACGTGAGGTTTAAGGCAAGATAGAGCCCATGCATTATCCATCTCTAGTCGACGGTGTTTGGTTGCCATGGAGTCCCTGGTCAACCTGCTCAGTAACGTGCGGGGACGGACTAGTAATGCGCACGCGTAATTGCTCCTTTCCGGACGAGCATGATCACGGACAGCCCTGCATGGGTGCGGCCACTGAAGAAAATAACTGCACTGTCAACCAGTGTCCTGGTGAGATGGTCAATTTACACATAATTTTATCATAGATAGACGAACATGCCGGATGTAAATAAATCGACTCCACAGAGTAATGTCGAGTAAGCACATTTCGATATAAAGTATGTGTTTCATTCAATTGCACCGGCTATTTAAACTGAAATTACTTACAATTTGAAACTAAAAATAACGATGCCAAAAATGTGAAAAAATATTGATTTTTTTCTCTCATAAATATGCACTTTGTGTGAATAAAAATGAATAATATGAGGTTGTAAATCTGGTGCCAGTGGTTTCACAAACTGACTGTATATATCTCTTATCATTTTATTGAACTTTAAAGGAAATAATATATGTACTCGCAATTAAACTGTTCAAACAGAAAGTGTTAAGCAAAAAAGGGTTATAGTATACCAGAACACTGCGTTATTATCATGCAATTACGTAAAGTATCCAAACCATTAATGATCACAATAATGTAGACGCATTGGCTCCAACTGTCGGCAACGTTAAATTCTCAGCGTGGACACCGAATAACATACTTATCAAGTAGATTATATATTGTCAATTGTTTAGTGGACGGTGTGTGGCTGTCGTGGAGTGAGTGGTCTGACTGCTCAATAACGTGTGGTGATCAGCTAGGGCTCAGTACGCGCAACCGAACCTGCTTCTATTCGCCCGACCAGCCCCTCGGTGACGCCTGCCCCGGAGCGACATCTGACAGCAAATACTGCGCCGCGGAAAAGTGCCCGAGTAAACACAACTCTATTTCACGTAGCCTACCATACCCTTTATACATTTTATAAAAGAAACAGTCACAAGGAAAGAGGATCTGGTAGTGGAAACAATTCCTATATGGTTGAAATATAACTTTACATGGGTATAATTTAGCTAGAACAGTTAGATACATGTAATAATTGAGCCCCGTATTGTTCAATTGTACAGTATGTAAACCGTTTACTGTGACGGACGATGCATGGAGGCCGTGTAACGGGACTCACTTTCTTCTAACGGACCCACAGAAAGTGGCGACCGCCCAGTCAGCGGCCGTGTGTTGGATAAAGGGCGGTTCCATCGGCTCCCTCGGAGATGGCTCGGCGCAGGAAGTTAACAACATCGTTTCCGATTGTAGCCTTCAGAATATTTTCGCTACCGGAGAGCTATACAGGATCAGAGGTTTCCTATCAGCCTTAGTTCAAATAGTTTTTTTAATAGTTAGATAAAAACGTTAAATCCATATAAGGTATCGTTGTTTATCAGTCACGTTTGTCGTTTGATTGTGTTAACTGCACATTGAATTATTTAAGACAAAAATGCTAAACATACCAATGCGTCACCATATACCCTTTTTGCAGAGCCCATCGACATGTGTTGTTCATACCTGAGCATGGACCAGCTTGGTCACGTGACGATTGAGCAGCACTCTAACTGCATTGACTGTCCGACCAAATCCTTCCTCATTTGTGAGAACAAACAGCCACCAAGGATTTCTACTGGTAATACTCATAAAACTACACATTGCAAACTTTCATTTACATAACATTTATCCTAAAATAAAATGGCGGAGGGGGGGGGGGGGGTGTGCGTTAATCGACTGTAGTTTTCTTATCTTCTTTTTAGTGTTTTAGTCTTAAAACTTTTTCAATGTTTCGTAGATTGTTAGGGTTATAATCAATTTGTGTTAAATGAAAGAAATTGTGATGTGAGATTATATGTATCTTCAAAAGCTGAGAGTGTAAAATAGGTTCATCCCAACCCGAGCGTAGGGTGAAACGATATTCCGCAGAACACCCTGCGCGAGGGTTGGGATGAACTTGACACGAGCGGCAATGGTAGATGCTTTTTCACCCACCTTAGTTGAACAAAATAAATTACCATATATAAATTTGCTAGAACTCTTTGTGCGCAGTGAAAATAATGTGCGTATGGATTTGTCATATTTGTGGTTGTCATGGATATGCACGCAGTGCTTCAGTTTATGTAAACAGTCAATCGTTCTTTAAATAGTTCTGAGGAGAGTGCAGCATTATTTCTTGAATGCAGCGTGAAAACCCTTTTTAGCGAGAAACATTTAATTTGGACTTTAATTATTGACACAAGACAAGGTTTCCATGATACTACAGACGACTTTGTGCGTCGGTAATTGTGTGAAGGCAATAAAAAGGGAGTTCCATACGGATACTTGTTTTATCGTGGCTTATGGGCAAGATAAGAATTTCCAGCCTGGCTAAAATTTTGGATCTATTTATCTGAGGTGGGAGGAAAGGTTCTCCATGATAATATTTATATTCTTGAATGATTTTTATACCTACTAAGCCACCTTGGTCTTTCATACTGATATTTGGTGGAGATTGGACTGAATACTCCTGCTCCTCCTCCTTTTACTACAATATATATATATATTATGGTGTCCCACCTGAAATAATTCATGATGTGTTGTGTATCTTGCACGGAAAGTCACCACTCCTGTATTAACTCTAGTTATCAATGTGTATATTTTCGTAACAATATATATTCTTTTTTTTTCTTTTATAGTGTTCGACCAGTGGTACGCAATAACAGGTTCTTTACAAGGAATCTTAATTACAAGTATCACTGATACCCATGAGGCGTGTATACACAAATGCATGTCGATGTCGGCTAAACTCGCTCCAATTGACCTCGCCTCCGCGCTGGCACCAACCATATTGCCACCTAGGGACCCAAGCTTAACGCACTATTGGATGGCTGAATCAGCGGCAGCCCCTGGCCAGTGTAGGGTAGTAGCCGACTCTCTCCACACGCGCATGCAGGAGGTGGCAGCCCAGTCATGTGAAACTCTCGCTCACTGCATTTGTCAATCACAGACATCGCTTTCTTGTTGACATCGGTTGTTAAATTATCATTGTAGTAGTTATGAGTTAGTTCTTGTATTGCTTATAATGCATCGAAACAACTTTTATTTATATAAATGGTGGTCATGTTTTTTTTGCGAATCAACATGGGATGAAGAAATTTCTGTAAAATAATGTCGAAATCTGGCCAGCGGTTTCTGAGAATACAATTTTCGAAGTTTTTCCTTTTGGTTGCCATGACAATCTGAGTTCTGCATGGAACTACTTTTATTGAAGAAAGAGTGAAGAAGACCACCTTGGGTACATTTCTGTGATTTTTGGTTGATATTGTCATAGTGGTTTAGAAGAAGAAGTTGTTTTGAAGAAAATGTTGACGACAGACGACAGACGACAGATGACGACGAACGACGGACAATCACCCTATCACAATAGCTCACGCTGAGTACTTTGTGATCAGGTGAGCTAAATAAATGACAACAAACAAATATAAAGTCGATTCACAACATCGCTTAATTGGACCTCTATACAGATAAACTTATTTGCAATCTTGATATATGAGTCTTTTTCAGTAAAGGTATAATGCACTGACAAATTATGAAGATGCCATTACAAGTATCTCCGCTCGAAAGCATTTTGTGGTACGATGAAACAGACAGAAGTATCAAGGACTTAAATGAGCCAGAGGCACATTTAAACCGAGGTAGTCCAGAGGGGTCCGGGAGCATGCTCCCTCCTATTTTTAATCTAAGACTTCCCTTAGTTTGCCATTGACGACACTTCGGCCCTGTAAAACCACTGTAAAAATCGTATTATTGGCACTTTATATACATTTTCAATTTTAATGAGCGAGCGTAAAGAAAAGAATTTCATATATTTATACATTGGTATTAGGACCCAGGGACGAGCTCTCGTGGGAAAAAGAGGCGTTTAGTGATAAAAAAGGAAAACACTGATTCAAGATACACTATATATATATATAAGATTTAATTTTGTTTTCTGAATCAAAAGCAAAAAAAAAACATTTCGATTTCCGGAATCGCAATCGCAGAGTATACGTGCAGTCTATCTATCTCCCATTAATGTCAAACCCCTACTGGGGACCTAGACATTTGCGCGTCAAGCTGCAAGAATGTAAGTAAAAGTTGTAAAAGAAAAACAAAGTTACAATAAGGAGGTACAGATTAGGTTTAAAAAGTAAAAAGTGTTTTGATAGCTCCCTATGGCGAGACATGTTCAATCTGGCAGACAGCCTGATTGAACTGCTCCAGGGTAGGGCAGGCCAATATGTTTGGTGGGAGGTTGTTCCAATGGAAGACAGCTCTTGGGAAGAAAGAGAATTTGTAGTAGTCGGTGGTGGCAGATATTAATCTGTAAGAGGAGCTGTGATAATGTCGAAATGGTCTTGTCACAGGGATAAGGTAGCCAGAAATAGGGATTGCTCTTAGGTTATGTGTTATTTTATACATAAAAGAAAGCCTGTTATCTATTCTTCTATGATCAAGCCTACGACACTGTAAGGACTGCATCATGTCAGTGACACTTTATGTTTGTCCAAAGTCATGTTTGGCCCATCAGGCAGCCCTAAGTTGGACAGATTCGAGTGGGTATATGTGGTTATCAGTGAAAGGACACCAAACTGTGGAGCAATATTCAAGCTGTGGGCGGACAAGAACTTTGTAGGCAGAAGATTTCAGTGGTTCAAAGTGTACCTTAATGTTTCTCCTCAGAAAGCCCAATGTGTTGTTTGCCTCCTTAAACATGCGATTTATGTGTGTGTCCCACGATATATCTGAGGACAGATCAACAACAAGATACTTTGCTGAGGATACAGATTCTAGTAAGCAATGGTGAAGAGTGTACTGTGTTTGAATTGGGGTTTTGGCCCTTGTTATGTGACCGACTTGACATTTAGATGGGTTAAATTCCATGTTCCATACATGGCTCCAAGTTTTGGAGAATTGTGTTGCTGTTGACAGAGTTAAGTAAATGGCAGTATCATCAGCAAATAGTCTGACTTTGGATTGAACATTCTGAGGAAGGTCATTAATGTAGACTAAGAAGAGAAGTGGCCCCAGTACAGATCCCTTGAGGACTCCAGATGAGACAGGTAGGAGTTCTGATGAGGGTCAGTTGACAACAACAGTCTGACGTCTATTATCCAAAAAACCCTTTAATCCATTTTAGAGAAGGGCCTTTGATGCCATAACCATGAAGTTTGAGAGCAAGTTTCTCGTGACTGACTTTGTCGAAAGCCTTGCTGAAGTCGATCAAAATAAGATACTTTGTATTTTGTTATGGAGGGATTTGACAAGATCATCTACCAGCATAAGGAGCTGGGATTCACAAGAGCGCTTTTCCCTGAAGCCATGTTGGAGTTCTTAAAAGGCATGAGCTTAGTATGGTGTTTTAAAATAGAGGATGCGACTATATGTTCTAGTGTTTTGCACAGAATACATGTCAGTGAAATGGGCCTGTAGTTAGCGGGGTCTGAGCGTTCCCCCTTTATATAGACAGGAGCCACATCCTTCCAAACTTGGGGTAGAATTCCAGAGTCAAGGGACTCATGGAAGAGATGTTTTAGAATTGGTGACAGTGAAGTAGAAAGGTTTTTCAGGATGACAGGCTTAATCTGATCAGGGCGCGATGCTTTGTGGGGATTCAAGTTTGATAAGAGTTTCTCAATTCTCTTTGCTGTGACTATTATGTCTGGCATTGTATTTTGAGGTTTGTCTGTGTTAGGGATGTCATGGAGTTTCATGCTACAAAGGGACCTGAGACTATTGGGAGATTTTGGGCTACGTAAGGGTGAGACAGTGGCTGAATCTTGTTTGGAATGCTTGAGAAGCGTAAATAGTTTTTTCGTGTTAGGTTTGGAAGTTTGATCCTAAGATGCAATGTCGAGAATGTGTTCAATATTACTTTGGTAGGATATTTTGATATTTTGATGGATTTTCCGAGTAGATGTTTTAAAACAAGGAATCTCTTTCTATCTTCAGCTTTCCCTGATTTACGTTGTTTGCGGTAGGCTCTATCTCTCTTTCTTGCAAGTTTTTGATTGACCCAGGGAAGATTATTTCTGGTCCTAGAGAGAGTTTAGAAGGGATAAAAAAGAATAAGAGAAGTGAGAGTGGAAAGAAAATTATCTAATAGATGTTAAGCATTAATGGAGGAATATTTACCACTTTCAAGCATTTACTGATGGTAAGCATCCAGTTCCTGCTTCATCCCATCCCAATTTTCTTTCTTATAGAGAGCTATAGACCGTGGTTTCTGGAAAAGGATTCTGACAGAAGTGATGACTTTAATTTGGACAATATCGTGATCACTAATGCCGGGAGGAATACTGACCCTTTGATAAGAGTGAGATTTGTTGTAAGGAAAATATCAAGAATATTTGATTCTCGAGTTGGTCGAGTGACTGATTGAGTAAGGTTGTAGTCATTAATTGTTTCCAAGATTTGTTTATAGTATGGGGATGTTTGCAGTCAGTGGACAGACACTGGTGGTCCCAATCAATCTTGGGCAAGTTAAAGTCTCCAGCGACCCAGATGTTACAATTAAGTTTGCTGGCTTTATTGAGAGGTTCATCCCAACTATGCTGGTCATGCTTATGGGGTTTATAATATGCCCCGATGAGAAGTGACCTGCTAACAAATAGGTTTATTTTGATCCATTGTCTGATTGGATATCTTTCATATCTTGGCAATGAAATTATTTCTGACAGCAATGGATACAACCACCCTTGTTTGGCCAACCCTGTCTCTAGGAAATTGTACATAACCTTGGTCTGGATTG
This sequence comes from Mya arenaria, assembly GCF_026914265.1. Taxonomy (NCBI): domain Eukaryota; kingdom Metazoa; phylum Mollusca; class Bivalvia; order Myida; family Myidae; genus Mya; species Mya arenaria. Next base: position 11,557,731 of record NC_069135.1, on the reverse strand, counting down.
AAAATGTCATTATCATAGTGTTTTAGTTTAAGCCAGGATTCGCTTCAAATGTCTATTTCAGGTTTGGTGGAGTGAATAAGATTGTCATATTCATTCTTTTTGTCTACAATTGATCGACTTTTCACTACCAGGACTTTGACTGATCTTTTGATTTTATACTTATAAGTTGTAAGAGGCGGTTTTGCTGTTTTGATTTTGGAGTGGAGGACGGAACCAGAGAAAACGATTTGTTGTCACAGTTGGATGCATTAAGTGGTCCGTACGGGCTTGATGTTTCATATGAATCAAGACATTGTAGTGAAAATGAAGTGATATTTATGTTTTCACAAGCAAGGCATTTCCAGACACCAGTATCACCAGTACCAGACCCAAGACGGTCATACATAGAACAGTTAATGTTTAGACAATCGACTTATTGCAAAACGAGTCCATGTCTGCGGAAAATGCCAGGCCTGGTAAACCTTCGCAGAGTATGCGCAAGTAAGTGTAATAAAACCAGTTAGAAATGATACATACATTACTACCTTTCAAGTACATGTGGTTTTAGCCCATACATATGCATGAATATTGCTTTTTGTGGCAGTTAAACAAGATATTTATACCCACGGAAACATATGACAAATAAATCGGAAGTGCGGTAAAACAAGCGACCTTCACCTTCGATTAGGTGATCGATAGAGGAAAAACTAATATCACCTAAGATTTGACTTCAATCTATGGAAGCATGACTTGGAAAATGTCCTAAATACCGTGTTTAAACCTTTTGAAAGAGCTCACCAACCAAAGAAGTGTTGAAATATTAATTTGATGGTATTTGCGCGTGCAACAAATATGTCCCCTCGTTAACTTCGTCCAATTGTTCAGGTGAAGTAAAGTGCTGTATTACATGGTCTAAAAGGGATAGATGTGATTAAGCTTATAATGGTCCACCACTGATGTATTAACAACGTCATTATTCCTGTGATTTCGTCTGGTTTCCCTGGCGATATATTAATTTGTATAGCTATTATAACTGACCCGCCATAAATCTGAATAAATTAGTTTTATAAATGCAATAACATACCGCTTTCCATTGACTTTAAATGAGTGCATGATGAGACAACTACTGAATTCAAACAATGATTTCTACATTGAATGACATATTTAGCATGAAGATCAATGTCAGTAATCCGAGCCTGATTACTTTGCCACTTACTATCGATTCACCATCAAACACTTTTCCTCGACAATTGTGAGGGCTATATCCCGTTGTAGTTGACTGCAGCAATGTAAAAACTGTGCAATATTTGATTTGGAGTTTTTCATCATATGTGCTTATCCACTTCATAAAGAAGTTATTACTTCCGTTCTCGCGATTTTGGACCTATGGCCATCTCCAACTGAGCGGAATTCTCCCTGCTGAAAGTTTTGAAATAACTTAAATTCTGTCCATGTGGACATGTCTGTGTCTGCTTATTTTACGAGCGCTTTGCCTTTGTGTTAAACAAGCGTGCTATACACTTAGCAACCGAAGTTATTCATTCCATTAAATTTCATTAAATGTTTATATAGTTGATACATGAAGCCGAGATTTAAGCATATATAAAATGAAACATGCAATAATTTGTTGACAAAAGTTGTATATATTGTCTAGGCTATTACAAACAAAAAAATCATTTGAATTTCATGCGGAATCAATTGAACAATACGGAGTGCCATTCTCTAAATTGCCCTCAATTCGCGAGCAAAAAGGCATTGCTGTAGGGTTTGATACATTGTACAGGGTCCCGGCAGTGCTAAATGACAGCAAGGAAGGTGGCCCGGTTTGGCTCAGTGTCTGTTGCAACGGCATTTTTTCATAATTATATGTAACATTCTTGTCGTTTCACGAATTCAGAGGACGATCTTATTTATTTTCATTGTATTTGTTATTTCTATTTATTTTTCTTATTTGCTCTCCAAATTTTAACCGAGGCAGCTGCTGCTCGACGTTTGTTGATTTTTACCAAGAGTTCGAACAACCTCCTTTCTTGTATCAACACCTCTTATATTAAATTCCATTTGCTTAAAGGGACAAGTCACCAGATGATACCATTGAAAAAACTAAGAAATTTGTAAAAACTAACACAACATTAATATATTTGTGTACAAGGCATTTATTTTTACCTACTGATGTATCACGTCGCTTACGCCACATGCACCTTTCGCAGTGTTTGCATATTTTTTCCAATTTTATGTTTCTCTACCACGAAAATCCAGGTCAATTTAAAATAGCGTCGGTAAATATTCCTTTTCTATTATCTTTTTATTTTTTACTATAATGTTATCTTACATTTGCTATACTGTTATCTAACCATTTGTCTTACATAATGCATTCTGTATTATTTGATATGTTTTATTGGAGGGCGTTTTATTTACCTCCAACTTTGTTTCGGCCATGTATATTGTTCATTTGTAACGATATACGTTATTTAATGTGAATAAATGACATTTTTCAATTTCCATCCTGGTTTGTCAATTACTCGAAACAAATGAACTCAACTCATACTTTTAAGAGAGTACTCATAAATGTATCTGTTCTGATAACGTGACTTTCACATGCTAAATATACACACTATAAACTTGGAAACCCTTTTACGCTATTAACAAATGGGTACACTCGGCTGAGACAGCGACAAAGAATTATTTAAATCATGTTAAATGATGTATAATTGGTCTCATACTAGTTGTTATTGATTCATTAGAAAATTCTTCATTTGCCGATTTTGTGACCATCTGGTGTCTTGTCCCTTTAATCAGACTCCGTAATTTAATTCTTAATCCAACAATTTATGCCGATCTTTTTCACCGCGGCAACATGCTTTCCAGTCAAATTTATCGTTTGCCATTTTTTTAAGCTTGATAGATCATTATACTTTTTTTCTAATCTATGTACACTGTACAAACTTTCATAAGCATCATCGACGTAGTTCCATTTATATCAGTCGACTCTATACTTTTGTTTTTTTCCGAAATATTTGCCGCTTATCCGTTGTCTAAATCGTCAGGAAGGTCTGCCATTGGTATACGTTAGGCATTGATACACTTTGGTCAAAAATAACACCTCCCCTTGGGGGCGGAGTGGAGCCTACATTCATACAGCTGAATAGTTTTTAAATGACAACAGTTACTATATAAAGCACATTTTCTTACGTAATATAATAATAAGAGTTGTTAAAATACCAATTGAACGATGAATATCATAAAGATATCTTTTGTGTGATTCTTAAAAAAAATAAATGCCCATTTATGGGATTTGTTCTATAAAGCCGCGATCGCTCGCCTCATTCATCTTTAGGGGCAGAGGTAGTCCGATGGTACAACGTTCTAGTTCTGACTTCATTCATGGTCGAATGAATCGAAAGGTATTCATATGCCTCTGATTCGACATAACTGGGGTCCGTCACTTGCCTTTTACACTAGTCGGAGATTTCTAGTGTTCCAGGAATCTATGGTGCGGTATGGTCTAGTGTCTCTGTAGAATTTTCAGACATTAAAGAGTGCTGACATGAACTGGTCTGTTGTTGGTCACGAAATTTAAACTGTCTGCTCTCGTTGCACAAACGCATCGGGCTCTGCATCGATGTCTGTGAAACTCTAATCGAACTCCGTACATTGATATTCTCGATAGAAATCAAAGTTGAACTGACGCACGCACGCACGAACACACGCACGCACTTACGCACGCACTTACGCACGTTATCACGCACGCACGCACGCACACACGCACGCACATAAACATACACGCACACACGCACGCACACACACACACACACGCACGCACGCATGTTCGCATGGACGTTCGACTGCACGCAGGCACTCATGACACACACACATAGCCACAAACGTGCACATACATATATTACATAACACCCATTGAGATATACCTTGTTCACCACACACAACTCACATCAACATATACCTCGAACACCAGGTTTAAAACACATATCAAGTTTATAATACACATCTTTCATTTAAATATACCTCGATTACCAAGTTAATAACAAACACCCTCAATTACAAGGATTATAACACACATCTTCCATTTAGAGATACCTCGATTACCGAGTTGATATCATGCATCTTCCATTTACCTCAATTACCGGGTTGATAACACGTATCTTCCATTTAGACATACCTCGATTACCGGGTTGATGACATGCATCTTCCATTTATACATACCTCGATTACCGGGTTGATGACATGCATCTTCCATTTATACATACCTCGATTACCTGGGTTTTAAACACAAATCTTCCATTTATAGATACCTCGAACAACACGAATATGACATTGAGGCACTACGTGTGTATAATTTTGTTTAAAACAAATTGTGCTTAAGTATCTAATTAATAGTCCGCCAACAGCCGACATCAACAATCATTCACTCAGAAAGTTTCATCACTCTGCATGATAATGACACTGGCAAAGAAAATCGGTCAGAAAATCCACATACAATTAATTCTATTTCTGTGGTGAATGACAAAACCTCACTTACAACAGAAATTAATTATATTTTAATCGGTGCAACTTTGAACACCCAACAACACATTATTCTTTAATATTATTATTAGATCTATTAAACATGTGGCGTTTAACTCGTGATGTTGTACCATGACATGTGTTATCTGTGACTTGCGGAATAATTGTTACATCATTTGATAATGTTTAGTGACTGAGCAATGGTTACTTTGAAATATCAACCTGTTAATGTGCAACTACTTTTACAATAAACCTATTGTATAAGCAGTTTTGAGAACTATTTCCTACATTGTGACCTAGTGTTCCGATGTCAACAAGGGGTTGTTTTTTATTTGTTCCCCTTTTTTTAAATAAAAAATTGTTATAACAAACAAAGTAACAGAAAAACAACAACAGAATACTAGGTTGGTGCCGTGGATGGATGAAGTTTACCTAAATCGCGTACGGCTAAATTCCTCGGCCTTGTTGGAGAAACTTCCTCCATCCATGGCAATAACCTAATATTCTCTGTATATCGTGTTCCTGTGGTGACATGAACAGATTTATGTGTTGAGTTGACCTACAGTTATTTCTTTATACATGTAATTAAAATCATCCACTGCACTAAATATTGCTTCATTAACTCAAGTGTGTTAGTGCCTTTTAAGAAACGTTAAGTAGACATTTCTTTCAAGTTGTCAGTATTGAGGTTAAACAACGTGACAGCACACTTAAAATGAACACTTATTCAAGAGGAGGCCACTTTAGAGTGAGCAATCGTAAGAGAACAGGTAACGTGACCTACAAAATACCGCCAAAATCCAACCGTACGTTCCTGATGATATACGTGCCTGTCATTGACTTGCACAATTACGCTTTTTCAGTAAAAGGCTAAACATAATTAATATTTAACTAAATATAATCATATTGAAAACCTGGTTGTTTTTCTCCTTTAAACTTAAACATATATTTTAACAACCGCTTGGATTGATATTTTAATCGCGGTTCTCCTATTGATCATGGCGACATAAATAATTGTAGCAGACATGTACCTGGTCCGATTTTGATAAATATCGTACGGCTAAAGATCGTTACCTTTTAGGCGTAAGCTGTGTTTCAAAATTAGTATCGTAAGGACATAAATCGTATAGTTGCTTCCCGACGGTTGAACCCAAGCACTCTCAAGCAGCGTAAGGTTTCCGACTATGATCATATTTTATTGAAACGGGGTCCTGGCCTTGATCATTACACCGGGAACTCCCAAGGTCAACACAACGACGCCACTAGGCGAGAGGCTAGGGACCAAATGAAGGCCCATTGTCCCGCGACCTCTTTCCGACATGAGCCCTACACTAACCTACCAAGAGTGATCTTTGTTTCGCCGCGTAAAAGGTTTGGTACACAAACGGGTAAACTAAATGATTCTGCTACTAGCCTTGGTGGTAAGGATCAGTAGTAGCCGCCTTTCACTTCACCCTTTGTTTAAAAGCGACTTGTAATGACTGTGCTGAGGCTCTATTTTAAATCTGTTTCGCTATATGACCTAGTGTTTAAAGGTATACGGGACTACTTGGTTATACTTGGTTATTGTAATACGATATAAATTTTTCCGATAATAGTCATGTTCATTTAAATAATATTTGAACTCAACCAAGTTTAGACTTTTCATTGGAAAACGCGCATAAGGGCTTTAAAGGTCTCAATTTTAGATAGGTGATTGTAATTCATTAATAAAAAAATAATAACAAAATGAAATCTTATTTCAGTTCTTACTTTTGTAACTTGTTCAGCTAATAACTAGTTGACAATTATTATCATGTTTTTCTATCAAACATGTAATATTCATGAACATTGGTCAGGATGTGGTATCAAAGTCAAGTGTAAATATAGATGTATGAAAATAGTATAAAATAGATCCGTAGATAACATATATGTACACATTTGTGTTAAAACGTTTTCCATTTTCTATCCGTTCGTTGTTAAATTTTATTAGAACATAACATTATTTTGTCTCTATGAAGTATAGATCAAGTTTAATTGATATATGATAATATCTGGTAACAAATAGGTCATTAAGTCAAACGTTTAAGACCTAATTTACACAAATGTGCTCGCGTTTTGTTAATGAACTATGGTCAAAGATGAGCTTTTGCGCGTTCTGGGTAAAATGTGAATATTGGCATTTCCGGTGGAAAAGGAGGCTACTAAGTCACATATCAGGAATATAAACATGGTCTACATACTTGCCCCTTTTCTGCCTTATATAAAACATTATGTCATCAAGTGCGTCTCATTTATTACACGATTCAAGTGGGATTAAATACCAAAACCTTGATAGTTTGTTTGAAAACACATTTCTGGAAGCCATATTTCTAGAAGCATAGCATAGCCCTATTACAAGAAGCTACAATTTTAGAAATAAAGCTTAGCCACATTTCTAGAAGTTACATTTCCAGAAATGACATCAAAGTTTGTAGATAAATGGTTGTACATTAAGCACAATATAGAGAGAGGACAGTGTTGACATAGTTATTGCCAATTCGAGGGTAAAATTTCTCGAGTTGATTGTGAGGGCTTTCTATTCGAACCTGGCCTAGATATGCTGGCATACACATTCTGACCATAAGATTCTACATGTTAATAAATGGATTGGAAAAGCCGATTTTAGGTAATTTCTAAAATTACAGGGCGATAACTCACGAGTGAATGGGGTATTATGGCTGGTTAAAAACCCTATCCAAGTTATTAATTCTAATCCTTTTCTGAAAAATTTGAACTTTAATTAAAACTGTTACTCTACTTGTTAAGATCAGAGAAGCATACCCTAATAAACCAAAATAAGAATGTTACAGAACATATTATACAAATCCTCAAAAAAACTTTCTCTCAAATTATATAAGCTATGTGTTTATTCTAAAGCTTAAAAAACTTTCAGAACAAATCCTGAAAAATGCATACTACAAATATCATAAGGAAAAATGTAGCTTACTATAATGCATCTAGGACACCTACCAAATATAGTAGACAATACAAAACTACTAAATTGAACATATATACACATGTATCAATGGTCAATTTAAAAGCTCCGAACATAGACGTGTCTTTGGCTACAAACAAAGACGCAGATTAAAATTGTGGACAAATAAAATCTTTCCAACGGTTGCGGTACCCATCCACATCGAACTTGGTCAGAATGCTTGTGATGTTGATATATTGGTCATTTTCTTCTATAAATATTTATATGGAAATTATAGAAAGCAAGGTTTACAAGAAAGGTTTATACGCTTGTTTAATAGTTGTTGACACTTGTCTCAGTCTTCGATAGAAGATAGTACATGGCCTTGTGATAAAGAAGGTCAAAGACTACAAGTGTCGTTGAATGCAGCAAGAAAGAAAACAACATACGTAAACGTAAAAAAGTAGATTAAATGCTTGAAATCCAAAGTTATTCCTCAAGCCAAGATATTTCTAAAAATGTTCAACACTTAGGACACATCCGGTTTTACAAAAGCATTTGACGGCGCCCTGCCACGACAGAACACTGCTGTAAAATACTCTGGGATAAAGCCTTAGGCTTAAAAGGACGTTGGATGCTAGAGAATAATGGTGTGGTTATATTTCCTTGCCCTTTTGGCCATGGAATGGGGATATACTGTAAAGGGCATTAACAACGGTCTAAAGGGGAGGAGAGAAGGTTCGTTGTAGCTCTTTTAATTCTTATTGTCATACTAAAGGAGTTGATTTGAATCTAAAGTCGGTGAAGAATGAAATATAATTAGTTTTTATAGATGCCAACGAGCATGTAGTTCTTGCCGCTCAATTAACTATTGATAATATTGAACTAACTAATCAGTTGCATATATAGCATTGTATATATAACTTGATCATACAATAACTTAACACGGGGTTTGTCTCTGTCATTAAGTGCCTTGGTCTTGATTTATAAAATTAAGCAAACAAACAAACTGAAGACAGGTTTGTCTTAAATAAACTTTTAAAACAAGGATATGTTGTCGTGTTGACTGTGATGCGCGTAATAAATACTATATAATTAAATGAGTGATTTTTTATGTTGTTTACATCAAATAAACATCAAATGAAAATATGCATCTATACCTAAGCTCAAAGTAACTCGTCTGTTCAGACACACATACATGTGTTTTTGTGCACGAGCATATCTATACTTTCAATCATAACATAGGCAATCCTTTGCTGCAGCATTTAGAGAGTGTATAATCTTAGACGTAAAACTGTGAATAACAAATTTCAAACAAACCATACACTGTGTGTCATATGTACATCGTGTTGTCATCTTCCAACTGTTACCCTACACCAAAGAATACAGCGGTCGGCTCCTTAACTCTGACGGGGACTTTGAATTCACGTATACAACCCCGGAATTACAGGACAAGACGCTATGTGTGCCATCCTACACAGTCACTGTCAGACACGACCACAGGTAAGGAGCCATATGGGCCTTAGTCTCATTACAAATTTATGTCAATGGTATCGAAACGGTCACTTTGTTGCCATTTGTATATGTTATGTATATGTTATGTACTGACGATTATAACATGTGCATAAACACCGTCCGTTTAAACCACCGTGCTAATAACAGGCTTGTTCATAAGAAGTTCAATTGTTTATATACAAAGGGCCAACACCCGAAAGATAAGGAATGCCAGAATTACTGTCCTTGCTGCATGGAGGTTATTCGTTGTCAATGGCAAACATCCAGACGTGCTACTTTGCATATACTACTGAGATATGTCAATTTAAGGTTGTTTTAAGAGAATTAACTTTTAACTCTGTGTTATCGTTTATATTTGACATTGTCAATGTAGATATCATAATATTTTCTATCATACATGCACATTATAATCATTTGATTTTTCATCAGACTTCATGACTTTTCTTACATAAAGTGAATGTAATTTAGAATGAGACACATGCAATTGTAAAAAGAATTCCTGCAAATATGCAGCAGACAATTTTTACCTGCCTTAGATGGATTGATTACTAAAGATAGCCGAAAGAGAGTTATTTCTAGGTCTGATATGCTTTAGCATGTACAACTTCTCTATTGCGCTAGTATATATGTGTATTCCTGAACCCGTCTACCTTATGTGTCTGTGTTGCTATATTGTTCTGAATTATAATTGTGAAATAACGGCCCGATAAACTGTTAAACACCCCACCTGTTCGTTATGTCAATGCATGACCGATGCCTTGTAAACTCTCCGTTTTGGCGCTAAATATATCGAAAATTTAAATAAGGGGAATAAATGGGCCACCTCAAAATGCAAGAATATTGCATCTATAGATGTATAAAAATAGTATATTACTGCACACACGCTTGCTTATACAAGAATGTTACAATAGCCCTAAAATACCAACGTATCACAGACACTTGTATTTGATAATTCGTCAGGCTCACTGTAAACTTGTATCAAGACTGTGTTAAACTGTACATTCGTATTGTTCCTATAAGTTGATGTTGTATTTTTTTCAAAGATGCGGAAGAGAGTCACAGTGTGAGGTAAACCAATGTGACAATGGTGGAACATGTGTGAAAAACGGTCATAAAGAAACCTGTCACTGTATGGAGGGATACTCGGGGGAGTTTTGCAGCGAGGGAGGGGTAAGTTATGCCATGATGCAGAGAAGGAAGGGTGTGTAATGCCATGGTGCAAAGATCGTTAACCTAAAGAATAACGTTAACATATTACAGAGGGTTTACTTAAACAACCAAAAATAACAAACATCAAATGAATATTGACATGTACATCACATGAACAATATTACGGTAACATTGCATTACACATCTAGCTTTTGTGTATAACGACTGCTATTTTTAATACTATGTGATTTAGAAGACAGAAGTATTACTAGTTGGTGATTTAGCTTAAAGGACATTGCAAGGGTTATATGCATGTGGTTCAGTTTGACAGAAGGGATGAGTTACAGGTATGTGATACAGTTCTACAAAAGTGGCTAAAATACAATAATGGCATGTGTTACTTGTATGTTTTTCGGTTTGACAGATACGGCAAGGGTAACTAGTATGTGATTTAGTTTGACAGAAGTATGAAATCTTGCAATTATCTTGATTCATTTTGACAGAAGAATGTATAATTGCCAGCATGTGATTCAGTTTGACAGAAGTATGGATACTTGCCAGTATGTGATTCAGTTTGACAGAAGTATGGATACTTGCCAGTATGTGACTCAGTTTGACAGAAGTATGGATACTTGCCAGTATGTGATTCAGTTTGACAGAAGTATGGATACTTGCCAGTATGTGATTCAGTTTGACAGAAGTATGAATACTTGCCAGTATGTGATTCAGTTTGACAGAAGTATGAATTCTTGCCAGTATGTGAACCAGTTTGACAGAAGTATGTATAATTTCCAGTATCTGATTCGTTTTGACAGAAGTATGGATACTTGCTAGTATGTGATTCAGAAATAACATAGACATTGGTTTAAGTTTAAAAAAAGAAGCAAGGGAAACGTGGAAGTGATTCAGTTTGAGAAAAGTCGCCAGGTTACTGGTATGTGGACTATTTTGTCAGAATTGGCATGTGGTACATGTATGCGATTTATTTTGATAGAAGTAGCGTGACTTACTAGTATGAGATTCAGTTTAACGGAAGTGGCATCTGGTACATGTATGTGATTCATTTTGACAGAAGAAGCGTGACTTACTAGTATGGGATTCAGTTTAACGGAAATGGCATGTGGTACATGTATGTGATTCATTTTGACAGAAGAAGCGTGACTTACTAGTATGGGATTCAGTTTAACAGAAATGGCATGTGGTACATGTATGTGATTCATTTTGACAGAAGAAGCGTGACTTACTAGTATGGGATTCAGTTTAACGGAAATGGCATGTGGTACATGTATGTGATTCATTTTGACAGAAGAAGCGTGACTTACTAGTATGGGATTCAGTTTAACAGAAATGGCATGTGGTACATGTATGTGATTCATTTTGACAGAAGTAGCGTGACTTACTAGTATGGGATTCAGTTTAACAGAAATGGCATGTGGTACATGTATGTGATTCATTTTGACAGAAGAAGCGTGACTTACTAGTATGGGATTCAGTTTAACGGAAATGGCATGTGGTACATGTATGTGATTCATTTTGACAGAAGTAGCGTGACTTACTAGTATGGGACTCAGTTTGACAGAATTGGCACAGGTTAATTGTATATGATCGAGTTTTGACAGCAGAAGCAAGAGTTACTTTTATGGTATTCAGTTGCAAGGTTTACTAAGTTTGTTATCGAAAAGGTTCAAACACATGTGTAGTCATGTTCTTTCTCACTTGTGTTATGAGTCATTTGACAATATTTGAGATGTATGCAGGATTTGGATTGAGTACAGGTCTTAGGAAAGTCTGGTTCATTATGAAATCCAACACGTTTTCTCATTGTTGATATAAAACTATATTGATGTAAATACATGTTTTGTTTATTCTATATTTGATATAACGTTTTGTGTTTTACAGTCTTCTGTTGGTAACCTGGAGTTCACGCATCGGCCTCAAGATCGAAATGTTAAACGGCAAAAACAGGCGGTCGTCTTGTGTATGGTGAAACCTCCTGAAAATGGCGATATAGTCGTGTATTCATGGTTTGTTGATTTTAAGAAGATCTCAAGTTGCGTTAATTAGCTATGATATGTTTCAGTAAGACGACCGTTGAACGCAACCGCTTTGGATGTTACTGTTAACGCAACGCACCGGGGCTCGTTTTAATTATTGAGTGGTCGGTAATGCTCTAGCCGGGTTAATCATTATTATGTATGATTGCTCTATTATACTGATGGTGTAGTTGGAGTATTTATTAAATCCACTTTAGTTAGATTCAAGAGTTTTATATCCCTCTATCTTAAGGTTTCAGATATATACCCAAATTGTTATTTTTACTGTGTAACAATTGAAGCACTGAATAGTAGTAATCTTTGTTCCGCCCTCATTCTGAATGTAAATGAAGTTTGATCGAATGCCTTCTGATAAAAGACCGTATGCACATAAGTGACACATATTGAAATGCCTGTACGTAAACTAAAATCCCAGATATGTGTAGGTTGTTTAAAGGAGAGCAAATACCGGAGTACCGAGCATCAAACGGGTATGGCGACCGAGGCAACGGCATTCTAGAGGTAGGTCTGCTGGTTATCAAAGCACTGAGAGTGCAAAATACGTATTTTTTTTATATTTATGTTTAATGACAAACGTTTATGTATGTTTTCGTGAAATAATGCTGTTTAATTTGTTACTTTAAAATGTCGATGTTTTCGTTGTTTTATAAATACTAATTTTCATAGTTTTCATGCAAACGCCTTTCGAATCTTGCTTCTCGAGAAAGATCATGCTGCCATATCCTCCGTCTCGTTTGCAGCATCCGAAGAACGAATGTTATTATTGACAATGAAAGAACTAGACATTGGTGTTTTACTTATTGCGCATTGACCAGCTAAATGAACGACAAGCGTTAGCCTGTTTGACTTGGTATAAAACATTGCCATCGTTTTCAGATTACAAAGTTTAATGAGCAGAACGAAGGCCAGTATACTTGCCTAGCACGGGCAGGGAGCCTTACTGCGGAACATGTTTTCTCCATGACGATGGTCAATGACTGCAACTTGGGTAGGCTCTTAAGATAGATGAGCAATTGGTGTCAAGTAAATCCTTTAATCATACTTATATGGTTTATATCTTCTATACGGTTTCTTGAGGCATTTGAATTACATTCATCTTTCCATGTGACAATCACGCATGCCATCATAAGAGCAATTGCAGTAATCATCATTACTTAATTTTAACATAATCTGCTCAGAATAAGTAATACTGAAGGATGATGAAGAACAGTCAGTGTTGGAATTTGTGTAAGCTATTATACCTGCTCTAAATATAACAACAATAATATCATATAACTGTGATCTTTCAATAAATAAAAACTATAACAATAAACCAAATTGATATATATTTTGGTCGACGTTTCCCACTATGCATGCTTAAGAACGAGTAAGAAGGTAGTTTTGGTGTGTTCGTATTAGTTGTAAGCCCTTTAACGGACTGACACCAGATGGTCCAAAATCAGCACGTGCATACTATTTTGTGGTTGTCTCATCTGAGGTTACCCGTTTATAAATAAAGCATAATGGTTTCCCAGTTTAAAGTATGTATATTTAGCATGTAAAAGGCACTTGATCAGCACAGCTTATATTTTTACATACGCTCGTATTTCTAAATTAACTGGTATTTACATGGAAGACAAATCCAGTAAATTTTGAACTGTAAGATTGAGCTAAATCTACGAAGGAAACATGTGATGTAAGCGATGTGATACAATCAATATCAATTTTATGATAATTTTGTGATAATTACTACTTTTCCCCTTCAATTGTATCATCTGGTGCATAGTCCCTGGAATCCCTACATTTGTTTTATTACACTGTTCTTTGTATTGTGTTCAATTGATTCTAGATGATTAAAAACATATTTATGCTTCAATGCGTTGAATCACAGTAAACACATGCTTCACAAGCAGATGCCTTCATGTTTGCTTAAATGTTTTTTTCGTCGAGATGTCTAATTCAGCGTTTATTAAAGTCAGATAAATGGTCAATGTGAAATGTTTCTGTCAATGTCGTGAATGTTTGTCTGTTATGGTTATGTTTTGCACGACGATTTTCAATATTCTAACGATTTTGTCTAAGGTGGAAGAGGTTAGGGAGGATTTATCAATACACTGGAAACTACCGGGACACGTACATTTGCCATACAATGCATAAGAGGCACAAGGTTCAATGCATAACAACCTTGTTTAATAAAAAGTTTCCTCAAGTTAATGAATACAGTGATAAGAATGATCATTATCGTTTTTACTTTCTTCCGGATTGTTGGGATGAGAGTGAGGTTGTACACACAAACTGTTAAACCCCTAGTAAATAAACATTTTGCTGACCGTTCAAAGGCGGAAACTAACAATCCTTGATAAACATACCTAGTTTGTTTATAGTTTATATGCACTGTGTTGTTTGTTGAGTTTTGTGATGTTGTTCCATGTTTATTCTTTGTGAATTTTAGTTTTTGTGTTCTATGTTTTTGGCGTTTACCCTGGCCATTAAACGGGGTTTAGGTTTAACCTTTCGGCTACTGAGCTTGTTTCTGAAGTTTTTCATATAAATATTGGTATCAAAAGGTCTTCAACCCTAGGTAGTGGAAATTGATTAGATCATATTCTAGGAGATTCCTTTACTCTCAGTGAAATTTGAAATATAAAAAATCGTAAATAACATTTTATATACAAAAAATTTATTTTCGTGCGGATTGCTCATCTTTTTTCCAGCCGCTTTATTCGTTTTCCTTAACGGAAAGGAGGGCGACGGAAATAGCATTTCACTTCAGAGATACACTTCTTTCATGTTATTGACACCATTTTTAATAAAGAGCGTGTAGTAAGCGACATCATATAAATATATAATAAACATATTAAACATGAACTGAAATAGTAAAAGTATAAACTATCAGACTAGTGTAAGGCATGGCTTATACATTCACTAAACAATATCAACTGACAATGAATTATAATCACTGAAATCCTTCTGAAAACCAACAGTCAAGTTTCAATAATGTTTAAGTATCAAATAGTCAATACAACTTGAACCATTGGTACTAAACATGTGTCCTTTTCTATGTCAAATATATATAACTATCCCATATGGCAATATACAGTTCTAATTTCAGTAACCAAAGTTCTTAACACGTTACTGCAGACCCCATAAAACATAAGTGCTTAAGTCATTTCTCAACTCTTTATACAGCATAACCGCAAAGCATAATGCCAAAGCATTTATGTTATTCTATTTTTAAAAGTGCATTCTCGCTTTATCAAATGCATTTAAGCGCAATCCATTTTTTATATAATTATTCACAATTGTATTTTGCTTTAGATTGTTTTTTCTTGAGGATATTGAGCAACAATGTTTATCAACATAATAAAGTGACTTAGTTTAAACGTTTTTCATTTTCAAGAGAACGTTCATATGCAATAGTATACAAAATAATCTATATCATCTATATAAAAATCGGCTCTATTTAATCAGTACAATACTAGAACAATTTACAATCAATACACAAATGGCATGTTTGAAATAGTCTAGGCATCATGTTCAATATATTATAGTATGATATATGCAGGTTTGTTCTGTAAGCATTCGTCCTTTTAGCGGATAGCATAATTTTCTCTAAAAAGTCCACAAGCGGATTTAAGAGTGCGATTACCCCCAACACACTGACTAAAATTGACCAAGTAAACTGTTTAATGTATCTATTGAAGAAATCTTTTAATCAAATGCATTAACGTGCACCCTTTCGTACAATTTAAGCAGGATTTTACTGGGAGAACACACCCACCTCCTTTGAAAAAGACACACTTTTTCAAATTTTAACTATGACTATTTCGGCTCTGGGTTTAGTTCTAAAATTAATGGTTAAATATTTGGGATACACTGTAAATGCTAACGTTCAAAAATGAAAGTCGTGCTGGCACGAGATTGGTCATTTGACATTCAAAAATGAATGTTATACATTGAACATTCATAATCGAATGTTATGCTGGCACGACATTGGACATTGGACATTCGAAAGTGAAAATCGTGCTGGCACGTGCGCCCGATTGGTTCTTGACGTCGAGAATGAAATCAACATGACCTAGAACAGTAAAAATATCTGACTTGATAACATAGGGAGGAGATTTTGCTCAGTATTTTGACAAATAGGTGCGCGATTAAGCGTCGTCATGATTCTATTTCTTGTAATGTGCATGAGCCTTATTAGCCGTATTGTTTGCCATTTTAACCAGATGTTTTTCCAAAATATCAATTCTGTCAGTAGCTTATCCCAAAACGGCTTTAAACATAATTTTAGACAAAAGAATGAGTCAAATTCACGTACGTTTTTTCTACCGTCAAACGGTATCCTGTCTTGGTTTTAAGAATATTAAGCATTTGCCGTGTATAAACCGAGTTGTTAAAGTCGTGTCAGTAAGTAAATATAGTAAGTTAATCATTCCATACCCGCGCCGGAACTCGCCCGGGTAGTTCAGCAGGAGGAAAATTATTTTGTAGAGATGATGATCGCATATACCACTTATTGTACGATTTTACGGAATTACCCGAACGGTTTCCGTGTTTGCCATTAAACGGGGCTAATGTTTAAACGTTTTGAGTACTGAGCTCGTTTCTGTAGTTTTTCATAAAATTATTCAGGGGAAAACTACCGAAAAAAAAAAAAGAGCGTATGAAAATATTGTCCTAATGAAAACATATACAAAAATGACCACCTGAGTATCTAAAGAAGGGTATCTTGTTTACAAATTTTGAATAGGTTTTGTCCAATAATACCACTTGATAAAGTTATCAAATCACAAAACTTGATATATACTTATGATTTTATTTCATCTTTGCAATTTTAGAGGGTTTCAGGGGACCCAGAAATGAAGAAGGGAAAGTTGGCAACATGGTCTTCCTGACATGCTCTGCCTCCAATGCTAAAGACGTACTCTGGAGAAAGGACGGCGTGGTCATAGATTTTGAAGAAAACACAAGAATGAAAGTCAGTCATAATATTTTCATTAGTAGTTTGGTATTGTTTGCTGTTTGGTTCAGTAAAATATATCAATACATCGCAATATAGATCGATAATAATCAATATATTGGAAGCTTGTTGCTCGATAGCCATGTTCTAGGTTGTAATGTGCGCTGTATCTCATTTGTATTTTGGTAAATCAATGTAAAACATGTGTATGTATTTCCTCGGTAAAGGTTTAATTTGTTCATACAGTAAAACTGCGATCGCTCGAGGTCGCCAGGGACCGAGTCAAAACCTCGAGGGAACCGATGTTTCGAACGACCCGATTTTCAATTTTCCAGTTTGATATGAAATATCTTTCAGTGTATTTTATCTAGCTATCCCCCCAGTCATGGGTCCTTCACTAGATTGCTCAGGGGTTCGACAATTTGTAAGTTCTTTCTCATTTGCCATTTTGCAAAGCAAGTGACAAGAAGGAATTCTTTTCAGATATTCCGATGTTGGATCGATATGGAAGTGTTTTATGTATATTTTTATTACTCATTTAAATTTCTCACAATTAACTTCTCATAATTATCATCTCAAATGCCCATATCAACTAATATCGGTCAAGCGTTAACAGTGATAAACGGTCTTTCACACCTTATCAAATTGCCTTTCAACTGTCATTGCAATTTTTACAACTTGCGAAAATTTTAACACCTGGCAATTGTTTGTTTATTTTAGAACACGCGTTCGGGAAAAAGTGTGAAATTATGACCTCGAGGGGGCCATAAGGTTTTGTGCACGATTTGTGTACTTGGGACCGAGGATATTGCTCGACTGCTCGACATAATTAGGTTTCGAGGCAGCGTGGGTATATTTTATATGAAAATAGAAGGAAAAAAGGTCGGGACCAAGCTCCGACCTCGAGGGAACGCCGGTTCTCGAGCGACCGCTTGTTCGAGGGAACGCAGTTTCACTGTATTTGCATTGAATAGTATCATGCATGTATATATGTCTGTATTTGGTCGTTGAGTGCTTCCAGATTTTGACCTTATCAGCATTAAGAATGAGCAAGTTACGAACTACTGGACAATAAGTTTTTCATTAATTGTTCACTACTTTACATTTAACACAAGGCATATGTGAAAGTGCATTCACCGATCTGTGAATTTTATTCGTGTAATGCTCTAACAAAAGGTTATAACATGTATGATGCCCTGGTATTTACTTTGCATTAATTGGGAATTGGAGAGACATATCGTTTTTACACTGTCCATCAGTCCTTAGCTGCGTCAGTCCGTCAGTTAGTCATTCTGTCCGTACGTAACACTTCGTTTCCGCTTAATAACTTGAGTACGCTAAGACCCCGGAAAGTCATGCACGGTATGAAGGTTGGTCATGACCAGTAGGTGACTGCTATTGATTTTGTGATCACAAAGTAAAGGGTCAATGTCGCGTTGACCAAGTGTGCACAAAAGTTTCCGCTCAATAACTAAAGATCGTTCGGGTTGATGGACTTTATACGCGTTGACCTTCAGGTGATAAACGATATGATGGCGGTGACCTGAAACATAAAAATAGTTCCGCTCAATAACTAAACAACGCTTGCACCTAGCAACAAATTACTTATTAAGCTAGTTGAGCATTACTAGTAGAAAACGCACATTGATTTAAGATCAAATGGTCAAAGGTCAAGAAAGCGATGACCTTGAACTGATAAAATGATTTCCACTCAATTACGTAAGAAGTCTTACACACACAATCTTCATACTTGTTATGCAAGTTGATGATGATAATTAGTTGTCCCCTATTGATTTTCAGGCAAGTAGGACAAAGGTCAAGGCGGCATTGATGTAAAACAATGGTTTCGCTGTATAACTTAAGAAAGGCTATGTCCAAGATATTTATACTTGGTGTGCTTGTTGGTTTTGATTAGTAGAATACCACTATTGATTTCAGGTCATTGATGACCTTCAAGTGAAAAAATATTTTTTGGTCATTAGTGCGTACATCACCCATAAATTTCATACTTTGGCCCTGGAACTTAATAGTAGTATGCAGGTTGGTCATGGTCAGAAGATGAACCTATGTTAAATAAAAAGGTCATGTCTATCATGGCCTTTTCTCACCCACGACCACACACTGAGGGACACATAGAGCTATTTTTCCAAATGGCAATCTGTAGTTTTCCCTCTTATATCCATTTGTTAAATCCTTTTATTTGTAGCACCTTTCAAACCATTACCTCCAAATCTCCAATTTGGAATTGGAAGACGAAGGGGACTACTCCTGTGAAGCTACATACTACGAAAATTGTGGAAGCGAGAAGACTGCACATCTCACGGTCTTTCAATTTGGAGCACTCAACGAGTGTTAGTATTTTTTTTAGTTTTATTAACAATATGTCTCATATGGTTGTCAGTATTGATGGCAAAATACAAATACATAAATCCAATACAATGCAAGCAAAATATATTGATTCCATAATTTGCAAAACATTTGAACATTTTTATAAGGCCATAATAACTTTGAACAAACGTTCCATTAGAAAATAGTAATGTGGTTATTGTAATATAAGACAGATAATCTCTCTCACAAATCGATAATATGTATATATATATATATATATATATATATATATATATATATATATATATATATATATATATATATATATATATAAATATATAAATGTATAGCCTAAGAGCAAAATAACTTTTTTGTCGTTATAAAAGAGTCATATTTTGGATATGTCTTGGCTATTTCAGACTGTGGCAGATCTGTACATGACCAGGCAAGGGAATCTAGAGCGACAGCCTATATTTCAAAAGGAGACGATGCATACCCCAAGGAACACCCGTGGCATGTCACAATGCTCCATCTTAAAGTAGGAATAAGTGCAAACAATGTTTAAACATTTCTTCAGTGATATGGCTTTCAACTTATCTGAAAGTTTCCTATTAGTTATCAAATATACATACACATGAATTTTTTAACGAGTGAAATATTCATATTTTCTCATCACGTGGTGGATCTTTAAAAATGCTTACTTTGAACGGATAAATAATGCTATTTTATTCCAGGCTATATATTTACATTCATTATAGTTTTATAACGGACAAGGGCACCTTTTGCTTTACTTCGGATATTACGTCCTTGAAATTGTGGCCCATATTAATGACGGCCGACGCTTGATTTTGGTGTGTAAGCGAATTCGATTTCAAAACAACAAACAAAAATAAAACTGATATTTGTTACTGTTTTGAAATTCAGTATGTTTTCACGCCTAAAACCATTATAAGACGAATATAACAACATTATTTTACAACTAGAATATGAGCATTATAAAAAAAAACAAAGTGAGATTAATCAGATATATGAAAATAATTACCGATACATACTGTTTTAGTCATATGGAAGGCTGCAACCTTTTTGTGGAGCAACCGTCATATCACAGAACTATCTCATCACAGCTGCCAGCTGCATTGACCTTTTCCCGGGAGGAAAGGAGGCGTTCACGCCCGAAAATGTTCAGCTTAATTTTGGTTTGTAAAACATTTCATTTTTTTCGACTTGAAAGTTTTATTAATGTCGAAAATAAGTATAATGTTTGCACAAACAGTGTCTTGCGGTTAAAATCTAAACCAAAGCCATTGACGTTTCTTTTCGTTAACTGTGTGCTCGACACATCAAATATGAAAAATATGCCCATGCTTTCTAAAAAGCGACCGGGGCGGCCTCCAAAGATTTATGCTTGACTGACACATGAACTAGCATCCCAAGAAATGCATGGATGCACTATAAAGATGAACTTGTTCACGAAATTCCATCTCCATTAATGTCAGGACGCTCTACAACGATTGGAGAAAGACTGGGTCATGGAATTCCATTGCAAGAAATACCCGGACGGCCTCCACTCCACAGCGAGAGAAGGGACTTGCTCAATGATAAACATTCCCAGAAATGCATGGACGACCTCCAACGATGGGAGAGGACTGCCGTACGGTATTTAATCCCCAGAAATGCCTGACGGTCTCCACATATGGCAGAATCACTGGCCTACGGAATTGCATCCCAACAAATGACTGGACGGTTTCCAATGATAGGAGACAGACTGACAGCGGATCAATGAAAAGCCTGAACTGCATGAAAAGAAGACTGCATGTGTAATTACATCCCTCGTAAAGCGACAAAGGTCTAAAACAATTGGAGATACTGGTCTACGGCAATACATCTCCAGAACTGTCTATACGGCATTAAAGGATGGGAGGAGGACTGGCTTACAACCCCAAGCTAAGCTTGAACGCGTTGAAGGAATGGGTTATATAATTTGGTCTCCAATGGTTGCAGAAGAACTGGAAAGTCTAAACCCTGAAATGCTTGCTAATGCATACATGTATAACAAAGAAACAGAATAATGTAATGCGCAGCGTAGGTCGGCAAGAAAGGTATTTGCATACTACAATCGAACCAATAGCATCACACACATATTACAGCAACTATCTTGGCAATGATGTATCGTAGAGTTTTCAACCTGGTTAATAATTCCCACATGGCACCTTACACCTGTCAGCTATTTTTGAGGCATTCAACCGCCTCCTTGATCCATTAACATGACACTGTTTTATTAGAAATTATATTTCCCAGACATCAATGAACTCTGGATAAGTCTTTGGTCATCTGTATCAATCTGCGCCAACATCGACAGCTTCAAAATTGAAGTGCAGATTGATACCAATTGCTAGAATGGATATGGGTTTAACCGCACTGTAAATATAGTCCCTGATCATATTATCATTCACTGTCATGCCCGATTCCCTTCCAACAAACAAATCTAACAAAGCGATTTAAATACACGTGCATGCCCAGAAAGTATTAAAATTTTCGGTACGAAACACTTTTAATTAAAGTACGTGTTTCATTTTCCCTGCCTACTTTGTAAGAAATAAAACAAAGTTTTTAAATAAATTTTCATGCAAACACAGTGTTATCTCTTGTCAGTTGTACATTTGATTGAAAAAGACATGCCGTATTTTTTATTGTTTAGATTGCTTTTATTGTTTTTCAGCCAGTACCCGATGCTTTACATCTGAGGTAACCAAGACATTTAAAAGGTATATTATTCACGAGAACTTCAACAAGACAGCACCCTTTGATAGCGACGTCGCATTGATCGAACTTGAGGAGCCGATAGAATATTCGTCAAACATTAGACCTGTGTGCCTTGAAGATGCGACATACAACAATCGAAGGTTTTTAGAAGGTAGAAGGAGTAACATTTCTCCGGGAAAGGTCGTTGGATGTGGAAGAATGACATCAAATAAATATAGATCATTGCCAGACAACCTTCAGGTAATCAATGAAGTTGTTTTTATTTGTTATATCATTCAAAATATTTCAATATTTGTTGAAATAGTTTACGTGAAATGTGTAAACTCTAAATTTAAAGGTATTTGGTGATAATTTTACCTGAAAATGTTTTTATATTGGTTCATTTATACTGTTGTTTTATTTAGTTTTATCCGAGGATTATATATATCTTCCATTAGTCAATGGTTAAAAATAGATGTATAACAAATCCGAAACAAGTTGATGAAATTTATGTGAATGCCATGTGCTTAAATGAAAAGTATATGAGTGCCGACTCGAGTACAGTGCATTTACCGGAAACGAGATTTGTCAAGTTCTCGTTAAAACTCCGAAACGACGGTGGGGAAACCGCTACAATACGACCCATGGTCGATAACTTTTCTTCCACCTCGATTTAAGGAAAATAATTAACAGAAATAAATATTGAGGTGTGTACACCGACGATTATTGAAAATATGATTCGGTTCGTATTGAACCTGGAAATCATCTTTAAAATCGACATGATACTTATTTTTGAACGCTTGGAAGGAGAATAAAAAGCGATGTCCATTCATTTGCATAATCCGCTTTCCGCTGTTGAGTTTGGGTCAAGTATTATAATCCCATCGGAAACACATGATCTATGCATTGGTCACATGGCAGAAATCACATTTCCGGTACAGGAATCTCGATCAGTTGAAACCATTGCCGTTCCTCGTTGGGACAAAAACTGTATAAACTATTGCATCTGACCGCTTCAGCACAATCAATCGCCAGTAAATGGACTGTTTACATTATGACTTTTTAAACTTAGTTCCGTCGATCGTAAGTTTTGACTCCATATCCGCATGTTTAGTCTATAAAAATGCATTTATACGGGCTTGAAGACAAACGTGAAACGTTTGTCTGTACAAGCCCTCTTACGGTTTGTACGTGTATGCAAGGGACTACTTCTTTTTTGCCGGAATGATAGGCATTAAAAAATTTGGGCACCACTGAACCGTGAAAATGAGAACCAGAAAAGCTCGTCATACATTGTTCATATAAAGCGCGTGCATGCCGGCAAGCAAATTGTACATGTTTAGGGCGGGGTTTGACCTCCGTTAACCAATTAAAATTAATACGGAAATACCCGAGGTACATGTACAATCCACCTTCGGCACTTCCATAAAAGGAGTGGAGTACACATATAATGAATACACGTCTAAAGAGTACTTCTTTTGACCGGAAATTATATTTCATAACTCTGCAATAATAAAACAAAACGAACAAGGTTTGTTATAACAATTGTATTTTTTTACCCCACATCTTTAAAAATACCGTTTAAACTAGAAATCTAAATAATTAAGTTAAATGTATTTATGCGCATTTTACGACAGCTGATGTAAACAATGATTTGCATATAGGCACATTGCAGGTGCGCGTGACGTCTTCCTTCAATGTGTCTATTATATTTAAACTTTCATCATGATGCAATAACACGGATTTAACGTTGCTTTCACGGTGAGTTGTACTATGAATTATACTTGTTATTGTAAATTCAATCGTTCATACGTTGCTGTTTGGACACCATAACGTTGGTTTTTACGGATAATGAACAAGCTAAGTTGATGCAATCGGTATCCAGAGATGACCTTCAGGTCATAATTTATGACTCATTACTATACATGCCAAACTAACTGTTACAGTAACTGTGCGATTGTGTTTCGTTCATTGTATTTTAAATTAAAAGTATTGGATAAAAAATGTTTAAAAATGTGACCAAGGCAAGCCTTTGTATTGATCTAGATCATTGAATAATCGATCACGGTAAACAAACGGGTGTTTTAGCTGGTGTTCGGGATTTGTGCCCTGTTCGGAAACGTACTGTCAACCAGTACAATGCATTGAAACTTACTTACTGAAGTATCACATTTTATTCAGTATTTACAATTTATTTAAGTTCAGGAGATATTTCATAGTTTTCCATTAGAAAAGATTACCAGGTAGAATTCATTCCTTAGGCGCGATTATGTAGTCGGTGTCCTGAGATTTGTTACAGAAAAAAACTTTTTTTGGTGCTTATAGATCTGTGACATAGTCCCTTTAACCATTTAGGCCGACATGTAGGCACTTCTGCTCTTTTACTGCTGCCACGATTGTGGGTAACCTGAGTGTAATTATGCCCAGTGAGGTGATTAAACACAACACCGCAGCCGGAACTCTATAAAGCTACTCAGAGCTAACTCAGCGGCTGGTCCTATAACCCAAACACACTTCAACCCACTTTAAAAATTAAAAAGGTTTATTGAATAAAAAAAATTGTCATGGCAGAGTGGGGCAGGTGACTCGCGAATACTTTAAGCGAAAAAGTATGAATGAAATTACAGAAAAACACTTCAGCACAGATAATGAAATCAAATGTTTAGTAATTCATAATTTGTTTAGAGGGGAGGGTTCGGGAGGGGTTTCCCCTCCCGAAACCCCTCCCGACAACCATCAAATTTAGCATGTTTGACCTGGTTTTAACAAGCATTATAATGTGAGTATTATAAATTATGAACCCAGGGGAGGTTTCAGTAAAAAAGGCAGTGTTTCTTTTTGTCAGAATTACATGGTAACACTAGAGCTACAGTGTCTTACTGGTGATTTATTTTTACAATGGTTTTCAGAAGGATATATGCCTTAAGGCGAGATGAAATGTATTGACATGTCGTGCTTAAACTGGCACATATTTCCGCACAGAATTTCTTTGAAGTTAACCTCTTTTCAAAATTATTCAGCTGAAGGCATGTATAAGCATGCAAGACAGTTTTAGAAAAACTCTTTTCTACAAAGTAAACAATGACAGTTAAGTTCTTAATTATGTAAATGGGGGTGGTTCGAGAGGGGTTTCCCCGCCCGACAAGCAATGTTAATAAAACCTTTTTTCTCCGGATCATCAGTTCAGCACAAAAAACAGTGGCGGTTTTTGCAATATTTTTCTGAAGTTTTTAACATGCTTGTAGGTGTGCAATTTACTCTTCCTAACAGCTGTTTTGACTTGAGATAGAATATGGTAGAGAAATATTTTCTTCTCAATTTGTTCTTAAAACACAATCTATATGAATTACTTAAAAAGCGATATTGTTCATGTACAATTAACAAGACATTTACAATGCCAGCTCTAATATAGTAAAGCATAGGCATAGCAAAATTCAAAACATTTTTATTATATATGCTTTGTGATGATTTCTGGACATTTATAAACAATCTTTAACTGTTTCAAACATATTGATAATTTTTTACTGTTTGAAATTTCAGCCAGCTCTCAAATAAATTTTTAATGCCAGTGCTAAGAGGGCTGGGACTTCAATAATTATAATTGAATGCTATTTTATACACTTTTAGGGTCTAAAATTAAATTGTTATGTTTGTGATAGATCGCAAAATATTTCAGTTCCTTACTCTTAAAATATAGCTTTTGATTCTCACACAGTGAAATTCATTTACATCAGGATTTTACACTAGAACAAAATAAATTCACTATTTATTCTTTCTTAAAGTTATCGCACATAGGTTATGGCATGGTACCATCCTCTTTATTTAGATTGTCAGAAAATGTGAATGCATCTCAGTAGCTCAGTTGGTGAAGAACTCCCCCTGTTAGTAAAGGGGTCCCGGGTTCCAGCCCTGCAATTGTCGTACAATTTTCTGTCTCAATTGTACTTCAATAGATAAATTCAAATTCTGACAATAAATAATGACAATTTAGTAGATCTATGGAGCAATTATCCTATTCATGTCATGTATTTTCATTTCTCAGTGATTGAATTTAAAGCAGCACTCTCTCAGATTTACCGTTTTTACATTTTATTTTTTTTTGCCTTGGAAAGAGCAAATATTTGCGTAAATATCTGCAAACCAATTATAAAAGATTGCTGATAAAAGATCTGATTGCCACTCCGGGGGTAAACCGGGGATAGCCGTGGAAATGGGCCGTGTTTTTACTTTCCAGGTGGCCCCGCAGGGCCGGGTGACCGTGGTGGTTTTGTCTTAGCGCTAAATCTAGCGGAGATTGGGCCTTATATTGAGTCTCTGGGGTGCAGGGGCATTTGGTCGGGGTTTTACCACCAGTTCGTTCCCGCAGAGCGGAGATTTTACCCGGGGTTGGCTGGAACAAAAGTCCCCACTATTCCCCAGACCTGCGGGGGGGGGGCGTGATTACATTTGACTGGTGCATTAATGTTTTATGTTTTTAAAACGTTACTAACGGTTTAAGACAAATGAATAAAAATCATTTTTTTTTTAAATAAGATATTAAAATCTGCGATCAATTTTTTTGTCAGGAGTCTAATATAACTTGTTTCTATGCATTTACACAAAAATTGGCTCGTTATAAGAAAGTTGTCAAAACGTTAAATCTGTGGGAGTTCAACTTTAAGGGACACCAGATTGTACAGTTGCAAGAAAAAAGAAATAGTGAAAACCTTTGCTAATGGCGCAATGCTTCTCTGCTGTTTTTTTTTGTGTTTTACCAATTTAAAATTAACTGTTTGTGTACCATATAAATACCTGCTGATTTAAAAATATTGTCAGTATATGAGTCTGTTCTAATTTACATGCTAAATATTCACAATAGGAACTGGGAAATAATATTTTTGCTGATTTTTGGACCATCTGGTGTCTAGCCTTTCATAAACCATCTAACTGCCAATGTGAGTTTTAGATACATATTGGACAGTTTCATTGGAATTTATTTAGTATAAAAAAATGTTTCATGGGGCAAAAAGCGTAGTACTTACTCAGGGCTTTTTCTATAGTACCCACGGGTTCGACTTTTAGATTTTTTTTAGAAAGTCTTTTAAAATGTACTGCTTCATTTTCAACATCCTAATAAATTATGTGATGTAAAGTTTTTTTTTGATAATTGTACTTGGAAATCATTGATTTTCATCACATTCAGATATATCTGTATGAAATATTATCTGTCATGATTGATTAATTGCAATAGATATTTACACCCAAGGATTGATATTCGAGCCATTTTGGTTCTATTAAAGGGAATTAAACTAATATAAAATCATTTCCTAATTCCCAGGAGACTTGACAGCTTTTTCTTTTAACAGTTAATTTTCCCAATTTCAGCATTTTCACGACGCAAAATTATCCAAAATGTCTAGGGTCTTTTTCCCAAATTGGGCAGAAAAAGCCCCGTTACTTAATAATGTTTTAGGAAAAATGTAATTCAAGGGACATTTTCATAAACATTTTCTAATATAAAAACTAAATAATGTCTAAACTGTCAAATGTGGGGTTGCATCTGTAAACTTCATCTTTGTTTAGGAAATCTGTGGATATAACTTTCACCACCCTAAACAATAAGTATCAATATAAGAAGTAAAAAATATTCTAGTTACTATTTCCTCATGTCAGGGACAATTCAATTAAAAATCAATGGAAAAAAAAACTGTTAAATACTATCATGTTGTTGTTTTTTCTAACTTTTAATAATATTTATTCCCTGTGGTCGGTCGGTTTGTTGGTCGGTCTGTTGCAACTTTGTCCGGAGCAAAACTTAAAAACTACTGGATGAAATTCGATTGAATTTCATGCAATGGCAGAGCATAATGAGAGGAAGTGCCGTGTACAATAACCATATCTCTATTCTTGCTTAATACTGAGTTATTGCCCTTTGTTACTTTTTTTGTCTGGAGTATAACTTGCAAACTACTATTTGGAATTAATTGGAACTTCATACAATGGTAAAGCACAATGAGAGGAAGTGCAGTGCACAAGAACCATAACTCTATTTTAGCTAATTACAGAGTTATGGCCTTTAATACTTTTTTTCTTGTCCCGAGCATAACTTGAAAACTATTGGATGGGATTTAATAAAGCTTCATACAGTGATAGATCATGATGAGAGGAAGTGCAGTGTATAGGAACCTCAATTCTATTTCAGCTAATTACAGAGTTACTGCCCTTTGTTATTTTTTCTTGTTCGGAGCATAACTTGAAAACTATTGGATGGAATTTAATAAAACTTCATACAGTGATAGAACATAATGAGAGGAAGTGCAGTGTATAGGAACCACAATTCTATTTGAGCCGGATGGAATGTAATAAAACTTAATACGATGGTACAGCACAATGAGAAGGAGTTCAGTGTACATGAATCATTACACTATTTTAGCAAATTACAATGACAATAGTCCATAAAATGAAGTTGTCGTTTATAGGTTGGCTATCCAAATAGTTGACTGCAATTTCATATCAGGCCGGCGTTGAGGGGGTATTAATCACCTTCAGTGATAGCTCTAGTTACCTTTCAGGTGGCCCCACAGTGCCGGATGAATGCGGTGGTTTTGTCTTTGCACAAAATATAGCGGGGAATGGGCCTACCAAGAGTCCCTGGGGTGCGGGGGCAATTGGCAGGGATTTTACCAGTTGTTCATCCCCGCAGGGCGGAGATTTTAGCCAGGGTTGGCTTGACCAGAAGTCAAAGTCCCTGCTATTCCCCGGACCTGGGGGGCACATGGTTACAATTGACTGCATAAATACCGGCTTCACCAACCCAACTCGAAGCCTTTAGTGAATGTCCTTATGAAAATAAGATTTTTAGTAATTACATCAACCAGGTATAGTGGACATTTTTTAGTAATCCAATTCCTTAATAACTTATTTATTAATTTGTTATTGTTTGCAACAGGTTGGAGATGGGGATGATGACAGACCAGCCAGCCGAACTCAAATTGGATTAGACATCATGCGGTAAATTATTAGTATTTCACAATCACTTTATGAAAATGTATCCAAACAGTAGCGGGTTTGAATCTTTGAAGTTTATCTGTTCTGTTTGTTTCATTCTTAAATAACATTGTTTCATGCTGGTTGTAAATTATTTCCGGTCATGGCCATAAGATTATATCATTTTCTTATGAACTATTTTGTTTGCTTTTTTTATAAATTTCAGGTTTTTGACTTATCCCTCAATACTTCTTAATACATTTCAACATTCTGTAAAAGCAGAAGCTGAAGCTCGAGAGGACCTTTATGGACAAAAAATCCTGTTCAAGATAGTTCTGTCTGGAATTCCATACCACCTCCAGAGAATGGAAAATGTCTTCAAGTAAGAAGAGATTCTAAGCAAGTGCATTTCTGACTCCTCCAAATTGCTTCTTTGGAGTCAATTTCCTTGGAGTTGTTTAATACTCATTGCAAAATATTCAAACATAATATATTTCATCTATTTTGTCTTGATCTTTGAAACCGTCAAATTACACTATGACTAACATTATGTGACTATATCAACGTTATCAACGTTGACGGCGTTTTATGTTGACGTCATTTCCTGTTTATTATATACATACAACCTGATGAAGGCAGAATCCCATATTTCAAGAGAATGCAGATGTTAGTCACCCCTGTCAAACTTGTTTGTGTGAATAATACAAAACGTGACATTTACAGCAAATATGTAATAATCAAGCAACGTACAGACAATTGAGTTTCTGTTAATTTTGTGCCATATTTAGCATTTAAAACCAGATACTTTCAGTTTTTGCTGGTTTATTCGGTTTCTTTTATTCATGATTTTTTCAAGAAGACACCAGTTCGGTGTATAGTTGTTATGGTGTTTTAACTGTCAATGAATCCAAGATCACTGTATGTTGTTGAACTGATATATATGTTAAACATTGAAGATCTAGCTGTCATTACAGAAAACATTGATTGTGCTTTTGAGAACACTTTTGAAACTGAAATCTGGTCTTGCTCTACTGGCTGGTACACTCAAGAAATATAAAAAAATATATGAAACAGTGCTTAGTGAGCTCAGCTGACAGTTTTTCACAGGGTTCTTTTCTGGGTGTGTTCCAACAATATAACTGACTTGATTACTTTTATTGTATATTCTATATAGGTGCTAAATTTAGAATATATATTCAGCTCTGTTGAATGTCGATTGTAATTGCAATTTATCATTTCTTTTTAGATCACCCTGTGGGCTAAACATTATGTGAGGGTTAGAAGTTAATTGCTTGTAATAACACCTTGATAAGTTTAATCTTTAATACACTGGGTCTTGAGTCCCATGATATGAACAATTGGTTTTGACTATTTTCATGCTTCATTTAGAATATACCTCATAAGAGGTCATAACATATTGGGCCTTTAAAAGTTAGAACATTTTAACATTAATTTATTTATACAATTTTATTTCCCACCAGATGTAAAAAAACAACCTTTTTATCAAAAAGCAAGACAAAAAGGTCACTGTTGGTAATCTGTAAAAAAAACATGTGTTGCTGCATATTTAACTGTAACAGGTATTTTGGTTTTTACCTGATTTTAGCAAAGGTGTTTACAATATTCATTAATTGAAATTTAGATAATTTTGATCATTATACATGATGTTTGTCAGATTTGTTATTGCAAACACAAATTATTTCAAAGTTTATTAAAAGCATCGTTAAGATAATTCTGTAATTAAAGCAGAATTGTATTTGCCCTTAAAATCTAAACAACACATTTGTTCATAATTAACATTTTGCAACTTTTTTGGCGGGGGTGTGGTGTATGTTTTTGTAACAAACAAACAAGAATATATTCTGTATTCTAACTGAGATATTTTGCAGACAATTTTCCAGAGCTGCTTGGCTACATTTTGTTCATTAGTAATTGATTAAATGTTTTGCCATGTTTTACCATCATATTTAAATAGATTTTTGCCCATCTAATTCTAGTTAAAATTATAATTACCCCTGCTTGTAATATACTTCTGTGCAACATTATTGATATGTGATCATTTTTAGCTTGACTATTCGATGAATAAGGAGAGCTATCCTAGTCACCAGAGTGTCAGTGTCAGCATTACCACTTTGTTTAAGTTTGCGTACCACCTCAAATATTTGCACACAGGAGGAGGTCACTGTATCGAGCATTTTGACAGAATTATGCCCCTTTGTCAACTTACAAGTTATGTTAAATTTTACGTACCACCTCAAATATTTTCCAATTCAATTTATGTAAATATCTCAGCACATCATGTATTGCATTGAAATCTAATATAACAGTGATCAATGCATGTTTCTCCAAAAAATTTCAGTCCATACACCGAAAAGCGGCGGAATAGTCGAGCGCGCTGTCTCTGTGACAGCTCTTGTTTTTATTTATTTTCTGTTTGTAACATATTCCTCAAATGCGTTTGTGTACTTGATCTCAAATGCATAGTAGCTTTATTTAAGTTAATTAAGAAGAATAACTCTAAACTTCATATAAAATATAAAGTAATGCATAATATATTATGCATACACTATTATTGAAGATTGTTGCGTATACACTAAATAAATTGCTAACAGCAACAGAACTGCTTGTTATTAAAAAAAGTTGTATTAACATTTCCCTTTTACTCCTAGTATGTTTCACTCAGTCATTAAGTAAACTTAAAGTGTCCGGCAATAACACTTCAAGCCCGTAGAGGCAGCGCCTTAGTTCATATTAGTTATGATACATGTATCAGGATATAAAAGTTTGGTTTTAGACTATCTCCAGTTTGGCATGTCCCTGAGGTTTCCATTATTCGTTTCTATAATAAATTTGCTAGTCTCTGAGAAACATGTGAAAATTGTTTTAAAAAAGTCATTCAATGGTTTCTTTCCCTGTTTAAATCATACCTGTTTTATAAGTACAGATACACATACCGACGCGTTGTTTAAACTTACTGGGATTTACGTGGTAGACAACCCAGGTGAATTTCGAAAATGCGCCAACACTGCGGAGCATGCATGTGTCGTAAGCAATGTGATACATCAATAAATAAGATTCAATGCATTGTACCGATGTTTAATTTATGGTGTATCACAATGTTTTTTTTTGTGGTGAATTGTATCATCTGGTGTAAAGTCTCTTTAAACTAACGATTCACCTGCTTCATATCAATAGCATGCTGATTTCGAATGATAATTTCGAACAAGCCTTCTAGTGCTCGAACGTATTTTTTATTAAATAGGATTCCAGTGATATAAAGTTTTGTCGTTATTGATTTATTGGTATAACGAATGTGAGTTTCGATTTTTCAGGAAGTCTATATGCCATATGCAGCCAAAGCAGACTGTATTGACAATCTTTCATCTGCCGGACGAAACATTCAACTGACAGACAACATGTTCTGTGCTGGAAGACTTGTAAGTGCTGTGACTGATAAATGTATTTTTACCAATATAACTGAAATAATACTATTTTCAAACTGAGAGACGTTATATGACCACATTAACTAAAAATAATGGTAACTGGACGTTTTTGCTAAATATAATTAGTCACATTTCCGACGTTTGTGAATATAGGCCCAGTATAGTTTTATAGTTTATGTTATAGTAAACAATAAATACAACATTTGGTTAAAAGTGATCTTTATAGCTTCGCATTCAATACACCAGTTAATGGTAAATATATAGCTGTATCTGTTTTTGTGTGCATACTGTTCAGCTTTGTTTAGCTGAAGCTATACAAAATAGTAAAACAACAGCTATCAATAACAAATTTCAGAGACGCGGCGCGGGTGACGTCTGCCCAGGGGATACCGGTGGTGGTCTGCTCATGGAGGCGGTTGGAGAGTTCCGGTGGGTTCTCACAGGCGTCGTGTCGTTCGGACCCGGGGGATGCAACAATTGGAACTTCTACAGCGTGTTCACGAACGTTGGCAACTTCTACGAGTGGATCAATGACAACACTCATTTCACAGAGGAGGAAGTGGACACGTCGTTTCTGGACGAGTCAAAGAAATAAGCACTTTGCCTCGGTTATCGACAACTTTAGTTTATAGATATAAATACCATTGTATGATATGAAATCTGTACTTTATCAAGTAATGTACCTTAGCTCTTTTGTTTCAACTCAAATGCTTTGAATGTGAAGTTTGGTGTAGACGTTTACAAGATATTAATGTTATTGAATATTGTGATCGCACTATTGTGTAATCTTTAGGAGTTCCTTAGAAATTATTCAAGAGATTATGCTGCATGGTGTTTATCCCTATACAAGCGATAATTGTTGGAAATGTTAACTTCCTGAAAAAAATAAAGAGTTGAATATTGCATCCTTACATAACTAAGCTTTCAGTCCTTTGATTTTATGAAGATTTTGCTAATTTATGTTATCTTTAAAGCCTTTTTTGGCTAAAACTGTTTTGGCTGACTCGGTGTGTTTTGGCATGTGACTTCATTTTACATTTTCAAATTATTTGGAAGGAAAGATTAGCTAATACATGTCGCTTTTATTTTTAATAATAGTGTCTTTATTTGTTCCCAGTTTTAGTACAATGATGCTTTTTATTATGAAACTCTATGACCACACAGTTTTAAACCTTTTATTTTATAAGGCAGACTGTGTGTGATGTTTATAGTTTTAAACAATGACTGCATCGTATCTTTGAAAAGTTGTTGCATTAGGTGCTCTGAATTGTATTCCTCCGTCTGCAAACAGAGTTGGGATCTCTAATCATAGAAGTACTTGTGGGTTAACTATAAGTCTATTATTATTTGTTTTATTGTTAAGTTTCAACAAGTTAATGCATACCTTGATAAAATTTACCTTTTGCGTTTTATATTCATTTAGGATTTTTGGGATAAGAGTGAGGTTTGTGCACTTAAAATGGTTTAAACCCCCAGTAAATTTACATTTTACTGACCGTTCCAATCCTTGATAAACATGCCTAGTTATATATATATATATATATATATATATATATATATATATATATATATATATATATATATATATATATATATATATATATATATATATATATACATATATATATATTATATATGCACTGTGCTGTTTGTTGAGTTTTGTGCTGTTCTTCCATTTTTCTTGTTTGTGATTTTATGTTCTATGTCTTTAGCGTTTATCCAGTGCCATTAAACCGGGTTTATGTTTAAACTTTTTGCTACTGAGCTTGTTTCAGTAGCTTTTCGCAAAAAAATGTTGTATTTCTTGTTAACAATATTCATCAATTGCACTTGTTTGAAGTCTAATTCGTAACATTTATTTGGCTTCGTTTTTTAAATTATTATCTTTCTGATTTTGCACAACACTAACCCGAAATAAAACGACAAGATTTACTAAAATGTTGATAACAGGGAATTTGGAAACAGCGCATTTTACGTAATTCTAGAATAGTTGTTGTTGCGTCTCTAATATAAATTACAGCTCAATATTTAATTGTATTTTGTATAATAAGAGTAAACGTTAACAGTATAGTATCTTCATGTAATGATAACTACACCCATGCCGACTTTATCGTTAAGAAGACCAAAATTAAGCTCTTACTATTATGTAGAGGTTAAAACGTGTTTTTAATGATATAGAAACGACAATCTTTTACATGGCCCAATAGTGTGAAGTATGTTAGATATAGTTGATAAATATACAATTCCCATCTGTTCAAAAAGAAACTTGGTTAGTTAATATTATTAAAAAAAAAAAAATATTTGTAGCAATAAAAAACCCTCCAGCTATCAATAATTCAATGACTCTAGTCTAACAATGAGTAATCATATTTCTTTATAGGTGGCAAGGAGGATTTATGATTAATGTTGCGAGAAAACTCCACTTTAAAATACATTATAGGAAGAAAAATGAGCAAATGTTGAGTCTTCGAATTTGCACGTGTACGTTCTTATTATTTGTAGAGCTAGTTATAGGTCACACGGTGTATGTTTGGTATGGTCGTTGTGCAATTAGTTCAATAAGGTCAGAGAGTGATTGTTAAACACTCCTCAAGCGGATCTGAAGGAGGAAGGGTACATCTGGCGCACCCTCCATAAAATCGTCTAAGTTTACGTTTAATATAAGTACCAAAACAATTTCTCACATTTTCTTATCATCAGGTCAAGTTCAAAATGTGTGCCAATGTCATTATCCGCTCCATTACTCCTGAATAATTCGCTCCATTACTCCTGAATAATTCGTGTTGAATCAATGTTGGACACTGCTTCAAATGATGGAATCACTAAGAGCGCGGGGACAATATCAACACAACTTATTTGCCCTGGCAACATCAACACCCATTCAGATTTCCTTTCTCATTTTTGCAGGACATGTCTGTCAATATATGGCCTACCTACTGGAAATTTAAAAAAATGAATACGTGTGTTTGAACGGTTTCGAACGTGGTCTTTAGTGTTCTCCCTCAGCAGGTAGAATGAGAGTCATTACTGTAGCTGAGTACGATTAATGTAAAATAGATTAATAGGCAGTGAAAAGAGTTTTCGGAGTGCATGGGCGGTTCCAGGAATTAACGTAAGAGGTAGTGTAACTTTAAGACATTCATCCCTCCTTCAAAACAAATTTATTAAATAGTTTTAAATGTTCGAAGTGGGTTTTGACGTTTTCCCACCAGATTTGTTTTTACTTTCTTGTCAAAAATTGGTCAATTTGAAATATCCTTAGTGAGAAACAGCGGGCATAATATTTTTGCAAACGGACGTCAATTCATGGCCGGAAAATATTTATTTAAGACTCAGAAGCTTTAATACGTTAAATTAGGGGCAATATTTAACCTGACAAACTCATATTTACATAGCCAGGCGGTTCGGCATTTGCATTAAGGCATTTCTACGAATCAATTGATTTTGTTTAATAGACCTTCAAGACTAGACTCGTTCTATTTGTCGGTGCAGACGTCATACCACTATAACACCAACGCAGTCATTCCGATAGTGGCTTATCCACTATTTAAAAAAATATTCGTATCAATTGGAATAGGTTTAGTAGGCGTTAGGTATTAAAATATCAAAAACGCCCACGCGCTCGTCCCATTGAATGCAATATATCAAACATATATATACTGGGCTATAGGCATACTATTCAAATTTGTCAAAACTAAAGTTATTGCATAATTATCATTCACTTGCTATTCATCACTGAAAGATTATGGAAGCGTCCAGGTGCCAAAGTGAATAAATATTTTCCAGTATACTATCTCCTAATTAGGAGATACTAACTCATAATTATGACTAAGCTAATTGTTATAAAGTTGTAAACAATGGAAGAAGTATGGAAGCGTCCAGGTGCCAAAATAAAAACACACTGTCACGTTGAGGGTGTTAAACACTCTTGCATAGTGAGGGAGTTAAATACACTGGCACGGTGAGTTTGGTTAAACACACTGGCACGGTGAGTTTGTTTAACAATACACTGGCACGGTGAGTTTGATTAAACACACTGGCACGGTGAGTTTGGTTAAACACACTGGCACGGTGAGTTTGGTTAAACACACTAGCACAGTAAGGGGGTAAACACGCTTGCACAATAAGGGGGTTACACACACTGGCACGGTGAGGGGGTAAACACACTTTCACGGTGAGGGGGATAAGCACACTAGCACAGTGAGGGGGTTAAACACACTAGTATATTGAGGGGGTAAACACATTAGCATCACTTAGGAGATAGTATATTAGAAAATATTTTTCACGTTGGCAACTGCACGCTTCCATAATATATAGTTTGAATCATGAACAAAAATTCTATACTGCTAGAAGCGGTGTCTTATGAAAACTGTCTCATTAAAACATGACCAAACCGTTGTTCTGATTAATTCATTCAATTTATCGAAATCCGCTCTAAGACAATTAGTTTTGTAAAGATGCAGTTTGTCGTGTTAATTAACGATAAAACATCTCGAAATTTGTGATTATTTTTGTTTAATTGATCTTCATTAATGTCTTTAACTATGATCATTTTATCTTTATATTCTAATGCCTTTTCTAAACAGACATTGAGTTTGTCCCAGAAATCTATTGTATAACGAGGTGACCTATAGATAGTGCAAAGTAAGTAGCAAATGTTCAGGTCATTAATCTCAATCCATAGAGATTCCGGTAATAATCTCTCTAAATCAAGTAATCTTCTTAGGGCGCAAGTGCGGTGCAACATAAAACAGGAAGCCACTAGAATGGTTGGTAAAGTCTTTTCTTAACATTTAGGTATAACCTTCTATTTTTAAAAAATCGTCTGAGATATATTATCTAACTTTGTCTCTGTAAAGCATAAAACATCGTGATCTAAAAAATTGTCCTTAATATATTCTAATTTATTTCTAATGCCTCTAATATTTTGGTGAAAAATGGAAACACACCCATCTTTATCTTTTTGTGGACCAGGATTAGTTTCAATATCACCCGAACGAACAAGTAGTATACGACTCTTTAATAAATACATCAGATCGAGAGGCGTGAATAAATCCGTTAGTAATACTGATCTATTATGAGGGTGTGAATTCAATGAACTGTGATATTGATCAATGATCAGTATTGTTGCGAGTTTCAAAAGTACATTTCTTCCATGGGCCAATTCGTACTTGACTATGTAGTGTAAGGACATTTCAAGTAACAGTATCATAGAAAATGGATTAAATAAAATAGTAGATTTGAAAGACTTTTGCTGCCTACAGATATAATATAACCCCACTGCTGCCCGCCACGCCATTAGCTCATTACCTATTAGGCAACACAATAATCAACAAAAGTGTGACGAACGGTAATGGGGTATACATGTAAAGTGGATCAAGCGACAAACAGATTAAAACATAGAGAGAACGAAGAAAAATATGACAATGAAAAAGGAGTGTAAACATAAATTATACACTTCAACAAGAGCTATCAAGAATAGCAAACAAACAAAAACGAAACAAATAGCAAGAAATAACATGATAAACCCGATAAACAGACAAAAGGTTGTGGGTTCAAACTGTGTTATACAATTATTAAATGGCATAAACAAATATGAAAAAGTGTTATGTTTAAACATATTATAGAAATTTGGTTTTACGACAGAGAAATGAGATCTTATGGCAAAAACGTGCGTGCTGTATGCCGAGTGAAAAATACTGTCGGGGTAGAGTTGAGGCTTAACATATCGATTAGATTTAAGCTTAAATAACAATAAATGTTTTCTACTAAAGTATTTGCATGTTAATGCATCAGACCAAATTACTGCAAAGTAAAGCCTGTGACGCCCAGAATAACTCAAATTCAGTAATTTAAAAATATTGACATATGAAGGTTGGCAAAACAGTGCCCGTTTATCCCTATTGTAATCGCACCCCGACAGTATTGTAGCTAGATAATAATATGACTCACTAGCTTTGAGTGACTGTTAAAAATAATTTGACAGATTCGACTCGTTATAAGGTATACACACATTTCAGAAAAAGGCATGTATTAAAAAGCACAAAACTGTTTTAACTGTTAAAGAAGTTGAATATATTGCAGTGGATGTTAAAAGGAATTACTTGGTGACAGAAAAAACGAGTTATTTATTTCATTTTGTAAATAAACAAACTAAAACGAGTGTTAAAATAAAGTGATTGGAGTAATTTAGATCTGCATATCCATTTAGAAATTCAAATGATTTTCAGATCGGATTATATATCGCAAGGTTAATAAAATTGCACACAGGCTCTGGATAATCTCAGGTAAGAGTTTAACTTAATTGAACGCTTTATATTAGGTTACCGAGAAAATGTAAGTCCAAACATATAGTTGCAAAAAATAATGCACTAAATATAAACATCAGACATCTATTTTGATCATGATGTTGGGATTAGTTTGAAGGGACTATTCCATCTCTCACGGACTGGATTGCCTCCATGTCACGAATATGTTCTTTAAGCTGGTCATTGTGGATGGACATGAGACCCCAAACTTTACCACCAATAACCCAAGTGTTAATGAGTATATTCTCCCGTTTAAGTTTGCGGGCCTCGTATGATAGATGCTCGCGGAGTTTTGTAAGTGATTCCTGGATGAATATTCGAGCACCGAATGACTTTCTTGCATTAAAGACACGGTTACGGGCCTTTGAGTTGGTGAATTTAATTATCACTCTTCTACATTTCGTAGATCCTGCGGGAAACTTGCCACGTCTATGCGCTTTGTCTATGTCCGATGGGCTGATGTATAATTTCAACTTTTGAGCGTGGTTAATAATTTTCTGTTCGACATTCTCAGAGTTATCGCCTGTATCACCTGAGATTCCTGATATATCCAGCATCATTCGCCGACCATACTGCTCAAGTTCGTCATTGGCATCGTTGGCCGCCTTTATACTGGCTTTTAGCTCGCTATTTTCCTTTCGGAGAGCTAAGACTTCGTCGTGAATCTTTTTGAATTTATCTTTGATTATAGACTCAAACTGCCCCTTTAACTCACTTACTGGTTCTACCTTCAATGACTGTGCCATCTTGGCCGCAATGGCTTCGAGATCTTGTTTTGAAC
This sequence comes from Mya arenaria, assembly GCF_026914265.1. Classification (NCBI taxonomy): domain Eukaryota; kingdom Metazoa; phylum Mollusca; class Bivalvia; order Myida; family Myidae; genus Mya; species Mya arenaria. The sequence goes on along the minus strand of NC_069135.1, from coordinate 11,518,068 downwards.
ACATGTCCGGAGCCGAATCAGTGACCGAACCAGCACTAAAAAAGCTAGTGTCGCTCATAGGCTCCGAGTCTGAGGCGTTGTTTGACCTGTAGCGTTTGTAGAATTTACTATGCAGGAGTTTCTGGTTTGAAGATGACCGATGACGTTTTCTTCCGGATAATTGGCCCTCGTGCTCAAAATGTCCCTTCAACTACGTCTCGGGCCATTATGAGTCACTCGGGCCAATTATCGCTCAACGGTCCGGCTACGCCGTGTACAAATCTCTAAATTATCCAAAAATGCATAGAGGATTTTGCAGTATTTAAATTATTGTGCCTGCATTTTAAAACTAAGCATGCAGTGATGAAGTTCTGCATTTAACCTAATGTAATATGCATTACAAATTGTATTTGAAATATGTCTTTGCTTAAATAAACACCAATCAATCAATTGAAGGCTCAAGCCGTAACAAACATTGATGATATGATACACAACATTTTTGAATTAGTGGTTGTGAGTTGGTTGTTTATTCCTCATTCCATTCAAGAATTAAGAGATTAACACTTTCTAACTTTTTCTATTATAAAGACTAATTATCTAATACAAAAAGTATGCAAATAGAAAGAAATCGAATACGAAATAACGAAGTTCGTAAGTCCATCTTCTTCAAATACCTATATTAAATACGTTCATCTTTCTCTATTTTCTTTGCTCCGCATGGTATTACATGTATCAGGACAATGGAGTTAAACTAATTAGTATCAACGGAGCACTATTCGGAAAAGCGGAATAAAAAAACTAAAACCAACAAGTATGTTGAAAAAGGAAAACAGATTACTATTATAAGGAATATGGAACTGATTCCTTATTCAAAACGATTAACAGCACATCACATCACTTTTATCCATTGTATTTATTAAAGGTTTCCCTTTTACTCAAGGAATAACTTAAACTAACGCCAAACAATGAAAATAAAACAAGAACGGTAACTTATTTTTTATTCAAATTTCTGTGAACACAAATCTCATGATATTATGTAGTTATTTCAGGCTTTCATACACATACTGAGAGATATGTATCAGGTCTACTCTTACAAATATTGAACCTCAAAATAGACAGCAATGTTTACATCTAGTAGCATTAAACACTATTTTATAGTTATTTAATAAACTGTTATTTAGTATGGTTGTTATAAAATGCAGTTAATCATACAAAGCAGAGTCGCTGCATGATAACACCAAAAGCGTTTTACAAATATGAGTTGTATGCGTTTCGTATTTAAATGCCTGTAAGACAGTCGTTTTAAAGCTTTATTCCATAAAAGAATATCCACATAAATAATTGGAACTTATCTTAAAGGTGAAACCTTTTAAACAATCTTACTGAAAACAAAAATTAAGGAAAACTTATTCTTTCAAGACGTGTCCGTGTTTTAATCTGGGATAATACATATACCATGTATAATCCGCTTCATTACAGCGCAACGTTTTGCATAAGGTATAGCAGTTTAATTCTTGACAAATATTTGACCTCAAAATGAAAAAAGAAATACATTTTGAAGCGTTCTAACGTTTGGTTATTGATAATGAATAAGGAACAGACAATACGTTTTCTACTTTTAAACTGTTTGACGTGCACTAATGCAACTTTCTTTGTGATTTACGTTCAGACATAGAATAGAACAAGTTTCAAAACTAATCAACAATGCATGATAAACAATGTGATATCGTCAACTCCACGCTTATTACAAGTATACACCTGATAAGCATAATAATCAACACACACGCACGCACGCACGCACGCACGCAAACACAAACACGAACGAACACAAACATACATAACCTTTAAAACTAAATGACACAAACGATACAAATGACCCACGCACACAAACATACAAAAACTTAATGACACATACGATACAAATGATTGTCAAATACGATTAACAATCTCACCCGAAAGACAAGTCGTAATTTTAGTTCTTGCAAAAAGGAGAATATCGCACTCGAAAGCATTTGACTCGTGGTCAGACATACGAACTAAACCGCTGCGTTATTTAGGTTGCATTTAGGTAAACTGGTGAATATGTGACGGTAAAGAAACTCAACCGCGAAAGCACTAGGAGAAAATGCCTGCTGGATGAATTGGAAACTAGGCAGGGACATCTACCTGATCTATTTGAATGGCCCAAGCTCTTTTGCATCCAGTTAACGTAGGACAGTTGATAGAAGAAAACAGGGGACAGTCGTTTTTAAAACTGAAATCAGTTACTACATTAGATTATTATAAAGTGTTACTGCGTGTTTTACTATTAACATAAGATTTGGGATGTGTACCTGAGTCATACTCATTTTAGCAAAGATTTTAGAGTCGCCATAATTGTTTCATTTTGGATATCTTAAAGAACATGGCATATCGCTGCTTTGATGTTGTTTTTTCGTCTTTTTGCAGAGCAGATGAATAATTAGCAATACATAAATGGGAACGCTATATTGGTTTAGTCAACGCTAATGTTTGTGTTTCTGGGCTTGTAACTGTTTCATATATTTCTCGAAAACGTGTGTGAACGAGAATTCATACATAGACGCACGTAAAAAGTAAAACACATGCAGTTATACGTGTAATTATATCTACACGAGAACACATACATACACGCAAGTAAAAAGAATTACACATGCAGCTATACATATTCTTATATCCGCACGAGAAATCACACATACACGCACGTAAAAAGAAATACACATGCAGATATACATATTTTAATATCCACACGAGATCACACACATACATGGGTGTGACTATTCATTCCAACACGAACACACATAAAAAGGACAGTTTAGAGAGAGAAAAAAATATTACATTGTTTTGGCTGTAGTATTGACAAACACTAGAAGGGACGTTTCGTCCGACAAGTCACGTGACCGGTGAGAAGTGGAGTTTCCGAACTGAGGAGGTTCGAAAAGAACCGTTGCCTTTCGGACCACATGTTAAGTTTTTCTGGCTATCACGTGTATGGCATTTAGTCATTCTTTTATTGCTATTAAATTCTCTTTGGTTGTCATTTTGTGAGTTTTTTTAGAGAACCGGCCGATTAACTTTTTCTGAATGACGTGGACATTCCTCGATTTCATTGATATTTTAGCAGTCTCTCTTTATATTTGGTGGTAAATCGTTGTAATTTGCCAAATATCACCCGTCTGTCTTCATGTTTGGTGTTAAAATACCGTTGAAATTTGCAAAATCTTAGACATTGAGGATAACAGTTAGTGGGCATTGTCTGAAACTGTCAATTGTCCGGTCAAGATTGCAGGAATTCATTTTGCTGCAGTTGATGACTTGGTTCTTATTACTGGGATTAGGCACGTGCTACCTAAAACCGTTTCGTCGGCAATGGAGGGTTCTGGTTATATACCTAAAGATGAAGAGGATGACTTAGGCATATTGCTAAAGGCAGACTTCATCTGGCCTGAGGGTGCTTGGGTAGTGCAGGCGTCGTAAAACATGATATCGTCTGGAAATTCGGATTTAAATACGAACGTGGAAATCCTGGTAAGAAAGCGTGGTCGAGTGGCTTTGGTATGGGGATGTTGGTCACTTCCACAGGGAATGCCATAACAATAATCGTTAAACGACCAAGGGGTGAAGAAGAAGGTTATTCCTCGCCCCCTCTCAAGCAAACAAGGCCTGCCCAAAATCTCGCCTGGCCATCAGTTTCTCGTAAACAGGTCTGATCCAACCCCATCAAAGTCTTATCAAAACTAAGGTAGTGGAACCGACAAGGTGAGGAAGTGGTTTTGCTTTAGATATCTAAGCCTGATGTGGTTTGCCAAATAGCCACAGCCTCACAGCCACCCATGCCGTTCAAAGTAGGTAATATATGGTTTACCATTGAAGTTGATACTGCTGCTCAAGTCACCATTATATCGGATAAGGTTTTTCAATCCACAACTCACAAACCAATATATCGAGCCCAAGGAAGGAAACAATCGGTACTATTATTTTACAATGAGCAGCCGTTTGTATAAAACTAGGATAAGTCGTCAACAGGTTATTTGTCGGCCTATTTACTCTTTTAAATAATTCGATTGGTTAAAAAAACCATTTGACCAATCAATGAACGTTTTGGATAACTTTGACCAAACCAAAACGATAACCGGTTTAATTGGCTTAAAGCTGAAGGTGGACCTCCTAAACATAAAGAAAATAAGTTTGTCTTTGGGTTGACATCTACCTTGATCATAAGTAATAGAGTTTCTGATCAGCTTTGAAAAAAATAGTTTATCATAATGTCAACTACATAACACACACAATATACATCGAGTTAGATAGTGTTACAGTGGAAAATGTTTAAAGACGAAAACCAAATCAACACGCCAGAGGTCACAATATATCATTTTGTCGACCAATATACTTCTCTAATATCAGAGAAGTTTGCTCTTATATACCAAATATATTCAAAATCATACTACGATACTCCTAAAGAACATTTTATTCTAAACAAGGAATTGAAAGAACGTACTAGAACATTATTAATAAAGTTGATTGTAAAATTTATCATAAAGGATAACATAATTATTTTAATGAATCTACGTCACCAGTCAACAGTATAAGTACAGAACTTAACCTTAACAAACTAAAACTTATTACAATAGAAAAGCCACGATCATGAACTGACTTTGAGTATTGACAACGTCACTGATTAAAATAGTATGCAAATTAAAAAAAAATCACCCCGGAAGTTGCAGTGTTTACCCATTCGCATAGAACGCTGCCATAGTACCTATTTATAGAATAATACATGGTTGACCATGACTTTTGGTTGATAATTGCCCAAGTGGAAGAAATAATTGCCCGAGGGCAATTATTTTCACTGGGACAATTGTCACCAAAAGCCACGGTCAACCATGTATTATCCTGTATAATACATATGTTTTGTCATTTGTCAATGATTTCAAATGGATTTAAAAATGCGATTTTGTGAAATTATGAATATGTTATATAATTAGCATGTAGTCTAAAATGTTAAAAATGAGATATAACAAAATGGGTTTGAATGACATTAGCTGCGAAAAATAACGAATGACTGGAAATCAAAATGGCAAACCTTTTTTCAGATTAAGCCTGAAATTCATCAAATATTTCCTGTTTTAGATCAGCTGATTGTGATGTCCATTTCAATAGGTGAGCACAGCTAGGGTCGATCAAGCCTTGGAGCAGTTTCATAAAAATCTCGGCTTGAATGACCCTAGCCATTTCGCAGGAATAATTAACATTTCTCAGCGAAAAAAGTAAAACAAAACGTTTAAACAAACCATTTCCTTGTCTCACTGCTTAATGGCCTTTACAGTACCGAATGTAAGCATCCGGTTTCTGGTAGTACTCGTTACTGAAACACGGAAGGTGTCAATATTTGTAAAACTAATTTCACTATTATTGCACCGATAGTTCATTTTAATCTCTTTAAAGCTTTTAATAATTTTTAAATGTTTGCCTACCAAGTATACCGCGACCATTTTTATTTCGTGAAAATGACGTTAGTGTGCACGTTCTCGTCTTTGTCAGCCAATTATGCCATAATCGCCCTGACGTGCCGTGATAATATCACGGGCGGACACGACAATAGGTTTTGTGGGAACGAATTTGTATAGTAAAATGTAACTATTTATAGTAACATGTGTATTAATAATATATAAATAACTTTCTTCTATAGGCTGCCATTTATGTATGGTAGAGAGTAAAGGACAGTCTATTCATGTCACCGTTATGCAGAGAATCAAAAATTAAACGTGTCATTGGGTACATCAACATATCCAAACTCATATCATATTTTTCGCCAAAAAAGAACAAGCATATAGGAGGTTCAACGCTGAAAATTAATTGCCATTCCCCGATATTTTTCCTCGAGAGCAATTTCATTATAATGCACTACACTTAAGAAGCATCCGGTTCAACAAAAGTGTCATGTACATCCTGGCCACTGGAGAACAGTGTTGTACAAATAATCTAGACATAAGCTTTAGCAGAGGTAGGGTTTAAGTGAATTATGCCGTGGTTATATTTTCTTGCCCTGTTTGTATCAAAGTTGGAATATAGTGCAAAGGGTGTTTACAACGATTTAAGGACGAGGAGAGAAGGTAGGTTATGTCTCGAATTCATATTATGAGTGATTATTTCGATCTCAAATCGGTGTAGAATATAATCCAATTATTATGTTTTTATAAACTTTGTATATAAATGCAAACGAACATGTAGTTTTTGCGCTTCTTTTACTATTTTTTATATAAAACTTATTGCGTATATAGCATATAAGATACAACATGGAAATGAAACACTCGACGTTTAAGTAGCCGTAAAATACCTTCATTCTGATAATGTAATTGACAGTTAAATAAAAATAAAACGTTGCCTCCCTTATAGATGATTGGTCAAAATTGAGCTATCATTAAATGGATTAGTTGTCGAGAATCGCTATACACGTGATTACAGCCAAGTATATTATTGTGTGTGATCTATGTGCCGCTGACATCAGAAGCAGATAGAAACCAAACTGGTCGGTTCAAGTAACTAGAACTTATGATTCAGTTCTCCTTTAAATTATGATTAGACATTGATTTTGCAGATTTTGTTGGCGATACGTTCTGCAATTCCACTATTAATATTTCACCGGACGATAAGGGAAGCCTGTTTAACAACGAAGGCAGCGGAGAAAACTGCTTCTATCATCTCCAGGTTCTCTTGTGAAAGTTAATTCAAAGTCTTGCATTATTTCAGTTAGTGGATAAGCAAACTCTCAACTAAGTTTAAATCAGACCAGTTTTTGTGTGTGTTGCACATGTTACAACTGCAAATGAACTTGAAACATAGAATACTCGTTGCTTGATTTTCGCCTTAATTCATCAAGTGAATTTCAAACGAATGCAATATTAACAGCCTGTTGTCACCAGTTTTTGTGTGTGTTGCACATGTTACAACTGCAAATGAACTTGAATCATAGAATACTCGTTGCTTGATTTTCGCCTTAATTCATCAAGTGAATTTCAAACGAATGCAATATTAACAGCCTGTCGACAACAGTGAACCGATTTTAGCCATCAACAATTTGGCATATATACTCACACAAAATAAAACGAAACCATATATATATATATATATATATATATATATATATATATATATATATATATATATATATATATATCTTAATTATTTCTTTTTCTTTAAGTTCATATTAAAATTCAATTCATGTGGCTACCGTTCGTACATGTAAGTCATACAAATTAGCTTAATTCCTTAGATATTCTAATCCGGGGTAAATGGTGCCCGAGAGTTGATTTCATTTGTACATTAATTTGTAAAAGAATTAATATACAGTTATAGAAAATACATCATTATTTTAATAAAGCTAGTTTCCTTAGAAAAATGCTATGTCTGTCCGATAACGACGTCTTCGGTCTTTTGCTATACCTTTGGCTGATTTACGTTTTAGTGACCTTCTTGTCGGTCGTGTGAGACGCGTCTGACACATCTTCGTCTGGCAGGTTGTTATCAAACAGAAAATGTCTGCCACGTATTTGGCAGCCCGTGCGATACGACCATTGCGCAATATCAGTATATGAGGAAGTCAAATCTACAAAACATTTTTTGCCGGCAACGACAACCACAGCTATATAACATGTATTTACCAATGCCATGATTTGTTCCCAACCGGTGAGATATAGACTGGCCAAATATAAAAATAGAGCTTGATGTCGTTACACCGGACCGTGCCTGGAACTGAACGTCGAGGTAAACGTCGGGATTGGGTATGAACACATTACTGATGGCCTCAGCAACAGTGTAACACGTTTTTTGAGCGAGAAACCACAGTTTCACTTAGATCAAGCCGATGGAAGCGTTCGTTGCTATAGAAGTCACAACGAAACGTTATTCAGAATCAAGAGGTCAATGCGATGGACATAACGTTTGAGTTCTTTGACTCCGAACGGAACGTCAATATGTTACAAAAAGACAACTCTAGGTGTCACATCACTCGAGCATCAACCATCTGACGTCAGGAGAGAAATATCTATGTTATTTCGTTGCTCGCATTCCCCCGGCATGTCTCATATCGATTACTAATTGAACGTTGTGAATAGCCGGGTTCGTAATCCTCAATGCGCTTTTAACTTCAAAGTAAGCAGCGAAGCTTCTGGAGATTATTAAGTCCATGAACCCCGTTTCATTGCAGTTGTTGGACAAACCAGTTTGTAGTGAATTGCATCTTCGTACGTTGTCAAAGTAGCAATTAATCTTCATATAATGAAATTGTTCTTCTTATGTTATAAAATTTTATGTTAATGTTTGATAAACATTAAATTAAAGAAAAAAAACAGAAAGATGTCATAGAGAGGGAAATATGAAATTTAAAAAAATCCTAGGAATCGTTTCATTTTTAAGTGAGTTAACTGCTTTATATCACCAGGAAATAACCATACTGTAGTATATATTAACGGTCGATTAAATCAATGCTTCAGATTACGGTCGCAAGATGGTGAACGTGGTGAACAACTAAACTCTTAAAGAGCCAAAATGTATATGCAAAATTACAGAAACAAGCTCAGTTGCCAAAAGTTTAAACATAAACAAAGATGGTTGCGGGACGGATTACTGAAGTCTCTTCAAAGCAAAATGGATTTGAGATTGTGCTTTGCTTAACTGATTGTTGAGCATGTGTGTTTACTTTGCAAATAGTAGTATATACCAGACAAAAAGTATCGACATCATGGCGGTCTTCAAATAAAAAGTTGTCACATGAGCAACACATACTATCAATTAAAGCAAAGATGGCTGTTGAATATCTCCATACATTTCATGTTTCTATTCATTGACATCAGAACACTCCGGTGACGTTGATATTGCAGGCTCCTGACGGTTTCGTGGTGGAGTTGACGGTACGCATGGTGACGTTTGGAGATGATATGTGTAAGGATAAACGGCTGCTGGTTCGGGACGGCGTGAGCTCGGGTACGTAAAATGCCTATACCCTAAAGTAATGTTAACCTATAATTAGCTCACACGAGCACGTTGTCTTAATAACGGCTTCTGTCCGGGATCTGTAATCAATAATTGTTTCAAGTAATTCAATTGTTGCCAGTAAAAACTTTTGCTCGTCCACAGCTGCAAAGTCAAGATGTTTGAAATTGAACGAAGGATCCTGCCTATTATTCCATTGAGTCATTTATGGCCGCGTACACATACATTTGCTTTTTCTTCAGATGGTCATTCTGTGTGGGAGTTATGTAGTGAGCACGCCGAGAGCGCCAAACCTGAGGTGTGGCGGGGGCAGAATATGTTCATCGAGTACACAAGTATAGTCGGAAGTGAGGGAAAGTGGTTTCAGCTGGATTACACGACAGTGGTAGACAACTTCTCACCGCTTCTCCCCGCTTCCAGCATCAAATCTTCTGTCGGCGGCGATAACGGTATAAGAAAATGTGTCTAATTATTTGACGCAAATTTCATTATAAATTAATATAAAATATTTCATTGTATCATTCGTTTAAATAACTTTTTCGTAAAAACGCAATTTACTCCTGTTTGACAGCTACAGTATGGAAAAGAATTGTTAGTTGGTAATTGTTATCATAACTCTTTTTTCATAACAAAATCATTTAGTTGCTGATTCTTCAGATTTAGTTAAAATTCTTTGGCGTTAAACTGTCAATAACAGGTTTAACAAAAACATTGACTATGCGTCATATTTTCTTCCATGTTGTCATATTTAAACTATTTCCATCCCCCTAGACTGCAGCGGTCGGCTGTTGAAATCTGACGGGGACTTTGAGCTCCCGTCTACGGACCCGGAGTTCCGGGACAACTATGTGCCTACATACAGGGTCACTTTCAAGAACGGCCAAATGTAAGGATACATATAAGGCATTAATTCGTCACGCGTTCATGCCAGTCGTAACAATACGGTTACATGTTATCGTTTCTATCTGTTACGTACTGATGACACCTACGCGTGCAAGACCAACCCCAGCTAATGAGAACCCTTATGTAATTTTTGTTGTTGATCACTTTACAAAACTAGACAATTAGTAAAATAAGTAAAACATATCTGGAGAAACGGTACCTGTTTTATTAAGGCTTTTCCTGCCAATCATACAGACGTGTTGCTTAACACAAACTACTTACATTTGTCAATTAAAATCTGAGCTTTAAATGTAATTTCAGTGCCTCAAATGCAGTTTTATAAATGAATCCGTCATATTTACACAATGAAATATTTTTTTGACTTTTTCCAGACAGCTTGAGCAGTCTTACATAGAGATAACCTAACATCGAAAGTAAACACTTGCCGTTGATTAAAGAACGCGTGCAGTCGTGTCGCAGACGTACTTTACTTCAATTATATAAATATGATAGCGCAAAAAAGAAACTTTGATAATAACTTAGTTTTATGGAAAGCCTTTCGATAATTACTTGATGCTGACCTCAACTATATGGTACATAATTATAACTGTGATATAAAGATCTTACCTCAAAGCCAGCAAATTTCAGAATTAAGTAATTTTTAAGAATTAAGTAATTTTTAAAAAGTGCTATAGCTTAGGTTATTGCACACATAGTGTCATTATTAGTACCCCTAGTAGGTATTGCCGAACTATTCTCTCCATGTATTTCTATACATAACGATTTGCATTTGTAAACGTGAACTTCTTAATTGCGCCCCTGTTGCTTTTTAAATTACAAAATCTTAATTCAACAATGATCGGGATATCTGTAGAAAGTAAAAATGACAGATGTTCATTCTGAAAACAGCCTTTATTTAAGGCGACTTTAAAAAGTAAACCTTACGTATAGAAAGTTCACTTAAACGATCTATATATTGACATATGTAAAATGTATTCTGTACAATTAAGAAGTTAATTGTGACGACTAACTATTCTGGCGACGAAAAGCCTCCATACTACTGTACACATGCGTATTTCCACTGGCAGCATGTGTAACATGATTCATGTGATTTGAACAGTGTTTCGGTTATGTATACGATTACTGTTTTTCAATACTCTTCATAAAAGTATGCGATATTTATTTTATGATGATACATTTTACAAAGAAAGATCATTGAGATTTTTGTATGGATTGAGAAGCTGAAGGTTAATAATTATTATAAGCTCTTCTTAGAAAACCCCGACGCATCCCTCTTCATCGATAAGAAATACTCGAAATTAGTTGAATGAGAACATTCACCGAATAACTGAATTAAATACATTTAAATTAACTTTAAATAGTAAGACCAATCCAGCTTGATCGAAGGTCCTTTAAGATAAATACCAGAACCATTAAAACAAACATGAAGAATGGCAGGAGTCACGGTTCAGACGGACTCACTGCAAACTTTTTTTAAAGCGAGCTAGCATAATTGTTTTCATTCTTTGTTCAATATTGGGTACAATTGCAAACCGTTTAATATTCATTAATTCGATACAACTGTTTAAAAGCAAACAGACACCCAAACCCAATCCAATTAAGCGATCTTCCTTCCAGCAGCGTAGAAACTCAACACAATTATCAGCAAGAAGATCCGATCTTGCTCTAAAGATATAAGGGGGATTAGTGAAATGAATATAAACAAGGAATGTTATTTTCAAAGCTGCAAAAACGGTTCAGCCCTCTATATCATCGGCTAAGTTGAAGAATGATTATATTTAAGGAGGAAGTAGGATAGATTGTACATTACTTTGAACATCTGAAATAAAATGGTCATAAAGAGGAAATTCTATGTCTTCAAGATGTTGTGAGGAAGTGCCTGGACGAATGCATTATAAAAATGAACAGGTGAATATCAATTCACATTTTTTCCATAGAGTTATGAATCTTGAGAAGTGCAAACATAACCTATATTTCAAGTTATAATTAAATCCTTTAAGTAGTTTTGAACTAATATTTCATTATAAAACGAATGAACATGGATTATAGGACAAAACGTACTTCTAACGAGTGTTAAACATTTCTTCTGTGCGTAATGTCGATGATGTAGAAGCCATGTAGACTTTTAGTTCGGACGTTTGCAACAAAACAGGTATATATATTTTGAAGAAATCAGGAACCAAAATGTTCTTATACAAGCACTGTACAGTAAGCTTACATTGCCATCGTCTCACAGACACTGGCAGTCACATTGACTTCTTTATAAGTTAGGCTCATGGTCACACTACATCAGGACCGTGTTAAACTGTTCATTTATTTCTTTTGTTATTTTTTTTTCTTTTACAAAGATGCGTAGGTGAGTCACAGTGTGGGGTGAACCAATGTGACGACGGTGGAACTTGTGTGAAGAACGGTCATAAGGAAACATGTCACTGCAGGAAGAGAAACTCGGGAGAGTTTTGCAAAGAAGGAGGGGTGAGAAATGCAATGATGCAAAGTGCATTTACCTGAAACATGAGTATTTACCCTGTACCATTAAGGGCCGGCAGCCATGCAAAATTCGATTGAAGGTCCAAAATTTAAAAAAAAGTTTAAAATCATCGATTTCTATTTAAACAATTAACAGGCATGATTCATATGTCAGTTGCAACATAAAAAGCTGTGATAAGGAGTTGAGCAAATTTTACGAAATAGTATTTTATCAGATTTCCATTCAAAAACCATTTACGTTTTCCCGGAAATGGCTTTATACTAAAAGAATATGTTTAGGAGACAAATTTATCGGAACTGTCCAAACAACAATGTCTTTGGGCTTTGTGTTGATTGCAGCTATTTTTTTTAAAAGATATACGCATTTTTGTAACCCGTAAATAAATTTCATCCACGATTTTTCATGTTTTGTTTCTGAATAGCTTTCTTATTTCACAACTACCAAGACAATGTTGAATAAGTAGTCTGGGCATGTTGACATAAAAACAAAGTAATAATGTCCTTTCCGAAATAATGTGAATGCCTTTTAATCCAAAATCTGATCAAGTTTTCTTTTCTAAAATATGATTTACTCCGTACTACCCCAAAACATGTCACAAAGAATATATTTTTCACTCCCCAAAAATTCGTTCCTCAGAACTAAATGAAACATGTTTTTTTAAACATGTTCGTTTTTGACCTTCCCCACCGACTATTACATTGTCGCCGGCCCTTAAATGGGTTTTAAACTTTTGGCTACTGAGCTTGTTTCTATAGTTTTTCGCATGAATATTGTATTCATCTCCAGGAGGAAGTTGAAGCTAACCTTTGGTAATAGAGAACCGGTTTACTTAAACCAATGGCGCGTTCAAAGATAAAATTATAACATGTATCATACATGTCTAACATGTAATCTCCATTGTGTCAAAACAATTTTTGTGTATATCCATTGCTAGTTTATTATAGTATGTGGTTTAACTTGACTGAAAAAAGAGAAGGTTACTAGAACGGAAATTTTCAAAGGCATATTGAGCCATGTCCTTTGTCAGTTGTTTACTTTGTCATGCTACAAGGTTCGAGATGAATACCTGGATTGGGATGATTACAGGTTTTTGGAGGGATTGATTCATAATGAAATCAAAAGAGTGTACTAATTTTAAAAGCATTATTTACATAATCATTTTCGATAATACTATATTTTATAAAATTGTTTGTTCTAACAGTCTTCTTCTGGTAACCTCGAGTTCGATCAACGGCCTCAGAATAGAACGGTTAAACGGCAGAACCAGGCGATCGCCGTGTGTCTTGTAAAACCACCTAAACACGGTGACATTGTCGTGTATTCTTGGTTTGTTGATATTTAGTTGCACTCAATCAAGGTTTTCATACATTTCTCTTATATGTTGAACGCAACCTCTTTTGATTTTGAAGTATTGAGTTAATGATATTGCTAAAACGTTGATATGCCAATTTATTCACTATCAACTGACATTGCTTCTTTAAACTTATGGTGTACCCGAAATATATTCAAACAACCTTAATAACATTGAACAATTTGTCTGAAAGTTAAAAGGGTACCTCTAATTATTTTTACTAAATCTACTGTTTAGCGTTTGAAGCATTGAAAAGTAGCAGTATCCACCCAAATCCTAAAAGTAACTGATGTTCTAGTGAAAGCCTTACGCTCATAGACCGCATACAATTATGTAACAAAACCACAAAGATTGAACTGCATGTGTGTAAATTAAATTCTCAGATATTTGAAGGTTGTTTAAAGGAGAGCCAATACCGGAGTACCGAGCATCTACCGGGTATGGAGACCGAGGCAACGGCATTCTAGAGGTACGTGCACTGGTAACAAGATAAAACAGGGCCACTTCTGGATAGGAGTTAAAGTGTGTTTGAATTAAATTGCAAGTTTGAAACTGCATGTTAATGGCTAATATATCAACACAATTGAATATTCAACAAAAAATTACTAAACGCTCAATGACTAAGTAATAGTAATAGTAGTTATGTTCTTGCTTTTTTTTCGTTAAATGACAAAGGCCTATAAATCTTAAATAAAGTTTTGTTGTTTTGTTTGTTACTTTGAATGGTAGACGTCGTTGGTTGATAAATCATATTCGGTATAATATTCGTGCAAACGCCTTTGACTCTTGCTTCTTGAAACATGATCATGGTGCTGTCATATCCTTGGTCTCGTTTTCGGTATCCCCGATAATGTGCTTGTATTTTGGTGCCAAGCGTTAACCTATTCAACTTCGTCTACAACATTTTTCATCGTTTTCAGATTAAAAAGTTTAATGAACAGAATGAAGGCCAGTATACTTGTCTAGCACGGGCAGGAAACCTTACTGCGGAACACATTTTCTCCATGACGATGGTCAATGACTGCAACTTAGGTAGGTTGTGAAAAATACGACAATCAATTGGTGAATTGACACATACTAACTTAAGTACAACATAGTTTACAATTTATTTAAGTTTAGCCCTTATTTCGTATTTTTCCATTAAAAAAGATTACTGGGTATGTCTTCCTGGTAGAATTCATTCCTTATGAGTGATTGGCTAGTCGGTGTTACCACGTGATATTACCGAGGTAGGTGCATAGCTAAATTATGTCATCCGATTAGTATAAACCTTTGTAGCTCAGTGAGTAAGACGCTGGTCTTCAATTTTGGCGACGCTGGCTCGAACCCGGTCTCCGACACAAATTTATTTTTATATTTTGGTACTTTTTTACAATTATGATATCAAAGCGTAACACATTTTATTAGATAATTGTCCTGAGATTCTTTATAGAAAAAAAAATGTGTTGGTGCCAATCTGTGACACAGTCCCTTTAAAGCCAATAGTTGTAATGAGAAAAAGCTTTTACATCAGTATAAAAGAAAGATAATGATATTGACTCGTATTGAAAACAATTGCATTGCGTATAGTATAATGACGCTGAGCTGTATCAATTATATTCTGATGTGCATTTTACGTTATAATAACCTTAGCTTTAATAAAAACGTTATTTAACACTTTTAGCCCTTTGGCTAAGGCTATCTAGACTTCCAAGCAAATTGCCTTATATCATTTTTATAACAATACTTTTAAAAGAAGGAGTTTTATATCGTTTTCTTTATCATTCTAGCATATGTTTTGACATAATAATTATGAAGGGTGTCTCCCTTTACAAGGCCAGATAAATAGTACTTGATTTCACAGCAATTTAATGTGATTCAAATATAACTCTTATTTTCTATTTTTTTAAAGCCGCCCATATCTCAGAGCCGATATTTAACGAAGAGCTCTCAAAAGCGTTAAATAGTTGCCACTGAACGACCGATTTAAAATTTAAATGTTTACCTAGGATTTATAGGTACATTGTCAGCCTTGAGACCCTACCGGTAATGGATTTCTGGGATTGAAACTTAAGAACCAGATTAATTAAAAACTATTTCATTAAAGGTTTTAAAATCGTTCAAAAGTGCAAGATGGTTTTGTCGAATAATCGTTGTTCATTGTGTGTGAATTTCCGGAAAATTATATCATCAGTTTTTTTTCTGCATTTAATTTAAGATCCCATTTAACACACTATGAAACAAGTTTTAGCTATTTTTAGAGCATCAATAGTTTTAAAGACCAACCCACATCATGTGCAAAAAACAAACATTTAAAAATGATTCAACAATAGTATGTCCACATATTGGATCATTTTATTAAAATAAAATAGCTTAAGGTCGTCTACGAAGAAGGCAAACATACAAAAGGACAACATCTCCCTTCGTTTTAGACCTACATTACTATCAAAGTAATCAGAGAGCAAGCTAAATTTATTTGTACACACAATGTCATTTCAGTGTTTATAATATTTACATTTTTATCATCAACTCTTGATATGGTTACGTTCAACAAGACCTTATTTTAAGTAACGTTTTCAAAGGCATGTATCAATAACATAATACCGTATTTTCTTTTCATTTAATCGTTTTGCACAATTGCGTTCAGTACTCCGGTAAAACTATTTTAAAACTGCTGACTAAGATAATTACTTTGTAGTTGGGTTGCAGGAGTCGCTTTTTATAGACAGGTAAAATAAAGATTAACATCACGGAGCGGATCGACTTAAACATTAAAGAATCCAACGAGTCGATCCATCAAGGTATCCACTGCTCGATAAAATACAATTGAAATATTTGGTCATTTAAAAGAATTTCTTCCTAAGGTAATCATAGATTTCAAAACTATTCTTTTCGGAATTGCATAATTTCGTTCATCCAATCTATATTGATAATTATCAATGGTTTTATTTGTCAACATTTTAAGCAGGAGGTTAATCATTTTGTAAAGAAAAATTAATGTAAAATTCATCAATGGAAATACTTTTTGTGTTCAATGTATCATCTGTTGATACGAATGCTAATGTAATTTGCAACCTAAATAATCAAGTGATAAGGGCAGTAACACACAGTACACAAGTTATTGGACCTATGTAAGGCAACTGCATTTATAATTAACCGTCTGGGATCGGAATATTAATACCAACGGATAAAGTTTTATTGATTGATAGATACTAAATAACCTTCCTTTTTAAACTTGTTGTTCATTGCTAAGAGTGCAGTTGACATGACCATTTTCAAATGATCGAGTCTTATAAATATGATTATAAACATATACACCATGCTGCTTAACAGCCATATATTGCTATATGTTACGTTCTAACCTTCACATTCGTAGTAAAACAGTAATGTTTTACGGACTATTATTTAATATTCAACATTAAATTTCTCACTACTCTTTTTTAATTGAGTTTGATTGTAACAACACGTGTATTATAATCAAAAACTAGAATTGTCATATCAGTATATTGTTCTATAGTTGGATGCTTTGCATTGGTAAAACTGTTTCTTTCGTGATGCTCAATACATTGCATAACTGAGATATTTATATCAATGTGCTTACCCAAAACAACAGAAAAATACATAAACTATCATTTTAAAGGAACCAAATATGCTTGTGTATCACCTATAAAAAGTTTAATGAATAACAAAGATAAATAATTGAGTGCATTTCTATGTATTTCATTGAAAATTGATATATTTTAAAAACGTTTTTCGACAAGAGACACCAACTAATGTTTAAACATAAACCCGGTTTAGTGGCAATGGGCAAACGCCAAAGACATAGAACACAAATTCACAAACAAGAAACATAGAACAGCACAAAACCAAATTTAAAATACTTTTGTGGTTAATTATTGGAATCAAAATGTGCATAGATTTGGAATCATAATGTCGATGCATGTATTTGTAACCATTCATAACAAGTTTTACACATAAAAAGACAACATTTTATATGGAAACATTTTCGATCTATAATCACTCAAAAAATGAAGGAATATTTGACCAATTTTCATGCAAAAGGATTGGCAAACCCTAATAAATAGCATTCTAAATATAATAAAACAATGATATGCATAAACCTACCTCAATGTTTACTCAAAATAAATTACTATTTACAGAGGTTGGCATTTTAAAAGTAGACAAAAATACTTCCTGGTTAATTCGGATTTTAAGGTTGCATGTCTTATGAGTCATCAAATTGTTCTTGTTTTTGGCCACTCTCAGAAACGATGTGTTTATAAATAGCCCTTGCGGAAAAATGCGACAGATTACTGAATCAAATGGATAGTTTCACTGTGTAGATAAATGAATGAATTTTCAGAAATTCGATGATGCATTGTTGTTCTCTTTCGATTTTGACCTGTAATTCAGCATGTTCTATCCCCTGTTTCAGTTTTTGTAAAAAAACATAAAAAATACATAATAATTCATTAAAGTTATACTCACCGATGCAGGAGACGTAAATGTATACTTGTAAAGTCATTGACAATCAAAACCATTCTTCAAATATCCGAAATCGGAAGTATAAAATGTCAGACAAATCGTCCCAAGACCGACAGAAAAGCGACATATTACAAAAAATGCTTGTAAAACGTTTTGCTCGTTTTATTTTGTTTCACATAATTAGATATAACCCGTACTACAGTTGATAGATAATTTATTCATGATTATTTTGGTACTATTTTTGGCAGTAAGTATAAATGTTTGCAGGAGTTAAATCCATTGAAGTGAGGAGTGGTATTAAAATTGTGCAGAATAGGGAAGTGTAAAAAACGACGTTATGTTGTTATTGCTACTAAAACACAAGAATGCAACATTTCAGACTAAAAATGCCTGCATCCTTTTGTACCCATATCCCTGCAAAAAATAAACAAATTGAAAAACAAAATAACCCATATATAAATATTAAATATTTCTGTTCAGGGTTCGGTTTTCACGTTGGGGATTAAATATTTGCATTGCCATAACATAAATAGTCAAGTATTACGTTGCGATAGTCTCTTTACTTGCTTAAAAAATAATTATTGCATTGATAGCACGTTGTTTTGAGTGTTGTCTGAAACAGATGAATAAAACACTTACCAAATCCCCAACGCAGTGCTATGTATTCTTCATTCAGGTTTTAAGCATCTATTGCAATTCGGCATTATAATCATTTCAGCGATATAATTGTTGCTAACAATTTGAATTTCAAAAAAGGGTAGAGGTCAAATGTCATTGCCAATATCAACTTTGAGAGATATGTTGACATGCTACTATAAGATGTACCTGATAATTTACCCCGATAATCATCTATAGATCGGCAATATAATACTTATGTAAATAAGCTAATTACGCGTTATAAGGAAATCAATATTCCCATTGGAACCAGTATTTTACATGCTATTAATAAATATAAATATTCAGTTAATTATTTTATTAGTTTAAGATTTTAAAGAAGAATAACAAATTTAATATCAAGTATGGTCACTTCAATCTGCTATATAAATATTTATGCGAAAAGCTACAGAAACAAGCTCAGTAGCACAAAGTTTAACACGGTTTAATGGCTCTGGGTAAACGCCAAAGACACAGAACAAAAAATCACCACAGGAAACATGGAGGAACAGCAAATAACTCCATCAGCAACAGGGTGCATACATACTAAATATACAAAAAAACTAGGTATATTTATAAGAAACGGGAATGCCGATTGAAGAAGACTCATTGGAATGGATATGTATGGGAACAAAAGATATCGCAGATGCTTTAAGTGTCGAGAACTGTGCTAGAAAAAGAATGTTTTAAAAGGAACAGTATAACAACTTTAGTAGTCAACGACTGGAAGTGCTAGATAAAGAACAGTCAAACTCAATGAAACAAAATAATTATGTCGCTGAAAAGTTTATGACTACTGCCAGGTACTATAAGCGAATTTGAATGCATTCTTTGAACATGAAAATCTCAGTTTTCAACCAGAATTCTCCAGCTCGTAATATCAGAATTGGTTCAAACTCCTACTTGTCTGAATGTCTAGAATTCAAGCACTGTTTAATAGTCCAAATGGTCAAAATCTGTATATAGATCTAGCTGTGGTTTCTCAATCCACCATGTTGTGAATACTTTGAAGAGTATGTTAACAAATGTACCATTATATGTCGGTGAATTTGATTGTGTATTAAGAAAAAATGAAAATAAATATTTGGCTTGAAAAGTCATCAAAGTTGTGAGATGTTAAATATATTTGCTGATTTATATATGATTTGAAAGGTATATGTATCTTTTTTATATTTATTATGTACGAAAAAAGTACTTGATTTAAAAATGAAAATGCGCGTAATCCTTTACAGGGATAATAGAAGCACAACTGATTGTATTTTTGTACATATAAATACATAATAATGTTGTATTGCAAAAACGGAAATATAACTGTTCATGTCTTGTGCATGTGTTGAATACTTTTACTCATGAAGCATTTGGGGAAAAAACTACTGGAATCTTGAATTATTTGTATATTGGTTTATATGATGACAATTATATATGCCAGAGTTAAATCCCGTGTCTAATGATATGCTGACTGTTTCGATGTGTTACCTGGTGTGAAAGAGAAAGAATCCTTTCATCGTTACTGTCCGTATTTGTTATGAATAGTTTTATAGATTGCATTACCAAAGAATTGTTTTTGAAAATGAAAATTTAATTGTAATGTCATATGATCATTATCCAAATAATCATGCACGGCTCTGAATTATTGGGTTTATATAATACTCACGAGGTAGACAACCTGCATTACAAATTTTATAGATATGTAACCATCGCATCCAATGCTGTCGTTCGTGGTTTATTGGATGGTTTCCCTCTAGTTGTCTTCGGGAAACAGAAAGCTATAAACTGCTTGATTAAAATACCACTTGATAGGACTTTCAATCCATAAAATTTGATATGCACAATTGATTTGATTGTTAATCTTTTCATTAAAGAGGGTTTCAGGGGACCAACAAATGAAGAAGGGATTGTGGGCAACAAGGTCTTCCTGGCATGCTATGTCCTTAATGCAAAAGAGGTACTTTGGAGAAAGGACGGTGAGGTCATCGATTTTGAAGAAAACACAAGAATGAAGGTCAATTATAATGTTTTCATTAGCAGTTCGGAACACTTATTTCTGTTAACTATTTCTTATAAGGAAAACAATGTCAATTGAAAAATATGTTCGTTCTTATTTGTATTTGTACCGTTATGTCCAACAGATCTGATTATGAACCAAGAAGAATCTAAATGAATTTAATAACTTTAAGAATATAATCATGCCTGAATTTATGTTTGTAATTGGTCGTTTTGTACTTCCAGATTTTGACTTCACCAACATAAAGATTTACCAAATTATTTCTTTAGACGATCTGATTTTGATTTCGTGTTCAGAATTGTTACATTTAACACAACACATGTATTCAATATGAAATGAATTTACCGATGTCTCAATGTTTCACGTATAAATATTAATATAGAAAACTACAGAAACAAGCTCAGTAGCCAACAGTTTAAATAGAAACCCCGTTTAATAGCACAGGGTAAACGCCAAAGACATATAACACACAAATAAAAAGTCACAAACAAGAAATGTTAGTAAAATGTGAAATTATTGGCGGTTTAAACCCCACTCTTATCCCATCATTTTTCAAAAACGACATTTTAATGAGTGTGTGTTCTGTCAGTGGTGTTTATATATGTGTCTGTGGCCTGAGCTTGTCCATGTAGGTTACATTGTTTTAAATGAACTTGGTATTAGTTGATTGGATCTTCTTTTTTATACTTCATTCCGGTATATTGTTTCTTGGTTCAAAGGTACTGTAATTTACCCGGTATTTGTCTTGTGTATATTCCTTGGATTTGTAGCACCTTTCAAACCATTACCTGCAAATCTCAAATTTGGAATTAGAAGACGAAGGGGACTACTCGTGTGAAGCTACTGACTTCGAAAATTGTGGAAGCGAGAGGACTGCGCATCTCAAGGTTTTTCAAGCTGGAGCACACAGCAAATGTAAGTGTTTTTATTAATCTGATTCCAGAATAAGACTCATATGGATATCTGTTTTAAATAAAGTACTAAAAAGACATGGTCGCAAAGAACACAATACAATAGGCATTTGAAATAAATGATCTCCACTGCAAGCAAAAAATCAATACAAAAAACATAAATTGTTTCCACAGTGCCTATTGCAGCAATACTGGGAAATAATGGTACAGTGCAATCATTTGAAACTTATTAAGAAGGCATTTTGATTCGAAAAAAAACGGTAAAATATATAAAGTTGTTGGTTATGTGATAAAAGTCAAAACTACCTGACACAATTAAAGAAGTTCATTTCTGATTCCATTTGGGAATAAACAATTGAAGCAAGTTTCTTAAACTTACGTTTCATGAGATGGCGGTTGCAGAGCGAAATATATTCATTGTCGTTATAATTAAAAATCGTATTATGGATTGTACCTGGACATTTCAGACTGTGGTAGATCAGTGCAAGACCAAGCAAGGGAATCTAGGGCTACTTCCTATATTTCAAAAGGAGACGACGCTGACCAGAAAGAACACCCTTGGCATGTCACAATGCTCCGAGCTGATGTATGTACAAGTTCATACAATGTTTTAACCTTTCTTCAACAAAATGTTACATGTGATCTACAGACTTTCTAACTATTATCAGATATAAATTTAGATTAGTCCTTCTTATTGTGAAATATTCATGTTTTTTGTTAACATGATGAGATTTTTTTCAAAACCATGTAATGGAATATATGCTTGTATATAAAATGGCATTTGTTGTTGTTTATTCCGAATAACGAGCCTAATGGTATGTTAACGTAACGTTATTTGAGATATGATGTCGTTAAAAGTGTGTCCAAGCTATGTGGCCGCTAACGTTTGATTTGGGTGAGTAAGTGTACTAAATTTGACCCCCAAATCAAAACCACTTTAAAACAAAAAAAATCGTTCACAACTAACTAATGAGCATTATAAACACTAGGTGAGATTAATCAGTTATATATTGCATGTAAATTGATCTTGCGATACATACTATTTAAGGAAAATGGAACGCTGTCCCTGATTTGTGGAGCAACGGTTATATCCCAGAACTATCTAATCACAGCGGCCCACTGCATCATCAGTTTCCCGGGAGGAAAGGAGAAATTTATGCCCAAAAATGTTAAACTCAATTTTGGTTCGTAAAATAATCGCTTTTTTCGACTCGAATGTTTTGTTGGTGTCAATAATAAATCTTCTATGTATCACAGACAGTGTATTGCGCTTAAAATCAATTCAAAGTCAGGGACTTATACCGATGACTGTATACTTTATCGACACTTCAAACCTTAAGAAGATGCCCTTGCTCTCCAGAGATGGGACATGGGAGAATGACTGGCATTCGGAAATCATCCCAAAAGATGCCTGGATGGCAGGCAAAGATGAAGGAGTGACTGGTTCATGGAACTTCATCCCTTTGAATGCTATAACGGCCTCAGCGACTGTCACATACACGTTTATCCGAATAAATGCCTTGACGGGCTCCAAAAATAGGAGAGAAACTGATTCATGGAATTCCGTCCCCGTAAATGCTTTGACGGTCTCAGAAGATGGGAGAATGACGGGCGTACGGAATGCCATCTCTTGAAATGCCTGGAAGTTCTCCAAACATTGATAATGACTGGCCTACAAAATTCCATTCCAAGAAATGCCTGGACGGCAGCCAATAATGGGAGAAAATTGTCTGACGGAATTCCATATTCAGAAATGCCTCAAAAGATCGGAGTATGAGAGGCATATGGAATTCCATTAAAAAAAGCCTTGACGACTTCCAAAGATTGGAGAATGACTAGCCTACGAAATTTTATCCCTAGAAAAATTTGACAGCCGCAAGAGATTGGTGAAGAATTCAATTCCTAGAAATGTCTTAATGGGGTTTATGACTTGCTAAAGAAGTTGACTTCAAAAACATGAGAAGAACTAGTTCATAAAATTCAATCCGTTCAAATTCCTGGACGCGTCGAAAATCTAGCTTTTGGAATGTGGCCTCCTAATACGGGGGAAGAACTGGCTCATGCCAGAAATATGGATTTAACAAATGAAAACAGAAGCCAGTGGACATGGACAGAAAAATGTCAATTCAGCAACATAGTTAGGCCTCAACATCCACAAATCGCTTATATGAACCCCTATAAATATAAACACTTTCACAGAAAGCAAACAACGTCCGATTTTAACTTACAACCAACTCAGGTTTACTTAAGAAATCTACATATCAACCTAAAATACATCTAATTGCGCATAACTAATAAAGAAAAAGGAAGCCAGTAATTCAGCCCTACAATGTTTATAGACGGTTCTCAACATCGAATCATCGATAAATGGGAACTACCATGTCAAAACTGTCACCAAGAAAGCAAAACATCAACTCTCTACAATAAAGCTTTTACTAATGCACTAAAAATACTAAGGTAATATACTTCTAGCGCGTGTTGAGGTCCGTCACAGAGAACGCCACCGTCATTTGTGACATTTTCACGGACACCAATATTCTGGAGTTGGATCTGTGCAGCTTAGTTCGTCAAGATTGGTCTTTAAACGAAACTGTAGCGCTAGCCTCGTCACTTCAGTGCAGAGCTCAAGAAAAGGATGCAATGATGTATTGTATATTGTTATATGATTAAAACCCCCATAACGTATCTTAAACGCACCAGCCGTGTTCGAGACTGCTTGCATTGTCCCATTTGCATGGACACTGTTCTGCCAGAAGTTATACTTCCAAGTCACCATCGTATTCTGACACAGTCTTCACCCATCAGTAGTAACCTGCGCAACAATCGAGAACTTTAAAAGGGAACTACAGACTGTCTCCCACCGCTAGAAATCATATTCCTTTTGTTATAATTATGTCCGAAGGCCCAAATTCGCGCGATGCTGCTCATATTGAAACTTTACAAATTATATTGCACCGTCATACCTAATTGACCGGCAAACATTCTAACAAATACAGCAATTTGGTTTAAAAATATTTACATGCGCAGACATTGTTATACTTTTTAGGAAGAAAATATTTCAAATAAAACCGATTTGTCGTGTTTTTATATTTATAATCGCACTTTTTCAGCCAGTAACCGATGCACGACATCTAACGATATGAAGACATTTAAAAGATATATTATTCATGAGGACTTCAACAAGACTGCTCTATTTGATAGCGACATTGCATTGATAGAACTTGATGAACCGCTAGAATATTCGTCAAATATCAGACCAGCGTGTCTTCAAGACTCGACATACATCAACAGAAGATTGTTGGAAGATAGACGGACTTCCTTATCTTGGGGAAGGGTCGTTGGATGTGGAAGGCAGGGATCGCGTGGAAGCTCGAATTTGCCAGAGAATTTTCAGGTAATCGTTAACATTGTTTTAGTGTGTTATATCATTTAAATCTGTCAAAATTGGCAGAAATGGTGTTTTTTTAATATGTTACGAAATGTCTAATTTAAAGGGACCGAATTATTTAAATGCATTTGTTTAAGAAATTACCTTACAATATATTTAGTTTAAGGATGAACTTCTTGGACTGTAGATAGTCGAACCTTGCATAAGTCAATCTTAATTGTTGCTCCATTCGGAATCATGTATTTACATTATATGACGAACTTTTCGTTGAATACTAGAATACATTCCCATATCTCCACGGACAAATATTTTATTATCTAGAGTATCTCTAAATATGTCATTTGAGCACTTCTTATCCAACCTATGGAGGGAGTCAACAACTAAATAAGTAACAATGCATGAATACATGGCCAATATTCACTGTTATGTCTTATAAAACAATCAGTATAAGTATTTCAACGAACCTGAATTGAAGATCTATGTATCATAAACCCGAAACGAAAGTTGGGATTAATTTTTATATGATCCATATGCATATTGTAATAAAAAGGTTGACATATTCTTTGTTATTATTTTGAAATGATTTGAATAAAAAAAAAATGAATCGATATAAATCTTAATTTGAACGACTAGAATTAAGAAAAAAATGATCTCCACAAATTGGTAAGACTCGTTACCCGCTGCCGTTGATGATAATTAGGTAATTCATTATGTCCATTTTATTGTATAATGTTAAACTCATATAACTAACTTAAATATTCATAAGAATACAACCTGCGTTTACAGCCAATACAATTCCAGATAGGCAATAGGTACTAGACTTAATCGTTAAGAATTCCAACTGTTGTGGGTGCGTCGGATTTTGCGTTGACATTTTGTCAGCCATTGATGTTGTATTCTAAGTAAGTTAGTTGACCTGAAGTCAAACTTTTATGATTAAGAAAGGCTCGTTTGCTACGCTCATTCCACCCTTTTTTAATCATTAAAATTTAATTGATGTCATCTTACTATTACAAACATAACAAAGAATATTAAATGTGTACAGATAAGAAAATATTAGCCTTTATTAACATTTAAAAGCTACGTTGCTCCAAATTTCACAGTTAAAATAGCTGTATCAATCGCTCATATTTTTTGCATTAACCTTCATTGTGTCCCTTTAAACCAGTTTAATTTGTTCGTTTCATATGGTCATATGTTAAAAAAGTACATGCAGGTCATCAGTAATGCCAATATGTGTTATTTGTGCCATATTTCCAACACTGTAAGTCGAAACATTTGTTAGGCTTTGATGTATGAAGAATCAGGAAGTTAAACAGTTCATGGTCATTACTGCTATGTGCCTAGCGAACATGTGGGTATTGTCACTGTAGCATATTAACAATAATTAAGTTAATACCTTGAACAAAATTGTATTATTTGTGAGGTACTGTGAAAACAACAGTTCTTGCCTAACTCTACAACAATAACATCCATCAGTATGAACCTAGCTTTACATGTGACTAAAGGTCACCTTTAACCCGTGTATATTTAAAAATAGTTTCGAGGTAAAGCCATGGTACGTTTTGGAGACGACAAGGCCAACTCTATGACAGCTCAATGACCTTTTCGAACGAAAACAAAACGTACTAAAGACACACATTGAAGCATCATCCTTCCAACTCCATTAAATCAGCGCAGCAAAATCATAAAATTAATCATTCTCAACTTCATTCTATCGTTTTATAAACATTTTTATAACAATGTAAATGTCTCAATTCTATACTAACGAACATTTAAAGACTGAAGACTGTGTTAATGAATATATTCAGTTGAGAATTCCATTCCTAACGCTGTCAAATCATTTAAACTGAGTTCACTTCTTTATGTTATGTGTTATACAGGATGTTACAACGTTACACAAAAAAGTCACTTATGTGTTGTTGCGTTGAAACAAATGTTTAATTAAAAATACAAAACATTTTAATGTACATATATTTTTAATAATTTTATACTTAACGTCAGTGTGTAATTTAGGGGCTCGTTCACAACTGGTAGTTTCGACTTCAAAACAAAATGTGTGATTTTTTCATAAAAAATCCTGCATGATTTGTATTACCAGATAACTCTAAACTTGATGAATACCTCAGAATATATATTATAAATCATATGAAAGGACAGATATTCTAAATAGAAAACTATTAGTCTGCTCGTTTAACGCTTCCGTTTAAACCGGTTTAATTTGCCAGTGAACACATTCGTTTTCACTCGATGTCCCTAGGTGGTTACTTACGAAATTCCGTACGGGCCATCGCCTGTGAATGAGTTTATGTTAAATGCGTTTCTCGATAGTACACTGATAAAAATGCAGAATCACGACATTGTGATAACGAAAACGCGACAGTAAGATGATGAAAACGCAACAGTACGTGCACGAAAATATGACAGTACGATGACGATAATGCGATATGCTATCTTGTTTTACTCATCGTATTGTCGCGTTTTCACCATCGTTATATCGTAATATCGCGTCTTCGTTGTCGTAGTAGTTACGGTCGCAATATATGTATCGTATTGTTGCGTTATCATCATTTTTCTGTCCCGGTATCATCATCTTACATTCGAGTTCTCATAATCGTACTGTCGCATTGTCTTTAATTTTTGAAATAATATATTCACCAGAAGGGAAACATAATTTTTCAAATCTGCCAAACATAATTTTTTATTAATCAGCAGTAAGATGATTTTACCTTTATCAGGTGAAGCATTTTAAGTTTACAAATGCAAATTGATAAACATAATAAATCTGCTTAGTGTTGAAAATGATACAGCTACTGTTAAAATCTACGAGTAAATTAAAGTGTATTCAATTCACAACGATTGTGAAGGAAGTTATAAAATAATATGCTAGTGTTTTGCCGATGATCGAGTATAATCGACAATTGATCGGAAAAGCCTACGTCGGCGACAATCGATAGTGAAATTTAAACAATCGATTATAGGAACAAGGGAGGTAACCGCTACCGATTACCAGTAAAACTTTTGTCATGAAAATATTGTTTCTGGTTAATGATAGTTAATGTTGGAATGTTAAGGTGTTACTATATTAATATCTAGTCATATTCTTATCAAGTCTGTACGTCACTACAATACCTTATTACAATTGTCTTTGTAATTTTACTGCTGAAAGGATTGGTTCGCTCATGTTTGTGGTTTACAAGTGATTTTTAAAACATGTTACTCTTTACTTCCTACCATGTAAGAATTTAGTTTTCTCAGTTTTCTGAAACGACATGTTCTTGTTAGACGTATAGAATATTCAATTGCTTATTGTACTTGTTACTGACTGATTATTAAACAAAAATGATACCTTTCTTTGTGTTCATTTTACACATATATACAATATTGAAAGTAAGACAAAAATTAGAGCCTCTAGTGGTATCATGGTCTGTAAAAGTAACTTGTTAACACTAAAAGTTTTTTTAATAAATATTGTAATTTATACAAAGAAATGTACAAACAATATTGTAAGGGAACATTTGTGCTTAAATCTGGTGTATGCATCTATTTTATTTGTATGCCTTAACTATGATGAACAAAGATAATTAAATAATGATTAAATCGACTAATAATCCATCATTTATCATTTTCAAAAAGTGATTATCGATAGTATTTTTCTGTCTGATTCCCAACATTAGAATATGCTAAGTCACCGTTGTTGATACGATATTGCACAAAAGTTTGGTCTTGCGTTTTGGGGGAAATCGGAACTCGGCTTGGTTTTCGCATAAATATTGGTGATCACAAACCAAACTCACATGCCCAGGCCGCCATTCGGGTCCATGTCTCCTAGATGAGACCACTGCGCTAACCGGACAACCTTTATACCGTATCTACCGATACACCTGTCTTAAATCAATTGACAAATGCCGTTTCTTTATATAATTTCGAACACTAAAGCCTTTAAGTATTCGAAGTTATACTTTATTCAATGGGATGGTAGGGTTTTTCAAATCAGCCGTACATTTCATTGGGTAAATCAGCAGTCGGAAGTTATTCTCTTATTGACATGTAAAAACATATTTGCTAGTTTGATTTTTTTCAGAGCCTTTATATGCCATATGTGAAAAGGGAGGACTGCATTTACAATTTGAACGGGAGCAGATTCCAAGTTATACTAACAAACAATATGTTCTGTGCCGGAAAACTTGTGAGTGTTCTGAAATATAACATTTGTATGCATATTGTAAACTAATATCTGCAAGTTGGGCTTTTTCAACGCCACTATTTGCCATATGTGACAAAAAGTACATTTCATAAACAATCTAGAAAAAGGCGCATTAAAGTTCGAAAAGACTATGAACTAACAAACAAGATGTTTAGAGCATAGAACAGGGCTACCTAGAACAGTGAATTTTAAAAACGATTTTGTTCCTTATTTATGTGTTATTTTTAAGAAGTTATCTTTTAAACGATTGTTTAGATTGTAATGATGAATTGGTGTCAAATTAAGTAGTGGCTAAAGGTATTTATTACAAATTGATGGAAATAAAAAACTTTTAAGGTTCAATTCAATAACAGCCAATACTGATATATATGTAACATTACTAATTTTGCAATTAGTTGCTCGTTGGCAACAATAATGATAAAAAAGATTTGTTTATAATTTCAAAGGTCACACACACAGATCCAAGATTATATTGAATATAGGCCAAGTATAGTTTTAAACATAAAGTTATAATGAAATACAACTTTCGTTTAGAACTTTAGTTACATGTAAGGCTACACATTGATTATAACAGTCAATTGTAAATATTCAGCTATATTTGTTTGTTCTTACGCCAATAATATTTTTTATCAGTAGCTATATTTCAGGATAAAAAGAACCTGTAATAAATTTCAAATTTCAGAACCGCGACGTGGGTGACGTGTGTGCTGGAGACGCCGGTGGCGGTCTGCTCATGGAGGTGCATGGAGAGTTCCGATGGGTTCTCACCGGCATAGTGTCCTTCGGAATCGGGGGATGCGACAATCCGCACAGCTACAGCATGTTCACGAACGTGGGAAACTTCTACGAGTGGATCATTGAACACACTCATTTCACAGAGGAGGTAGTGGACACGTCGTTTATGGATGAGTAAAAAAACTTTGCCTCAGCAGTGACATTTTGAAATAGTTTATGAATTAAATTATATGAAATGAAAACGTGCTCCATGCCTAACTGATATCAGCAAAAGGATAACTGATTTGATTGAGTACTTGTGTGGTCGTCATATAACTTCAATGTCTTGAGATTTGTTTTGGTATATTTAAAAAAAAAATGTTATTAAATACGGTGATCGCTGTTGCCGCAAGAGGACTATTTTTGTAACCTTTAGAAAATGTGTCCGAATTATTAAAACGATTGTGCTGCATTGTGTATATCATTATTCCAACTTTAAGTGTGGCAAAATGTTCATTAATGTCAAGTCATATGTGTTAATCATCTTACTTTGTATCAAAGAATAATTTATTTAACCCATACGAGAAACCAAATATTTAAAAAACAAAAAATGAATTGTAAATTTGATTTGCTTCTGTTTGATAATCCCGAATTTGCTCAGTGCTTACAAAAAACACAAATAGAAGACAACATTAAAAATAATCTTGTTGTACAAGGAAAATGAAAGCATTACATTTGAGGTGATATTGGATTATTTAGTGTTATATCTCTGATGAAAACTGTATTAAACGACGTAACTGTACGTAAAAAAGTCTTAACATTTAAAATTGTCTGCAGTGGTTAGTTTGTCGAAACATAGTAGCATTTACCTTATTCGGGATTGTTGGGATGAGAGGGAGGTTGTGCACTGGTTTAAACCCCCAGTATCTTTTAATTTCTCAGACCGTTCAAAGACGGTACCTGAATATCCTTGATGAACACACCTGTTTTTTAATAATATGTACTGTGTTGTTTGTGGAGTTGTGTGCTATTGTTCCATGTTTCAGGTTGGCGAATGTTTGTTTTAGTGTTCTATGTCTTTGGCGTTTACCGTGTGCCATTCAACAGGTTTTATGTTTAAACATTTGGCTAATGGCCTTGTTTCTGTAGTTTTTCATACAAACATTAAATAGAACATTATTGTCAAGCTCATGCCCTCGCCAACAGGATCGTATGACAGATTCATATCAATGATTTACGAAAGGTTTTACAACCCGAACCAGGTTTCCGGAACCACACAATCTGCATTTAATAATAGTAACAACAGCTAAATTTCTAATTTGTCATGATTTGGTTTATTATTTAGATGTTTACAAATGCAAACTTATCAATATAAAGGCATCCACTTTGCATTTCGCAGTTATTACTATGAATGAAAGCATTTATTTTTGTCTTTATGCCGTTTTCAGAACGGCGCCGATTCAGCGTTTAGAGACCAAACAGTAAGATTTTCAGGCTCAATAGGCTTCATGTTTGTAGGATGAGATGATGCATGTAAATAGTTATGTTTGTTAAAGAAAACTAAAAAGTCGAGGTATTGTAAAAATTAAAAATATATGTTGGTCATATAACTTGGAACAACTTATTGTTGTGTTTAAAAAATTATCAAATTATCAAAAAATTACGCAGCACCCATAGTTTGTAAACGGACTGACAAAAATGCTTTCAAATTCGTTTATTCTCCGATTCTTTTGATTAAGATTTTTCAGACAAAATCACATAATCTAGTTTGCTTGCTGGAGCAAGGAATTCGCAAAATAATGTCAATTATCCATTAAAGTGTGAAACGACTTATACGTCTGCGCATGACAAGACGACAAGTACTGGTTTACAACTGGATCGTTTCTATTTTGAATTTAACTGAAAATTAGGGGACCATGAATTGGTGCCTGCTATAAGCTGGGTGCCTCACTGAATAGAACCTGACCCGTTTGAAGCTAGTCCATCGGGAACATTTTGGTGGAAAGTTCAAGACCAGTTCCATACCGAAGATCAGGTCGTCTATAGGATGGAGACTGACTGATGATTTGGTTTGGTTTTACCTAGGAGAAGGAGAGAAACTTCGCTAGCTCTAAATATTAAAGTGCCTTCGTCTGAACATAAGGGACTAGTCTGATCAATACACGATATGTTTTTTTTTTCTCGTTTTCCGCTGTTTCACGCCATTGATGTTTAATATTCCAGGCTTAACATACATCAAACATGTATAAGAAGGAAGAAAAAGAACTCAAAGGAAATCCTAAAAGGAAAAATGTTAAGCAAATGGCATTCAATTAAAATGAATATGTAAGAAGCCTAATTGGACAAGGTTTGATTACTGTTATTAAGATAAAGTCTAATCGGCATATACTCAATACGAGTAAATTTTTCCTGAATCTTGCACGGAAATGCTGACTATTCTACAGACTTGATTTTATTTAGAAAGTTTAACTAGAAAAGTGTCCTTATTATGCGTTTCACGAACGTCCTAGTGTTAATAAAACGTTGTTTTTTGGTAAATTCACCTGACGCCGCTGAAGATACCTCGATATTAAAACTTAAAATACTTCCGTTCTGCGTTTATACAGTGTTATCTGAATGATTTATTTTTTGGTTGATATCCAAGTATAAAACATGACTAAAACACTATCTAAATTCAACTTTCATAAACTCGAATAACCATTAAAATTTCTAAGTAAAAAAATGGTGATTTGGAGTCTGAGCTGCAAGATGTTGGCGAATGCTTTAAGAAAGTTAGGTAGTTTGGAACATGTTTTCGCTAGGCAATACACTATGTATCCAAAAGATCATATAGATTATTACTCAAGTTGACGAAAAATAAGTGATATTGAAATGTCGAGCTTAGCACTACATTCTATATTTCAAAAGATCATAACGAGCTGAAAGAAAAATATTGATATAGGAAATAATTTGAAGGCTAAAAAGTCCAAAAACATTGAAATAGATAATTTTCTTGGTTTAAACAGTATTTATTTTATAATAAATATACATTTACAACTTGCACACATGATAAACAGAATTGAGGAGAAAACCATTGTCTTGTATGAAACCCCTTGATAATCTCACACATGAAAATGTCTCTCTTTAAATATTTTATTTACCTAAAATCGGATTCTATCGCCGTCGATGAAGAAAAAATAAAAAACCATATGTCGAGAAAATAATTCCTTTCTGTGAACAATACCTTGCCATTGCAAACGTTCGCACAAGCTTCATGATTAATCGTAACAGTCGCATTCGTTGCTATATCTACATTTCGAAGTGCAAAATTGTGGCCAGTTTTATTCTACAAAATTGTTGTCAAGGAAAAGGCATTTGATAAACTCAAAGACTCGAACTTCCATGTGGACGATCAGTTCCCATATAAAGTCCAGGAACACCGAAAAGACCTTGTTCCGTATCGGATCCAAGCTTTTAAAATATGTAAACAATTACGACATTTTGCATTTTTGCAAGACATTGCATTCTGAGGTAACCAATACTTGTATTGACTATTTTGAGCGTGTCTCATGTCCAAAACTTGTATTTAAAAAGGAAACAAAACGTGGCAGTGGAGAGTTACTTCCATAATATAAGAGGAAGAATTCTGGACATATCAAACTTATTGATTTAAATAAGAATGGTCATTTGGGTATCAAACTATGTTTATCCTGTATTGGAAATGATGCACTGTTACATTCACCCTGACGACTCCACCGTTGGTAAAAGTAAACTTTATTGGAATCCAATTTATAAATAACTTTGCTAATGATACCCATTTGCTTGGTGACGTCATCGTGACTGGTGTCCTAACGAGAATAAGTCAACGGTCAGACTTAGTTGAAAATGTTCAACTGCATTGATATGTAAACATGCCTGAAGACAATAGCAGTGGTATGGCTAATAATTTACCTCTACGTTAATCCACAGATACCCTTTCAAATAGCTTTAGAAATACCTGATATCGCTCTATAAGGAATGTAATATTTGTATTGTCAGTTGGTGCACTGATACTGGTACTTTTACATGTTATAAATACAAAAGAAATTATGTAGGAGGCATCTACTACCGATCAAGTATCCTGGACCAAAGTCGTTACTGTGCCTATCCATAAAGTAGCTGATAGAACTTATTAATCTAACTATAGAGGAATTACATACGTTAATGTTATGGCCAAATTATATTCGCTAAAAAACTCAAGAATAATATAATTCAAGTATGTTAAGTTCTTGATCATTAAACGATAAACTTACATTAACTTTCATCTATACACCATTGCATTGGTCTACCCATCTGTTACACTGAGTCATTGTATTGTTTGTACTAAAGTGTTAAAGTCTTAACCTTTCTCGATTTTCTAGCTACAACAGTAACGACGACAACCACGACAGTTACTACTACCGGTTTCCATGGTACGTTAACACATTATGACATATCACTGATCTCATTATATTTTTCAAAGAAGGGACTGTATGTGATTGGTCATTTTAAGATTAGACCGTGACTCATTAAAAAATGTAAAGAAAAAAAACATAAGTTGATCACTGAGTATGTCATCACGGTCCTATATACAAATCGACTCAATCACGTACACAAATAACCAAAATATAGTGCACGTTATAGATTGGCCGATTTCATGCGATCAGCAATTTAAATGATGTTTTGCGATCAATTCTAAAAGTGTTTTTCAGGTCTTTTTGTTTGTTTCCACTAACACGGCCGACCCTACTGTGTCATCCCGACTCTACCCATTTTAGGCGTGGTTAGGATGTTTTCCTAATTTCCTAAAAATATGTTCATTTTCCTGAGTAAACATGTTAAAATCTGACCATTTTATATCTTAACTTTTAACAAAAGCAATAAACCTTGATATAAGTCGTTTTGGTACGGAATCCCTGTTCTCAAAAAAACAGAGAAAGAAAACAAGTTATGCCTACCTACCAAACCTTTTTGAGATGATAGTGCAAACAATGAACATTTTTTGGCCTGAGTATGATATATGAAAAGTTATAAATATATGTTAATCAAGATTTTGTTTTGCGTGTAAAAAGTGTATTTACATATAGTGATATTCATAAAGCGAGTGTTCAAGCCTGGGCTTACATATATAACGGCAGAACCTTTATCAATAGAACCAATTTTGATACACCCTACAATGAAGAGCCGTAAATGTTTTATGTTCTGATATTTCATTTTTTTTGTTCAATGAACGTCCTTCTTCTTGGTAAAATCGGATCCTATTTTCTAAAGGTGTAGTGCTATTTGGTTAATAAGGTATTCTACTTATATCTACCATAAAACAGTAACGGTGTTCCCATCGTCGGCAACCACGGTACTTTTTTACGTTACACTTCATTCATAACATAGCGCAGTAGTTTATTGGGCAGTGTGGTGTTCCATACCATTGCATTGGGATAATTTTACATGCTTGTGTGTACGGTACAGCGCATCCTGCACCAGAGTGGACATCTTGGGAGCAGTACGCCGCGTGCCAGGTGACGTGCGCTACTGGCTACGAAAACACCATTCGCTCATCCAGGGGGATAACCGTGCTTGTCTACTTCTCCCTTGCGACGGCATCAAGCCGCTCTTTTGAACATGCTCAAGTAAAGTGACACTAGCACCATTGATTTTGATGTTTATGTTAGCTGGATTATGACGATAGCTGCAAACTGGCTGATATTAGCCATTCTCGAGTCAGTTTATCTGGTTGAAACAATTACTGGTGTCCTTAGAACGTTCTGCATCAACGTATCAAATGTCTCTCATCAATAAGTTGTTCGCTGATAAATACAAGTTTTACATTGAGTTACAAAACATTCATGAAAGCATATATTTATTCAAGTCGACGGAGCATGGCTGGAATGGTCAGGATGGTCGCACTGCACGGTGACGTGTGGGGGCGGGGCACGACTGCGGACCCGACAGTGCGTCTTTACGGTCGAGTTCCGACACGGGGACCCATGCACAGGCAATTCAGCGGAGATGGCCACATGCGCAGATCAAACGTGCCCGGGCAAGCTTAGTTAGTAAACGGAACATTTAATTTGCTCAATTTTAAACAACAATGATAAGTGGAAAATGATATATTTATATATTGAACATACTACATTACTTTGAATGACAATGACTTCTTTATTATCCAGTGCTGGTTCAGTGGTCTGAATGGGTGGGTTGGTCAGCTTCGGCGGTTTCGTGAGGGGGCGGTCTCATCACGCGATCCGAGTGGTCGCGTATGCACGGAAAACGTCCAGCAGACCAAACTGTGTAACAACGGGGCATGTCCAGGTAAACATGTATATACAGCAGCTACCAAAGTGTCTGGTGTGTTAATACGTTTATCAATAACAGGAATATATTTCAGAACATTACTGTACGATCGTCACAATGCAGAAATTGAAAAGTGATGTTTTATTTTGTATTTTTCAAGTTTCTACTTCTTCGCAGAAGCACTTTTTTCCACTGGGACAAGTTCATAGTTTTGCAATATTTTTACGTTCGAATGTAAACGGAATGTCAAAAGATTCTAAACACCTCTTTTTTACATTTGCTAAACTTCTTATTTAAACAAATGTTGCGAAGTATATATTAATTTCCAAAGAAAAATGTTTGTTTTTTTACTTTATTTATTTTTGGCTTCAGTTATCCGCACACTCTGTATTGTGAATGTCACTAAAGGGAACTAAAATAGAAATTAAGTAACATGTATCATTTACATTAATCTTTTGCTGGAAAAGTTATTCAACACGACATCTGACTTGATTCATTAGTCGGCGCCCAGACTATATTTGATATTACTTTAGAAATATTCCAACTTAGGGACTAGTTCATAAATTGCAGAACAATGCTTTCAATAGTTTCGACATTGCATGATAAAATATGAAGTTTAGTATGTTTTATAAAACTTTACACTTTAATTGATAATGAAACCTTAAATTATAATAGCCGTACTTATCTTTTTGAAAATTTTGATTTCAAATACCAACTTAATCATAACAACTCGGCCATCTCCGAGATAGATACAGGCCGAGGTGTTCCAATTGATATAAAAAAGATGAAGGTTACACGATACTATTACAATCTCCTTTATGTTTGTAAACCTCATACGCAGTAATCTTCCTTGGTGGCAACAAAAATGCCGAGTTTTAAAAAATTAACCTTGAGCTTAATTGTTTGTTTTGAAAATGTCATTCCAAAGAATGAACTCGAGATAATTCCCTCTTGATGTATATTATTTTTATCCCCGTTCTATATACTCATATGAGTGAATTGTGTTACAAAACCTTTAAAAAATATAAAGCAAGGACTTTACATAACATGCCGGTACAAATAAAAGGTGAGTTTCATGCTATTGAAATCTATGTTAGACCATTGACTCTATTTCTTCCGAAGAAACGTATGTATATTTTTGTTATAATTTAGTTTGTGCCGGAGGATTAAAGTGGGAAAATAAAACAGAATACCTATAATTTTGGGCTTAAACTATTGTAACGATAACATTCACCTTATCCTTTGAGCATACGTACATGCAACATAAACAAAACTTTTATTATTGAAATAATAAACATTTTGGTTATCTGCACGCACGTTTTTCTTCTAATTTCATTGCGCCGACTTGTCATTGTTTGACTTAACTTATTTTGATACTGACTAGCGGACGGTGTATGGTTGTCATGGCAGCCGTGGACAAAGTGTGACGTTTCCCGTGCTAACGGGACTCGCCAGCGCTATAGGGAATGTTTCGTCTACACCGCAGCCCCAAAGGGAAGTAACTGCACCGGTACGGATGTTGAAACCACACCATGCAGTACAGGCTCTTGTCAAAGTAATGTCAAGCAGGTACTTCTCACAATTCTAATACAAATATCGCTTTCTTTGGCTAGTCATACTCGCGTTCATTAGTCTTAATAATTATGTAACTGGACATTTATCTACATACTTTTATGTTTAAATTCATCCAAACATACTAATAAAGCACACTTATAAATAAAATATATCATACCCCTCATAGTATATGTACAGCATAACGACATTCCTAAAGATTATCTTTTGTAAAGCAACAAACTGTGTTCGTGTTACTTGTCAGCCACAGGTTTGATTCTAATGTTCGCATTAATCAATCTACAGCGGACGGAATGTGGGCA
The DNA here is from genome assembly GCF_026914265.1 of Mya arenaria. Lineage (NCBI taxonomy): Eukaryota > Metazoa > Mollusca > Bivalvia > Myida > Myidae > Mya > Mya arenaria. The sequence goes on along the minus strand of NC_069135.1, from coordinate 11,479,830 downwards.
GACTGGAGTCCCTGGAGTCAATGCCCGGTCACGTTTGGGAGAGGCATCACACTGCGCATGCGCAACTGTGTATTTCCGATACCAGTTCATCAAGGTCAATACTGCCTGGGTATGTCTACGGAACTGAAAAGTTATTGGAACTTGATGTCCAGGTACCTTCTTAAACAAACATACAATTTTAGTTTGTACGGAATGTCACGCAACATTAATCTTTCTATGAAGTTCATGCTTGCCTTTTTAGAGGACGGGATATGGTTGTTATTGCAGGGGTGGTCCGCTTGTTCCGTCTCGTTCGGAAATGGAAATATGTCTCGCACCAGAGAGTGCTACTTCAATCCTGATTCGCCGAAAGGACGCATTTGTTCCGGAAAAGACGTCGTTATTCAGAACTGCTCAATGGAGATTTGTCAGAGTAAGTTTCTGCCGTATGAGTCCGATTCTAAAAATATACGCTCTATTCTATTGTAAATGTATGCACTTATAACTACAATGTAGAAAATTGCGAATAGATAAAGTCGTCTGATTAAAATGCGATCTAATTTCTGAACATCAAATGTCGCACAAACTATTATGGGACTGGTGTTACTGGAGAAGTATGGAAATTCATGACTGTTATTATCTGCCTCTTGTGAAAATGTATGAAAGGATATATGTTTAATTCCTGCCTCTTGAAAAAAATGATTTAGAGGATTTATTGTAAAGCCGCTAGTAAAAGAATCTATAACAGGATATATTGTTAATGCCTGCCTCTTGTGAAAATGTACGAGAGAATATATTGTAAATGACTGTTTATTGTGAAAATGTATGAAATTATTCATTTTTAACCCATGCCTATCATGAAACTGGTAATGTATATTTCTTATAAAAATGTACGTGAGTTTTTATTGCAAATGCATGTCTTTTGAAAATAGTAAATATATCGCGGATTGTTATGCAAGTGAGATTTTATTGCAAATGTTAGCGTGTTTAAAGAATCGTAAACGATCGTCCTCTATAGCAATGCACTTACTAATGTAAGTGGATGCCCTTTTTCTACCATAAATGTATTTCTCTTGTGCAAATACACATAACTTTATACTGTAAATGTTTACCAATTATGAAAATGCACGTCTGTTTCTACTTTAGGAGTATTCCCCTTGTGAAAATGCACGTTAGGTTTAAGGCAAGATTAAGCCAATGCATTATCCATCTCTAGTCGACGGTGTTTGGTTGCCATGGAGTCCCTGGTCACCCTACTCAGTAACGTGCGGGGATGGACTAGTAATGCGCACGCGTAATTGCTCCTTTCCGGAAGAGCATGATCACGGACAGCTCTGCATGGGTGCGACCACTGAATAAATAACTGCACTGTCAACCAGTGTCCTGGTGAGATGGTCAATTTACACATAATTGTATTATAGATAAACGAACATGGCGAATGTAAATAAACCGACTCCACAGAGAATGTCGAGTAAGCATATTTCGATATAAAGTATGTGTTTCACTCACTGGCACTGGCTATTTAAACTCAAATTATTTTATTAAAAATAAAAAAAAATCTTATAATTTTAAACTTTAAATAACGATGCTAAAAATGTGAACATTTATTGATTTTTTTTCTCATAAATATGCACTTTGTGTGACTAAAATGAATAATTTGAGGTTGAAAATCCGGTGCCAGTGGTTTCACAAATTGTCTCTCTCTATATCTTATCATTTAATTGAACTTTATAGGAAATAATATAGGTACTCGCAGTCTCGAAAATTAAACTCTTCCAACCGAAAGTGTTAGGCAAAAAAGTGTTTAAGTATACCAGAACACTGCGTTATTATCATGCAATTACGTAAAGTATCCAAACCAGTAATAATCACAATAATGTAGACGCATTGTCTCCAACTGTCGGCAACGTAAAATTCTCAGCGTGGACACCGAATAGCATAATTATCAAGTATATTATATTTTGTCAATTGTTTAGTGGACGGTGTGTGGCTGTCGTGGAGTGAGTGGTCTGAGTGCTCACTAACGTGTGGCGATCAGCTAGGGCTCAGTACGCGCAACCGAACCTGTTTCTATTCGCCCGACCGGCCCCTCGGTGACACCTGCCCCAGAGCGACATCTGCCAGCAAATACTGCGCCGCGGGAAAGTGTCCGAGTAAACACAACTATATTCAACGTAACCTACCACACCATTTATACATTTTATAAAAGAAACGGTCATATAAACGAGCTTCTGATAGTGGAAACAATTCCTTTATTGTTGAAATGAATCTTTATATGTGTATAATTTAGCAAGAAAAGTTAGATGCATGTTACAATTGAGTCCCGTATTGTTCAATTGTACAGTATGTAAACCGTTTACTGTGACGGACGATGCATGGAGGCCGTGTAACGGACCCACAGAAAGTTGCGACTTCCCTGTCAGCTGCCGTGTGTCGGATGAAGGGCGGTTCCATCGGCTAACTCGGAGATGGCTCGGCACAGGAAGTTAACAACAACGTATCTGATTGTAGCCTTCAGAATATTTTCGCTACAGGAGAGCTACACAGGATCAGAGGTTTCCTATCAGCCTTAGTTCAAATAGATTTTTTAAAATTGAGATTAACACTTTAAATCCATAGAGGGTATCGTTGTTTATTGGTATCATTTGTCGTTTGATTGTGTTTACTGCACATTGAATTATTTAAGACAAAAATACAACATACCATTGCGTCACCATATACCCTTTTTGCAGAGCCCATCGACATGTGTTGTTCGTACCTGCGCGTGGACCAGCTTGGTCATGTGACGATTGAGCAGCACACTGACTGCATTGACTGTCCGGCCAAATCCTTCCTCATTTGTGAGTACAAACAGCCACCAGGAATTTCTACTGGTAATACTCACAAAAATACACATTGCAAACTTTCATTTACATTTATCCTACAATAAAATGGCGGAGGAGGGAGGGTGTGTGCGTTAATCGACTGTAGTTACCTTATCTTCTTTTTAGTGTTTTAGTCTGAATACTTTTTCAATGTTTCGTAGATTGTTAGGGTTTTTATCAATTGGTGTTAACCGAAAGAAATTGTGATGTGAGATTATATGTATCTTCAAAAGCCGAGATTGTAAGATAGGTACATCCCAACCCGAGCGTAGAGTGAAACGATATTCCTCAGAACACCCTGCGCGAGGGTTGGGATGAACTTGACACGAGCGGCTATGGTAGATGCTTTTTCACCCACCTTAGTTGAACAAAATGAATTACAATATATATATTTGTTGGAACTCTTTGTGCGCAGTGAAAATAATGTGCGTATGGATTTGTCATATTTGTGGTTGTCATGGATATGCGCGCAGTGCTTCAGTTTATGTAAACAGTCAATCGTTCTTTAAATAGTTCTGAGGGGAGTGCAGCATTATTTCTTGAATGCAACGTGAAAACCCTTTTATGGTGCCATTTGAGGCGAGAAACATTTAATTTGGATTTTAATTATTGCCACAAGACAAGGTTTCCATGATACTAAAGACGACTTTCTGCGTCGGTAATTGTGTGAAGGCAATAAAAAGGGAGTTCCATACGGATACTTGTTTTATCGTGGCTTATGGGCACGATAAGAATTTCCAGCCTGGCTAAAATTTGGGATCTACTTATCTTAGGTGGGAGGAAAGGTTCTTCATGATAATATTTATATTCTTGAATGATTTTTATACCTACTAAGCCACCTTGGTCTTTCATACTGATATTTGGTGGAGATTGGTCTGAACACTCCTGCTCCTTTTACTACAATATATATTTTATGGTGTACCACCTGAAATAATTCATGATGTGTTGTGTATCTTGCACGGAAAGTCACCACTCCAGTATTAGCTCTAGTTATCACTGTGTATATTTTCGTAACAATATATATTCCATTATTAAATTATTTCCTTTATAGTGTTCGACCAGTGGTACGCAATAACAGGTTCTTTAAAAGGAACCTTAATTACAAGTATCACTGATACCCATGAGGCGTGTATACACAAATGCATGTCAATGTCGGCTAAACTCTCCACCCAGGGACCCAAGCTTAACGCACTATTGGATGGCAGAAGCAGCAGCAGCAGCAGCAGCCCCTGGCCAGTGTAGGGTAGTAGCCGACTCGCTCCACACGCGCATGCAAGAGGTGGCAGCCCAGTCATGTGATACACTCGCTCACTGCATTTGTCAATCACAGACATCGCTTTCTTGTTGACATCGGTTGAACATTATCATTGTAGAAGTAATGCGTTAGTTATTGTATTGCTTATAATACATCAAAACAACTTATATATATATATAACATATATATATAAATGGCGGTCATGTTTTTTGCGAATCAACATGGGATGAAGAAATTTTTGTAAAATAATGTCGAAATCGGGCCAGCGGTTTCTGAGAATAAAATTTTCGAAGTCTTTCCTTTTAGTTGCCATGGCAATCAAAGTTCTGCATGTAACATCTTTTATTGAAGAAATCGTGAAGAAGACCACTTTGGGTACATTTCTGTGATGTTTGGTTGATATTGTCATAATGGTTTAGAAGGAGAAGTTGTTTGGAAAAAAATGTTGACGACGGATGACGACGAACGACGGACAATCACCCTATCACAATTGCTCACGCTGAGTACTATGCTCAGGTGAGCTAAATAAATGACAACAAACAAATTTAAAGTCGATTCACAATATCGCTTAATTGGACCTCTATACAGATAAACTTATTTGCAATCTTGATATAAAAGGTATAATGCACTGAAAAATTATGAAGATGCCATTACAAGTATCTCCGCTCGAAAGCATTTTGTGGTACGATGAAATAGACAGAAGTATCAAGGACTTAAATGAGAGAATATGCACAGTGCCGTAGCCAGAGGCACATTTCAACCGAGGCAGTCCAGAGAGGTCCGGGAGCATGCTCCCTTCTATTTTTAATCTAAGACTTCTCACAGTTTGCCTTTGACGACACTTCGGCCCTGTAAAACCACTGTGATGATCGTATTATTGGCACTTTATATACATTTTCAATTTGAATGAGCGAGCGTAAAGAAAAGAATTTCATAGATTTATATATTGGTATTAGGACCCAGGGACGAGCTCTCGGTGGAAAAAGCAGGGTTTAGTGATTAAAAAGAAAACACTAATTCAAGATACACTATATATATTAGATTTAATTTTGTTTTCTAAATCAGAAGCAAACATAACACACTTCGATTTCCGGAATTGCAATCGCAGAGTATACGTGCAGTCAGATATTAATCTGTAAGAGGAGCTGTGATTATGTCGAAATGGTTTTGTCACATGGATAAGGTAGCCAGAGATAGGAATTGCTATTAGGTTATGTGTTATTTTAAACATAAGATAAATGTTTGTCCATAGTCATGTTTGGCCAATCTGGCAGCCCTACGTGGGACAGATTCGAGTGGGTATATGTGGTTATCAGTGAAAGGACACCAAGCTCAGGAAGCCCAATGTGTTGTTTGCCTTCTTAAAGATGCGATTTATGTGTGTGTCCCACGATAGATCCATCAACAACAAGATATTTTGCTGAGGATACAGATTCTAGTAAGCAATCGTGAAGAGTGTACTGTGTTGGAATTTTTGGCCATTGTTATGTGACCGACTTGTCATTTAGATGGGTTAAATTCCATGTCCCATACATGGCTCCAATTTTTGGAGATTTTCTGATTGTGTTGCTGTTGACAGAGTAAGGTAAGTGGCAGGATCACCAGCAAATCGTCTGACTTTGGATTGAACATTCTGAGGAAGGTCATTAATGTAGACTAAGAAAAGAAGTGGCCCCAGTACAGATCCTAGGGGGACTCCAGATGAGACAGGTATGAGTTCTGATGAGGGCCCATTGACAACAACAGTCTGACGTCTATTATCCAGAAACCCTTTAATCCGTTTTAGAGAAGGGCCTCTGATGCCATAGCCATGAAGTTTTAGAGTAAGTTTCTCGTGACTGAACTTGTCGAAAGCCTTGCTGAAGTCGATAAAAATTAGTTAAGTTTGCTTTTTGTTATGGAGGGATTTGACAAGATCATCTACCAGTATAAGGAGCTGGGATTCACAAGAGCGCTTTTCCCTGAAGCCATGTTGGAGTTCATAAAAGGCATGAGCTTAGTATGGTGTTTTGAAATAGAGGATGCGACTATATGTTCTAGTGTTTTGCACAGAAAACATGTCAAGGAAATGGGCCTGTAGTTAGCGGGGTCTGAGCGTTTCACCTTTTTATAGACAGGAGTCGCATTTGCATCCTTCCAAACTTTGGGTAGATTTCCAGAGTTAAGGGACTTTTGGAAGAGATGTTTTAGAATTGGTGACAGTGAAGTAGAAAGGTTTTTCAGGATGACAGGCTTAATCTGATCAGGGCCTGATGCTTTGTGGGGATTCAAGTTTGATAAAAGTTTCTTAATCCTATTTGCTGTGGCATTGTATTTTGAGGTTTGTTTGTGTTAGGGATGTCTTGGAGTTTCATGTTACAAAGGGACCTGAGACTATTGGGAGATTTTGGGCTGAAAACTGACTGGAATTGCTCATTTTATTTAGGATAGTTGCTTTTGCTGTGTCGTCCTGGTGGACCGAATTCTGTCTACGTAAGGGTGCGACAGAGACTGAATCTTGTTTGGAATGCTTGAGAAGCGTAAATAGTTTTTTCGTGTTAGGTTTGGAGGTTTGATCCTAAGATGCAATGTCGAGAATGTCTTTAAGATAATTTTGGTAGGATATTTTGATGGATTTTCTGAGTAGATGTTTTAAAACAAGGAATCTCTTTTATATATTCAGCTTTCCCTGATTTACACTGTTTGTGGTAGGCTCTATCTCTCTCTCTAGCAAGTCTTTTAAATTTTTGATTGACCCAGGGAAGATTATTTCTGGTGCTAGAGAGTTTAGAAGGGATTAAAAAAATTGTAAAAGAAATGATAGTGGATTGAACATTATCCCATAGATGTTCAGCATTAAGGGAGGAGTTTTTACCACTTTCAAGCATTTCCTGATGGTAAGCATCCAGTGTCTGCTTCATCCCATCCCAATATGGTTTCTTATAGAGAGATACAGGCCGTGGTCTCTGGAAAAGGGTTCTGACAGAAATGTTGACTTGAATTTGGACAATATCGTGATCACTGATGCCGGGAAGAATACTGACCTTTTGATAAAAGTGAGATTTGTTGTAAGGAAAAGATCAAGAATATTTGAGTTTCGAGTTGTTGAAGTGACTAATTAAGTAAGGTTGTAGTCATTAATTGTTTCCAAAATTTGTTTATAGTATGAAGGATGTTTGTAGTCAGTAAAAGGCCACTACACTGGTAGTTCCCAATCAATCTTGGACAAGTAAAAGTCTCCAGCGACCCAGATGTTACAATTAAGTTTGCTGGCTTTATTGAGAGATTCATCCCAACTATACTGGTCATGCTCATGGGGTTTATAATATGCCCCAATGAGAGGTGACTTGCTAACAAATAGGTTTATTTTGATCCATAGATCCGCATTCTGATTGGATATCTTTCATATCTTTGGCAATTATATCATTTCTGACATCAATGTATATACCCACCCCTGTTTGGTCAACCCTGTCTCTAGGAAATGGTGTCTACCCTTGGTCTGGATTAAAAATTGCATAATAATTGTGTGTTTGTTTAAGCCAGGATTCGGTTCCAATGTCTATATCAGGTTTAGTGGAGTGAATACGATTTTCATATTCATTCTTTTTGTCTACAATTGATCGACAGTTCACTACCAGGACTTTGACTGATCTTTTGATTGTATACTTTTAATTTGTAAGAGGCTGCTTAGCTGTAGGGTTTTGCTGTTTGAATTTTGGAGTGGAGGTTGGTACCAGAGAAAACGATATGTTGTCACAGTCGGATGCATTTAGTGGTACGTACGGGTTTGATGTTTTAAATAATTTTAAAAGAATTTGTAGTGAAGATGAAGTGATATTTCTGTTTTCACAAGCAAGGCATTTAAAGACACCAGTATTACTGGAGCCTTCCCAAGACGGTCATTCATAGAACTGTTAATGTTTTGACAATCGGCGTGATACCAGATGAAGCAGCCCTCACATTCCACACCCTTACAAGACCAGGTGACAGGATTTTCTCCACTTCCGCCTGGGAAACTGTAGAATTACCTTCAAGATATACATTTGTTTGGTCCTGGATTTGATTCAACATCAAGTGAAAGGGCAAGGAGCAAGATGGAGAGGAAAAGAAGGGTTGTGTGTACATCTTTTCCTTTTGCATTCTTAGATGGCGGCCAAAATTTCTTCAATTTAAAAAAGTAAGGCAAACTGCAAAGGAGTCCATGTCTTCGGAAAATGCCCGGCCTGGTAAACTTTCGCAGAGTATGCGCAAGTAAGTAAGATAAAACCAGTTAGAAATGATACATACACAATTATATTTCAAGTAAATATGTTTTAGTCTACATATGTATTGAGTATTGCTTTTTGTTGCAGGTAAACAAGATATTTATATCCATGAACACATATGACAAAAAACCCGGAAGTGAGGTAAACAAGCGACCTTCACCTTCGATCAGCTGATCGATAGAGGAAAAACTAATATATCCCAGGAGCTGACTTCAATCTATGGAAGCATGACTTGGAAAATGGCCCAAATACCCTGTTTAAACCTTTTGAAAGAGCTCACCAACCAAAGAAATGTTGAAACATTAAATTGATGGTATTGGAGTGCAGATAAATATTTTTTTGCAGCTGACGTTGCGCGTGCAACAATTATGTCCCCTCGTTAATTCTTCCAATGGTTCAGGTGAAGTAAAGTGCTGTATTACATAGTCTAAAATGGATAGAAACGATTAAGCATATAATGACCCACCACTGATGTATTAGCACCGTCATTATCCCTTTGCTTTCGTCTGGTTACCCTGGCGATATATTTGTATAGCTTTAAAAACTGACCTATCAAAAATCGCAATAAAATAGTCTTATAAATGCAATTACATACCGCTTTTCATTGACTTTAAATGAGTGAATGATGAGACAACTACTGGATTTAAACAATGAGTTATACAATGCATGACATATTTAGCATGAAGATCAATGTCAGTAATCCGAGCCTGAACGCCAATTACTTTGCCACTCACTTCATAAAGAAGTTATTATTTCCGTTTTCGCGGTTTTGGACGCTTAACCATCTCCATCTAAGTGGAATTCTCCCTGTTGACAGTTTTAAAATGACTTAATTTTTTCCATGTGGATGTGTCTGTATTTGCTTATTTTATAACGCACTTTGCCTTTGTGTTAAACAAGCGTGCTATACACTTAGCAACCGGAGTTTTTCATTCCATTAAATTTCATTAAATGTTTATATAGTTGATACATGTAGCCGAGATTTAAGAGTATATATAATGAAACATGCAATAATTCGTTGATAAAAGTTGTATATATTATCTAGGCTATTATAAGCAAAACAAATATTTGAATTTCATGCGGAATCAAATGAATGATACGGAGTGCCATTCTCTACATTGCCCTCAATTCGTGAGCAAAAAGGCATTGCTGTAGGGTTTGATACATTGTACGGGTCCCGGCAGTGCTAAATGACAGCAAGGAAAGTGCCCCGGTTTGGCTCAGTGTCTATTGCTACGGCATTTTTTCATAATTATATTTGACATTGTTGTCGTTTCACGACTTCAGAGGACGATCTTATTTATTTTCATTGTATTTGTTATTTCTAATTTTTTTATTTGCTCTCCAAATTTTAACCGATACAGCTGTACGACGTTCGTTTGTTGTTTTTTACCTAGAATTTGAACAACCTCCTTTCTTGTATCAACTCCTCTTATATTGAATTCCATTAGGGACCAGTCACCAGACGATACCATTGAAAAAGAAAACTAAGAAGTTTGTAAAAACTAACACAACATTAATATATTTGTGTACAAGGCATTTATTTTTACTTACTGATGTATCACGTCGCTTACGACACATGCATCTTTCGCAGTGTTTGCATATTTTTCCAATTTTATGTTTCTCTACCACGAAAATCCAAGTCAATTCAAAATAGCGTCGGTAAATGTATCTGTTCTGATAACGTGACTTTCACATGCTAAATATACACGCTATATACTTGGAAACCCTTATACGCTATTAATAAATGGGTACACTCGGCTGAGAGAGCGAAGAAAAATTATTCAAATCATGTAAAATGATGTATTATCGGTCTCATACTAGTTGTTATTGATACATCAGGTAAATGTTCATTTTCCGATTTGTGACCATCTGGTGTCTTGTCCTTTTAATCAGACTATTCACTCCGTAATTTAATTCTTTATACAATAATTTATGCCGATCTTTTTCACCGCGGCAACATGCTTTCCAGTCAAATTTATCGTTTGCCATTTTTTGAGCTTGATAGATCATTATACTTTTTTCTGATCTATGTACACTGTACAAACTTACAGAAGCATCCTCGACGTAGTTCCTTTTATATCAATCGAAATATGTGCCGCTTATCCATTATCTAAAACGTCGGGGTGGTCTGCCATTGGTATATGCTAGACATTGATACATTTTGGCCAAAAAAAACACCTCCCCTAGTTTAGTTTAGTTTAAACATATTTATTGTACAACGATTGTGAAACAAGTTATTACAGCATTATATTAATCACTCTCATTGGCACGATTTTACGCGAGAGTGTGGTTGTGGGGGAAACCGGAGAACCCGGAGAAAACCCACTTGTCCGGCTTGGTGACCACAAACCAAACTCACATGCGCCCAAGCCGGGAATCGAACCCGGGTCGCCTAGTTGAGAAGCGAGTGCGCTAACCACTGCGCTAATCGGACAACCGTTCACCTCCCCTTGGGGGCGGGATGGAGCCTACATGGATAGAGCTAAATATTTTAAATGACAACAGTTACTATATAAGGCATATTTTCTTACGTAATATAATAATAAGAGTTGATAAATACCAATTGAACGATGAATAACATAAAGAGATCTGCCTTTTTGTGTGATTCTTTGAATATATATGCCCATTTATGGGATTTGTTTTATAAAAAGAGCCGCGATGCTGTGCCATTTATCTTTAGGGGCAAAGGTAGTCCGATGGTACAACGTTCTAGTTCTGACTCGATTCATGGTCGAATGAATCGAAAGGTATTCATATGCCTCTTATTCGACATAACTGGGTTTCGTCTCTTGCTTTCTACACGAGTTGGAGATTTCTAGTGTTCCAGGAATCTATGGTGCGGTATGGTCTAGTGTCAATGTAAAATTTTCAGACATCAAAGAGTGCTGACATAGAACAGCTTGCAGATCACATGTGTTTAACCTATACACTAAGGGCTCTGATTCATCTGAATAAAGATGTTCGCATTAATGTTGAACTGGCCTGTTGTTGATCACGAAATTTAAACTGTCTACTCCCGTTGCACACACGCATCGGGCTCTGGATCGATGTCTGTAAAACTCAAATTGAACTCCGTACATTGATATTCTTGATATAAATAAAAACTGAACTGACGCACGCACGCGCGCACGAACAGGCACGCACGCACGAACACACGCACGCATTTACGCACTTACGCACGCAATCACACACGCACGCACACACGCGCGCACGCACGCACACACGCACACACACACACACACACACACACACACACACACGCATGTTCGCATGCACGTTCGACTGCACGCAGGTACTCATGACACACACACACACATAGCCACACACGTGCACATACATATATTACACAACACCCATTGAGATCTTGTACACCACACACAACTCACAACAACATATACCTCGAACATCAGGTATAAAACACATATCAAGTTTATAATACACATCTCTCATTTAAATATACCTTGATTACCAAGTTAATAACAAACATCTCTCAATTATAGATACCTCCATTACAAGGTTAATAACACACATCTTCCATTTACAGATACCTCAATTACCGGGTTTATAACACTCATCTTCCATTTAGAGATACCTCGTTCACCGGGTTTATAACACTCATTTTCCATTTAGAGATACCTCGATTACCGGGTTTATAACACGCATCTTCCATTTAGAGATACCTAGATTACCGGGTTTATAACACGCATCTTCTATTTAGAGATACCTCGATTACCAGGTTTTTAACACGCATCTTCCATTTACAGATACCTCGATTACCGGGTTTATAACACACATTTTCCATATACAGATACCTCGATTACCTGGTTTATAACACGCATCTTCCATTTAGAGATACCTCAATTACCAGCTTTATAACACGCATCTTCCATTTAAAGATACCTCGATTACCGGGTTTATAACACACATCTTTCATATAGAGGTACCTCGATTACCAGGTTTATAACACACATCTTCCATTTAGAGATACCTCGATAACCGGGCTAGTAACACACATCTTCCATTTACAGATACCTCAATTACCAGGTTTATAACACACATCTTCCATTTAGAGATACCTCGATTACCTGGTTTATAACACGCATCTTCCATTAAGAGATACCTCGATTACCGGGTTTATTACACACATCTTCCATTTAGAGATACTTCGACTACCGGGTTTATAACACACATCTTCCATTAACAGATACCTCGACTACCGAGTTTATAACACACATCTTCCATTTACAGATACCTCGATTACCGAGTTTATAACACACATCTTCCATTAACAGATACCTCGACTACCGAGTTTATAACACACATCTTCCATTTACAGATACCTCGATTACCGGGTTTACAACACACATCTTCCATTTACAGATACCTCGACTACCGAGTTTATAACACACATCTTCCATTTACAGAAACCTCGACTACCGGGTTTATAACACACATCTTCCATTAACAGATACCTCGACTACCGAGTTTATAACACACATCTTCCATTTACAGATACCTCGATTACCGGTTTACAACACACATCTTCCATATACAGATACCTCGATTACCGGGTTTATAACACACATCTTCCATATACAGATACCCCGACTACCGAGTTTATAACACACATCTTCCATTTACAGATACCTCGATTACCGGTTTACAACACACATCTTCCATTTACAGATACCTCGATTACCGGGTTTATAACACGCATCTTCCAATTAGAGATACCTCAATTACCGGGTTTATAACACACATCTTCCATTTAGAGACACCTCGAACAACATGTAAATGACGTGGAGGGGGAACGCGTGACCTCCTCACGACACAGTTTGGAATGGAGCAGAAGAAGAGTAAACAGAAAGTGTTGAGGACGGCCTTATTTGGGATGCCGATGGGGCTTTATTTGAATCTTTGGCTGTCTTTTTGTTTTTGTTTTCGTGTACATATTTTCAACATGCTTTCGTTTTTGCTCTAAGTTTAAGGATCACCATTTTAGCACATACCAAATCTACGTATTCGCAGCCAAATGTTGATATGTTAACTGATAAACACCCCAAAAGTACAAAGGACCTTGTATATTACTCATTCAGAAAGAGTGACTCGCAGTACTGTGAAAACCCTTACACATTATATTTTCTTCATGTTCTGGTAACAATGGTAGACCCAGGTGAACAGGCTAAACGCTAAGATGGACGGATATCAATCACGTATATTTCAGGAGAAACACCACCATGCAGCCCATCGAAGGGACACGATACATCCAAACTACAGGAACATCTCGAAGGAAGAGTGACTAAAGTCATGACTATTAATATTATAATTTTATTATTGTTAATAAGTTTTTAACATTTTTCCACACAAGTAATGTTTATATTTTCAAAAAATGAAGTGTTTATTGGCAGCATATTTTGTCTGAGTTAAAAAATGCAAGCCTCTTTTATTGGAATGCCTTTGATTTGCTTGATATTTTAAATTTAATACACTTTTTTGGGTGAATGTAGTCTTGCTCTTCATTAAGGAATGTAAGGGATACACCATTGTAGATGCTTGCCTTACGAACATCGTCATTTGCTTTTGTTTAAAAAGTGTCTCAAGTTACTTTTGACATTGCCTTGTAAAAAAATTCGTTTTATCATTTTTCAATCAGAACCATTGTATCTCTCCTATAGCTAAAGACAGATTTTAAATGTCCAGCCCATATTATAACTACTTATCACATCCCTCACTACGTGTCTATAATGTTGTTTAAAACAAATTGTGCTTCAGTATCCTATTAGTAGTCCGCCAACAACCGACCTAAACAATCACTCTCCCAGATAGTTTCATCGCTCTGCATGATAATGACACTGGCAGAGAAAATCGGTCAGAAAATCCACATACAATTAATTCTATTTCTGTGGCGAATGACAAAATCTCACTTACAACAAAAAATATTTCTTTTTGTCGGTGCAAACATGAACACCCAACACCTTATTCTTTAATATAAACAATAATTAAATTCATTAAACAAGTGGCGTTTTACTCGTGATCTTGAACAATGACGTGTGTAGTCTGTGACTTGCGGAATAGTTGTTACATCTTTAGATAATGTTTGGTGACTGATCAATGTTTATTCACTTTGTAATATCTACCTGTTAAAATGCAATTACTTTTATTATAAAGCATAAACGTACTGTATTAAGTTAAACAGTTTTGAGAACTATTTTGGGTACATTCATACATGGGGACCTAGTGTGACAATGCCAACAGGGATTTGTTCCCCTTTTTATAATAAAAAAATGTTTTAATAAACAACGTAACAGGAAACACATAATACCAGGTTGGTGGCGTGGATGGATAAAGTTTATCTGAATCAGGTACGGCTAAATTCCTCCGCCTTGTCATATAAACTTCCTCCTCCATCCATGGCACTTTCCTAATATTCTCTGTGTATCGTGTTTCCACATGTAGTTGCTGTGATGAAATGAAAATATTTTTTTGTTGAGTTGATTTACAGTTTTTCTTTATACATGTAATCAAAAACATCCACTGCACTAAATATTACTTCATTAACTCAAGTGTTTTTGTGCCATATAAGAAATGTTAAGTATACTTTTCTTCCAAGTTGTCAGTATTGAGGTTCAGAAACGTGACCGCACACTTAAAATGAACTCTTACATAAGAGCAGGCCACTTTAAAGTGAGCAATCATAAGAGAACAGTTTACTTGTCCTACAAAACCGCCAAAAACCAACCGTACGATCCTGATATCTGTGCCTTTCATTGACTTGCAAAATTACGCTATTGCAGAAAAAAGGGCTTGGTCATTACACCGGGAACACCCAAGGTCAACACAACGTCGCCACTAGGCGAGAGGCTAGGGGCCAAATGAAGGCCCATTGTCCCGCGACCTCTCTCCGACATGAGCCCTACACCAACCTACCAAGAGTGATCTTTGTTTCGCCGCGTAAAAGGTTTGTTACACAAACGGGTAAACTAAATGATTCTGCTACTAGCCTTGGTGGTAAGGATCAGTAGTGGCCGCCTTTCACTTCACCTTTTTTTTTAAAAGCGACTTGTAATGACTGTGCTGAGGTTCTATTTAAAATTTGTTTCGCTATATGAGCTAGTGTTTAAAGGTATACGGGACTACTTGGTCATACTTGGTTATAGTAATACGATATTATTTTTTCCGATAATAGTCATTTCCATTTAAATACTATTTGAACTCAACCAAGTTTAGACTTGTTCATTGGAAAACGCGCAAAAGGGCTTTAAAGGTCTCAATTTTAGATAGGTGTTTGTAATTCATGAATAAAAACATAATAACACAATGAAATCTTATTTCTGTTCTTAATTATGTCTCCCCCTCTCTGGGGGAGACATATTGTTTTTGCCCTGTCCGTCAGTCCGGTAGTCCGGTAGTCCGGTAGTCCGTCAGTCCGTCAGTCCGTCCGTACGTCACACTTCGTTTCCGATCGATAACTGGAAAACCGCATGACCTAGGATCACCAAACTTGGTAGGGAGGTTGGTCATGAGGTGTAGAAGATCCCTATTGTTTTTGGGGTCACTAGGTCAAAGGTCAAGGTCGCGGCGACCCCCAATGTAAAAAACATTTCCGCTCAATATCTTGACAATGGTTTGACCTAGGTTCACCAAACTTGGTAGGGAGGTTGGTCATGAGGTGTAGAAGATCCCTATTGTTTTTGGGGTCACTAGGTCAAAGGTCAAGGTCGCGGCGACCCCAATGTAAAAAACATTTCCGCTCAATATCTTGAGAATGGTTTGACCTAGGTTCACCAAACTTGGTAGGGAGGTTGGTCGTGAGGTGTAGAGGATCCCTATTGTTTTTGGGGTCACTAGGTCAAAGGTCAAGGTCGCGGCGACCCCCAATGTAAAAAACATTTCCGCTCAATATCTTGACAATGGTTTGACCTAGGTTCACCAAACTTGGTAGGGAGGTTGGTCGTGAGGTGTAGAGGATCCCTATTGTTTTTGGGGTCACTAGGTCAAAGGTCAAGGTCGCGGCGACCCCCAATGTAAAAAACATTTCCGCTCAATATCTTGAGAATGGTTTGACCTAGGTTCACCAAACTTGGTAGGGAGGTTGGTCGTGAGGTGTAGAGGATCCCTATTGTTTTTGGGGTCACTAGGTCAAAGGTCAAGGTCGCGGATACCCCCAATATAAAAAACATTTCTGCTCAAAATCTTGAGAACGGTTTGACCTAGGTTCACCAAACTTGGTAGGGAGGTTGGTCATGAGGTGTAGAAGATCCCTATTGTTTTTGGGGTCACTAGGTCAAAGGTCAAGGTCGCGGCGACCCCCAATGTAAAAAAACATTTCCGCTCAATATCTTGAGAATGGTTTGACCTAGGTTCACCAAACTTGGTAGGGAGGTTGATCATGAGGTTTAGAAAACTCCTATATTTTGGGGGGTCACAAGGTCAAAGGTCAACGTCGCTGTGACCTCTAATGTAAAAAAATATTTCCGTGCAATATCAGGAGAATGCTTTGATCTAGGTTCACCAAACTTTGAAGTGAGGTTGGTCATGATGTCTAGTTGATTTTGCAATCAGTTGGTCAAAGGTCAAGGTCACTGACCTTGAGGTGAAGAACCGGTTTCTGCTCAATAACTCAAGAACGTTTACACCCAGGAACTTCATACTTGGTATGCCAGTTAGTCATGACTAGTTGATGGCCCCTATTGATTTTGGGATCCATCATTGATTATTTCTCACCTACGACCACACAATGGGGGAGACATGCGCTTTTTCAAAAAAGCAATCTCTAGTTTTGTTATTTGTTCAGCTAATAACTAGTAGACAATTATAATCCTTTTTTTCAATCAAGCATGTAATGTTCATGAACTTTGGTCAGAATGTGGAATCCAGGTCAAGTGTAAATATAGATATATATTTAAATAGTATAAAATAGATCCGTAGATAATATATATATATATACACTATATATATATATATATATATATATATATATATATATATATACAAAATTTGTTAAAACTTAAAACCAATTTTCTATCCGTTAATTTAATTAGAACATAACATTTTATTTGTCTCTATGAAGTATAGATCAAGTTTAATTGATATATGATAATACCTGGTAACAAATAGGTCATTAAGTCAAACGTTTAAGACCACAAATGGATCGACGTTATGTTAATAACTATGGTCAAATATGAGCTTTTACGGTTCTATGTGAAATAGATAGGTTTAATATGAGGAATTTTAAACATGGTCTACATACTTGTTTGTTTGAAAACACATTTCTGGAAGCCATATTTCTAGAAGTATAGCTTAGCCACATTACTATAAGCTACATTTTTAGAAATCAAGCTTAGCCATGTTTCTAGAAGTAACATTTTCAGAAATAGCATCTAAGTTTGTTGATAAATGGCTGTTCATTAAGTAAGATGTAGAGAGAACTGTTTATACAGTTTTATCCAATTTGAGGGTCATATTTCTCGAGTTGATTTTGATGGCTTTGTTTTCGAACATAGCCTAGATATCCTGGCATACACAATCTGACCAAAATATTCTACATCTAAATTAATTGATCGGACAAGGCCGATTTAAGGTTAGGGTGATAACTTTTGAGTGACTGGAGCAATACGGCTGGTTAAAAACCCTATCCAAGTTATTATTTTTATTCCTTTTCTGATGCGATTTGATTTTTAATAAAAAAATGTTACCTTACTCTACTTGTTAAGACCAGAGAAACATGCCGTTATAAACCAAAATAAGAATGTTAAAGGACATACTTAAAAAACATTAAAAACCTCCTCTCAAATTCTATAAGCTTTTTGTTTATTCTAAAGCTTAAAGAACCTTTTGAACAAAGCCTAAATAATGTACGCTATAAATATCATAAGGAAAATGTAGCTTACTATAATGCATCTAGGACACCTACCAATTAAAGCAGACAACATAACACTACTAAATTAAACAGTCATACACATGTTTCATTTGTCACTCGAAAAGCTCCAAACATAGAAGTGACTTTGGCTACAGACAAAGCCGCAGATTAAAAGTGTGGACAAATAAAAATTGATCTTTCCAAAGGTTGCGGTACTTATTCACATGAAACTTGGTAAGAATGATAGTGATGTTGTTATATCGGTCATTTTTTCAATCAATATTAATATGAAAACTTTAGAAGGGAAGGTTTACAAGAAAAGTTTATACTCTTGTTTAGTAGTTGTTGACACTTGTCTCAGTCTTCGATAGCGGATCGTACATGTCCGTGTGATAAAGACGGTTCAAAACTGTGCGTGTCCTGGAATGCAATAAGAAAGAAAACAACATACGCAAACCAAAAATGTAGGTTAAATGCTTGAAATTTAAGGTTATTCCTCAAGCTATTTTTTTTCTAAAAATGTTCTACACTTAGGACACATCTGGTTTTACAAAAGCATTTAACGGCGCCTTGTATATCACCTCCACAACATAACTCTGCTGTTAATACTCTGGGATAAAGCCTTAGGCTTTAGAGGACGTTGGATGCTAGTGAATAATGGTGTGGTTATATTTCCTCGCCCTTTTTGCCATGGAATGGGGATATACTGTAAAGGGCATTAACAACGGTCTAAGGAGGAGGAGAGAAGGTTTGTTGTAGCTCTTTTAAATCTGATTGTCATACTCAAGGGGTTAATTTCAACAAAAAAGGAATAGAATTAATTTTTACAGATGCCAACGAGCAGGTAGCTCTTGTCGCATTTATTAACTATATAATATTGAAATAACAGTTACATATATTGCATTTTATATATAACTTGATAATACAATAACTTAACAAGGGGTTTGTAGCCGTCATTAAGTGCCTTGGTCTTGATTTATAAAATACACATTAATTTATAAAATTAAGCAAACAAACATACTGAAGACAGGTTTGTCTTAAATGAACTTTGAAAACAAGGATATGTTGTCGTTTTGACTGTGATGCGCGTGTTAGATACTATATAATTAAATGAAAATGAGTGATTTTCATGTTGTTTACATCAAGAGCAGATGAACTACTCACTATGACATTCTTTTACATTCATAACCGAACTGGGCAATTAAAGTAATTTTCAAGTTATGATATTAAAATTATTTTTTTTCAGATTATTTTGGCGACACAGTCTGCAATACGATAATTCGTATTTCACCAGGCAATACTGGGAGCCTGGATCACATGGATTACAGTAGGGAAGACTGTTACTATCTTCTCCAGGTTATCTCGAAAATGCTAATCTAAATTTTTACCATTATTTTGTTAAACATTCAAATACCTTTAGATAAGCACACTAATCATTAGGTTATATTTAGACCCACGTTCAAATGTGCTACTGTTACTACTATTTTAAATAAACTTGAAACATTTACTGATCGTTGCTTGTCCGCCAAAATCAATCAAGTGAATTTCAAATGAAATGCAACATCTTTAGCATGTCGTAAAACTTCACACGTCAATGAGACCGACTTTAGCATTCAGCGTTTTGGCAAATATTTTACCGTATCACCAGGAAGTTATCGTACATATAAAGTTTGCGTTGGTTTCGACCGATTGAATCGCGGCCTTATATCACGTCTGCAAGAATAACGCGGTGAAAAACGAAACTCCTGAATGCCATCTCTGACTGCTGGGGCGATGCAAACTGATTGTGATCATGCTTTGTTCAACTGATTGACAAGGCGTGTGTTTAATATACAAACAAAATTATATAGCAGACAACTAGTACTAACTGGTCTCGTTTTCGCATGATTACCCCATATATATTAAGATAAGCAAATGAGACTGTTTAGCGGCGTGCTAGCCTGTTCTAAGAACCTTAGACAAGTTTGATAAAAGAGCACATTATTATGACAAAAATCTTCGAACAAATCATGCTTCTATTTATTCAGATCAAATGACGTGATATTACAGGCCCCTGATGGTTACCTAGTGGAGATGACAGTAAGCATGGTGACGTTCGGGACTAAAACGTGTAGTGATGAGCGGATCATAGTCCGGGACGGCGTAGGCTCCCGTACGTAAACCAACCATGACCCTATAGAAACGTCGTTATTCATATTTGTTGACATGCAGTTTGCTTACATGAGCATGTTATGTTCATGTCTGCTTTTGTCCTTTATCTGCAATAACAAACTGCTTCGAATTTTTCAAACGCCGTTTCTACCCAGACGGCAATTATTTTGCAAGTTCTTATGTAAGGATTTATTGGTGATTCAACCATATTGCAAATTGGACCAGGTATCAGTTTTTCAAACACATACTAGTATCTGATGAACTTTACCGTGCCCTTATTGCTAACTATTTTTGAAACTGAAGCAATAATTATTTATTAATATTTTCTTTGACTGATAATTGCTCAAACTATATTTTGACCTACTTTATTAAAGATACGGCAAAGAACCGCAATGAAAAGGAGGAACATGTGTACAAATTTGAGAATTTTTATATAGTCCTTGGATAATCTTGACCGTGGTCCTTTGACCTTCTTTCGTATTCATATATGTAAGATTAGATTGCAATGAATTTTAATATTGCTCTTTGGTGATGCTTTTTACTATAACAATAAAACTCTGGGCTGCAGAAATATTGAAAATACGTCACTGTGGATGAAAACCAAATTTGCATTGTTTATTCCATAGAATTTCAATACATACATATCTTTGTTATTTTAAGTGATAAAACCTGGGTCATGATGATTATGAACGTTGGCACATAAATCAAGATATTTAAAGCTGTTTTATTAAGTAGAAAATATGCAAGGCTTTAAATTGGCAAACTGGCATACCATTATATTAAGAAAAATAAAAGGATATAGCTTATGTAGACTAAGTCTCGAAGACTCTTAAGATACGATCTAACATAAGACAAAAGTACTTGGCTTATTAAAAAAAATGAAAATAACACTCAGACAAAGTTGATTTAGAAAGTGGTCTCAGAGCTTTAAGTAGGTTTGATGTCAGACTCTCACCCATGTGACGCGGGTCTAGTACCAAAGGGGGGAGGGATATTCGGAACTGACACTTGTACTTTCAAGGTTCTAAATAACCTCGTGATTCCTACACATTTTGTTTCATTACACGAACAGAACACACGGTAAAACTGTATGAAATATACATATAAACACATTTAACCTTTTTACAGACGCTCAGTCTCTGTTGGAGATATGTAGCGAGCACGCCGAGGGTGCCAAAAACGAGGTTCGGCGGGGCAGGAACCTGTTCATTGAATACACGAATAAAGCCGGAGGTGAGGGAGCTCGGTTCCAGCTAGCCTACACAGTGGTTGTGGACAACTTTGCCCAGTCACAGTCACCTGTCGGCGGCGACAACGGTATGAGAAGTTGCGTCAAACATTGTAATGTTAATGTGTACTGTTAACGTTTTCTTACTGAAAATATGCATCTATACCTAAGCACTCAAAGTAACTCGTCTGTTCAGACACACATACATGTGTTTTTGTGCATGAGCATATCTATACTTTCAATCATAACATAGGCAATCCTTTGCTGCAGCATTTAGAGAGTGTATAATCTTAGACTTAAAACTGTGAATAACAAATTTCAAACAAACCATGCACTGTGTGTCATATGTACATCGTGTTGTCATCTTCC
This sequence comes from Mya arenaria, assembly GCF_026914265.1. Lineage (NCBI taxonomy): Eukaryota > Metazoa > Mollusca > Bivalvia > Myida > Myidae > Mya > Mya arenaria. The sequence continues at coordinate 11,457,878 of NC_069135.1, read as the reverse complement.
AACTGTTACTCTACACAAAAGAATGCAGCGGTCGGCTTCTTAACTCTGACGGGGACTTTGAATTCACGTATACAACCCCGGAAATACAGGACAAGACGCTATGTGTGCCATCCTACACGGTCACTATCAGACACGACCACAGGTAAGGAGCCATATGAGCCTTAGTCTCATTACAAATATAATTTATGTCAATGCTATCAAAACGGTCACTTTGTTGCCATTTGTATATGTTATGTTCTGACGATTATAACATGTGCATAATCACCGTCCGCTTAGACCACCGTGCTAATAACAGGCTTGTTCATAAGAAGTCCAATTGTTTATATACCAAGGGCCAACACCCGAAAGTTAAGGAATGCCAGAATTACTGTCCTTGCTGCATGGAGATTATTCGTTGTCATTGGCAAACATCCAGACGTGCTACTTTGCATATACTACAGAGATATGTCAATTTAAGGTTGTTTTAAGAGAATTAACTTTAAACTCTGTTTTATCGTTTATATTTGACATTGTCAATGTAGTTAGCATAATGTTATCTTAACCTAACTGTTGAAGCCATAAATGTTCCTGTGATAAAATTGCTTCGGAGTTATTTCGAGATCTGGTATGCTTTTGCATGTACATCTTCTCTATTGCGCTAGTATATATGTGTATATATGTTGCTATATTCTTCTGAATTATAATTGTGAAATAACGGCCCGATGAACTGTTAAACACCCCACCTGTTCGTTATGTCAATGCATGACCGAGGCCTTGTAAACTCTCTGTTTGGGCGTTAAATAAATCGAAAATTTAAATTAGAGGAATAAATGTGCCATTACAAAATGCAAGAATATTGCATCTTTATATGCATTAAAATAGTATCTTACTACAAACACGCTTGCTTATACAAGCATTTTACGATAGCCCAATAATACCAACGTATCACAGACACTTGCATTTTGTAATTCGTCAGGCTCATTGTAAACTTGTATCAAGACTGTGTTAAACTGTATATTCGTATTGTATCGTATAAGTTAATGTTGTATGTTTTTACAAAGATGCGAAAGAGAGTCACAGTGTGAGATAAACCAATGTGACAATGGTGGAACGTGTGTGAAAAAATGGTCATACAGAAACCTGTCACTGTATGGAGGGATACTCGGGGGAGTTTTGCAGAGAGGAAGGGGTAAGTTATTCCATGATACAGAGATGGAAGGGCGTGTAATGCCATGGTGCTGAGATCGTTAACCTAAAGAATAACGTTAACATATTACAGAGGGTTTTATCTCCTAGCGGAGGCTGAAGCTCACCGTTGAAAATCTTGAACCGGTTTACTTAAACAACCAAAAATAACAAACATCAAATGAATATTGACATGTACATCACATGAACAATATTACGTTTACAATGCATTATACATCTAGCTTTTGTGTATATCGACTGCTATTTTATAATACTATGTGATTCAGAAGACAGAAGTATTACTAGTAGGTGATTCAGTTTAAAGGAAATGGCAAGAGTAATATGCATGTGATTCAGTTTGACAGAAGGAATATGAGTTACATGTATGTGATACAGTTCTACAAAAGGGACTTAAAATACAATTATGACATGTGTTACTTGTATGTTTTTTGGTTTGACAGATATGGCAAGGGTAACTAGTATGTGATTTAGTTTGACAGAAGTATGGATACTTACAAGTATGTGATTCAGTTTGACAAAAGTATGTATAATTGCAAGTATCTGATTCAGTTTGACAGAAGTATGAATTCTTTCCAATATGTGATTCAGTTTGACAGAAGTATGGATACTTGCCAGTATGTGATTCAGTTTGACAGAAGTATGAATTCTTGCCAGTATGTGATTCAGTTTGACAGAAGTATTAATTCTTGCCAGTATGTGATTCAGTTTGACAGAAGTATGGATACTTGCCAGTATCTGATTCAGTTTGACAGAAGTATGAATTCTTGCCAGTATGTGATTCAGTTTGACAGATGATGTGAAAATAGCTTCTGATTTGTGATTAAGTCAGTGCTACTTGTATGTGATTCAGTTTGACAGAAATGACAAAGACATTGGATTAAGTTTGAAAAAAAGAAGCAAGGGCCACGTGGAAGTGATTCAGTTTAAATACAGTCGCGAGGTTACTAGTATGTGGACTATTTTGACAAAAGTAGCGTGAATTATTAGTATGTGGACATTTTTGACAGAAGTGGCGTGCCTTACTAGTATGTGGACTATTTTGACAGAAGTGGCGTGACTTACTAGTATGTGGACTATTTTGACAGAAGTGGCATGTGGTAAATGTATGTGATTTATTTTGACAGAAGTAGCGTGACTTACTAGTATGTGGACTATTTTGACAGAATTGGCATGTGGTACATGTCTGTGATTCATTTTTACAGAAGTGGCGTGACTTACTAGTATGTGGACTATTTTGACAGAAGTGGCATGTGGTAAATGTATGTGATTCATTTTGACAGAAGTAGCGTGACTTACTAGTATGTGGACTATTTTGACAGAAGTGGCATGTGGTACATGTATGTGATTCATTTTGACAGAAGTAGCGTGACTTACTAGTATGAGATTCAGTTTGACAGAATTGGCATGGGTTAATTGTATATGATCGATTTTGACAGAAGAAGCAAGAGTTAGTTGTATGTGATTCAGTTGCAAGGTTTACTTGTTTGTTATCATAAAGGTTCAAACACATGTGTAGTCATGTACTTTGTCATTTGTTGTATGAGTCATTCGACAATATTTCAGATGAATACAGGATTTGGATTGAGTACAGGTCTTGGGAAAGTCTGGTTCATTATGAAATCCAACACGTTTTCTTATTTTTGATATAAAATTATATTGATGTAATTGACCTTACGACAGGATTTGATTGACAATTCCTATCAGCCAATCAGAATGTAGCGCTGATAAGCCGTGTTGCTATCCGCCATTTTTTCCGTCAAACTGACCAGAGTCCGTCATATACATGCGCTGGCATTTCCTCGCCTTTTTAAGTATTATGGTAAAAAGGTGTTGTCATGGCACTTGTAATTCAGATACAAGGTAGCCAGGCCGACAAAAGAGGGTGTGCAATTCGTTCTGTATTTGAAACCAGCGAGTAATTTAGAAAAATGCAAGCGCTGGATCAGACTCTGTGGAAGACCTCACCAACAGCTGAACTTGGTAATTTGAAAGATCGATGAAAGGCGAAACATCTATACTGTCTGTACAAAAGTATTTTTCTGATCAAAACTACTTATTTGCTTATAAGGGGGTGGGGGGAATCAATCCGCTAAAACATTATTGAATACTGAAATTGTCCGTGCATGACCTAAATTAGTGTTACTATTTTTATAATATAAACATCGTACATTTATGCTTTGGCTTGTGTTGTCAAATCGGCATTAATGGCCATTTAGTATCAAGTTCAACATGGACACGATTGATTTCAGATAGATGTATTTTTGTTGATACCGTTATGTATGCTTATAAACTGCTTTGCTTTCAAAGTAAATCAGGAAATATCGTAAGACTAAATATTTGTCCGAACCATCGCATGCGTCCGAATCTCATCTACTTGTATGGTTACTATGTAAACAATGGTTATTGTAGCTGTCATTTCGACACATTTCATAGATTCCTTATTTTCATATCAGCACTTTGTCGACGGGAAACCCAATCAAGAAAACCCTGACCCTCAAGCAGTATTTGACAAGCTCACACCAGCTAGACCTAATATCTGAGCCACCAAAACAACAGAACAGAACGGTCTGAATTGCTTAGGTATTATTTTCTGTATAAATCAATTTATTTCACTGTACATTTGAATCAATTATTAAGTTCATTAGAACTTGATTTTGCCAAACATGTGCTGTAAAGACTTAGACTAATTGAATAAAAAACAAGTCAAACACGTACATGATTTCAATGTTATTATTATATTTGGTGCCATTTACGTAAATCTACAATATTTAATGATAGTTCATCCCATGTTCAGCTTCCAAATCACATGCACACTCGATTACCAGTATTCTTAAAGTTACACTCTCACAGATTTCTGTTTTTACACTTTTATGTTCAGAATCGGCTTATTTTGGCATTCTTTTAATTAAGACCTAATATATAAATCACAAAGCAAACTTCTTCAAACGAGCAAAATATGATAAATGCAATCGAATCTTGTGTAAGTTGTCAAAGCGATCAATCTGTGAAAGTGCAGCTTTTACAGTGAAAAATAACTTCTGCTAATGCTATATAATTTAAAATATATTTGCCATTGCAATAAAGAGATGTTCACCTACAATAGCATTCATAAGCACCAAAGAAATATCAAAGTTTAAGTAATGTTTGCAAAACAACAATGTATTTAATATATCTGATATTAAATATGCAACAACTGGTGTTATACTCCAGACCTGAAGCTAACATCATAGAGGTACATCCTTCCAAGAATCCATCAAAACAACATGCTGAACAACTTCAAGAACTCTCTTCAAATGACCACACTTTCCTGAAATAAATAAAAGATGCCAATATTAAAATAAATCAGTTACATGTAATGTTAAATATTTTAATACTAGCTGTAAATGCTACTGCCTTTGATGTTTGCTTTCTACATGTATATCATAATGAAATATTGCCAAGATAATAGCTAACGGTATGTTTTATGGTTGTTGTTTTTTTCTGGACAAATAGTCCATTACTTTTGTACAGCAAAGTAAAACTAAATGTTGTAAAAAGCTTTCAAATAGGTCCTACCGATTATTGTAAAACTTATCATCACATCATCACTGGTTTTCTCTTGCGGTTGACATGCTAGTGTTCCGGTGGTTGTGAGTTCGAGCCGCACACCGAGGGCTCTTTTCCTCCCAGGTTTACTTTTACAGCCAGAGTGTGTGAACATATTCAACAATTTCTGTAAGAACAAAAATCGAAGCATGTGAATGTTTGAGCAATGCAAAAGTTACAGATTGGTATCACCCACGATTGTCACTAGTCAACTATTACATCATTATTTATAAGGGGGAGTGCTCAGTCGCTGAGAACTGAAACTTTTTATGCATAACCCTAATAAACCATATCTGCTCATACTATAGAATACAAGGTAGGTATATAGCTGGCATGTAACTGTCATTTAATGTCACTTCCGGGTTCCCCATTCGGGCAATTTATGATTTACTCATATTGTGCGATGATTTAATCTTTGTTTCAACAATACTGTAAGAATGACCGGTGTTATTATAAGATAAACTTACCCTTGTTTGCATTTATAGTATGCGTCACACACACGCTTTTCCTTTGTATCGATGTCAATGTTGACAACATGGCGGCTATCCCGTATCCGATTTTCTCTGACTTGGATAGTTTTTACCCCGTAAATGTTAGATATCGTCATCCTCTAAAGCTATATTGAGCCTTCCGATGTAGCAGCCAGGTACAAATTCCTTTGACTACTATTTTTTTCGCAGTGAAATGTCACATTTATGATAATTTGTCATGAATATCGGAAAGCGAAACGTAGCGAGACGCCATTGCTTCATTGTTTGTTTGACGGACATAGACAGAGTTCGCTCCCTTGATATCAGGGGGCGTGGCTTAGAAGCCGCTGTCGTAAGGTCAATTATATGTTTGTTCTATATTTGATAAATTGCTTTGTGTTATTACAGCCTTCTGTTGGTAATCTGGAGTTCGAGCAAAGGCCTCAAGATAGAAATGTTAAACGGCAGAAACAGGCGGTCGCCATATGTCTGGTGAAACCCCCTAAAAACGGCGATATGGTCGTGTGTTCATGGTTTGTTGATTTTAAGTAGGTCTCAAGTTGTGTTTAATAGTTCTGATATATTTTAATAAGACGAACGTTGAACGCAACCGCTTTGGATGTAAATAATAACACTCTGGTGCTCGTTTTAACTATTAAGTGAATGATAATGCTCAAGCCGGTGTTATCATACATTCATAATTGCTATGTTATACTGATGGTGTAGTCAGTGTACTTTATTGAATCCACTTTAGTTAGATACAAGAGCTCTATATCCCTCTATCTAATCGTTTCAGAGATCCACTGTGTAACAATTGAAGCACTAAATAGAAGAAGCTCAATCGAATGCCTTCTGATAAAAGACCGTATGCACTCACGTGACACATATTTAACTGCCTGTGCTAAAACTAAAATCCCTGATATTTGTAGGTTGTTTGAAGGAGAGCCGATACCGGAGTACAGAGCATCTACCGGGTATGGAGACCAAGGAAACGGCGTTCTAGATGTACATCATCATCATCATCATCATCATCATCATCATCATCATCATCATCATCATCATCATCACCACCACCACAAACATCATCATCATCATCATCATCATCATCATCATCATCATCATCATCATCATCATCATCATCATCATCATCATCATCATCATCATCATCATCATCATCATCATCATCATCATCATCATCATCATCATCATCATCATTATCATCACCACTATCATCATCATCATCATCATCACCACCACCACCAACATCATCATCATCATCATCATCATCATCATCATCATCATCATCATCATCATCATCATCATCATCATCATCATTAACACCATCATCATCATCATCACCACCATCACCATCATCATCATCATTATCAACACCATCATCATCATCATCATCATCAACGCCATCATCATCATCAACATCACCATCATCATCATCATTATCAACAACACAATCATCATCATCACCATCACCATCATCATCATCATTATCAACACCATTTTCATCATTATAATCACCACCACCATCATCATAATCACCACTATCATCATCATCATAACGATAATCATCATGACCACCATCATCTAACCTTAATCATCTATATTATCATCATTCGATCCATATATACTTTCAACCTTGATATGAATATTGGCTAAGTCTTTGGCAAAGAACGGAACATGTTATTATATACAGTGAGATATTCATTAATGCAAAGATTTTACAAAATACCGAATACAGTTTGACGCAAACATATCAAAAAAGTGTTTATATTATTGTTTCTATTCCAAAGCTTAAACCAAATTACATACATATTTATACCAATTATCCGTAACAATTTTATATGGAAAAAGAGTCATTACCTATTAATAAAACATTATAATTATATATGCAAGGGTGGGTAATACTTCAACTTGCTTAGAAATACATAGCAACGCAGATGCATAGAAATCAATAGAAAGAGGTTAGAATATGAACACCAATATATATTTATATTTGCAAACACTGAAGTATACATATTAATTATACCTCATGATAATGTATAGAATACATGCTCTTTCATTTATCCAACTAACAATTCTACTTGGTGTATGTAGTCCATTGTTTACTAATATTTCAGAAGGGTAAAAATTGCATTTTATTAATTATTTATTGAAAATCTTGGTCCCCTCCCCTGTAATAGGTTGTTCTTTATTAGTTTAATAAGTAGTATGTAATTAAGAGGGCAGAGTCAGAAAAGCCAGTAGTATTCGAGTTCATAGGAATTTTCCCTTTCATATCCGAATTTTGCCTTTGTAAATTGTTAATGTATCCAAATTATTACACATTCTTACTACTAGTTAAACATGAAAAAAGTGGAAAGCAAACATCGTTTCAGGTATGTTCAAACATTGTATTTGTTTACAGATAAAGAGGTTTAGTGAGCAGAATGAAGGACAGTATATATGTATAGCACGGGCAGGGAGACTTACTGCGGAACATGTTTTCTCCATGACGATGGTCAATGACTGCAACGTAGGTAAGCTGTTTAAATAGACGATGAATAGGTGTCAAGTAAATCCTTTAATCATACTAATATGGTTCATATCTTCTATACGGTTTCTTGAGGCATTTGAATTACATTTATCTTTCCATGTGACAATCACGCATATCATCATAAGAGCAATTACATTAATCATCATTACGTAATTTTAACATTATCTGCTCAGAATAAGTAATACTGATGGATGATGAAGAACAGTCAGTGTTGGAATTTGTGTAAGCTTTTATACCTGCTCTAAATATAACAACAATACTAACATATAATTGAGAGCTTTCACTTAATAAAAACTATAACAATAAATCAAATTGATATATAGTTTGTTCGACGTTTCCCACTATACATGCTTAAGAACGAGTAAGAAAGTAGTTTTGGTGTGTTCGTATTAGCCCTTTAAGGGACTGACACCAGATGGTCCAAAAATCAGCAAATGCATAATGTTTTGTCAGTTGTCTCATCTGAGGTTACCTGTTTATAAATAAAGCATGATGGTTTAGTTTATAGTATGTATATTTAGCATGTAAAAGGCACTTGATCAGCACAGCTTATATTTTTACCTACGCTCGTATTTCTAAATTAAATGGTATTTACATGGAAGTCAAATCCAGTAAATTTCAAACTGTACGATTAAGCTGAAACTACGAAGAAAATAATTGATGTAAGCGATCTGATACATCAGTAAGTAAAGTTTAATGCGTTGTTCACGTAATGCGTAATTTCTTCTTTTTCTCTGTAATTGTGTCATCTAATGAACAGTCCCTTTTATTCCTGCATCTCTTTTATTCCATTATTCTTTGTATCATGTGTAATTGATTTTAGATGATCCAAATTAAAGTTATCCTTAAATGCGTTGAATCAATGTAAACGCGTGCTAAACAAGCAGATGCCATTACGTCTGCATAAATGTTTTTTGTCGAGATGTCTAATTCAGCGTTTATTAAAATCAGATAAATGGTCAATGTTAAATGTTTCTGTCAATGTCGTGGGTGTTCGTCTGCTATGGTACTGTTTTGCAAGACGACATTGACACTTACACCAAAGGTGATTTTCAATATTCTAACGATTTCTTCTAAAGGTGGAAGAGGTTAAGAAGGATTTATCAATACATTGGAAACTACCGGGACACGTACATTTGCCATACAATGCATAAGAGGCACAAGGTTCAATGCATAACAACCTTGTTTATTAAAAAGTTTCCTCAAGTTAATGAATACAGTGATAAGAATGATCATTATCGTTTTTACTTTCTTCCGGATTGTTGGGATCAGAGTGAGGTTGTACACACAAACTGTTAAACCCCAGTAAATTAACATTTTGCTGACCGTTCAAAGGCGGAAATCCTTGATAAACATACCTAGTTTTAGTATATATGCACTGTGTTGTTTATTGAGTTTTGGGCTGTTGTTCCATGTTTCTTGTTTGTGAATTTTAGTTGTTGTGTTCTATGTTTTTGGCGTTTACCCTGTGCCATTAAACGGGGTTTAGGTTTAACCTTTCGGCTACTGAGCTTGTTTCTGTATTTTTTTCATATAAATATTGGTATCAAAAGGTCCTCAACCCTAGGTAGTGGAAATTGATTAGATCATATTTTATGTATTCTACTACTCTCGTGAGATTTGAAATATAAAAAATCGTAAATGTCATTTTATATTCAAACAATTTATATTCGTGCGGATTGCTCATCTTTTTTCCAGCCGATTGTTATAGATTAAATAGATTATTTTGTATACTATTGCATATGAACGTTCTCTTGAAAATGAAAAACGTTTAAACTAAGTCACTGTATTATGTTGATAAACATTTGTGCTCAATATCCAAAAGAAAATCAATATAAAGCAAAATACGATTATGAATAGTTACATAAAAATGGGTTACGCTTAAAAGTATTTGATAAAGCATAATGAGAGAATGCACTTTTTAAAATAGAATAACATAAAAGCTTTTGCATTATACTTTGCGGTAATTTAGTATAAAGAGTTGAGAAATGACTTAAGCACTTTTGTTTTATGGGGTCTGCAGTAACGTGTTAAGAACTTTGGTTACTGCAATAAGAACTGTATATTGCCATATGGGATAGGTATGTATATTTGATATAGAAATGTACAGATGTTTAGTATCAATAGTTCAAGTTGTATTGACTATTTGATACTTAAACATTATTGAAACTTGACTGTTGGTTTTTGCAAGGATTTCAGTAATCATAATTCATTGTCAATTGATATTGTTGTATTGATATAATATATCATATTATGGTGGTGAATATATAACCATGCCTTACAATAGACTGATAGTTTATACTTAGTAAATATAGTAAGTTAATCATTCTATACCCGCGTCGGAACTCGCTCGGGTAGTTCAGGAGGAGGAAAATCATTTTGTAGAAATGATGATCGCATATATATATATATATATACCCCTTATTTTACGGAATTATCCGAACGATTTCTGGGTTTGCCATTAAACGGGGTTAATGTTTAATTTTTAATTGTGAGTAATTACATAAAAAATGGATTGCGCTTAAAAGTATTTGATAAAGCATTATGCATTAGAGAATGCACGTTTAAAAATAGAATAACATAAAAGCTTTATCTTTATGCTTTGCGGATATGTTGTATAAAGAGTTGTTTTATGGGGTCTGCAGTAACTTGTTAAGAACTTTGGTTACTGCAATTAGAACTGTATACGGCCATATGGGATAGTTATATATATTCGACATTGAAAAGGACACATGTTTAGTACCAACGGTTCAAGTTGTATTGACTATTTGATATTAAACATTATTGAAACTTGACTGTTGGTTTTCAAAAGGATTTCAGTGATTATAATTCATTGTCAGTTTGTTTGGTGAATGTATAAACCATGCCTTATAGTTTATACTTTTACTATTTCAGTTCATGTTTAATATGTGTATTATATGTTTATATGATGTCGCTCAATAAACGCTCTTTATTAAACATGGTGTTTATAACATGCAATATGTTTATCTCTGAGGTGAAATGCTATTTCCGTCGCCCTCCTTTCCGTTAAGAAAAAATGAATAAAGCTCTATTAAATCAGTACAATACTAGTACAATATACAAACATTACACAAATGGCATGTTTTAAAAAGTATAGGCATCATGTTCAATACATTATAATATGTTATATGCAGGTTTTTTCTGTAAGCATTCGTCCTATTAGCAGATAGCGTTATTTCCTCTAAAAATGTCCACATGCGGAATTAAGAGTCCCATTCGCCCAACACACGGACTAAAATTGACCAAGTAAACTGTTCAATGTATTTATCGAAGAAATCTTTTAATCAAAATCATTTACGTGCACCCTTTCATACTATTTAAGCAAGATTTTACTGGGGGATTATACCCACCTTCTAAGAAAAAAAGGCAAATTCGATTGCGAATGCTTAACAAACTATTTATAATTGATTTGCCTTACATCCATATTTTGAAAAGGTTTCGTCCAATAATACCACTTGATAAAGTTATCAAATCACAAAACATGATATATACTTATGCTTTTGTTTTCATCTTTCCAAATTTAGAGGGTTTCAGGGGACCCAAAAATGAAGAAGGGACAGTTGGCAACATGGTCTTCCTGACATGCTCTGCCCCGAATGCTAAAGACATACTCTGGATAAAGGACGGCATGGTCATAGATTTTGAAGAAAACAAAAGAATGAAAGTCAGTCATAAATTTTTCATTAGTAGTTTTTTATTGTTTGTTGTTTGCTTCAGTAAAATCTATATACCTATAACATAGGAAGATCTATAATAATTAATATATTGGAAGCTTGTTGCTCGATAGCTATGATCTAGGTTGTAATGTGCGCTGTATCTCATTTTATTTGGTAAATCAATGCCAAACAGGTGTATTATTTCCTCGGTAAATTTTTAGTTTGTTCATTTATGCATTGAATAGTATCATGCATGTATATTTGTCTGTATTTGGTCGTTGAGTGCTTCCAGTTTTGACGTTATCAGCATTAAGAATGAGCAAGTTACGAAACTTCTGGACGATAAGTTTTTCGTAAATTGTTCACTACTTTACATTTAACACAGCGCATATGTGAAAGCACATACACCGATCTGCGAAATTTATGCTTGTTATGCTTTAACAAAATATATGATGTATGATGCCCTGGTATTTCCTTTGCATTAATTGGGAATTGGGAGAGTCATATTCTTTTAACACTTTCCATCAGTCCTTAGCTGCATAAGTCCGTAGTAAGTTACTCATTCTGTCAGTACGTCATGCTTCGTTTCCGCTCAATAACTTGAGAGGTCGCTAAAACCTCAGAAATTCATACACGGTATGAAGGTTGGTCATGACCAGTTAATAACTGCTTTTTATTTTGTGATCAGAAAGTAAAGGGTCAAGGTCGCGTTGACCAAGTGTACACACAGGTTTCCGCTCAATAACTAAAGATCGTTCGGGTCGAGGGACATTATACGCGTTGACTTTCAGGTGATAAACGATATGATTGCGGTGACCTGAAACTTATTTTCGCTCAATATCTCAAGAACGCTAGCACCTACCAACATCATACTTATTAAGCTAAATGAGCATTACTAGTAGGAAACGCACATAGAATTTAAGATAAAAGGTCAAAGGTCAAGAAAGCGGTGACCTTAAACTGATAAAATGTTTTCCACTCAATTACGTAGGAATCATTACAAACACTATCTTCATACTTGTTATGCCAGTTGATGATGATAATTAGATGACCCCTATTGATTTTCAGGCCAGTAGGACAAAGGTCAAGGCGGCATTGATGTAAAATAACGGTTGCGCTGTATAACTTAAAAAAGGCTATGTCCAAGAGCTTTATACATGGTGTGCTTGTTGGTTTTGATTAGTAGAATACCACTATTGATTTCAGGTCATTGGTGACCTTCAAGTGAAAAAATATATTTTGGTCATTAGTGCGTACATTACCCATAAACTTCATACTTTGGCCCTGGAACTTAATAATAGTATGCAGTTTGGTCATGGTCAGAAGATGAACCTATGTTAAATAAAAAGGTCTTGTCTATCGTGGGTTTTTTTTCTCACCCACGGTCACACACTGAGTGACACATAGAGCTATTTTTCCAAATGGCAATCTGTAGTTTTCCCTCTTATATCCATTTGTTAAATCCTTTTATTTGTAGCACCTTTCAAACCATTACCTGCAAATCTCCAGTTTGGAATTGGAAGACGAAGGGGACTACTCGTGTGAAGCTACATACTCCGAAAATTGCGGAAGCAAGAAGACTGCACATCTCACGGTCTTTCAATTTGGAGTACTCAACGAGTGTAAGTATATTTTTTTAGTTTTATTAACAATATGTCTCATATGGTTATCAGTATTGATGGCAAACTACAAATACATGAACATGCCTTTTGTATCCAATACAATGCAAGCAAAATATATTGTTTCCATAATTTGCAAAACATTTGAACATTTTTACAAGGCCATAATAACTTTGAACAAACGTTCCATTAGAAAAAAGGCATATTTTGGATATGTCTTGGCTATTTCAGAATGTGGCAGATCTGTACATGACCAGACGAGGGAATCTTCTGCGATAGGCGTTATTTCAAAAGGAGACGATGCCATACCTAAGGAAAACCCGTGGCATGTCACAATGTTCCACCTTAAAGTAGGAATAAGTGCAAATAATGTTTAAACATTTCTTCAATGATATGGCTTTCAACTTATCTGAAAGTTTCCTATTAGTTATCAAATATACATACACATGAATTATTCAACGAGTGAAATATTCATGTTTTGTCATCACGTGGTGGATCTTTAAAAACGCTTACTTTGAACGGATAAATAATGCTATTTTATTCCAGGATATATATTTACATTCATTATAGTTTTATAACGGACAAGGGCACCTTATGCTTTACTTTGGATATTACGTCCTTGAAATTGTGGCCCATCTTAATGGCGGCCGACGTTTGAATTTGGTGTGCAAGCGAATTCGATTTCAAAACAATAAATAAAACTGATATTTGTTACTGTTTTGAAATTCAGTATGTTTTCACGCCTAAAACCATTATAAGACGAAAATAACAACATTTTATTACTACTAGAATATGAGCATTATAAAAAAACAAAGTGAGATTAATCAGATATATGAAAATAATTACCGATACGTACTGATTAAGTCATACGGAAGGCTGCAACCTTTTTGTGGAGCAACCGTCATATCACATAACTATCTCATCACAGCTGCCAGCTGCATTGACCTTTTGCCGGGAGGAAAGGAGGCGTTCACGCCCGAAAATGTTCAACTAAATTTTGGTTTGTAAAACATTTCATTTTTTCGACTCGAAAGTTTTGTTAATGTCGAAAATAAATATAATGTTTACACACACAGTTTCTTGCGGTTAAAATCTAAACCAAAGCCATTGACGTTTCTTTTCGTTAACTGTGTGCTCGACACATCAAATATGAAAAATATGCCCATGCTTTCTAAAAAGCGACCGGGGCGGCCTCCAAAGATTTATGCTTGACTGAAACATGAACTAGCATCCCAAGAAATGCATGGATGTACTATAAAGATGAACTTTATAACATAAATTTAAATGTATTTGGTTATAATTTTAACTGAAAATGTTTTAATATGTGTTCATTTATACTGTGGTTTTATTTAGTTTTATCCGAGGATTATATATATCTTCCATTAGTCAATGGTTAAAAATAGATGTATAACAAATCCGAAACAAGTTGATGAAATTTATGTAAATGCCATGTGCTTAAATGAAAAGTATATGAGTGCCGACTTGAGTACAGTGCATTTATCGGAAACGAGATTTGTCAAGTTCTCGAAACTCCGTAACGACGGTGGGGAAACCGCTACAATACGACACATGGTCGATAACTTTTCTTCCACCTCGATTTAAGGAAAATAATTAACAGAAATAAATATTGAGGTGTGTACACCGACGATTATTGAAAATATGATTCGGTTCGTATTGAACCTGGAAATCATCTTTAAAATCGACATGATACTTATTTTTGAACGCTTGGAAGGAGAATAAAAAACGATGTCCATACATTTGCATAATCCGCTTTCCGCTGTTGAGTTTGGGTCAAGTTTTATAATCCCATCGGAAACACATGATCTATGCATTGGTCACATGGCATAAATCACATTTCCGGTACAGGAATCTCGATCAGTTGAAACCATTGCCGTTCCTCGTTGGGGCAAAAACTGTATAAACTATTGCATCTGACCGCTTCAGCACAATCAATCGCCAGTAAATGGACTGTTTACATTATGACTTTTTAAACTTAGTTCCGTCGATAGTAAATTTTGACTCCATATCCGCATGTTTAGTCTATAAAAATGCACTTATACAAGCCCTCTTACGATTTGTACGTGTATGCAAGGGACTACTTCTTTTTTGCCGGAATGATAGGCATTAAAAAATTGGGGCACCACTGAACCGTGAAAATGAGAACCAGAAAAGCTCGTCATACATTGTTCATATAAAGCGCGTGCATGCCGGCAAGCAAATTGTACATGTTAAGGGCGGGGTTTGACCTCCGTTAACCAATGAAAATTAATACGGAAATACCCGAGGTACATGTACAATCCACCTTCGGCACTTCCATAAAAGGAGTGGAGTACACATATAATGAATACACGTCTAAAGAGTACTTATTTTGACCGGAAATTATATTTCATAACTCTGCAATAATAAAACAAAACGAACAAGGTTTGTTATAACAATTGTATTATTTTACCCCACATCTTAAAAATACCGTTGAAACTGGAAATCTAAATAATTAAGTTAAATGTATTTATGCGCATTTTACGACAGCTGATGTAAACAATGATTTGCATATAGTTACATTGCAGGTGCGCGTGACGTCTTCCTTCAATGTGTCTATTATATTGAAACTTTCATCATGATGCAATAACACGGATTTAACGTTGCTTTCACGGTGAGTTGTACTATGAATTATACTTGTTATTGTAAATTCAATCGTTCATACGTTGCTGTTTGGACACCATAATGACATAACGTTTTTTTAAGGATAATGAACAAGCTAAGTTGATGCAATCGGTATCCAGATATGACCTTCACGTCATAATTTATGACTCATCACTATACATGCCAAACTAACTGTTACAGTAACTGTGCGATTGTGTACTTAGTTCATTGTATTGTAAAATAAAATTATTGAATAAAAAAATGTTAAAACTTAGGTAGTGAAAACTAAATATAAAAAAAAAATTCCTTTTTCAATAAAAACCATTGTGGATGCTTATATGGTAAACCTGAGAAGAAAAGTGAGCCTGGTGTGGGGCTCAGACTCACGACCGCAGGAACACTAGCACGGCGCTTTTGCCAACTGAGTTAAATGGGCAGCTGGTTTCAACTCACACAGACTAGACTCGTCCGCCCATTAAAGGGGCTGTCTCATAGATGATAAAATAGTGAAAAAAATGAAAATTGTCGAAAAATATCATAATACTCAACAAAACAAGATGAAACTTCGCAAATGTGACCAAGGCAATCCTTTGTATTGATCTAGATCATTGAATAATCGATCACGGTAAACAAACGCGTGTTTTAGCTGGTGTTCGGGATTTGTGCCCTGTTCGGAAATGTACTGTCAACCAGTACAATGCATTGAAACTTACTTACTGAAGTATCACATAGTTTACAATTTATTTAAGTTCAGGAGATATTTCATATTTTTCCATTAGAAAAGATTACCAGGTAGAATTCATTCCTTATGCGTGATTATCTAGTCGGTATCCTGAGATTTGTTACAGAAAAAAACTTTTTTTGGTGCTTATAGATCTGTGACATAGTCCCTTTAACCATTTAGGCCGACATGTAGGCACTTCTGCTCTTTTACTGCTGCCACGATTGTGGGTAACCTGAGTGTAATTATGCCCAGTGAGGTGATTAAACACAACAAGGCAGCCGGAACTCTATATAGCTACTCA
Source organism: Mya arenaria (assembly GCF_026914265.1). Classification (NCBI taxonomy): domain Eukaryota; kingdom Metazoa; phylum Mollusca; class Bivalvia; order Myida; family Myidae; genus Mya; species Mya arenaria. The sequence continues at coordinate 11,441,129 of NC_069135.1, read as the reverse complement.
GGGCTAACTCGGCGACTGGTCCTAAAACCCAAACACACTTCAACCCACTTTAAAAATTAAAAAGGTTTATTGAATAAAAATAATTGTCATGGCAGAGTTGGGCAGATGACTCGCGAATACTTTAAGCGAAAAAGTATGAATGAAATTACAGAAAAACACTTCAGCACAAATAATGAAATCAAATGTTTAGTAATTCATAATTTGTTTAGAGGGGAGGGGAAACCCCTCCCGACAACCATCAAATTTGGCATGTTTGACCTGGTTTTAACAAGCATTATAATGTGAGTATAATAGATTATGAACCCAGGGGAGGTTTCGGCATAAAAGGCAGTGTTTCTTTTTGGCAGAATTACATGATAACACTAGAGTTACAGTGTCTAACTGGTGATTTATTTTTACAATGGTTTTCAAAAGGATATATACCTTAAGGCGAGATGAAATGTATTGACATGTCGTGCTTAAACTGGCACATATTTCCGCACAGAATTTCTTTTAAGTTAACCTCTTTTCAAAATTATTCAGCTGAAGGCATGTATAAGCATGCAAGACAGTTTTAGACAAACTCTTTCCTACAAAGTAAAAAATGACAGTTATGTTATTAATTATGTAAATGGGGGTGGTTCGGGAGGGGTTTCCCCGCCCGACAAGCAATGTTAATAAAACCTTTCGTTCTCCGGATCATCAGTTCAGCACAAAAACAGTGACGGTTTTTGCAATATTTTTCAGAAGTTTTTAACATGCTTGTAGGTGTGCAATTTACTCTTCCTAACAGCTGTTTTGACTTGAGATAGAATATGGTAGAGAAATATTTTCTTCTCAATTTGTTCTTAAAACACAATCTATATGAATTACTTAAAAAGCGATATTGTTCATGTAAAATTAACAAGACATTTACAATGCCAGCTCTAATATAGTAAAGCATAGGCATAGCAAAATTCAAAACATTTTTATTATATATGCTTTGTGAAGATTTCTGGACATTTATAAACAATCTTTAACTGTTTCAAACATATTGATAATTTTTTACTGTTTGAAATTTCAGCCAGCTCTCAAATAAATTTTGAATGCCAGTGCTAAGAGGGCTGGGACACAATTTGGACAACTTCATATCCGAAATAATGTAACATTTGTAAACAAATTATAATTTGTTGCCCTACTTCAATAATTATAATTGAATGCTATTTTATACACTTATAGGGTCTAAAATTAAATTGTTATGTTTGTGATAGATCGCAAAATATTTCAGTTCGTTACTCTTAAATTATAGCTTTTGATTCTCACACAGTGAAATTCATTTACATCAGGATTTTACACTAGAACAAAATAAATTCACTATTTATTCTTTCTTAAAGTTATCGCACGTAGGTTATGGCATGGTGCCATCCTCTTTATTTAGATTGTCAGAAAATGTGAAAGCATCTCAGTAGCTCAGTTGGTGAAGAACTCGCCCTGTTAGCAAAGGGGTCCCGGGTTCCAGCCCTGCAATTGTCGTACAATTTTCTGTCCCAATTGTACTTCAATAGATAAATTCAAATTCTGACAATAAATAATGACAATTTAGTAGATCTATGGAGCAATGATCCTATTCATGTCATGTATTTTCATTTCTAAGTGATAGAATTTAAAGCTGAACTCTCACAGATTTACCGTTTTTACATTATTTTTTTTTGCCTTGGAAAGAGCAAATATTTGCGTAAATATCTGCAAACCAATTATAAAAGATTGCTGATAAAATATCTGATTGCAGATCCGGGGGTAAACCGGGGATAGCCGCGGAAATGGGCCGTGTTTTTACTTTCCAGGTGGCCCCGCAGGGCCGGGTGACCGTGGTGGTTTTGTCTTAGCGCTAAATTTAGCGGAGATTGGACCTTATATTGAGTCTCTGGGGTGCAGGGGCATTTGGTCGGGGTTTAACCACCAGTTTGTTCCCGCAGAGCGGGGATTTTACCCGGGGTTGGCTGGACCTGGGGGCGTGGTTACATTTGACTGGTGCATTAATGTTTAATGTTTTTATAACGTTACTAACGGTTTAAGAAAAATGAATAAAAATCATTTTTTTAAATAAGATATTAAGATCTGCGATCAAATTTTTTGTCAGGAGTCTTATATAACTTGTTTCTATGCATTTACACAAAAAATGGCTCGTTAAACGACATAAATAAGAAAGTTGTCAAAACGTCTGTGGGAGTGCAACTTTAAGGGACACCAGATTGTACAGTTGCAAGAAAAAAGAAATAGTGAAAACCTTTGCGAATGGCGCAATGCTTCTCTGCTGTTTTTTGTGTTTTACCAATTTAAAATTAACTGTTTGTGTACCATATAAATACCTGTTGATTTAAAAATATTGTCAGTATATGAGTCTGTTCTAATTTACATGCTAAATATTCACAATATGAACAGGGAAATAATATTTTTTGCTGATTTTTGGACCATCTGGTGTCTAGCCTTTCATAAACCATCAAGCTGCCAATGTGAGTTTTAGATACATATTGGACAGTTTCATTGGAATTTATTTAGTATAAAAAAATATGTTTCATGGGGCAAAAAGCGTAGTACTTACTCAGGGCTTTTTCTATAGTACCCACGGGTTCGACTTTTAGAATTTGTTTTAGAAAGTCTTTTAAAATGTACTGCTTCATTTTCAACATCCTAATAAATTATGTGATGTAAAGTTTTTTCTGATAATTGTACTCAGAAATCATTGATTTTCATCACATTCAGATATATCTGTATGAAACATTATCTGTCATGATTGATTAATTGCAATAGATATTTACACCCAAGGATTGATATTCCAGCCATTTGGGTTCTATTAAAGGGAATTTAACTAATATAAAATCATTTCCTAAGGAGACTAGACAGCTTTTTCTTTTAACAGTTAATTTCAGAATTTTCACGACGCAAAATTATCCAAAATGTCTAGGGTCTTTTTCCCAAATTAGGCAGAAAAAGCCCTGTTACTTAATAATGTTTTAGGAAAAATGTAATTCAAGGGACATTTTCATACACTTGAGATCTGTTTTTGTAATGATACAAAAATAAGCTGATTCTTTCATCTTATATAAAATCTAAATAATGTCTCAACTGTCAAATGTGAGGTTGCAGATCTGTAAACTTCATCTTTTTTTAGGAAATCTGTGGATATAACTTTCACCACCCTAAACAATAAGTATCAATATAAGAAGCAAAAAATATTCTAGTTACTATTTCCTCATGTCAGGGACAATTCAATTAAAAAATCAATGGAAAAAACTGTTAAATACTATCATGTTGTTGTTTTTTCTAACTTTTAATTATATTTATTCCCTGTGGTCGGTCGGTTTGTTGGTCGGTCTGTTGCAACTTTGTCCGGAGCAAAACTTAAAAACTACTGGATGGAATTTGATTGAATCTTCATATAATGGTAGAGCATAATGAGAGGAAGAGCCGTATACAATAACCATATCTCTATTCTTGCTTAATACTGAGTTATTGCCCTTTGTTACTTTTTTGTCTGGAGTATAACTTGCAAACTACTATATGGAATTAATTGGAACTTTATACAATGGTAAAGCACAATGAGAGGAAGTGCAGTGCACAAGAACCATAACTCTATTTTAGCTTATTACAGAGTTATGGCCTTTAATACTTGTTTTCTTGTCCCGAGCATAACTTAAAAACTATTGGATGGAATTTAATAAAGCTTCATACAGTGATATATCATGATAAGAGGAAGTGCAGTGTATAGGAACCTCAATTCTATTTCAGCTAATTACAGAGTTACTGCACTTTGTTATTTTTTCTTGTCCGGAGCATAACTTGAAAACTATTGGATGGAATTTAATAAAACTTCATACAGTGATAGATCATAATGAGAGGAAGTGCAGTGTATAGGAACCAAAATTCTATTTGAGCCGGATGGAATGTAATAAAACTTAATACGATGGTACAGCACAATGAGAAGGAGTTCAGTGTACATGAATCATTACACTATTTTAGCAAATTACAATGACAATAGTCCATAAAATAAATCTGTCATTTATAGGTTGGCTTTCCAAATAGTTGACTGCAATTTCATATCAGGCCGGCGTTGAGGGGTATTAATCACCTTCAGTGATAGCTCTAGTTACCTTTCAGGTGGCCCCACAGTGCCGGAAAAATGCGGTGGTTTCGTCTTTGCGCAAAATATAGCGGGGAATGGGCCTACCAAGAGTCCTTGGGGTGCGGGGGCATTTGGCATGGATTTTACCAGTTGTTCGTCCTCGCAGAGCGGAGATTTTAGCCAGGGTTGGCTTGACCAGAAGTCAAAGTCCCTGCTATTCCCCAGACCTGGGGGGGCGCATGGTTACAATTGACTGATGCATAAATACCAGCTTCACCAACCCAACTCGAAGCCTTTAGTGAATGTCCTTATGAAAATAAGATTTTTAGTAATTACATCAACCAGGTATAGTGGACATATTTTAGTAATCCAATTCCTTAATAACTTATTATTAATTTGTTATTGTTTGCAACAGGTTGGAGATGAGGATGATGACAGACCAGCCAGCCGAACTCAAATTGGATTAGACATCATGCGGTAAATTATTAGTATTTCACAATCACTTTATGAAAATGTATCCAAACAGTAGCAAGTTTGAATCTTTTAAGTTTATCTGATGTGTTTGTTTCATTCTTAAATAACATTGTTTCATGCTGGTTGTAAATTATTTCCGGTCATGGCCATGAGATTATATCATTTTCTTATGAACTATTTTGTTTGCTTTTTTATAAATTTCAGGTTTTTGACTTATCCCTCAATACTTCTTAATACATTTCAACATTCTGTAAAACCACAAATGTATTGGTTTATAGCCACCTGGTTGCTGAAGCTCGACCTTTATGGACAAAAAATCCTGTTCAAGATAGTTCTGTCTGGAATTCCATACCACCTCCAGAGAATGGAAAATGTGTTCAAGTAAGAAGAGATTCTAAGCAAGTGCATTTCTGACTCCTCCAAATTGCTTCTTTGAAGTCAATTACCTTGGAGTTGTTTAATACTCATTGCAAAATATTCAAACATAATATATTTCATCTATTTTGTCTTGATCTTTGAAACCGTCAAATTACACTATGACTATCATTATGTAACTATATCAACGTTATCAACGTTGACGTCGTTTTATGTTGACGTCATTTCCTGTTTATTATATACATACAACCTGATGAAGGCCGAATGGCCGAAACGTTGTTTCATCAATAAATAGTTTGTGTTGAAGTTGGACTTCTTTAGTTATCACCATATGTGACTATATCAAATTTATGACTACATAAAGAAATGTGTATGCTTCAAATGATTGTTAACTGGTATACCTTCACAGTAGTAGTTAGTACTTTTATTCTGTTAAAAACATTGCATTTATGCTATTTGTAGATTCTGATGTGCTAGCAGCCTGAAGTGGTCAAACAATTTGAAACCGGATGCAGCACAGACTCCCATATTTCAAGAGAATGCAGATGTTAGTCACCCCTGTCAAACTTGTTTGTGTGAATAATACAAAATGTGACATTTACAGCAAATATGTAATAATTGAGCAACGTATAGACAATTGAGTTTCTGTTAATTTTGTGCCATATTTAGCATTTAAAACCAGATACTTTCAGTTTTTGCTGGTTTGTTCGGTTTCTTTTATTCATGATTTATTTCAAGAAGACACCAGTTCGGTGTATAGTTGTTATGGTGTTTTAACTGTCAATGGATCCAAGATCACTGTATGTTGTTGAACTGATATATATGTTAAACGTTGAAGATCTAGCTGTCATTACAGAAAACATTGATTGTGCTTTTGAGAACACTTTTGGAACTGAAATCTGGTCTTGCTCTATTGGCTGGTACACTCAACAAATATAAAAAAATATATGAAATAGTGCTTAGTGATCTCAGCTGACAGTTTTTCACTGGGTTCTTATTTGGGTGTGTTCCAACAATATAACTGACTTGATTATTTTTATTATATATTCTATATAGGTGCTAAATTTAGAATATATTTTCAGCTCTGTTGAATGATGATTGTAATTGCAATTTATCTTTTCTTTTTAGATCACCCTGTGGGCTAAACATTATGTGAGGGTTAGAAGTTAATTGCTTGTAATTACACCTTGATAAGTTTAATCTTTATTACACTGGGTCTTGAGTCCCATGATATGAACAATTGGTTTTGACTATTTTCATGCTTCATTTTGAATATACCTCATAAGAGGTCATAACATATTGGGCCTTTAAAAGTTAGAAAATTTTAACATTAATTTATTCATACAATTTTATTTCCCACCAGATGTAAAAAAAAACAACCTGATTATCAAAAAGCAAGACAAAAAGGTCACTGTTGGTAATCTGTAAACAATACATGTGTTGCTGCATATTTAACTGTCACAGGTCTTTTGGTTTATACCTGATTTTAGCAAAGCTGTTTACAATATTCATTAATTGAAATTTAGATAATTTTGATCATTATACATGATGTTTGTCAGATTTGTTATTGTAAACACAAATTATTTTAAAGTTTATTGAAATCATCGTTAAGATAATTCTGTAATTAAAGCAGAATTGTATTTGCCGTTAAAATCTGAACAACACATTTGTTCATAATTAACATTTTGCAACTTTTTTGGCGGGGGTGTGGTGTATGTTTTTGTAACAAACAAATAAGAATATATTCTGTATTCTCACTGAGATATTTTGCAGACAATTTTCCAGAGCTGCTTGGCTACATTTTGTTCATATACAATCATAATTATTAGTAATTAATGAAATGTTTTGCCATGTTTTACCATCATATTTAAATAGATTTTTGCCCATCTAATTATAGTTAAAATTATAATTACCCCTGCTTGTAATATACTTCTATGCAACATTATTGATATATTATTGATATGTGATCATTTTTAGCTTGACTATTCGATGAATAAGGAGAGCTATCCTAGTGTCAGTGTCAGCATTACCACTTTGTTAAAGTTTGCGTACCACCTCAAATATTTTCAAAGTCCATTGACATACTGTTTTGAAACTTCGCACGCTTGTTCACCATCATGCTCCCAACCTGTACACAGGAGGTCACTGTATGGAGAATTTTGACAGAATTATGCCCCTTTTTCAACTTACAAGTTATGTTAAAGTTTGGTGTACCACCTCAAATATTTTCCAATTTAATTTATGTAAATATCTCAGCACATCATGTATTGCATTGAAATCTAATATAACAGTGATCAATGCATGTTCTCCAAAACTTTTCAGTACTACACCGAAAAGCGGCGGAATAGTCGAGCGCGCTGTCTCTGTGACAGCTCTTGTTGTTTTTTGTTTTTGTTTTTTGTAACATATTCCTCAAATGCGTTTGTGTACTTGATCTCAAATGCATACAAGCTTTATTTAAGTTAATTAAGAAGAATAACTCTAAACTTCATATAAAATATAATATAAGTAATGCATTATATATAATGTATACACTATTATTGAAGATTGTTGCGTATACACAAAATAAATTGATAACAGCAACAGAACTGCTTGTTATTAAAAAAAGTTTTATTAACATATACAAAAAAAAAAGATTCCCTTTTACTCCTAGTATGTTTCACTTAGTCATTAAGTAAACTTAGTGTCCGGCAATAACAATTCAAGCCCGTAGAGGCAGCGCCTTAGTTCATATTAGTTATGATACACGTATCAGGATATAAAAGTTTGGTTTTAGACTATCTCCAGTTTGGCTTGTCCCTGAGGTTTCCATTGTTCGTTTCTAAAATAAATTTGCTAGTCCCTGAGAAACATGTGAAAATTGTTTTAAAAAAGTAATTCAATCAAGAAATTATTTTTGGCTCGATCAAACAAGCAGTAAATACATCTTATAACATGATTAAAATAACATACGCAACACTTATGTTGCTGTCTCATCTGTGATTCCCCATTTTGAAATAGCGCATAGTGGTTTCTTTCCCTGTTTAAATCATACCTGTTTATAAGTACAGATACACATACCGACGCGTTGTTTAAACTTACTGGGATTTACGTGGTAGACAAGCAAGGTGAATTTCGAAAATGCGCCAACACCGCGGAACATGCATGTGTCGTAAGCAATGTGATACATCAATAAATAAGATTCAATGCATTGTACCGATGTTTAATTTATGGTGTATCACAATGTGTTTTTTGGTAGGGAATTGTATGGTGTAAAGTCTCTTTAAACTAACGATTGACCTGCTTCATATCAACAGCATGCTGATTTCGAATGATAATTTCGAACAAGCCTTCTAGTGCTCGAACGTATTTTTTATTAAATAGGATTCCAGCGTTATAAAGTTTTGTCGTTATTGATTTATTGATAAAATAAATGTGAGTTTCGATTTTTCAGCAAGTCTATATGCCATATGCAGCCAAAGCAGACTGTGTTGACAATCTTCCATTTGCCGGACAAAACATTCAACTGACAGACAACATGTTCTGTGCTGGAAAACTTGTAAGTGTTTTGACTGATAAATGTATTTTTGCCAATATAACTGAAATAACACTATTTTCAAACTGAGAGACGTTATTTTTAATGTGATTATTTTTTATTTTTAGTTTGAGAATCGGTACCACAAATTAAAACTGGATTTGTTTTATACCATTATATGTCAGTAGGATAATGTTCATGTTATATGGCCACTTTAACTAAAAATAACTGGACGTTTTGTTAAATATAAAAAGTCATATTTCCGACGTTTGTGAATATAGGCCCAGTATAGTTTTATAGTTTATGTTATAGTAAACAATAAATACAACATTTGGTTAAAAGTGATCTTTAAAGCTTCGCATTCAATACACCAGTTAATGATAAATATATAGCTGTATCTGTTTTTGTGTGCATATTGTTCAGCTTTGTTTAGCTGAAGCTATACAAAATAGTAAAACAACAGCTATCAATAACAAATTTCAGAGACGCAGCATGGGTGACGTGTGCCCAGGGGATACCGGTGGTGGTCTGCTCATGGAGGCGGTTGGAGAGTTCCGGTGGGTTCTCACAGGCGTCGTGTCGTTCGGACCCGGGGGATGCAACAATTGGAACTTCTACAGTGTGTTCACGAACGTTGGCAACTTCTACGAGTGGATCAATGACAACACTCATTTCACAGAGGAGGAAGTGGACACGTCGTTTCTGGACGAGTCAAAGAAATAAGCACTTCGCCTCGGTTATCGACAACTTTAGTTTATAGATATAAATACCATTGTATGAGATGAAATCTGTACTTTATCAAGTAATGTACCTAAGCTCTTTTGTTTCAACTCAAATGGTTTGAATGTGCAGTTTGGTGTAGACGTTTACAAGATATTAATGTTATTGAATATTGTGATCGTACTATTGTGTAATCTTTAGGAGTTCCTTAGAAATTATTCAAGAGATTATGCTGCATGGTGTTTATCCCTATACAAGCGATAATTGTTGGAAATGTTAACTTCCTGAAAAAAATAAAGAGTTGAATATTGCATCCTTACATAACTAAGCTTTCAGTCCTTTGATTTTATGAAGATTTTGCTAATTCATCTTATCTTTAAAGCCTTTTTTGGCTAAAACTGTTTTGGCTGACTCGGTGTGTTTTGGCATGTGACTTCATTTTACATTTTCAAATTATTTGGAAGAAAAGATTATCTAATACATGTCGCTTTTATTTTTAATAATAGTGTCTTTATTTGTTCCCAGTTTTAGTACAATGATGCGTTTTATTATGAAACTCTATGACCACACAGTTTTAAACCTTTTATTTTATAAGGCAGACTGTGTGTGGTGTTTATAGTTTTAAACAATGACTGCATCGTACCAAACAGAGTTGGGATCTCTAATCATAGAAGTACTTGTGGGTTAACTATAAGTCTATTATTATTTGTTTTATTGTTAAGTTTCCACAAGTTAATGCATACCTTGATAAAATTTACCCTTTGCGTTTTATTTTCATTTAGGATTTTTGGGATAAGAGTGAGGTTTGTGCACTTAAAATGGTTTAAACCCCCAGTAAATTTACATTTTACTGACCGTTCCAATCCTTGATAAACATGCCTAGTTATATATATATATATATATATATATATATATATATATATATATATACTTAAACTCGCCAACTTATTGGGACTATAATCCTATCCATATTTATTGGGACCTACTAGATATAATAGTGATACAGGCGTCACTGTCCTATATACAGTATAGATTGACTGTTGGAATGCTATGTATATCAATATACATCAGAAAATCTTGAGACATAGGTACCTTTTTAGTGTCACCAACTTCTTGGGTCAGACCCATCATTTTACTGGGGCTTTAGACCCAATATGTTATATATAATATATAAAATGCATTAAGCTATTGGGTCGAATCGGTATGATTCCACGCTTATCTTTGACACTAGGGCTGAATGAATTTAAAATTTCAAAATGTATGGATTTAGATATAACATGTCTTACTTCTAGTAGACATGATGATCAGATCTGTTAACAAAATTGGATCAGGAACCAATTTCCAAATTGGCCCACCAAGAGGCTTAAGTCGTTTCCTGAAAGTGGGGACAGTTGGAGGCAATCAAAAACTGACAGCAAGACATTAGTTTTTTTTAACTGAATATTGTAAAAAGAACTTCTGGATATAAAGAAGTATGAACAATCAACCCTGTAACCAATTTGATATGTAAATAGTTTGGACCCCGTCGAGACAGCATCTGTAGTTGTTTCATCAGGATCCTATTTATTTGCTTTGAAGGTTTATATCACTTTGAAATATAAATAGGTAATTTTGCCTCCGACTTCTAGATAAAATAGAATGTTTGACAATATTGACAATATTGTCAGAAAAGAGCATCAAAATATTTTAGTGATAGTTCTATTATCAATTTTAATTATTACATAATGATTGTCCAATTTGTAGGGCTGTGGATCGCCGGTCAAGTGGCGATCCGATTCGATCCACGAGTCAGAGATGACGATTCACAGATCGAACCACGAATCATCAGCATTAATTAACGACCACATAAACACCTTACGAAAATCATTTTCTTTAAATTTGTGTTGTAAAATAATATCTATTTTGATATTTGTGTTATAGCTTTCATCATCTGTTCATCGAAATTCAGTTTGAAAACTAGATGGGTGTTGTTTTCGAGCATAGCGTCGAAAACAGATGTCTCCCCTAGCATATGTTTGACCTAAAGAATGGGAGACAACTTTGTCATGAAGTAAATTAGAGTAATGGTTCCTGTACAAAGCAATCCCTCTCATTGAACTTTATCATTCTATGAAGTTTTATCAAATTACATCCAATACTTTTCATGGTATGCTCCAAATAAGAAAAAGTAGCAAAGGGAAATAACTGTGTAATTAGGTAAAGTAGAGTTATGGCCCCTGCATGATGCATTTCCTCTCATTGAGCTTTACCATTCTATGAAGTTTTATAAAATTCCATCCAGTAATTGTCATAGTATGCTCTGGACAAAGTTTACACTATTTAACTATTGAACAAGGGGAGATAACTCTGCAACAAATTGGCTTAGAGTTATAACTCTTGCAGGATGCACAACTTTACATCGCCATCTATGTTGCAAGTTTCAATCAATTCCTTAAAGTAGTTTCTCAGTTATGCTCTGGACAAAGTACACTATAAAAATATTGAAAAAGGGGAGATAACTCTGCAACAAAATGGCCTAGAGTTATAACTCTTGCAAGGTGCACAACTTCACATCGCCATCTATCTATGTTCCAAGTTTCAATCAATTCCTTCAAGTAGTTTCCGAGTTCTGCTCCGGACAAAAAATTCCCAGAAGAATAAGAAGAAGAACTAGATAAGAAAAAGTAACAAAGGGACATAACTCTGTGATTATGTAATTAAGAGTTATGGCCCCTGAATAATGCATTTCCTCTCATTGAGCTTTACAATTGTATGAAGTTTTATAAAATTCCATCCAGTAGTTGTCATAGTATGCTCTGGACAAAGTTTACACTATTTAACTATTGAACAAGGGGAGATAACTTTGCAACAAAGTGGCCTAGAGTTATAACTCTTGCAGGATGCACAACTGCAGATCGCCATCTATTTATATTCCAAGTTTCCATCAATTCCTTCAAGTAGCTTCTGAGTTCTGCTCTGGACAAAGTACACCATTAAAAAATTGAAAAAGGGGAGATAACTCTGCAAAAAAAATGGTCTAGAGTTATAACTCTTGCAAGGGGCACAACTTCACATCGCCATCTAGCTATGTTCCAAGTTTCAATCAATTCCTTCAAGTAGTTTCCGAGTTCTGCCTCGGACAAAAAAATTCCCAGAAGACTAAGAATAATAAGAATAAGAATAAGAATAACTACAAATACAATATGTCTCCCCCTTTCAGAGAAGGGGAGACATAATAATAACAACACAGCAATGGAAAGATAGCAAATACTAGCAATACCCTTATGACTGTTCTTACTCAGTAGTTTCTTTCTCCTAGTGAATAGCTCACATACGAATCATTTAAGTCAAACGTTAATGCTGGCAAATTATTTATTTTACAAAGCGTGTGTGTATCAGTCCTGTCAACCAATAAGCCCGATTTATTTATTTATTATTTTATATCCATAAAATTATAATTAATTTCTTGTTCATTGTCATTCTGATTTAAGATTTAATTTCAAAACATGTTTTTGTGTTTTGAAAATTCATACAAGAATATCATCGAATCTTATATAATGACAAAGGTTCGTTGCTACCTATAGATTGATTCTTTACTTTCTGTTCAGAAATGAACAGTTTAAAATGGCAAGATAATGAACAAAAACGTTATACTTTGTATAACTTATATAATGTGCAAAAGATTGCGATCCACCGATCTCGGCAATGACGAATATCCGTACACGATTTTTAGGCCTGATTCACGGATATCCGAGTACTCGGATACTCGTAACAGCTCTACCAATTTGGATGATTGGGTTAATCAGTGCAGATAATTCGAATTATGTATACTTTTTATCATGTTTTATACGTTAATAATTGTTACTGTATTGGATAGGGTTAGTATTAATGAAGCTCGTTGTGTTAATAAATCGCTAAACAATAAACATAACTTTTTGTCATTATTATCAACACCTAACCTTAATACGTGTACCACAGTATTTAACCTTTTAATCAATGATGCCATTAAAAGCTTTAACAAACTAAGAAAATCCAGCGTTTTCAAACATTTTGTGGCCATTATACATGTATTTGAGCGTTGCAAATACCTACAGATGGAAACTTTGTGAGACACCGCCAGCTGTGAGAGTCCCAGCATCCAAACTATTTTGCATAAGAATTGACACATCCCATAATTCAATCAGTAATACCAAACCGGAACCGGAAGAGTTGTCAATTTAATCAAGTTCACTACTGTAACCATTATTTACCAGCAAACATTAACGAAACATTAACTCAATGTTAAGGAAATTTCGAAGTCCCTCTGTAACAGTCCCTAGGTCTTGAATGGACCGCTATTCTTGCACACAGTTTGGAGGTCTTAAGAACCTGTGTAAATTACATCGAATGATATCGAGGGATTACTGCCAGAAGGAGCTATGTGCTTCTGGCAGCAACCCCTCGATATACCGGTATAGTGATATATCATAACAGCGGTAGTAACATTTGCTAGTATAATCGTGAACTTGCAGTTAGAATGAGGTAAAATATGAAAGAACCATTTTAAAAAAATAATTCGGTAATCACTTAACCTATTCATTAGTGATTGTAATCAGCCCCCAAAAAGTTCGTCGATTAATCAGTGGTCAAAGTTGACGATTAATCGACTAAAGTCAACTAAAAGGGACAGTATTAATGTTTGTGAGAAAAGTTGCAAAACTTCATTAGAACTAATGTTGTAAAGGTTAAATGACTACTATAATACTCTTTGATGCTTGATACAGTATTGTTATCCCCCGACACAAAAGTTGGGGGTATATAGGAGGATATAGAGAACTTATAGAAAAATACTTTCTTTCAATTAAAAACTAGTGATAAAAGTGCAGTATTTTTTCGAAGGCAAAGACGCATGCCTTCTACAGTACTAATGAAGCATTTTCGGGTTTGGGCAAATTTCGTCAACGAATATTTGCGGCCGTCATCGTCAAGTCAGAGGGCTACTCGTCAACGATTCGTTGACTTTCTGATTAATCAGTACATCACTACTATTCATGCCTGAATTAATAGTGGGATTTTCCAATTTATTCCACGGAACAGTCTATTTTGATACAATAAGGACAAACTTTCCAAAGTGTTAAGATTTTTGATTTTTTTGGAAATTTCAGGTTGAGCAAACATAGTCCGCTTATCTGGGTCTACACCATTTGCCTATGTCTACTTTTGTCGACTTTAGGCATAAGTGCGTTAAAACAAAAGTGCAGATAGTTCCTTGAGCATTAGCCTTAAAATGGACTTTTCCATGCGATCTATAAAGACAAATTCAGTCTGAGATTTTGGGGGATTTTTTTGAGAAAAAAATATGAATAAATCTAATTTTTTTTACAAAAAGTGAAACCCTGATCAGAGGGCTCCATCAGGAGCCCTCTGATCTGGTTTACACGTTTTTGCAAAGGACGCTGAAACTCGTCGCTAGGGCTGAATGGGCTAAGCGAGCACGTGTCACACTGACCGTCTACGCAGTTTCATTTTTTTTCAGGACACTAAACATTTTAATGGCTTAGCTCTACAATAAGCTGAAAAGCACAGGACTGCAGATCTAAAACGGCTGAAAAATGACGTTGTGTGGGAAAAGGACCTTATGGAGGGACACAATGTGCAAGATTTGACCAGACGCCTCGTTCTGCCCGGCGGCTGATCAAAGCCTGCACTTTTTGTCACATAGGACTGTATAGTCTAGTAGAAAAACATTTTATCACTCTGTGTGCAGTATAAACTATAAATATCAACATAAACGTGTGAAAGCAGCTGCTTTATGACGTACGTCATGGTTTGTTCCGCAATAAGGTCCTCTTCGCAGATGACGTCAAATGTTTTTGTCGCTATATTAAGAGGCTGCGGCCACACATAATTTTGCTTACGATAGTTTAACCCTGAACCCGCCGATAAAATTATCGTCTGCTTAATCCAAACTGCTTCAATCTAGGAAATTGTGGAAATATGTCTTGGTATCTGTGAAGTTGCATAGGGGCATTTTCAATGCATCTAAAAACAAGAAAAATGTGTTTGTGAAACACGAATGCCCCCCAGGCGGCACTTTTGTAAAAAAACTCAAAATTTCAAAGGAGCATAACTCCATCAAAATTGCAAACAGAGTTACAAACCTTGCACAGCTGGAAAGCTCGTCACAAGGAAGACACATGCCAAGTATTAAAGCTCTATGATCAATGGTTGAAAAGTTATAGCCAAGGTTAAGTTTTCGGTTAAAGGGGCATAACTCCTTAAATATTGCAGACAGAGTTACAAATCTTGCACAGCTGGAAAGCTCTTGTCACAAGGAAGACACATGCCAAGTATGAAAGCTCTATGACCAATGGTTGAAAAGTTATAGCCAAGGTTAAGTTTTCGTGACACAGACAGACAAACAGACAGACAGGGCAAAACCTATATGCCCCCGAATCACAGATTCTGGGGGCATAAAAAGAGGTGGCGCCCACGTTTACAGGCCGTGTGACTATGATTGGAATTTTTAAAGTCTTCTTACGTGAGCTAGCCCCTTGAAGTACGTAAGTTCGGCCACCTAAGCTATAGCTAGTTTGTTTATTTGCACATGCTCGTAAGCCATGTCACCCTGAAATAATTGACCTAAACATGGAACAAAATATCAATTATTTGTCTAAATAGATCTAATAGTGAAGAAAAAAAGCTTCCGGTCGAGATATTATCAATAGAAAACATTATGAGCAAGTTTGGCGACACAAGGTTCTAAATTCTGGCCTATAAAGTGGTTATTAGGTTATTAGCAAATTGTTGACCACGCTCGTTCACAAAAGCTCACCCCGAGCTGTGCTCAGGTGAGCTAAAAAAATAAAATCGAGAAACGCATTATGGACGGATTTTCCGGGGCAAAAAGTAGGTCAAGGTCAATGTCACATGAAAGGGACTATCCAATGAAGCAACTGTCCAAATATGGAAGCAATCCATTGAAGGATAAAATAATTATAGCACTTTTACCAAAAGGTGGTCCTGTGCGGACGCCCGCCCGCCCGGACATCACTATTTTAATAGACGATTTTTTTCGTTGAAAAATCAGTCCAAAAATGTTTGCATGGGTCCTACTTTTTAAAGTCATCAGATGTGCGTTTCCTTCAGCTAGACTCTGAAAGTAAGAGGAAGTCAGAGGTAGATTTTAATCTTGCTTAAAAAGAAACGATCTAGCTTTTAGCAAAATGACCTTGCTTGCCTACGAAAGATTATTCCCCAACCTTTCCAAACCTAGGTGCTAGTTTTAAGCGGTCTGTAAACCTAGGTAGGGACTGGATTTCCTAGCCTCAAGAAACACACCTCCAAGTTAATAATACATAAAATTCAAATGATTTGGGAATAAATCAGACAAAGCTAAAATTTCATTTTAACTTTTATTCTTAAAGAACTCTTTTATGAACTAGAAAACGTGTCCATAGGACACAGATGCCCCCACTAGTGCTTTGTCAAAAATGCAGATTTTTCACTAAATCAAGGCCCATAACTCCGTAAAAATACATTTTAGCTGGCTAAAAATACTCAGGTGCACAAATTGACACCCTAAATAATACATCCATGCAGTTTTAAGTCACTACTACAAACGCTTTTAGAGTTATGGACGACACAAACTAAAAATGCCGCTTTTTCACTAAATCAAGGCCCATAACTCCGTAAATATAAATTTTGGCCGGATAAATACCCAGGTGCACAAGTTCATACCCTGAATAATACATCCATGAAATTTCAAGTCTGTACTACAAATACTTTTAGAGTTACGGATGACACAAACTAAAAATGCCGTTTTTTCACTAAATCAAGGCCCAAAACTCCGTAAATATAAATTTTGGCCGGATGAAAATACCCAGGTGCACAAGTTCACACCCTGAGTAATACATCCATGAAGTTCAAGTCTGCACTACAAAGGCTTTTAGAGTTACAGATGACACAAACTAAAAATGCCATTTTTTCACAAAATCAAGGCCCATAACTCCGTAAATATCAATTTTGGCCGGATGAAAATACCCAGGTGCGCAAGTTCCCACCCAGAGTATTACATCCATGAAGTTTCAAGTCTGAACTACTAACGGTTTTTGAGATACACGCGACACAAACTTTTCGGAACGTACAGACAGACGGAATGACAGACAGACAGACAGACAGACGGACGGACAAAGGCAAATCTATATGCCCCCCCCCCCTTTTTTAAGAGAGGGGGCATAAAAATACATGTTGTACCATTTATACAACAAAAAGTAACAAAGAGCAAAGCTCGCCTAGAGCTAACTGTTTGAAATAAGTACATCCCCTCCATGTCTAGGTTTTTTGCCCTGGAGTTAGGCCGGACAAAGCTAATTTTGCCTACTTTAACACATCAAGGGGAGATAACTCTGGTCAGGGTCATGTGACCCGTACCAAATTCACAGAGGCGAAAGTTTACAACATGGCCATTAATTTCTGAAAGTTTGATAAAGATTTGTTGAATAATAACAAAGAAGAATCCCGGACAGGGCTTATTTTGCCTACTTTAACACATCAAGGGGAGATAACTATGGTCTGTAGTGGACATGGTGTTTATTATATTAACATATGATAATAAATATCATGTCCACTACACTGCTCTGTTTGCAACATAAAATATTGTAGTCTGGATATTGTTCTACAAATTACAAGTATAATTCACAAACTATGAAAATAGTCTAATAATATATGCATAGTAGGCAGAGTTTTTTTTACATGAACATTAAACAGGTAAAGGGTTAAAATTTGGATAAAACATATTTTCATCATCTTTAATTATGAAGTATCTATATTCAGCCTTCCATTGCATCTCCATTTCAAATATAAGCTCCCTACAGCAAATATTTCAACTATCAATCAGATTTAAACTAAAAATGACTCAGTTCAAATCCTGTGAAATTTGACTAAAATTATCAATTGTTTGAAACAGTATCTATGCAGAATCTATGTTCAGCATACAGGGCACTTCCATTTCAAATATGTGACGTCGTCTGAGAAAATGGGACCAATTGCGGAAAACATGGTGACATTATATATCAGCTGTTTTCACACATGTGTCGTTATTTTTTAGTTTAATCTTCACACACAGAGAGAGAAAATGTTTTCTCTACACGTCTATGGGTGACAAAAAGTGCAGACTTTGATCAGACGTCGCGCAGAATGAGCGGCGTCTGATCTAAGTTTGCATTTTTTGTCCCGCAATTGGTCCCATTTTTTCAAACGACGTCACATATAAGCTTCCTAGGGCAAATATTATTTCATGGAGCAACAGTGCATTACAACACTAACCCCAAAACCTTAACAGATTTCAGCCAAAAAGAATAAGTCCTATAGGCTATTACAGGTGTAATTATGAATAAAATTTAAAACTTAATTTCAATTAAGAAATGAACGCCTTCTCGCGTCTGTTCTCGGGTATATGAATACAACAGGTCGCGTGCAGAGTTCGTAAACCCCGAAGGGGTTTACATTAACTATGCATGCGACCTGTTGTATTCATATACCCGTTGAAATGTAGCGAGTAGGCGTTCATTTCTTATATTTATATTATCATTTATATTATTTCTAATTATATCAAAAGAATAATAGTCGATTTATTGGATGCCTCGAGCGATCACAGTAGCTCATCCTGAGCTTTGCTCAGGTGAGCTAAAACGCGTGACATGAAAAGTGTGACGGACAGACAGATGGACGGACAGACGGCTGGACAGACGGACTAAGACAGACGCCAGAGAAGTGATCGTTTAGTGTCACCTTCTGCCTACAGCAGGTGACACAAAAACCCTAGAACCATCAGTACTTCTGCCCCAGCTCCTGACACAACCAGGTTTTGTTATTATGGGCTATTACTCAATAATCGTCTTGAAGAGACAATTCAAAACTATAAGTCCCGTGCATGGAGGTCAACTCTCGTCTATTATTTCCCAAGACCATAAACATAATTCTGACAACAAAGCATCACAGAGTTATGGCTCTTGGTCAGATTAAAGCCCTTGTGATTGTAAACAGCTGTGTGAAGTTTCATTGCAGTAGCTTCAAGAACAAAGAAGTTATAGCCAAGGTTAAAGTTTTTCATGCCTACACCAACCATGACAATGACGACAACAACGACAATGCCAACTCCTATATACCCCTTCTCGAACTTGGTTTCTGGGGGTATAAAAATAAGCATCAACTACAGACCATGATCATCTATAACACCACATAAGGTAGTCCTTAGCTGAATGCGTTTCAATTAATGGTACTGACTAGATTAAAGATCACGGTGGCGATGACCTATTGATCGAGTTATTCAAGTTACGGTATTGAGCAGAAATGTTTGAGTGCACAGGCATTCTATATATCAGATAACTGTGACATTGACATTGATTTGGTCCCTAATTAAGTGTTGCCTTGGTGCCCGATAACATAACCTTCAAATTAAAGATAGCTACTGGTAGTATTTGAGATTGGTGACCCAACAATGTATTATACATTTTTTTATATATTCCATGAGAACTCTGAATAATTGTTGGGTCATAAAACAATTGACCCAACAATGTAATATATATATAACTTGCAAAACTCCAAGAATTGTTGGGTCATAATTTTTTAATCCATGGTTGCCCTAAGCTGAATAGTATTAAAGTTATTGAGCGGACAAGAATGGCTAACAGACAAAAAGACAATGTATTATACATTTTTTTATATATTCCATGAGAACTCTGAATAATTGTTGGGTCATAAAAAAATTAACCCAACAATGTAATATATATATAACTTGCAAAACCCTAAGAATTGTTGGGTCATAAATTTTTAATCCATGGTTGCCCTAAGCTGAATAGTATTAAAGTTATTGAGCGGACAAGAATGGCTGACAGACAAACAGACAGAGGGATGGACAAGCGGAAGATGCGCCATAACAAAATACAACCAAAGTTTCTTTGGGCATATAAAAAGAAATGATTAACAAGAGCTGTCACAGTCACATGACACATGCCCCAAAAGGACTGGGTCTAGCATGAAGGCACTTTTTCACAATTGTGCATGCAATAGGGGTTGGGAGTGCCCATTTACGCACTAATGTCAAAGGTGAAGGTTTGTGATTTTTTAAGATTTAACTTACTGACCTACTTTATGACCTGGCCCCACCCTTGATTGAACTTGATCAAGATATTATCAAGAAATAATCCTGAGCTAGTTTCAGGAAGATTGGGTAAAAAATGTGGCCCTTAAAGCCTAAATAGGATTTTTCAAAGATTTGACCTACTGACCTACTTTTTGACCTGGCCCAACCCATGGTCAAACTCGATTGAGATATCATCAAACAAATATTCTGACTGAATTTCAGGAAGATTGGGCAAAAAATGGGGCTCCTACAGGGTAAACAGGATTTTTCGAAGATTTGACCTACTGACCTATTTTTTGACCTTGCCCCATCCATGACTGAACTCGATCAAGACATCATCAAGAAAAACATCCTGAGCAAGTTTTTGGCCCGAGGTCTGACCAAAACTGTCACTTTTGTTTTGGCTTAAAGGGATTCAAAAGAGTTCCTATCCAATTTTGTCTACTATATATGATCATTTTCATCAGGTTTTGCAAAAAAATTAATGACCCAACAGTTCTTAGGGTTTTGTAAGTAGTATATATTACATTGTTGTGTCAATTCCATTTGGTTAGCACTGCCTGATACTTCACTAGTCTTGGTCTGAGATTAAACTGTCTCACTAGTCTTGGCCTGTGAGTAAACTGTCTCAATGGTCATGGTCTCTATGGGAACAGGACTTGTATGAAAACAATTTATGACCCAACAGGTATTCATGTATAATATGTTGTTGGATCACTGATCTCCATTACAGCTTGTAGCTTTCTTAGCTCTAAAGGTAACCTTAAGGGGCATCTAGGCAACATTGTTGGTTAATTCGGAACCATATTAACTGTCACTTTTGTTTTGGCTTAAAGGGACTCTTTTTGGGCCCCTAGCCAATTTTGTCTACTATATATCATCACTTTCACCAGGTTTTGCGAGAAAATTTATGACCCAACAATTCTAAGGGTTTTGCAAGTAATATATATAACATTGTTGGGTCAACTGTTTCCATCTGGTCAGCACTGCACTGCCTGCTGCCTCATTAGTCCAGGTCTAAGATTAAAATGTCCCACCAGTCCTGGTTTGAGAGTTAATTGTCTTACAAGCCTTGGTCTGAAGTTCAAACTACATTGTTTAGTGAACAGGGGTGCCAGGGGGCAAAGCCCCCGAAAGCTCCTGGGTTTAAATGGAAATCAAGACTCAAAATGCAATCTCCTGCTACCTTTTGAACTGTCAAGTGTTATGTATTCAGTTCACAGTTGGGACTATCAATCAAATGAATGAAATAACCATTTTGGTAGAAGCTGATAATGATTATCAGCTTCTGTTCGAACGTTTTCTCCATTCACACAAGACTATTCCAAAGTCTTAACACTTTACTCCTAGGCCTGCAACAATACAGGTACTTCTCGGTTCGGTTCAGTTTCGATTATTACCCTCTCGGTTATCGATTATTCGGTTCGGAAATAGGGAACACAAGATAATTATAGAAACACTTTAAAACAACTCATTTACTTGCCAATATTCATCTAATAAGACTAATATATACATCTGTCAACTGTATCAACTATCAAGTTATGCTGCAAGCCTTCTTGAAGAAGCCGAAATGCTTCCAAAGTGCCGATTTTAAAGCAGCCAGTGGATCGCACAATTCAGACATTTTTACCTAACAACGGTAGGCAGAATATTATCGGCAAGCTGATTGGTCCAAATAAGCGGTATAGTCTAATGGGCCGTCATGGCCGTAAATTGACGCACCGAACCGAAATTTTGCGGCGCCAAACCGAAAATCGAACCGAGAAAAAAGAATCGAAAATAACCGAACTTCGGTGAACCGTTGCAGTCCTATTTACTTCATACATTAATTTTAGATCATCACTTCATTTTCTATAAATTTGTATTGTTTACAAATTTATAGAAAATGAAGTTAAAAAAAAAGAGCACAAAATGAACTTGAAAAAAATGATGGTCTGAATACCTTTAAAAATATCATGGGAAATGGAGCATTTTGCTCTATAGGAGCACATACTCTAATTTCATTTAAATTTTCAACCACTTTAAGTTTCAAAGGTTTCAATAGGTGCACTGTGCTTGTGTGGAGGAAGGGTGAAGTCTGAGCATGCAAGAATAAGAGACCTGGTCCAAATTTCATAAACAATATCCGACTCAAGCTTATGTGAAAACTGTATTTGAGCTGAGAAAAAAACATAATTTGTTTTTGACACTTGCCCACTAATTCTTAATGTGTTTTAGAAACATATTGAGAATGAGTGGGCAAGTGTCCAAAACATTTTTTTTTATTTTTTTTGGACACTTGCCCAAAATCCGGAATTCTGGAATTTTGTCACCCCTGAGTGAAACAAGTAGAGCAGACCCAGATCTTTAGGAGCTGCCTGATCTGGGTCTACTCTGTTTGCAAGGGCGTGAAAACACGTGATAAACAGGTAAATGGTTGAGAAAGGTGCTAATGAAATTTTCACATGATGTCACATCGTCACCTTAAGTCCACAAAAATGTTACTCCTTCAAAAATGCGAGGGCGTTACATCTTTGTGGAATTATAAATGCGACAGCATGTTGTTATAAAATAGGCACAAGTGGCTAAAACTGCTTCTGGATAAGAGTGGGTGTATCCTTGAAATGTTCTCGAGATATTTTTATCCAGTTTTGAAATACTTAAAAATATGATTTAATAAAATGGAAAGCTTTCGTAACACTGACACGATACTACCAGGAAACACGCTGATTAAACCCGGAAGTGGTACTGTGGCCGTATCTGCGATGCCCATATATTAGACATTCCCCCTGTTCTAGGAATCCAAACATCCGGTTGCGATTCTAATAAGTGGTCAAACATAGGAATAGATTGAGAAATGGATATTTTAGAACATGCAATACACACCTTATCTTAAGCTCTGATTAATTATACACAATTGCTAGTCAGGACTCGTCAGGATTTGTCAGTGCTTTACAAACATCTTTCACAACCAGACAGCAGTGTTTGGAAAATTTAAACACATACACACTTGTTGACAGTTGTTAGATAATACTTAGTGACGACAAACTTGCTTTGCCTATGTGTTATTTTTGGTTGTCTTCGTCTGCTTTCGGATTATACACTGACGAGCAATGAAAACGCAACAAAGAATATATGCTTCAATATCTTTTGAATGCAAACATATACACATCTCTTAAGGTCGTCATTTCATCTAGCAAAGTGTTAAGATTTAATGCCTGCAGAAAAATAAAATTTAAACAAGGCATTGCCTGAGAGACGGGTGTGCAAGATGTGGTACCCAGAGCAACACAGTTACCACGCCTGTGTCAAGCTGACTGTAACTTCAATACGATGGCTACGGCGCAACACGACAATTTGCAAAGCCGATGACAACTTCCACCGTAGTCCCTAAGTCTTCTTGACACAGTTTCCAATGTTTTGGTTTACCACCGTGTCCTGACCAAGTCTTCTGTCGTCGATTGGGCTGCAAGGAATCGATTACGTTAACGTTGGTAGACATTCTGTCTTGACGGCGTTGCACGCTGTGTACCTTGTCATGGACAGTCTGAAACGGAGCCCGTGACGTTATACCGTTCAATTTGAAGACTGACTTTTCGATTGTTTTATCGTGTCATTGCCTATTTCTTAGAGATTTGCTATTTCAGGTGATTTTCATAAAGTAAATCAACGCACACGTGCAATAAAAGTAAAAACGAATTTTAAAAACGTCGCTAAGAAAGCGTGCGCGTCGCGGACGTTGAATACGCCAGAAGTCCGGCCGTAGTCAGTCATGGTTGATTTCAGAAAACAAAACCCATTTCAGGGAGTAGCATAGGTAACTAATATGCAATATGTCTTGGTCTGTTGTCTACGAAAATGCACGTTTTGTAGTTACACTCAAAAATACTTGTTGCATTTTCATTGCTCGTCAGTGTACCCACTCCCCTATTGTATGTTGATTGTTAACTCATATCAGAATGTCAACCAGCTTGGATCCGAATGGGACGTCCAATTACTCGGCGTCTCATTTGGATTCAAGTTGTATGCTTATGAAGTGATACGATGATGTACAGGAAAGAAATAAAAAAATAAACCATTATTTAGCATTTAAGAAACAGATTTTTAGGGAAGGAGCATTAAACTTCATAGAAAGTAATATTTAGAAAGTTTTCTTGCACTAGAATGCCTGATTTTTTTTCCTGGGATCTATACTGGCTGACATAGGAGTTATTCTATGAATTAAATTATTTTGAGTTACATGTTAATGTTCACATCTACCCAATAACTGATAGAGACACATTCTAACGCATCTAGAGAATGTAGAATGTGATATTTAAAAACACGATGAAACATGGAAACTTTGCTCCTAAGGAGCAAATTCTCCATTTTACATCATATTTTCAAAGCTATTCACAAGCAAAAAAAAAAAAATTGAATTATTTATAGAAAATGATGTCATCATCTATATAATAGTACATCAACTAAACGGTTAAGGTGTTATATTGCTACGTTAAGGTTTGTTGTTACTGTGTATGGAAAAAAATAAGTATAACATATACCAATAACGATAGCTTTTCCACTTTATTGTGATGTCCCAATATATTGCAATATTTGGTCAAAATATATAATATAATATACAAATATACACGAAACACGGTGCGTGTATATTTGGCGACCCAACAGTGAAATTGCGACCCAATAAATGTGTTTAGGAATACAGGTTGCAATCACGTATTTGACCCTGCAGATACATTTAAAACAAACAATTATGTTGGGTCCTTATATGTTGGGTCTTTGACCCAATATTGAGGTATGCCCCAATAAATACACCGTGGACCCAATAATTCGGGTGTAAATATCAACAGGGCCCCAATATTTTAGAGGTTTTAAAACTATATATATATATATATATATATATATATATATATATATATATATATATATATTATATGCACTGTGCTGTTTGTTGAGTTTTGTGCTGTTCTTCCATGTTTCTTGTTTGTGATTTTATGTTCTATGTCTTTGGTGTTTATCCAGTGCCATTAAACCGGGTTTATGTTTAAACTTTTTGCTACTGAGCTTGTTTTAGTAGCTTTTCGCAAAAAAATGTTGTATTCCTTGTTAACAATATTCATCAATTGCACTTGTTTGAAGTCTAATTCGTAACATTTATTTGGCTTCGTTTTTTAAATTATTATCTTTCTGATTTTGTACAACACTAACCCGAAATAAAACGACAAGATTTACTAAAATGTTGATAACAGGGAATTTGGAAACAGCGCATTTTACGTAATTCTGGAATAGTTATTGTTGCGTCTCTGATATAAATTACAGCTCAATATTTAATTGTATTTTGTATAATAAGAGTAAAAGTTAACAGTATCTTCATGTAATGATAACTACACCCATGTCGACTTTATCGTTAAGAAGACCAGAATTAAGCGCTTACTATTATGTAGAGTTTAAAACGGGTTTTAATGATATAGAAACGACAATCTTTTACATGGCCCAATAGTGTTAAGTATGTTAGATATATTTGATAAATATACAATTCCCATCTGTTCAAAAAGAAATATGGTTAGTTGATATTATTAAAAAAACACAATATTTGTAGCAATAAAAAACCCTCCAGCTATCAATAATTCAATGACTCTAGTCAAACAATGAGTAATCATATTTCTTTATAGGTGGCAAGGAGGATTTATGATTAATGTTGCGAGAAAACTCCACTTTAAAATACATTATAGGAAGAAAAATGCATAAAATCGTCTAAGTTTACGTTTAACATAAGTACCAAAACAATTGTAAAAAATACGCTCAAATTGACCAATTTTTGACATGAAAGTAAAAACAAATCTGGTGGGAAAACGTCAAAACCCCCTTCGAACATTTAAAATTATTTAATGAATTTGTTTCGAAGGAGGGATGAATGTCTCAAAGTTACACCACCTCTTACGTACGTTAATTCCTGGAACAGCCCATGCACTCCGAAAACTCTTTTCACTGCATATTAATCTATTTTACATTAATCGTACTCAGCTACAGTAATGACCTCTCATTCTACCTGCTGAGGGAGAACACTAAAGACCACGTTCGAAACCGTTCAAACACTCGTATTCATTTTTTTTTAATTTCCAGTAGGTAGGCCATACATTGACAGACATGTTCTGCAAAACTGAGAAAGGAAATCTGAATGGGTGATGATGTTGCCAGGGCAAATAAGTTGTGTTGATATTGTCCCCGCGCTCTTAGTGATTCCATCATTTGAAGCAGAATGTCCAACATTGATTCAATACGAATTATTCAGGAGTAATGGAGCGAATTATTCAGGAGTATTGGAGCGGATAATGACATTGGCACACATTTTGAACTTCACCTGATGATAAGAGAACGTGAGAATGTTTATGGATATCCTTAGTGAGAAGCAGCGGGCATAATATTATTGCAAACGGACGTCAATTCATGGCCGGAAAATATTTATTTAAGATTCAGAAGCTTTAATACGTTAAAATAGGGGCAATATTTAACTGACAAACTCATATTTACATAGTCAGGCGGTTCGGCATTTGCATTAAGGCATTTCTACGAATCAATTGATTTTGTTTAATAGACCTTC
This sequence comes from Mya arenaria, assembly GCF_026914265.1. Classification (NCBI taxonomy): domain Eukaryota; kingdom Metazoa; phylum Mollusca; class Bivalvia; order Myida; family Myidae; genus Mya; species Mya arenaria. The sequence goes on along the minus strand of NC_069135.1, from coordinate 11,414,284 downwards.
AAGACTAGACTCGTTCTATCTGTCGGTGCAGACGTCATACCACTATAACACCAACGCAGTCATTCCGATGGTGGCTTATCCACTATTAAAAAAAAATATTCGTATCAATTGGAATAGGTTTTGTAGGCGTTAGGTATTAAAATATCAAAAACGCCCACGCGCTCGTCCCATTGAATGCCATATATCAAACATATATATACTGGGCTATAGGCATTCTATTCAAATTTGTCAAAACTAAAGTTATTGCATAATTATCATTCACATGCTATTTATCACAGAAAGATTATGGAAGCGTCCAGGTGCCAAAGTGAAAAAATATTTTCCAGTATACTATCTCCTAATTAGGAGATACTAACTCATAATTATAACTAAGCTAATTGTTATAAAGTTGTAAACAATGGAAGAAGTATGGAAGCGTCCAGGTGCCAAAATAAAAACACACTGTCACGGTGAAGGTGTTAAACACACTGGCACGGTGTGTTTGGTTAAATACATTGGCACGGTGAGTTTGTTTAACAACACACTGGCACTGTGAGTTTGATTGAACAGACTGGCGCGGTGAGGTTGGTTAAACACACTGGCACGGTGAGTTTGGTTAAACACACTAGCACAGTGAGGGCGTAAACACGCTAGCACAATAAGGGGGTTAAACACACTGGCACGGTGAGGGGGTAAACACGCTAGCACAATAAGGGGGTTAAACACACTAGCACAGTGAGGGGGCTAAACACACTAGCACAGTAAGGGGGCTAAACACACGAGCACAGAAAGGGGAGAAACATACTAACACAGTGAGCGTGTGTGTGTGTGTGGGGGGGGGGGGGGGTAAACACACTAGCACCGTGAGAGTGTTAAACACACTTGAATGGTGACGAGGTAAACACACTTGCACGGTGAGGGGGTAAACACGCTAGCACAATAAGGGGGTTAAACACACTAGCGCAGTGAGGGGGCTAAACACACTAGCACAGTAAGGGGGCTAAACACACTAGCACAGAAAGGGGAGAAACATACTAACACAATGAGGGTAGGGGGGGGGATAAACACACTAGCACGGTGAGAGTGTTAAACACACTTGAATGGTGACGAGGTAAACACACTTGCACGGTGAGGGGGTCAATAGACTAGCATCGTGAGGGGTTAGACACGATAGCACCGTGAGGTGTTAAACACACTAGCACAGTAAAGAGGGTTAAACACACTTGCACGGTAAGGGGGTTAAGCACACTTGCACAATGAGGGGGGGGGGTAAACACACTAGCACATTGAGGGGTTTAAACACACTAGCGCAGTGAGGGGGTTAAACACACTTCCACAGAGAGGGGGTAAACACACTAGCACAGTAAGAGGATTAAACACACTAGCACAGTGAGGGGGTTAAACATTTTCACGGTGAGGGGGATAAGCACACTAGCAAAGTGAGGGGGTTAAACACACTAGTATATTGAGGGGGTAAACACATTAGCATCACTTAGGAGATAGTATATTAGAAAATATTTTTCACGTTGGCAACTGCACGCTTCAATAATATATAGTTGAACAAAAATTCTATACTGCTAGAAGCGGTGTCTTATGAAAACTGTCTCATTAAAACATGCACTGACGGAATTAAAACGAACACAAACTGAAACTTTCGGTCAAGGTCATATGAATATTTGTTATCAAAATGTGTCATGACACTCGGGCCAAATTTGGATGTCAAAGGGGCAATCAACAAGGCCCAATTAACGCCTTGTAAGAAGCATTGCCCGGCATTTCTTAAGACATTTCCCAAACACATATGTCAATATGAATTGACGACTATTCTGATTTTAGCACAAACAGTCTCGTTCTTAGTAAAACTGAAATGATTTGTGTGTGCTTAGACAATAGTAATACAAAGAGTAATTAAGCGGCATTATGACCTCATTAAGACATTTGCCAAACCAATCAAAAGACGAGCATGTATTTATTGGAGTTGTCTCGCATGACTAACGAAATGAATACGTTACAATTTGCGGATTGAATGACCATTTCGTATTTTTACACCAATTATATTTACATTGTTTTGATTTATCTTGTGCATTTGGTACAAAATAATGCATTAACTAACAACGTAATAAAATAGTTTCCCTTTCTACTTATACAGTACATACTGGAAGGTTTTGCTAAGATAATTAAAGTCTTGATTGGGCTGCCTGAAGGATCAATACACGTTTGATTTGCCTTTACTGATATGCATCGCATTGGAAACATAGAATGACAAACAGGAGTTATCTGTTGTCGATAAGTGGGATCATGCGGAAATAGAAAGTTCACACGCAAGGGTTATATACTCGATATACAGTATGGTTATTATAATATATCTGTAGCAAGGTGCATATTTCAGTATTTTATCAGTTTGTGTGTTTGGTATGGTTCTATATCGTATATTGTTTTGTATTGTTTGTGTATCGTCGTGTTTAGTGTTGTGCTACGTGGTTATTGTCCTCTTTGCGTTACTGTCCGTCTATGTTCGTCAATGTCCGTCAAGTCCGTCTTTGTCCGAGTGCGTCAGAGCGTGATTACTGGTTATGCGAGTTTGTCTAAATTTATAGAGTGATTGATTGGTTCATAATGCCTTTTCCCCTTTTCCCCGCTTCATTGCACACGCCCTTATTTATATATACACATATATCATTCCGTTCTGAATCATCATCGACGCAAGTCAAGATTGCAATTGTAACAGTTGTTACTATATTCTTACTTATTTAATATTCGCTCTTATTTTTGAGCTGAAACATTCTTTCATATATAATTATTATTTAGACGTGCCTGGTAAGTTTATTACTCATAGTTCTTAGAATGTTTTATGTATTTAACCGCGAAGTCTCCCTTGATATATTTACCGATCACTGTCCTTTGTCTTTGTATTTTGTGCTATTAATAATATGATTATGTTAGCATATTCTTTTATATGTTTTATTATATGTTTTAGGTTTCATTCGACAACGTATAAACAAATATATTCGAACTCCGAAGTTGAGTGGTTTTGTCTTGGCACACCCACACTACAAATGGCTCCCCGATCGAGGTTGGCGTAGTCCAGAGCCAGGCCGTCGTGTCCTCCAGACCAGACGTTGAGGGGATTTTGTCTGCGTTTTGACGCCCAGAAGAGGTCGAGAAGCCCAGCATATCCGCCGTCACCTCCGTATTGGTATACCTCCCCGTCCCTTTCCCCACCCATCCTCCCTGATCGTGCAATATACCCCCCAGTCGTTTCCCCCACCCATCCTCCCAGATCGTGTAGTATATTTCGCGAGAGACTCTAATCCTGTTTTATTTACATTTTGTCAAATTTGACAGTTATCAGCTGATCGCGTGTCACGTGACAGAAGAAGGAACACCGCGTATGGATTTCTGTGTGTTTTGTCTGCGATATATGTGTTATTTGTAATTGTGGATTATATGTTTGTGTGTGTGTGATTTTTTTGTTGAACCGTGAGTACCATTATTTTATACATTACTTTGTAAGTTTTTGATATTTTGGCTGTAACTATTTTTTCCTTTTGGGTAAACCGGTTAGTTGACATTTATAAAGTGAAAATAGAGTGACCTAGATTTGTCTGGATTACTTTTTGGATTTATTGCTTTATTTACGGTAAGAGTACATATATTATTATATATATTTCATTTCATTTGGTATTGATTTTGTCTGTTTTGCTTGAAATTGTTACTGTCATTTTGTACTTTGTCAATCATTTTAATTTGTGTCATAATTTCACGACCCGGTATTTTTTTGACAGTTAATTTTGACAGCTAAATTCATATGTTTAATTAATTGTACACACGGCTCCTTTTGAATTGCTTATCTATTGACTGTGCTTTAAATGTTTTGTTTTGTGTAAACTTGCTTGCTTGTGTCATAGATTAGTATTTCTGTGCTTTATTTGCTTCATTATTTTCATTTTGCTGGGTTATTGTGATCTTGCCTGGCTTTTGCATATATTCTGGTTGCATACATTGCTTTGCTTATTTTTACACGCTTTCAATTAATTTATACATGCTTTAGAATTAGTTTAGCACGTTAGTTTAGATCATATTTATCATTATAAAACTTAAGTGTATTTATTAATGTGTTTTCCATCCTTCACACATATTACACATATAAATTTAAACTACACATATACACATTACCCCTGCTTTAACCCATCCCAAATTTCCCCTTGCTTGAGCGGTTAAGTGTGTTTGGCAAGTTACTGTAGCAAACTGGCAAGTTTTGTTTTGATGTTTGAAAAATGGAAATGGAATGGACTTGGGGAAATAGGCTGATAGAAAAGCCCCCCCCCCCTTGTTGAAAATCTCCCCCCTTATTTTCACCCCCGTTTTCTGTATTCCATTATTTGTGGTGGCTACAAAACATTTAACACAAAGAAAATATGACAGCCGATACAGCCGAAATGTCAAAATGTATATCAAGTATTTCGTATGATAAGAGATTCGGAAAACGTTTTCGATGTTGTGAGTGGTGTGGTGGTTACAGTAACATTGACTATCTCTTACTCGTTATGAAAAACTGTGTGTTCGAACATTCCGCGTGTCCAAGCTGTTTTGATAAATACAACGGCTCTTGTCCTGCTTGTTGGTTGAACCATCCAGTTGCGTTAGCACACATTAAGGAAAGGAAACGATACTACAAAAATTGGGTAAAATAGAAACTAACGACTGGTTATTGAGAGAGATGAGGCATGATTACCTCGCCACCATTAAGAAAAGCACAAGGGAAAAGTTCAAAAGTGACGTGTTGATGTTCGCCTTTTTGTAATGCAAAGCTCTAATGGGGATAAAAGCAAAAGACTGCAAAACATTGCAAAATACTGCAAAGCCAAACTGCAAAGAGATCATGGCAAAACCAAACTGCAAAGAGATCATGACAAACAACTGCCAGTGTGACGACTGTAAGTTTTTCAGATTGAATTATTATGACTGTAAGTTTTACGAAGTTGAGGGCTGCCAGTGTGACGACTGTAAGTTTTTCAAATTGTACAGACAGAAGATGGATTTGAATGATTCCAATGCCATGAACTGTGAGATGGATGAGATGGCTAACACCGTAAAAACACAGAAATCAGACAACAGCAATACCTTACCGCAACAAACCGAATCGATGAGTGTTGATATGTTGGATAAGGAAATGTTCATGAATTATTATGAAATGTTCAAACCGCAGATGGATTTAAACGATTCCAGTTCCAATGCGGGAATGAAAAGAAAAGTGGAAAATTGTGAGATGGATAACATTGTAAAAAGACAGAAAATAGAATACAGCAATACCTCCCCCCAGCAAACCGAATCGATGAGAGTTGGTGTGTTTGACAAGGACAATGAATGTATCGATCTTGTTTGATATTTATGCAAAAAGCTACAATGTGCTTCTATTTGAAATAAATGAACATACAACTAATATGAACGTTTTGACGATGAATAATATCGATGAATTATTTTTCTGCTATTATATGATCTCCAAATTGTGCACAGTTTACAAACAATCTACAATCTACAACATGTCAAGCAAATCATCTCCTCAGCACTACTCAACTGAAGACGAAAAACTACAAGCAATGGCAGAAGACTATTTGCGAGAAGCGGCAGAGCCTTGTATGGATGTGAGCATGGATGAGAAAGAATTCAGCGCAGTAAAAGTAAAAGCAGACGTTCTTACTCCACCTGCTAGCCCGATAAGGAAGAGGTTCAAGGCATGGGAAGGAAAAGATGAAGCTACAGCTATTGTCCTTTCAGATGATGACGATATCGAGAATGGGAATTTTAGCGATGATCTTGAAAATACTTCGCCGGCTTCCCCTTTGGATCATGATCAAGTTGCGAAAATACTTGAACAAATATACAATATTCAGGAGTCAAAATATGAGGCAGACCAGATCAGGAGGTGCGTTGAAATGTACAGAGAGATCAAGTATTGTGAGACGGAAGAAGCGAGGACAGCACTGAGACACAGTTCAAACGATTATGCTGAACCTGAGATTCTAAACGATTTTCTGTTGAAGCACATAGGCTATATGTGGGAAACGATAAAACCATACTTATTAACAATGAACCTGGGGACTCTGAGTATCAGGACTTTGGAGACATTTAGTGTGTTATGATGTTTCAAGTTTTGGTAGATAACGATTCAATTGTAAAATAAACATGAAAAAATGAAATATTCTTTGTCTTGGGTTTTCGTAAATGTGTAAAACGCAGCAAATATAGACAATAGTTTATTGTGTCACCAACGGTTAAGACTTGCCATGTTACTGTTGTCAAAACATTTGAATTACATAAACTGAATGAAATTGGCTTGACACTATATAAGTGAAATATTTTTGAACCTTTTAAATAAAGTATGGCTCACAACAACGGTCCAAAAAACTCAAAATGTATTTCGTATGATAAGAGACTCGGAAAACGTTTCAGAGCTTGCCATTGGTGCGGTGGCTACAGTAACATTGACTATCTCTTGCTCGTTATGAAACAATGTGCATTCGAACATTCCGCGTGTCCAAGCTGTTTTGATAAATACAACGGCTTTTGTCCTGCTTGTTGGATAAACCACCCGGCACAAAAAATGAACAGAAGAAACATAAAACGTTACTACAAAAGATTGGGTAAAATAAACAATAGTAACTCAGAAGGAAAAGATTATCTGGCCAGAATCAAGCAAAGCGCAAGAGAACAGTTTAAGCAAAACGTACTGAGATTTGCGTTCTTAAGACTTATGATAACATAAAATAAACATAAAAAACGAATGCTTTGAAATTGCTTTTTATTGAATTTCGTAATATTCACTTGTAAGTGGCAAAAGTAAAGTAATTCATGAAAAATCTTGAGTGTTTTCGTTGAATAGGTCCATACAGGCAGCTTCGTGTAAGAATTGCTGGTTGTCTGTTTGAGATTTCAAGCGCAAAACTTCGTCTTCCAATGCCGTGTTATTTTGTTTTAGCTGATTGTTTTCCGCAGTCATCTGTGACAGATTCAATGTCAAGCGTGTTACTTCGTCCTGCAATAGTTGACTATCGTCCGTATTCAAGTTGTGCACATGAGTTTGCTTATACCGATCGTTCTCTCTGATCAACCTAAACACCTTTTGCTGTAGTGCGCCACATTTCTTGCGATACTGGGTCGTTTCTAGTTTGTTTTGCAGAAATGTTTTTTCGCTATTGTCAAGTATTGAGACGATTTCTTTGAACGTAGACTCGTGATTGTTATCACCCATACATAGTCTCGCTACGACGCCGGTAATTTGTAAATTAAGGTTGCTTATGTCCGTCATATTTCTATTGTGAGCGAGTTCAATGTCAGTTTTATTTTCGATTTATATCATGGAATGCGATTTACTAGTAAATTATTTTATTCATATTATAAGGGCTGAAAATTTGGTACTTTTCATACACAATCTCAAACAATTATGTCCAGTCAAGCATCGACACAGCAAACAACACCTTGTGAGAACACCAGTGAAAACGAGCAAAAAAGCGAATCTTGTTCTCAGCAACCCATGGATGATATCACTGAAGATGATAAAATGATAGAAATGGCAGAAGATTATTTGCGAGATGTTGAAATCGAATCCATGCAAGATGACAACCCAGACGGGGCAGCTTGTTATATGAGAAATTGCTACGTTTGTGACGGTTACTGTTATGATAGTGATAATTTTGAAGATATTGAGACCTTAGACGAGGAAGTAAAAATTGACGAAATTGAACCAAGCATTTTTGTGAGCGAAAAAAAGAATTGACATTAGTTTTCAATTCGCTCAAACATTTATGATACTTCATTAAGTGCTTTCCGAATGAAAAGGTTCAAACAATTGTTTTGATGTTTTAACTTTGAATAAATGCGTTGAAATGCAATTTGATTGTTTGTTTTATCTCGATTGAAAAATAGAAGCATAGTAACATAGTAGCAAGCACTGTACCTAGCATTGTAGATTGCATGGTCCATGGCTTAAAATAATGCAATGAGTGGAACGAATATAGTTCATATATAAAACTTATCTTTTCTTCTCATGTCTTACTTGTCAAAATCTTCTGACCAAGTAACTACATTACACATTATGGGTTTCAAGAGAATCATCAGATTATGTTTGAGGAAGCTGTGCAAAAGGTCTTCGCGTCACAGAACACCGAAAGAACTTGACAGTGTGGAGAGGCACACGTGTCCGAAACTATATCCGTGTTTGATTTGTTTCAAAAAAGGGGATGCTGAGAAAACAGAACAGAAAGCTGCAAGCCACCAGTGCCCTGAACTGTACCCCTGTTTGGTGTGTTTGTTGTATAAGGACTTGTCGAGTGTTGACAAAACGTGCTGTTACAAGCGTGTTGAAGATCTCAGCACCAGCGACAACAGTGAGAAAAATCAGAACCACGAAGCACTTCGCCAGTTCTTCGCCAGGCGTGGGAGACAGTTTGTGCCAAAACGTTGTTAACAATAAATTGAGTGATGAACAGACAATGATTAGTAACAAAATAAAATGTATGAACTGTTCGTGTTTTATTGTGTTTATCTATAGTAATCTAGTTGGAATCACTTAAGCTTTAAGAACAACTATGCTTGCTCATTGTTATCAAACGAGTAATGGTCATATAGTCATATATATGTGCACATCGCTATGCATAACTCCTCAAAGATACACAGAATGTATCGTAAAATGCTACAAAGTACGATACTTAAGCAAAATAAAACATGAAATAAAGTAAAACAATCACAGACTAATGTTACGATTTTCGGTACAAGCTATACTGAGCTGATTATTATAAGGGAAAGTGCTGTCTGTCGTATTCACTTGGATACGGTTGAACCCATGTAAACAATACTCTTTGTGTGTAAAATTTTGGGATATTTTCTGTGTTTGAAGGTACGACCTTGGTAGTTATAGTTTCTATAATGTTTTCGCGATTGAATCAAGCCGGGTTTATGCATATACAAGAGATATAAATGATTTTACGAGGTTTTAAACATTTCCAATTTCAGAAAATATTTCTACTTTCGATTTCGTTTTTCTGAAAATGAACAAACATTTTATTTTTTCCTAATGTTTAATTTCATAAAACGATACATAATACATAATTAAGATAATTTCAATTATTTTTAATGAGTGTATTTTCTTTATTTTCGTAAAAGTTTAAAAAATAAATAAATAATGCAATTCATGGAATGATATGACGTGATATGGAATGGAATGATATGACGTGATATGTATGACGTCATATTGCAGAGTTCTCGCTGTGCGCTGGTCGGCCATCTTGAAAAATAAATTGTGAAGGTCGTATTTCCAGCTTTCCTGCGGTAAATATGACATGCATGTTTAAGAGTTTTATGCGAAATTGTGTCTAAATATATGATGTATCATATTACCAACAAGTTTTGTCGATGTGTGCATTGAATTACGTAAAAACATATGTCAAAAGAAATTGCTCCCAGCTCGTTTTAGAATGTTTCGAACATTCTCGAAGCCGATTTTAGAAACTTTAATTCTCGGCTAGATATGTTGAAAAACAAAGTAAGCAGTGTTAATTCATATCTCTTGTCTTTTTTATGTCATATTTTGAATGATTTTAACTTTGTTTAGGGACCAAACTGACAGAAATAAGAAATGGCAAATCATGCAAGATTGATAAATATCTTCTTCTATTTCTTTGTTTGAAAAATATGTTGAAAATTATTTTTTTTTAAACCAGAGACGGCAGTTCAGATGCAGTCGTCCTGTGTGTCAGAAAGCTGGTGATCAAAATGGTTGAAGGCAGTACCCAAGAAAGTACATTTACAAGTAAGTAAAATCACTGAAAATTAATTCCATGAATTGAACTGTCATATCATAATCTCAGTGCTTAGTCTGTTTGGAAATATGCTTGGAATAATTTTTATAAACTGATAATTTATCTAATAACAGACACTGTGTTTGATTTATTACATTGAACTGCTATTAGATAAATTTTCAGTTTGTTTGATATCTACCAATGCCATAAATGCATAATTTTGTTCCTGTTGTGAATGATAAGAAATGTTAGGAACATAATACCTTCTGCATGTGAACAGTTTTTCTGTTTCTGTTTGTATGTAGGAAGTACTTTGTTTGCAGGATTATTTCAACATAGATGGATGAAATGTACTTGGTAATGCTTTTAAGATAATTATTTTTTTAAACTAACAAGCAATATGTGCAGTTTTGTTGATAAAATGTTTTGTTTTAGAAATGTGAGGAGTAACCTAGCCTATATTACCTGAAGCTCACCCAATATGCAGTGTGTTATTGTGATCCCGACATAATAACTAATATCCATACGAACATACCTGATAAAGATGAGCACTAGCGTCGAATCTATGTATCGGATGATGATGGATATAAGATGATCGTCAAGAAGTAATAAGTCCGTCAGGTCTCAGTCGTGGTCAGTCAAAGTCTGTCTGTTTCCTGCTAGCTGGTTCCCTACATCAGCTTCTATTAGACTGGTTATCATAAATGAATAATGTGACTGGTTCCCAGATCACAACACACCTCCCCCTTCTATTTTTTAAGATGTTTCATTATCTATCTAGATATATGAAAATAGTAAATAAGCCTTATGTCAATTTGACAAAGCTAAAATATACCCAACCAATTGGGAAATTATTATTTGTGAAAACTTCCCAAATTCTCATTAAAAAGATCACTTAAAAACACCCAACCATTGGATGATACCCCATTAACTAAATGTTTGATATTTACAAATATCTACATATATATAAATAAATGAATGTCAACTGAGTATTACTCACTTGAAAATTACCCAGCCATTGGGTTATCACATAATATTGATTACTAATTACCATGCATAACTGCCCATACACATATTGAGCTATATGCAAATAAAATATAAAAGTTTGACCCAACCATTGGGTTATAGTACAAAGAAATTGAATGTTATTTAACGAATCTGAGTTATGGCTTATTTGTCTTCCAATCTCCTTGTCGTTTATAATTTGTATAAACGTCTGGTATTTTCCATAGTCATGCTACATATGTCTTTTACGGTCGAGTTCCGACATTTGGCTATTTCAGCAGCTACATCCCCAATGAATTTGGGATTGTTCATACTTGCAGCTTTTGACATTTTCAGATATGGAGAATCCGTTTCAATTAATAACCGATTCTGTGGTACTTTCTGCAGTGCTGCTTGCTGATAATTGTCAAAGAACCAGACCATTCCAGTAAACCCAAAATAAGTATTGGGAAATTCAGACAGCCAACTTCTCATGGTCTCAGTTGTACCAGTAAAGCAATGTAAATGAAAAGGTTGATTTCTGGCAGTGTTCCCACTAGTTTTGATGAGATTCAAACATCTTCGGTATAATTCTCCAGGTTCTTTGTCCCTTTGATCTCTTATATGTAGAATCACGGGAGTCCGGATTGAGACCAAACTTAAAACTTCTACCAACACCTTCTCTTGGTTCTCCCACTTCTCCTCTGCTTCCGTATGATCCAATCCTACTTCACCCAAAGCCACAACATTGGCAAGTTTTAATTGTTGATCTAACTTACCAAGAATTGACGGTAAACTGTCAATGGATGAAACGTTCCGTGGATGTATTCCTACCGAGGCTGAAAAACCATGCCCAAGATGTGTATAATCTCCCAAAAAGTGTTTGGGATCGCAAAAATTGGCTATTCCACCTACTACTTCCACTTCATTTCTTGGAATTGAACCCACAGACACATTTATCAAATCTTGGGTAGAGCTGAACTTGTTTAAATTTAGTTTGAACAGTGAGCGGTCTAAATGGAAATGACTATCCATGGCTTTAGGTTTGGTTTGCACTGGAATCTCTTGTTGAACAGAAAAATTGTTGTCCATGGCTTCAGAATTTGTTGGCACTGAACTGACTTGTTGAACCGGTGCCGTTGAAGTGTTTATAGAAATTGGTTGTACTGTAGACGAACGAGTAGAAAGTTGGACTGCAGCGTCGTCTGTGTTTGTAGAATGCACTGTTCTTTTTCCTTCAGTTAGAGTAACTTCCAGAGTGTCTGGCATGTTTCTACGAAATTGATGCCTATCTTCAACTGACAGAGTTTGGATAAGTTCTAAAAGGATCCTCCAATGTCCAACCAGTGCCCAAGAATTAATTGGGTTAAACTGGAAATGTTTGGGACAATCCCAATTTTCAAGTTCTTTCCATAATTCCAACCACTCCTTCACTTCATCTGTAAAAGGAACATTCCTGGAAATCCAAATTGTTTTTTGACAATAATGATAGAGTTTGACAATACTACGTTTGCTAACAATTTTCTCCGCGAGCCAAAACAAACTTTCAAGCCTAAAATTATGCATTTGGGAATTGTTCATGTTCTTTTGATGAAATTGTTTTGGAAGATGATGATACTCAACGTGTTGACGAAGATTTCTGAAAGCCCCACAAGACAGTGGACACGATTGGTCATTGATACGCACCTTTGACCCTTTGTTTGGAACTGAAGTATTGGGTCCTCTCTGTCTTAATGTCCTATCTCTTAGAAGTTGTGGATCTTGACTGGTTTCATCATCTGAGATTACTATTACATTTGAGTTTGAGTTTATATTGTTATTCATGTCAACCTCCATAGCTTCATCCAATATATTGGATTCTAATTTCACAGGTAGTATTGTCTCATTAATTTGACTAGACGAGATGTCAATAGAGTCTTTAATTTCAGTTTCCACCATCTCCTCTTCACCCAAAAATTGGGGTTCCAGATCCAAAATGGGAACAGATGTATTAATTTCAGTTTCCACTCTTTCGTCACCACCCAACAGATTGGGTTCCAAATCTAAACTTGATTCAGTTGTATGCATTCCACCCAGGTCTTTGGGTTCTAAATCCAAAAGTGAGTCATTTGAAATTGATTCAGTTGTATGAGTTCCATCCAAGTCTTTGGGTTCTAAATTCAATAGTGAGCCATTTGCCATATCATCTTCATCACCCAAAAGATTTGGGATAACTTCATCTGGGGTAACAATAGAGTGAACACTGAAAGAGTCCACCGGTTCACTTTTAACAGTATTTCCCAAAAAGCGAATATCCCTACTAGAAAAAACGTCATTACCCGTGTCTGTTGATAAACAGGAGTTTCCCTTTTTAATAGGTTGGTTACTCTTTCCCCAAATTGATTCCAATGATTTTAAACATTCGGTCGTTAGAATATTATCTGCATAGCGTTTGGCCTCACGGATGAACTTAAAATTTCTACGACTCTGTGCAATCTGACATTGTTCTGTAACAATCCTATTAATCTTTTCTTGGTCCTTGACCAAACCTAATTGAAAGATCAATAATTTGGCAGATGGCATCTGTACTTTGCGAGAACATAAGGTTTCCATTTCCCGTACAATATCATCGGGATTAATTGGAATTATCCGTTCTGTTTCTTTCCATGACCTTTTTGGGCTCCCTTCCAAAGACTCGGAATCTGTCATCCTGTAAAGTTAAATCAAATTCCATTATCCTGAGATGCCCTTATTCTCCTTCTCGCAAGCCGTACAATCATACATACTCAAAGTCACCCACTCCTCTCCTCTATCATTCACACAGCGCTCATAAAAACATATCCTTACATTTATCACAGTGTATCCTACATTTAATCTCTGTTTGTGATGAAGTCATATAACAATTATAACGTCTTCAGGTTTTTATTTTAAATAATTCTGAACACCTAATTGCAACTCAATACACTTCGCTTTTAATCATATAGCGTTATCAATAGCGTCTGCAGCAATATAAATTCTAGTTATATAAGTTCATTTATAATAAACTTTCTGTAAAATAATTTATCATGATTCCTTATATCATGCTTGGTAATCTTGAACTTATTTTAAGTGCTTTCAGTGCTTTGATTTGTTTAATGTTATTCTTTACAGTTCTTCCCCTTTTTATTAATTTAGACATTTATTATGGGTGAATGTTTTGAATAAAGTGTTGCTCTAAAAGTGGTGTATATGCTTTTATTTGTTGGGCATTTAGTGTTGAGAAAACATGTACTGTTGATAGTGTTTCTCTTGAATTGGTATACTGTATGTGTTTATTTGTTGGACATTGTTATTAAAACATATACTGTTGATAAAACATTGAACTGAACTGTTGTGTTGTATTCATGAAATATCGATATTGCACTCGAGATAAAAACTACTACCAACTACTCTTTCTAGCTTTCACAATAAGCTTTCCTTGCAACTTTATTTTAACCCTAACCTGATGATGTTCAGGACAATCTGATTGGAAATGCCCCATTCGTGCATATTGAAAACATCGCTTACTTGCTGGAATTGAGCGTAACATCAGTACCTTTGATTTTACTCTCCCCCAGTTCAAATAATCTAGTCCAATATGTCTGGACACCCGGATTTCAAGTATCTTACTTTGGGACATTTGAGCGACCGCAGCTACGCTTTTCTCTGCGGACACCTTCGTTATGGGTTTAGATCCTTGGCACAAGCAAGTCATTTTGTCCATTACTTGTGCCACAGTAGCTGGCCTCTCTCTTATGGCACGTTCATCACATGTTTGGTCTTGGGTTATTTCCTTGTACCTAAACTGATGTGATAGTTTGTCTCCCGTGGACTTTGTGTCCAGGCCATTTCTCTCCGAAAGTCGGAATTTACTTTCACCAGCTCTTAATCTACCTAATTCATCACATTGGGACCCTCTTTCCCAGATATTACCCTTTGTTATTTGGGAGTCACTTCCTCTAGCCCCAGAACTAACCAAATCATCAATCTGGGACCTTCTTTCCCGAACATTACCATAGGTGGGTCGGGAGTCACTCTCTACAGCCTCAGAACTACCCAAATCATCAAATTGGGACCTTCTTTCCCGGACATTATCATTTGTTGTTCGGGAGTTACTTTCTCTATCCCCACATTTACCCAAATTGTCAAAGTGGGGCCCTCTATCTAAATCGTCCAATCTATCCTGGGCATCACTTATACAAGTATTTTGTCCACTATCCCTTAACATACCCGACATCGGGTTCTTAATTTTACTCTGAAGCATTTCCCCATGAACACTGCTTAAGTTATTAGGTTCATAATTCATAACCCCAATACTTTCTCCACTATCCCTTAACGTACCCGAAATCGGGTTCTGAACTTTACTTTGAGGTATTTCCTCATGTACACTGCTCAAGTTATTAGGTTCATTATTCCTAACCCCATTCATGAAACCAGCATTTGGTACACATTGGTACCCTGGCTGATAACCCATGTAACCTGGGCACATGCCATTCATTCCCAGGCCTTGTTGCATTTGTGGGTGCATCATGTATGGATTCATGGGATATGGATACATCCAAGGCGGCATCATAGTCGGAAATGAACCCATTTGATATGGATTGGGTGGTTGAAATGGTAGATGGGATTGGTACGCACATGTTGGTTGCATTGATGGATACACTAGTGGTAATGTACCAACAAGAGGAACTGAATATGCCATGAGTCCCTTGATGCGTTTCCTACAGTTTAATTATTAGAACTTTGTGGCTTTGAACTTTTGTGCCTCCCTTACTTTTTCACTTGCTTTATTCATAGTTCTCTAATTTAATACAACCCTAAACATCTCCCCCTTTTCACCAAATTAAACCTTATCCTAAAACTCTTAGTTGTATTTAAACCTTTGGCTATTTTCATTTCATCTCATTACTTTCCAAATTACTTGGAAACTTTATTATAGATATGCTTGTAACGGATAGCAAACTTAAATGCTGTTTTTAAGGTGAAAATCCAATTTCTTGGAATAAATTCTTATTCCCAGAAGCAGATATAGTACCTTTATTAGTTTTTATTAATATTTTCCAAAATATTGGAAATAATTAATGATTGCACAAGTTAACACCCTTTTTATGATTTTATTTTCTCAAAGAATACAACCTAATTCAGTTTGACTACTTATATTTATCATCGTTATAAAATCACAATTTCAAAATACCTATGTGTTTCCTAAGAACTTAGGAACAATCCACTTCTTCTTGAAAATTTTTCTTTTATGGTTAAACTGTCAATTTATTATATTCATCCATTATGACTATTACCAAATAATTGGTATAAATAACTAGCACTCTGTAAAACTCTTTCTCCCCAGCTTGCAATATTTGTCTACAGAATACATATACCAAGTTTTTGGTAATTCAATCTTTAATCTATATTTATATCACAAAATTATCAATAATTTAGAATAGCTCTTCCAAACACTTTGGAAACTTATAGATAGACAATTATTATATCCGACACTTGTTGTTGTTGTTTTTACACATTAGAATTAAGTGACAATTGTTATATATCCAATAGTTGGATTCTTTGACACAGAGTAGTACACCCTAGTTAATAAGTGACGATTATTATATCAGACACTTGTTGTCGTTGTTTTGACACAGAAGTATTTAGTGAAAATTATTATATCCAATAGTTGGATTCTCTAACATAGTAGTATTCACCGACAATTATTTCTAATTTGTCAGACATCCAATATACAACAATTTGGATGTGATGTTTAGTTTAACTGACTTACTTCACCGTCAAAAGTCAGCAACTGGCGCCCTCAGGTATAGGAGAGCTGAATATTCCCCAACTTATGGCGATGAACACGCCACTTCCGGTCAATGAAACGTCACTTCCGGTTAACGTCGGAATGTAATATGCATGAAATACGCACTAATTCTACAAGACATGCATAAAAAATATGTCAGTAAACAATTTTTAGTGCAAACAAAATAGATGAAATAGAAATATTCAACGGAAAATCTCCCGGCTAATTTCAAAATTTCAAATTCCAAATTATGATACAAAAAGGCCAATAATTGGTCTATTTCAATTGCATGTTATACACAATTCAATGATTCAATGTAATCTCAGCATTACACTGAACAGTTATTGCAATATTACAATTGAAAATAAAACGGAAGCCTGTTCCGATAAATTTCAAAGTGAAAGTGAAAGTATCAGATTCAGAATATTAAATCCTGAAATAACGGACCAAAATATCAAAAGTTGGTCCAAATCAATTGCAATTCATAAATATAACATACATCCAATGTATTCTCAACATGTCATTGAGAAATAATTACAATATAATGATTTGAAAATCTTGAAACACAATTTTTCAAGATGGCTGCCAACCACAAAATTGAGACTTTTTGGCAACAATTTAAACGCAGGTAAAATGTACCAGTTTAAGTCGCAGCGCCATTATTGTGATCCCGACATAATAACTAATATCCATACGAACATACCTGATAAAGATGAGCACTAGCGTCGAATCTATGTATCGGATGATGATGGATATAAGATGATCGTCAAGAAGTAATAAGTCCGTCAGGTCTCAGTCGTGGTCAGTCAAAGTCTGTCTGTTTCCTGCTAGCTGGTTCCCTACATCAGCTTCTATTAGACTGGTTATCATAAATGAATAATGTGACTGGTTCCCAGATCACAACAGTGTTCTGCTCTGTCAATAACAAGTAAGTAATTTCACCAAATTTCATCAGAAACAAATCTCAAAGTTACAATGAACAGTAAAGTTAACTCATCTTGGTACTTTGGTATACTGAAACACTGAACCAACATGATTTGATTTTGCTCTTTGTACTTATTTCACATTATATTAGCAAAATTACAGCTATGTGTCAAAGAGATTCATGACATTTAGCATTTGTCATACATTTCACTCTTTCAGTTGTCAAACCAAATGCTAAGTGTCAAATCGATTCATGATATTTAGCATGTGTCATACATTTCACTATATTATTTGTCAAACCAAAAGATAAATGTCAAATTATTTACACATGCTAAGCAGTTTATCATAATTTTACTCTTATTATTTGTCAAACCAAAAGATGAACGTCAAATTATTTGAAGATGCTAAGCATTTATCATACATTTTACTCTTTTTATGACAAATCGACTCACAAATTTAAGCAAACCAGGTGACGATGTACAAATCATTTAGGGTGACGAGCTTTTTGGTTACCTCGCCCAGCCAAACTAAAAGACTTTTAGTATATATATAAGTCTTTTTGTTTGGTCGGGCGAGCGAGCCAAAATCTCGTCACCCCAAAATATTTGTACATCGTCACTTTGTGTGCTTAATTTTGAGATTCAACTAAATCGTTCTAAATTCAATGTAAAAAAAAGTTTCATAAGGGGGGTACCCAGTGTGAAAAAACTACATCGCTTAAACGCAAATGCGCTTTGGTAGGTATATAGCTAAAACGCGAATGCGCTATGGTGAAAATCCAAAGTCAAAAATGTTGAAAATTTTGAATTTTTTTTGAAAAGATGTGAAATAAATCATGATTTTAAGCACTGTTTTAGTGAAATAAATCATGATTTTAAGCACTGTTTTAGTGAACTGCTCTGTCATTTGTAAATCAAAACTGAGAGAATGGTTAATATGTTTTGAGACTAAGCATTTACAACTCACTGCAAATATTCTTTTGTGGTCAAAGGCTTAATAGAAGTTAATTAGCCAGTGTTCATATTTAGTAAATGAAAATTAGTGAGGTGAAGCTTATATTGTTGAGTTTTATTTATCTCATCTGGCAGGGAAAACAAGATCATTTAAGATTCATGTTTTTGGTGGTAAACAAATTGAACAAGTATTGTTCTTATTTTACTCATTGAGGTTTTCATTTTTCAACAGAAATGTTTTGTTTTTTCAGCTCTGTATGGCTGGTCTGACCTCAGTGGAAGTTGTTCGTTTAAATGGTTTCGGGACATTGAAGTAAAACAACACGAGGTAAAATACAAAGTGCTTATTTATTTTTTAACTTGTTCATCCAGTAGTATATGATAAAAAGTTTTTGAACTTGTTCATCCAGTATTATATGGTACATACAACAATAATGTAGAATATAAATCACTGAGTTGCGGCTTCTCTGAACAAACATCTGTTCACTTTATGTCCACTGTTTTTTGAGAAACAAACAGGGCATCTGTTTTCCCAGTTTGTAGATTTTCTCGTTTTGCAGAATGTCCCACCAAGAGTGAAGGGCTGCCTGTTTGCTTCAGATTCCCAGTCCTCCTCGCTGATGATTTCTGAAGTCCTTACGCAGTCACCCCAGTCTTCAACCTCAGTTTGTACAGGTGATAATGTTTTTGAACCATAGTTCATTGTCATGTCATTGGAGTTGTTCAGCTGCTCCAGTTCTGACTGTAACTCTGTTTTGAGTACAGCAAGTCTAGCCTTAAGAATGGCAATTCTTTTAATTTTGCGATTAAGTCTCTCCATTGTACAGATCATAAATTGCTGTAGTTTTCAAGTTTTGTAATGATATTAAGTATGCGTTACATATTAAATATGCACAAAAATAATGCATTCGATCTGCATTTCACAAGTGTAAAACATCACAAATGAATGGTTTTTCAATCTACTTTTTTGTCAACCCATATGATATTATTTGTTCATGACATTTAGAAATAGTCATACAATGCAAATTCTTCTAGTACACAATCGCAAATAAATAATTCTTTCAGTTGTCAAACCAAATGCTAAATGTCAAATCGATTCACGACACTGAGCATTTATCAAACATTTCACTCTATTATTTGTCAAACCAAAAGATGAACGTCAAATTATTTACAGATGCTAAGCAGTTTATCATACATTTCACTTTATTATTTGTCAAACCAAATGCTAAATGGCATGTCTTGAATCGATTCATGATATATAGCATTTGTCATACATTTCACTCTATTATTTGTCAAACCAAAAGATGAATGTCAAATTATATACACATGCTAAGCAGTTTATCATAAATTTTACTCATTTTATTTGTCAAACCAAAAGATGAATGTCAGATTATTTGAAGATGCTAAGCATCTTATCATACATTTTACTCTCTTTATGACAAATCGACTCACAAATTTAAGCAAACCAGGTGACGATGTACAACTAATTTAGGGTGACGAGCTTTTAGGTTACCTCGCCCGGCCAAACTAAAAGACTTATATATATACTAAAAGTGTTTTAGTAACCAAAAAGCTCGTCACCCTAAATAAGTTGTACATCGTCACTTTGTGTGCTTAATTTTGAGATTCAACTAAATCGTTCTAAAATCAATGTAAAAAAATGGTTCATAAGGGGGGTACTCAGCGTGAAAAAACTACATCGCTTAAACGCATATGCGCTTTGGTAGGTATATAGCTAAAACGCGAATGCGCTATGGTGAAAATCCAAAGTCAAAAATGTTGAACATTTTGAAAAAAATTTGAAAAGATGTGAAATAAATCATGATTTTAAGGACTTATTTAGTGTACAGCTCTGTCATTTGTAAATTAAAACTGAGATAATGGTTAATATGTTTTGAGACTAAGCATTTACAACTCACTGCAAGTCCAATGTTATAAATGAAACCAAAATTTACCAGAGAAAACATTAATGTGCTATTGTATGTAAGAATGTTTCGTCTTTTACACGTTTCATTTCATTTTTTCAGATGAGATGCCATACACAGGGGATCCGACAGAAGACAGCAGACAGAATTCGTCGATCTATTTGAAATGTCATTGTTTATTTGAAAAAAGTTACCTATCCACACTTGTTCGTTTTAAAATATTGTTTGTATTATATGTGCTTTGTACCGTTGCTTTTTGTTTATCAGTAATTCTCCAACACTTGTATTTCGTGTTTTACATGAACATTGAAAATTTAACATACAGTAAATCATTTCGAAAATGAAATTTAAATGGAGAAATACTGATTTATCTGTTTGCTTTTAATGTTTGTGCTGTCTTGCTTACCCCAGTAACGCGGGTCTTGTTTGTTATTGTGAGTACTGTTGTTATTTGTTTTGGCCATCCAAAGTATTGTTCACGAAAGATAACACATTTTTTTCATAAAATTGGTTACATTTTGGTCTGTCGATTTTTTTCATTGAAACCACAATCAAACGGTTTTTCACTATATTTTTTTATGAGAAACAGCCAGACTTGGTCACGGCTGAAACCGAGGAACATTTGTGATTGAACAAAATTTTAGCAGTAATGCTGCTTGTAATTCATAAATTTATTAAGCTTTGGTCTTGTCATATTGATTACGATATTGGTTGGAACATAACTTGGTAAAATGGTAAACATTTTGATAGTGTACACAAGAGCAAAATTTGCACTGCATTTTAAAATGTTTCATTTTTGTGAAATGCTGTTGACAAAATGATTTGTTTGCTCGTGCCAGCATGGGTCGACGAGATTCGTTTCTCACTGTCCTTTATGCGGCGGTTTAAGATGCAAGCCTGTTGTTTTGTCAATGTCTATAAAGTTCAGCTTGAATGAAAATTGAAATCAATATTGCAAGATCAAGCACTTTTTAAAAAAAATGTTAGAATGTAGATGCGTTGTGAAATACAAGTGAAATGTACTAGGCTCATTGCATTCTTAGTTTGGTTTCGAAGTGCAAAACTTCATTCATCACAAACATTCCTCTTGAACGACCGAACATTGATATTTGGCAATGTTTTCGTTCAGCAAAATGATTTGACAAAAGTAATTTAAAGGCTAGCATGAGTAAGAAGGTGTCGTTAAACCAGCTTAGTATTGGTGTAAGGTGGTGTACAGTGCCAATATTAGGAACCGCTCATGTTCACCATGTCACGCTACAGGCAATGAAAAATAGGGAGTGGCAACCTCTTTGTATCGCCGTGGTCCGACAGTCCACACAGTCTTTACAATGAGAGGGGAAACATAGGCAATCGGATGCTTCTTCCTAAGTGTGCCTTGTCGAGTAACTGCCTTTGGCGTTGCCTTTATTTTCAAATTTGTGAACAAACAAAACTAGGTTAGGACCACATAATAGGGTTACGATGAAAATTAGGTTTCCCTTTTAATGCTTGAAGATAACAGCCACTGGCGTTATACTTCAAAAAAAATGGCTCACAATACATATCACACGAACATTCAACATTTTGTCAGCAGCATTTTTCATTTTTCCAAAAAAAATACTCAGATGTACAAAAATAATGCAAAACATGAACAACAAATTCACAAATTCTGCTGTGTTGAAATTTAAAAAATCAAACATAAGATTGTATGAAAAAGCTTTTTTATTTTCAAACAATTGAGATATCACAATCATAAGCCATATGTACAAAAATAATGCAACTCTGAATTGTAATTTCATGCTCTCAACAAAAGATATGCATCGAAAATTGTGAAAAATTGTGAAAATCTAGAAGTTGACGAGGTATCTCAAGATTTCAAAAACGAACTATAGGCTTTATTTCACACAAGATTTTATGAAAAAAAATCAAATCTTCATAATGTTCAAAATCTAGAAATTAACGAGGTATCTCAAGATTTCATAAAAAAAATATAGGCTCCATTTATTCAAAATTATAGGCTCATGCAACTCTCAAAAAAATAACAAATTTCAATAATGTAGACCCACGTCCATGTAGCACGCAGAAAATGTTCTTGCTTCAAAAAAACTAGCTCCGACATGAAATTTTCATATTCAATCTTTTTTTTCCAAACAATTGAGATATCACAATCATAAGCCATATGTACAAAAAGATTTCAAAAAAAATATAGGCTTCATTTATTCAAAAAATTATAGGCTTCATTTATTCAAAAAATTATAGGCTCATGCAAATCTCTCAAAAAATTACAAATCTCACAATCATAAGCCATATGCACAAAAAATGCAGCTTAGTCCATGAAACATGAAAAAATGATATCTTTCTGAGACTGGCGTTCACACAAGATTTCATGAAAAAATCAAATCTTCATAATTTTGAAAAAAATATAGGCTCATGCAAATCTCTCAAAAAAATACAGATCTCACAATCATAAGCTATATGCACAAAAAAATGCAGCTTAGTCCATGAAACATGAAAAATTGATATCTTTCTGAGACTGGCGTTCACACAAGATTTCATGAAAAAAATAAAATCTTCATTATGATCAAATTCAACAAATCAACATTTGCAGCAAATCTCACAGATCTCACAATCATAAGCTATATGCACAAAAAAACACCAAGTCCATGAAACATGAAAAATTGATATTTTACTGAAACTGGCGTTCACACAAGATTTCATGAAAAAAATAATATCTTCAAAATGTTCAAATTCAACAAATCAACAATTGCAGCAAATCTCACAAATTTCACAATCATAAGCCATATGCACAAAAAACACCAAGTCCATGAAACATGAAAAATTGATATTTTACTGAAACTGATTTCACATAATCTTCATAGAAAAACTACTTTATTCACAGATTTCAAAATCTCGAGCCATTTGTACAATAATAATGCGGAATCAAGTGATAATTCTGGAACTATTTCATATGAGCGTATAAATAAAAACGGTAAAAAAAATAGTCCTAACCATTTATGCACAATTATAATGCGATGCGCATTAATTTTGGCCATCGGGTATATAAGCTCCACATTTTTCAATATTCGTCATTCCAGTAGCAAGCTCTTAGCTCAGAAGTGCTGTTAGTCTGCTGGGAGCCCAGAGTGGGTTTGAACTTCTCAGATTTCTCCTCGCACTATGAACTTGGTGCATCAGAGATACAGAGAAAATATCTGAGAAGTTTTTTTGACCTTCTGGTTTGAACATGAGAACCGTATGTCGCGATACCTCATAGTTTTTCGCTCTTGAGTCTGGCCAGCTCATGTTGTCGATCACTTTGACATTGCCTGACGAATACAATCATTCTCTGTGATAACCATTAGATCACATACAATTCAAAAGCGATTTTGGCAAGTGATTTGTTATTTGCGTCTGGTAGCATGAGCATAGAAGTATAGCTTCGACGAGATTTGTTTCTCATTGCTCAATATGCTACGGTCTTGGATGCAATGCAATGATTTTGTCAATTTCGCAAAAACATTTTGGCAAAAGTAAAATTTGAGAGGCTACCATGAGTATGGAGGTGTCGTTAGACCAGCTTAGTATTGGTGTAAGGTGATGTACAGTACCAATACTAGGAACCGCTCATGGTCATCATGTCGCGCTACAGGCAATGAAAAATAGGGAGTGGCAACCTCGATGTATCGCTGTGGTCCGACACTCCACACAGTCTTTACAAAGAGAGGGGAAAACACAAGCAATCGGATGCTTATTCCTAAGTGTGCCTTGTCGAGTAACTGCCTTTAGCGCTGCCTCAGTTTTTCAAAATTCAAAATTCAATCGCTTCTTTGCTCATAAGATGCGATACATAAAAGGAAATGCTTTCTGAGATTATAGTTAGCATTTCCTGCCTGCAAGTAAAGCGAGCAAATATGCCTCTATGTGCTTAAGAGGTATGTTTGAAAGTGAACTCTGTAGCCTTCTCTTAGCTCAAAAGAGAAATAAGTCTACGAGTTTTCGAGCCTAGCTTGTGGTTGAGGTACTTGAAGTTGATCGCAGAAATCCCTTCTTTGATCGGACTATGCGGCTGAGGCACTCGATTCTTGCCCCAGTACAGGCCTTCTTGTATCAGATATCACTTGTTCGGCGTTGTACCTACAACGAGTCAGCAATACCCCGTTTGTTACACCCGAGTAGTCCAGCACTCTTCATTATAGGTATAACAAATTGTAGAAGGTCGCCTGGAAGGCCTCTAATGGGTGCTGATTTTGCGTAGTGTATGACACTAGGAAAATAGGTTTCTGGCTCAGAGTTACCATTTTCCGATCTCGCTGATGCCGTGGGTAACCTGACCAATGCCAGTCACAAGTCTGGATGAAAAACAGGGAGTGACCACATTGCATAACAAAAATACTTTTCACATTGAATGTTTGATATTATAACAAATGTAAACTTTTGCTTGTGTTTGATTTCATGAAAACAATTGTGTATAATTATGTATATTGATATGTTTGCAATGTTATGTATGCTATGCATGTTTGTACTTTGTTATCTGCTTACATTTTGAATAAAACATAAACTGAAATTAGAAGCATTAGTTGTATATGAGATATTTTCAATAGTTATGCAACGATTGAGTGAAACAAAATTTAAACATCATGAAGACTTTCGTCTTTTGAAATGCTTCAAACTGGAATGTTCACTTGGTTAGTAAAGTTGACGAATGCAAGTTCCAGAAATAATGTATACGCTTTTTAGAGCACTACAAACTATTTAAACATACAGCGGTGACTGTACTATTCACACTTCACTTACTATGGCAAAACGATATACTGACATCGTTGGGTTTGCTGGACTACAGTACAATGATTATTTTAAAAGGTTTTGTTGGGAATGCCAATTGTGTTGTGCTGGAGTCTTTACGTTAGAACCTTGTCAACGACATGATCTTTTGAACATTTTCCCTCCAGCTGGCTACTGCCAAAACTGTTTTAAGTATGTGTGGTACTGTAATGATTGTAAGGCTGATGAAACGCCACCAAAAGTGCGAATGAGAAACTATTGTTTGTCATGCTTCTTCCACCGATTTGAAAATCTTGCAATCTTGGCCGGCTAACCCTGACGTGGTTGAAGAAAGTTTTCGATTTGACAATTATCTTGTTTCACAAAATAAAAAATAAAAACTTGAAATAAATTACTTTGTTTTTGTATCTGATACCAAGACGCTCATTTTTTTCTCTGATGATTTTCAATTTTCATTTTCAATTTTCATTTTCAATTTTCATTTTCAATTTTCATTTTCAATTTTCATTTTCAATTTTCATTGTAAATTTTCACATTCGTCATTTTCAAACAATATCCTCGTGGGACTAAACGCACTCAGCGCCAATATCGGGTTGTATTCATTTGCATAGTTGTTTGTTTATTTGTTTCTTGTGTGTTTCTGTGTTTCTGTGTTCTTTGTACATTATATGTTTCATATTTTGACCTGTCAGACTAGGTTATAAATATTTGCCCTTTTTCATATAATTTTCCTACTTTATTTCCAGTTTTCCCTGTGATTATTTACATTTCAGAGTGTGATCTCACAGTTTTGATTAATTTGAGATTCTGAAATCATTTTATTAAGTTTTGCTTCACACAAAATTGAGAACTTTAATTATTTATTGTTCATAGTTACTGTGTGAATATAGCTAAACCAGGTGTAATTATGGTAGTTGTGTCATAGCTTAAATAGAAATAGTTATATAAATAAAATTGGTAGCCTACTAGAATATTTAGGGAACACCTTTTGACCCTGTTTGACCGTGAGCTTGTTTAAACCTAGACTGGTCCCCGGCCATTAAACTTATCACTTGTATCATTTATACTTTTTAACGGATCTGTCCTTTGCTTTGTCTTTGGCCTTTTACATTTAATTTCATAAATTTAATTAAAATTAATTTATTTGTCATTTGAATTAAAGTTTAACATTCACATACATCAATAGGATTTATTAATTATTAATTAATTAATTTCAATAAATCAACTTTGAAAATTATTTTCATCATAATTAATTAGACTTAATTTACACACATTAAAATTTAATTACACATACAGTACACACATAGTTTTACACATCCGTTGATATATTTTTTTTATCTGAAGATATACATTCGCATTTGTTAATAATTCACTGGTGAGCATAGCACATTGTGATCACTAATACACTCATAATACTCTCATAGTCACACACAGTGTAGTGGATCATAGTCGCTTTCTGTTTTATTAATTTATTTTTGTTTTATTTGCCTTTTCTTTTCTACTGTATTTTCTGTACATCATTTCTTCATTCTGTGTTTGTTATACCTTCTGTTGTTGTTGCTTTCTGTCACCATGAGTGACGAAGAAGCCCCCATGTCCGAGGAGATGCTTGGTGTAGTTGGTGTTGATATGTCATACCCATCTGAAGCTGAAATGTTACAGTTTCTGTCCAGCAAGTATAATATTACACCTAAACTTGCCCCACCCATTTTTGATGTTAAGCCCAAACTTCTTTCAGGTTCTAATGTCAAGCCAAAGCCCCAACCATTGATGTCCCTTTTGACCCAGCCTTCCACGCCCCCATCTCATTTTGCTTTTACACCTTATTCTTCTATGGCGACTAAGGCACCGAAGATCCCACCGTTCTCTGGTGATGATCCTACGCCTAAGTCAGAGATCAATTTTTATGAGTGGCGCCATGAGGTGCGGTGTCTGAGGAAAGACGCTTCCTTATCTTCTTCCTTAGTGCTGCAAGCTATCAGGTCTTCATTACGGGGTACAGCTCGTCGTTTACTAGTTTCACTTGGTGAAAATATTACAGTAGACACGGTACTCCGGAAGCTTGAAGTGAATTATGGCGAGCCTTCTCAAAAGTCTTTATCTATGAAGGAGTTTTTCAATTTGGCTCAAAGACCAGATGAGTCGGTCACATCTTTTGGTTGTCGGCTCGAGTCGGCTTTGACTCAAGCTTTTGACAGCGGCCGCATCCCATTGACAAATCGTAATGAACTGCTTTGCGAAAGACTATGGTCTGGTTTGCGCACAGAGATGTTGCGCACAAACACACGCCACAAGTTAGACGCAGCAGCAGATTATGACGCGTTTCTCCGGGATGTCCGGCAGGTTGATAAAGAGCTGTCCCTTTCTTTACCAAAGTCCAAATCCCCCCATGCTTCTAGCCAACAGCAATCTGTGCCCCCTAGTTCTCAGCAACCCAACTTTGATAAGAAGCTTTCTGACTTAGAGCAACGGCTCAATTCCCGGATATCTTCTGTCCAGTCTGCTGTTGATAAAAAAATTTCCACTATTTTTCAGCGCCTAGACACTCTCACACTTCCGCCTGATGTAAGTGTACCCCCACCCCAATACATTCCTCCTTTGTTTTCCCCTTCCCAGGCGGCACCTCCCAGACCGCATGGTTACGGCCCTCCGACACCCAATGTATACTCAGCTGGTAACCGTGGTTCTCGCCGTGGTAGAGGTGGTGGCCGCCATTTTTATTTTGGTCAGTCCCCTAGTCACCCAAACTTTTAGCCGCCCCTGCCAGTGGCCACCCAGGGGTTGGCGCCGTTCTCGGCCAGTCTGTTAGTGTTTCTGATCTTGTTGGTGCGTCCAATACATCCAATGTTGTCGTTGATTCAGTTTCTGCTATAGGTCTGATAGACAGTGGTTCCATGGTCACTACTAGTGATACTTTCTTTAGGTCTTTGCCTAGTAAGCCTCCTTTGAAGGAATTGTCTGATTTGAATATTGACATAAATGTTACTGTTGCCAATGGTAACAAACTTGCCATTTTTGGGTATATTGAAATCACTCTGGCTGTTCCTGATTTGAATTTTGAACTTGATATTCCAGCAATTGTAGTTCCCGACACTGACAGTCATCCGGTGATTTTGGGCACCAATATCATTAGACGTTGTAAGTCAGCGTCTGTGGCACCCGCCCGTCCATTGCCTGATTCTTGGCAATCAGCTTTTGATGCCCTAGTCTGTAAACCTATTACAGTAAAGTCTACTTATGAGCATACTGTAGAACTTGGTCCTTATGAGTCTGTTACCCTCAACGGAATTGCCAGAGGTCTTAAAACTGATGTTCAGAAGATTGTTACTGAGAACATTTCTCCTGATAGCCCATACCTTGTTAGACCCCATGTTTTGAAGCCCCCCCCCATGGTAATTATGTCAAGGTCCCTGTTAGGTTGTGCAACATGAATGCCAAACCCGTCTTTATCCGGCCCAAGTCAGACATATGTGTTGTAGACGAGGTCAAGGTCATTGATAATCTTGCTTCTTCACTTCCTCCTCCCTCTTCTTCTAGTCTTGACAGAGTTGACGATCTTGGTGTCAAAATCGACATCGATAACTTGTCACCAGATCAGATTCTGCGGGTTCGCCAAGTACTTGGTAATTGGCGTCATATCTTTTCTACCGGCCCTAATGATCTTGGCTGTTCCAATATCGTCAAACATAAGCGTTTTTGTCTGGATTTCCGTATGTTGAATTCCAGGACACGTAAGGACGCCTATATGCTGCCAAGGTTCGATGATAACGTCGACACTTTGGTAGGTTCTAAGTTCTTCCCCAAACAAGACTTACGCTCAGGTTACTGGCAAGTCGAAATGGAAGAAGAAGACAAGCACAAGACCGCATTTTCTGTAGGCAATCTTGGCTTCTTTGAGTGCAACCGAATGCCTTTCGGTCTGACGAACAGTGGCGCTACATTTCAGCGTCTTATGGAGAAATGTATGGGTGATTTAAACCTCAGAGAATGTCTGGTTTTCATTGACGATATCCTTATCTTCTCTGACTCTTTCGAAGAACGTTTGTCCCGTCTCGAATCTGTTTTTCAACGTCTCCATTCTCATGGTCTTAAACTATAAGGCTCAAAATGCGAGTTCTTTAAGTCGTCAGTTACCTACCTTTGCCATGTTATCTCGGCCAATGGTATTTCCACTGACCCGGACAAGACCTCTGCAATTTCTGATTGGCCCGTCCCTAAGAATGTCCGGGAGTTGCGTAGTTTTTTAGGGACTGCTGGTTTCTACCGTAGGTTTATACAGGGTCACTCTAAGATAGCCCTTCCCCTTAACCAACTCCTCGAAGGGCACGGTTCCACCAAGTCCTCTAAGAAGTCTAGGAAATATAAAAGAAATTCCCCAGCCCCGTGGTCCTGGTCCGACGCCCAGCAACATTCTTTTGATCTTTTAAAGGCTAAACTTACTTCTTCTCCCGTCCTAGCTTTCGCTGACTTCAGTAAACCCTTCATCGTCCATACAGACGCGTGTGGGACCAGTTTAGGCGCAGTTCTTTTACAGGAGCAGGATGGCGAGGAGAAGGTGATCGCTTATGCGAGCCGAAGTCTTCGGGCAGGTGAGCGGAATTACCCCGCTCATAAGCTAGAATTCCTCGCGCTCAAATGGGCTGTCACCGACAAGTTCCACGACTATTTGTTTGGTAACACCTTCACTGTTTTCACGGACAACAATCCATTGACTTATGTTTTGTCGTCTGCGAAGCTTGACGCGACAGGTCACCGCTGGGATGCGGCCTTGTCTGCGTACAACTTCGATATTGTTTACAAGTCCGGCAAATCTAATAATGACTGTGACGGTTTGAGTCTTAAGCCACAGATGTTTTCTGAAGCTGTCAAAGCTATTTGTCTGGCAGCTACTACTTCTTTTGCTGCTGTTGAGAGTCTTTCTTGTGATAGTGATGCAGTCCTTGGAGATGATATTTTTTCAGATACTGTCCCAGTTAATCCTGTCGATTGGGTGAAGGAGCAGGCCAAGGATGCTGATGTTTCCAGGGTTGTTTCCATCCTGCGGTCCGGTTCGCGGCCGAGGAGGGAGGAGTTGTCTCGAGAAGTCCGTTGTCTACTCCGTGATCTTTCATCTCTTTCTCTTGATAATGGTATACTTTACAGAACCGCTACCGTGGATGGTGAGCAGGTCCGTCAGTTAGTTGTTCCTGCTGCTTACAGGTCTCTTGCTTTTCGTGGTATCCACCATGATGTCGGTCATCCTGGCAGCGACAAGACTCTATGGCTCGCCCGCCAACGCTTCTTTTGGCCTGGTATGGAATCCTTTATTAAGGATCATGTTTCTTCCTGTCTATCTTGTGTCTGTAAAAAGACGCCTGTGGTACCGCGCGCAGAACTCGTACCCATCAACACCACACGGCCGATGCAGCTTGTATGCATGAATTTCTTGAAGCTCGAGAGGTCCAAGGGTGGGTACGAGGATGTCCTTGTCATAACGGACCACTTCACTCGTTATGCTAAGGCGATTCCGTGTCGCAACCAAAAGGCGACTACCACCGCCAAGGCCCTATATGAACACTTTATTATGCATTACAGTTTTCCAGAGCAATTGCATTCTGATCAAGGGCGTAATTTTGAGTCCAAGGTTATTAAGGAGTTATGTACTCTTGCGAATGTCCGCAAAACGCGCACTACACCTTTTCACCCTATGGGTAATCCTTCTGCGGAACGTTTCAACCGCACTCTTTTACGTATGCTTGGCACGCTTAACGATGATCTTAAGGCCAATTGGAAAGATTACATTCCAGCCCTTGTTCAAGCTTACAACGCAACTAAAAGTTCTTCTACAGGTTTCTCCCCACATTTCCTGATGTTCGGCTGGCACCCCCGTTTATCTGTTGACGCTTTTATGGGCACCAGTCCGGGTAACCTTGCTGACTCTAATTATTCCAGCTACGCCGCAAGGTTACAGAAACGTGTGCACTATGCCTACAAGGTTGCCAGAGAGGCCGCACAAAAGCGAGCCAGCCAGAACAAGGCCCACTTTGACCATCGTGTTCACGAGAACAAGCTTGTCGTTGGTGATATCGTTTTGGTCAGGAATGTCAACCTCGTGGGAAGGCAGAAGCTCGCCATCCGATGGGAACGTAGCCCCTACGTTATCGTAGACGTTCCGTACGATGGTCAGCCGGTGTACAAGGTTCGCCTGGAGTCCGGCAACGGACCTGTAAGAACATTACACCGGAACATGCTCCTCCCCTTCCAATCAATTCCCACTGACGAAGAGTCACCTGCACCTCAACCTGTCCCCAAAGCCAAACCGAGGACCAGAGCAGCCCCTACTGACAAGGAGTATGATGGCGACACTAGCTCGGATGAGTCGAAGTTCCTCCGCTGTCTATATCATCCCGCAGCGTCGAGGTCTCCGTCGTTTCAGTTCTTCTCAACCGCCCACACGCGTCAATTCTTTAGCCCCGTCCACTCCTGTCCAT
This sequence comes from Mya arenaria, assembly GCF_026914265.1. NCBI lineage: Eukaryota > Metazoa > Mollusca > Bivalvia > Myida > Myidae > Mya > Mya arenaria. The sequence goes on along the minus strand of NC_069135.1, from coordinate 11,382,700 downwards.
ACCCCTCATATTGACGCTCCACCTACGCCCAGTCCTGTCCCGTCCTTACGTACTCCTGATCCAGTTATTTCTAGACTTAGTCCGAGTCCTGTTACTCCCATACCCGTGCCCAGGCCGCGACGTACCAAACGTCCGCCTGATAGGTATGTCAAGTGGGCTTATCAGCAAACAGCTGAACTCTTTGTTTGAGACTAAGTGGATTGAGTAGGCTTATGTATGAGTTGTACTGCTCTCATTATAGCATTTCAGGTAGTTTTCACAACAGTATTAGTAGTTTTATTATAATAGCGCAGTGTACTATGGTTTTACCCATTATAATATTCATATTGCGTTACAGGCATTTTCATTGCGAAGCGACTGCTGCCCTTTGTGACGTATATGTATTAACAGTTGTATCTGTTTGAGATATACTCTATTGTATTTGCCACATCCTTTGTCGCATGTTTTATATACAATACTTAAGCCTTTGCTATACATTTTGCGATTTTATTCTTCTCGTAATATTATTTGAATACAATATCGTTGACACTTAATATTGATATCTATCATATTTCATTTCCTTGAGATAAAGTTATTTACTCTCTTTACCCGGAAAGTATGTTTCCTGAATGTAGGGTACATTCCAACCAGGAGGGGAAGTATGTAGCAAGGTGCATATTTCAGTATTTTATCAGTTTGTGTGTTTGGTATGGTTCTATATCGTATATTGTTTTGTATTGTTTGTGTATCGTCGTGTTTAGTGTTGTGCTACGTGGTTATTGTCCTCTTTGCGTTACTGTCCGTATATGTTCGTCAATGTCCGTCTATGTCCGTCTTTGTCCGAGTGGGTCAGAGCGTGATTACTGGTTATGCGAGTTTGTCTAAATTTATAGAGTGATTGATTGGTTCATAATGCCTTTTCCCCTTTTCCCGCTTCATTGCACACGCCCTTATTTATATATACACATATATCATTCCGTTCTGAATCATCATCGACGCAAGTCAAGATTGCAATTGTAACAGTTGTTACTATATTCTTACTTATTTAATATTCGCTCTTATCTTTGAGCTGGAATATTCTTTCATATATAATTATTATTTAGACGTGCCTGGTAAGTTTATTACTCATAGTTCTTAGAATGTTTTATGTATTTAACCGCGAAGTCTCCCTTGATAAATTTACCGATCACTGTCCTTTGTCTTTGTATTTTGTGCTATTAATAATATGATTATGTTAGCATATTCTTTTATATGTTTTATTATATGTTTTAGGTTTCATTCGTCAACTTATAAATAAATATATACGAACTCCGAAGTGGAGTGGTTTTGTCTTGGCACACCCACACTACATATCAAAATGGAGGAACTTCACATCAGCATCCCTACCGTATACATTTATTTACTGACGATACCTAGAAATAATTTCAAAAAACAACCAATTTGATAAATCACAACCACGTCGATAGATGCAGTTGCAGTGTTAAAGTTATTAAGTATAATCTAGGATGATGGAAACGTACGATGGCATTGTAATGGCTCAAACGGGTAAGATACATATGAACCACCACGCCTATTGTTTGCATATGCAAAGGCGCATTAAATAATATCTGATATTTCGCTTTCGCATTGCCCCGCCATGCAGAGATTGACAGGTCTTTTTTCAAGAGCTTGGGTTAATTTTAAAGCTGATACAATTAAGAAGGGGCTGACACTAAGTCGGTTAGAGTTTATTAAGTAATTTCTTCGTAAATAAAATTCTATGGTCGCTGCGCTACGCTCCCTTAGGTTACTTATTCACTAGTATTGTTTAAATATACACTAAGCTATATTTGGAACAACGGACACACGCAGTAATGCTTTCGACGAATTACAATTGTACTTGCAGATTTCAATCCTGTGAATTTGTCAAACATGTCAGTTTTTTTTAGATCAGGAGAAGATAAAATTCCTCACATAGTCTGTAGTATATCAGATTAGGTTCCAATACACACAATATGAGCGTATTTAATGCTATTTAATGTTATAATTAACGACATACAAGGCAAGCTTGGAAGAAAAACGAAAACTATGTTAACTGGTAATTATTGGATTTTACTAGGCATGATGGGTGATTTCTAAATGCAAATATTGAATTCCATATAATAGTTCATGACTTTGACTCAGTTGAATAATAATGATACTATAATATCATTTGCGCATTTAATCCTTAACTAGACCTATAGAATTTCAGTATACACAATCGTCATGTTACTGTATATAGTTTCATTTAGCTATAGAAGTTCTTTCCCACAAAAATGAGTATCCTTTCAACACGTAAGGTTATCACGGCTCCTGAGGGCGATAGTGGCAGTATTGCCCCATGAAAACGAAAACGTGCAAGATGACGTCATTTCCACGATTTAAATATGGCCGACGAATTAAATTAACCGTTGATGAACCTTTCCGCATTTTATTCGCTAATGCTATTTAAAACCATTTTTTCATGTCTCAGATGATCTTGAATTTATCATTTTTATATCCATTTAAATAATCTCAATTACACATACGAATCAGTCTTTAGTTACAAATCCCATTGGTGAGCACTGCGCGGTTCCTGGAACACTAAATTTCTCGCCAGTAGCATATGCTGTTAAACAGGTAACTACCAATGCGATTTTTTATATACATTCAGATAGGTAAAACACCCAAATGAATTTTCGTTTTTGCAAACACAACAACGTCTCCATTGTTTTTTTGTTTGTTTTTATAATTGCTTAGGTAATGTTTTGGTATCGGTCAATAATGAACCTTCAAACAGCATTTCTATTAAGGTGTTAATTAGACTTATATCAAGTTTAATTTTTTTTAAATTATAAAAATAATGATATTTGAATGTTGTAGCCCTCTTTTCACAGTTCCTCGATTGAATATTACAGAGAATAGACACCCGATAAAACAATTGCAAGAACAAAGAAAATTTGCAAAACTATTCATAAAGTTGTGTGAACAACGCATAACATCTTACTTAATGATTTCTAACGAACAGTGCAAAGAACCGGATCACTTCTGCGAACCATTCAGAAACAGAGACCTACAAATTAGAATTGGTGATGAAATCGATCAACACTTTTGAAAGATATTAACACTCCTGAAAATGACAACGAGCTGGCTTGAACGCTTATCCACACGTTAGTGTATGAAAGAATCTTTTATTCAAGTATATTCTTGGTTTAATATAGGGGTAATATCACCGAGTCAATGTTTAAAATCTTATAAACTAGAGGGCCCTCGTAACAATGGTCACATATGAGCTTTGAAGTGTTCTCCTCTTGAAAAGGGGGTCATTGGTAAAAGGTAGTGGTTAACAAAATCAAGGTATTCATGTTTCTGGCTAATCGTAATTCCATTAAAATATAAATGTCATTATTTGCGTCTCAATGACATCTCAAAAACCATTTCGGGGGTTGCAGTATTTGCCAATTCGTTTATTGATATATCGGTCACGTTCTTCTCTGGGCTTGCTTTGATATATAGTGAATTGTTGTTGACAGTAGTCTTCGATCGAGGCTTATAGATATTGCGATGAAGAAGGTCAACGCATATAAATGTCACGGAATACAGCTTGGATAATTATTTATATGAAAAACTACGGAAACAAGTCGAGTAGTCGTATAACAACATTTTTAAACCTGTCTCAAACAATACGAATACATATCAAAATTTATATACAACTTTTACAGCATTTTTTATCGATGATTTACTCAACGTCGAATGAACACTGGTTTAATGGTGCCCCTTTTTAATGGTGCCTTTATGCTACCATGTTATTCACTTATTTCAACGGGGCCCATACAAGTATCCATGTGTTTTCTTTATAGGACTTGTTTTTGGTCACCGATCATCGAATTTATTTAAGAAACTGTACTTATCGTTGTTGGTCATTGAAACAAAATGCGTTGCTTATATGTTACTAGTACGTGATAAGTGCTAAAAGGTATTCAAATCTATAGATGTAAAAATAATAATATGTTTAAATGTAAAAAGTGTCGATGTGGTTTAAAAAGTAAAAAAAAATCGCAACAAAACACATGTCCCCACGATGTTTTTCTAAAGAGCAACATTTTGAAAATGCACTTAGAATGCATCCGGTTTTATAAAAGCGTCATGTACATCCTGACCACAAGAGAACACTGCTGTACAAACAAGAGAACATAGGCTTTATATGATATAGGGTTTAAGAGGATAATGTCGTGGTTATATTTTCTTGCCCTGTTTGCCTCGAAGTGGGAATATAGTGTGATTAGCGTTAAAAATGATTTAAGGACGAGGAGAGAAGGTAAGTTGTATCTTAAATTCATTTGGAATGATTAGGATCTCAAAATATTTTAACAGTTCGATTAAATGTTTGTTTTCGCCAGTATTCAAACCCTTCCTCTCGATTCATCAAAGGCAACTTATCTGCAAACAAAATGTTGATTTACTGGTTGGTATTTTTGTATATAAAATTGTGTCATTTGTCAGGTTGAGCGATGTGCACCTTAAAATACATAATTTTGTGTGATCTATGTGTCGCGGACATCAGAAGCAAATAGAAATACACACGGTTACCTTTTGTTATGCTCATAAATCCAAAGTGTCCGGTCGAAGTAACATCTAATCTATGATTACAATTTGATTTTGCAGATTATGTTGGCGATACGATCTGCAATTCGACTATTAATATTTCACCAGGCGAAAAGGGAAGCCTGTTTAACGACGAAGGCGGTCGAGAAAACTGCTCTTATTATCTCCAGGTTCTATTTTGAATGCTAAGTATTTTTTCACCATTATTTTAATAAATATTCAAGATTGAAAACATTGAAATTATTTCTTTCCAAGTATAAATAGAACACGGTGATTATGCATAGTGGATTCTTTCCGTCCATATTTTTTATTTACTGGTTCTAAACGGCACCGATGCGAAATCTATCCGTAAAAATCGCAACAAAGTTTTACTGTTCTCCTTTTGGGTTCAGGAAAATATTTCTTTATTTTAAAGAATGACCATATTATTAGTGACTGTAAATTTATTGGTTTTAAGCGATGTCGTTTTACGATCGTGTCAAATTAACCTAAACAATGAAGAAAGACATTTCACATAAAAAACATATGCGACGAACAACAACGGTGTTTTTTTCTTCTATTTTTGAAATGTCACTTATTCTAACATATTATATAAATGTATAGCAGTTAAGGACTTACTTTCGTTTTAACACGGCAACGGAATGTAACCGTTGAGGACACCGGATTCTACTGGTATTGACACGTTACATGTTATTATTTTGGAGTCTGTAACTCTTGCTAATTCAAGAGGATTTTGTGTGTATTTAATTAGGGTATACTCTGTTATGCTGGACTGAATAAAGGGTTGGGCCTAAAGAAGGCTTAAAAAGACAAATCTGTGTTTATGGTAGCGGTCTCAAATATAAAATGTCGTGACAAAGTTTGTTATTATTGTTTTTCCACAGAATTTCTCTGAAAAGATATGGTTCGCAAAACATTCATTTATAGGCATATTTACTAAACGACACTCCTTGTTCCGGAGTGGACGTGTTAGGTATATCAGGTTGCATTCAACACAGAAACATTTATTTATAGGCATATTTACTAAAAGACACTCTTTGTTCCGGAGTGGAAGTGTTAGATAAATCAGGTTGCCTTCAACACAGAAACATTTATTTATAGGCATATTTACTAAAAGACACTCTTTGTTCTGGAGTGGAAGTGTTAGGTATATCAGGTTGCCTTCAACACAGAAACATTTATTTTTAGGCATATTTACTAAAAGACACTCCTTGTTCCGGAGTGGAAGTGTTAGGTATATCAGGTTGCCTTTAACACAGAAACATTTATTTATAGGCATATTTACTAAAAGACACTCCTTGTTCCGGAGTGGAAGTGTTAGGTATATCAGGTTGCCTTTAACACAGAAACATTTATTTATAGGCATATTTACTAAAAGACACTCCTTGTTCCGGAGTGGAAGTGTTAGGTATATCAGGTTGACTTAAACACAGAAACATTTATTTATAGTCATATTTACTAAAATACACTCCTTGTTCCGGAGTGGAAGTGTTAGGTATATCAGGTTGCCTTCAACACAGAAACAAGTCTAGTTGAATTCACTGATCAATTTTGTCGCAAATATGCTGTTCTATGTTCATATTCATGGAACTTGTAATTATATAATCTGCTTTTTTCCTGATATAGGAAGCAGTCTTAAAAAGGCAATATGAATTAAAATTATGTTCTTTTTTCAGGATTTAAGTTATTTAGCATCTGTGCTCCAAAAATTACGTCCTTGTTGAAACCATCGTCTATTGAAACCAAACAAAATATTAATCTGTTTAGAAAATGAAAATAGTCGTGGCATGAAACAGAAAAGACGCAATAAGTTATTATAGTTCACTTTAAATTAAACTATAACTGTCGTATGTGAATTAGGGAATTAGGTTTTTGCTTCCTATAATTTTATATTCATACATCTAATCACTTTTCTTGAGAGTAACAAGTAATAAGTATATTTTTTTTGTTCAGGTAATTAAACTGTCTGGGAGTGCCTTAAGCGATAATGATCCCTACGTGTGCTCGTCCCATGTACATCAAAGAGAAAGCATCGGTGCGAATAAAACAATACGATCACTTATATCAAGTATACACTTTATCGTAGAACATTAGAAATAATCTACATGTATTTGACATTTATCCGACCACTTCTTGAATATGGCGATATTATTTTTGACAACTGCACTGCAAAAAAAAAACAGGATTTACATTACAATCTGCCGATTCGGTACAACAATTTAAAAGAAAAGCAACTGTGAAACGTCGCTATATAAGGACGTCAAATCTTCTTAACAGATTTGTGTTGGCAATGAACAGCGATATTACACTTAACGATAAAGACCCTGATCTACTAAATGCCGCGCCGTTGTATTGAAATTGGAGAATCTACCAGTTTGCTTGTATTTTTATTATTCTACTTCTGTTTGTAATTTTATATAAATGTTTGTAAAACATTAAATTTAAGGAATGTATTTCAGTAAAATGACGTAGAGGGAAATAATAAGTGTAAAAGTTTCTAGGTATCGTTCCATGGTTTGGTTAGTATACTTTAACGTATCACGTGATACTAGCCATGATTATGTAGACTGCTTTAACGGTCGATGAAATAGTATCTTTAAATTAGGAATGTAATATAGCGACGGAAAACGAACTTCTTGAAGAGCTAAAACTGATTGTAAGGTGGTAATAACTCACCGTCTTTTCACGGCAAATGTCATTGAGATTTTGCTTCGTTTAACAGGTTGACGAGAACGTTTTTTGCAAACAGTAGAAGTAAAATAGAATCGACATTGACACGGGGGTCTTCAAATTATAGACTTGTCTAGTTTTCATTTGAGCAACACACATCAATTTAAGTGGAAATGGCTGTTAAGCAGCGTGCCTGTCCGTCCTATGAAACATCGACATGCTGCTTAGGAGAGCTTATTAATAATGTAAAATCTCCATAATTTCAATGTTCCTATTAATTGACAATAGAACGCTCCTATGACGTTGATATTGCAGGCCCCAGACGGTTATGTGGTGGAGTTGACAGTAGGCATGGTGACGTTTGGAGCTGATACGTGTAGCGATAAATGGCTGTTGGTTCGAGATGGCGCGAGCTCGCGTACGTAACCCGCATTGATCCTAGAGTAACGTCGACCTGTAATAAGCTCACATGAGCACGATGTATTTATGGCGACTTCTGTCGGCCATCCATGATCAATAATAGCCCTAAACTACTGGTTTTGTAGTCCTCTTGCAGATCTTTCTTCAAATAAATAAATTAATTGGTCTCATGGCATCACAGGATTTTGATTTTCATGATATTCTGGTCCAATCCTTCAAAGCCAAGATGTTTGAATTTGAATTTTGCACGCCTCAAATATGCCACTTGAGTCAATAATGGTCTGCTACTTAGAACACGTTGAAATCAATTAAGAATAAGTCCTTGGGTTATCTGGACAGAGAAGTTCGAACTAGGTTCCTAATTTTGATAATTCAGTAAATTAATGCAACTTTAAAAGTGTGCACAGATTATCATGCACAGCTTAGTATTGTCCTAACATGATTTTTACAAGCAAGCCTTGGGCCAATTTCATTTGGCAGCTAAAGCTTTAAACACCAACGAAAGTACATATTATCAACATGAGGGAAATACTGTTTCCCGAGGCGAAGGCGAGGGTAACAGTATATACCCGAATGTTGACAATGTGTACTGTCACACTGGAAGCCTTGCAATATTTATTTTATTATACCGAACACAGTTACATTTAATCAATTTATTCTGTAATTATTGCTTGTTTACATTATTAGCTGTCATTTTATTGCAAATGACGTTTAGAAATAATGAAAACACCGGTTGTTACCAGATTAACAACACATTTTAATAAACGCTTACCATCTCAGCCTTGGGAAACCAAAAAATGCCCATTTTAAGACCTTTTTGTACTTTTGAAATCTTTATAGTCTCAACTTATGTATTTCCATCGGCCTCCGTATGAGAGGCAAAAGGTTAAGAATTCAGTTCCACTGCCTCTGATGTCCTGAAAAAATATTATTTTATTTTCACATCGTAGTCGATAACTTGAACCGTTTTGTTATGCAATTTTATTTATTGTGCGGGCATCAGCTCTCATTATTAATGCGGCAATTAAAAATTCTAAAGCACACGCGCATCTTTTCTGCGCATTTGATATTACTTGGTCAGTCAACATTACCGGGGAATATTAAAAAAGTATTGACCGCTCGGGTATAGGGAATTTAACATAGAGAATACAAGTGAGGTATGATAATAATCGTTAGCCTTTAGGGTACTTAAAAGTACTTTCTTATGACAGTTTCAAAAATTGTAATATTGTCCTTGGGTGACCTTCAACTTATACACTCAATAAATATTTGACTATTTGGCTTTTCCGAATATTTATGCGTTCGTTCTTTACCAAGATGGTTTGACATACTTTCTAATATCGAAGCTACAGCCATGAGCATCTTTACAACTGGTGTCAGTTAGTAAGATTTACATTACCACAGTAGGCACGGCTTCATCTACAAAACAATTTTGGAATGCTTCTAGCATAAGCACTTAGCGTCATGTGAGACAACTTGACCCTCTTCCTATGTAATTAGCCCACAATAAGTATGGACATATATTCTAACAAGCGTTTTTGAAGTATGTCACCCTCGACTAAAAACAAGTTGCATTGTTAGTTTAATAGAAAACAACGTAATTTTAAGACGGCAAACTTTCATACTGGTATAAAAAAAATAAATACAAAGCGCTAAGTATTCTTTGTGTCAAAGATTCTTAAGACATGATCCAACATAGGAATGCAAAAGCACTTTGTTAAGTTTAGAAACACAACTTAGTCATACTTAATGTAGCAACAACCAACAAATGATTTTGTCTTGTGAAGTGCTTTTTAAGTACTTTTAAAATCCGGTTCAAACCAAGAGGCTGCGGATAAATACCAAAACAGGGGTTTCGAAATGGACACTTAAACTGTCAAGGTTCCTTATGTACGTGATAACTACACTTTCCATGATTTTTTTTATAACAAAGAGAAAAACGGTAACGCCGTAACAATGATTTTAAAATGTACATTCATTTTTCCAGAGGCTCATTCTGTATGGGAAATCTGTAGTAAACACACCGAGAGCGCAAAGAAGGAGCTATGGCGGGGCCGAAATATGTCTATCGAGTACACAAATAAAGCCGGAAGTGAGGGAAAGTGGTTTCAGCTGGATTACACGGGGGTGGTAGACAACTTCTTGCCGCTTCTTCCCCCAACCACCACTGAAACACGTGTTAGCGGCGATAACGGTATAAGAAGTTGTATTTAACAAATTGACGCTGATTCCACTGTATAGTAACTGTGTACTTTAGCCGTACCATATAAGTAACTATAACGAAAAACGACTTGTCCCTTAAGCATTTTACACCTACGGTAGAGAAGCTTAGCAATTTATGGTAACTCCTTCAACTATGTTTACGTTATTACATGTATGTGAAAGTGCACGTACAAATCGATACTGTCAAACAAAAACAATTATTTTCTAAAGGCTTCAGAATAAGGCAACATTTTTAGGCGTAAAACTGTCAAAACAGGATAAGAAACAACAACATTGACGGAGCGTCATATTTTCTCTCCTTTTCCCTAGACTGCAGCGACCGGCGACTAAAACCTGATGGGGACTTTGAGCTCCCGTATACAGCCCCGGAAGTCGAGGACAATTATGTGCCCATTTACAAGGTCACTATCGAACACGACCATAGGTAAGGAGACAAATTAGGGCTTAAGTCGTCAAGAATTCATGTCAACAGTTACACTACGATTACTTTGTTGTCGTTTTATCTGTTATGTACTGATGATTCCTACGTGTACAGGGCCACTTTCCGCTAAGATCACAATGCTATTTACAGGCCTTTAGTTGTCATTAATATTTTATCGAAATGAAAAGTCCCATTCCAACAAAAAGAGCAACGCGAGCGAATGGAAACCCTTATATATGAATTATTTAGTCGATTACGGGGCAAAGCTCGCAATAAGTAGATTAAGTAAACAAAGTATGGAGGAATACTCATTGCTGTATGTAGGCTGTTCTTGCCAAACATCAAGACGTGTTATTTTATTCATCATACTTATATTTGTCAATTTATAACCAATTAGTGTCTTGGTGCCTCAATGTAGTTTTATGATTAAATATATGTCATAACCAAATTATTTTTCCAGACATCTTAATCATTCAATCTAATTTTGAAAGCAAACACTTGTTGTTGTTAAAAGAACGATTACAGTTATCTAGCAGATATACATTTAATACCTGAACTGAATATGTATGATGGCGGATAAAGAAACTGTGCCTTTAAAAGTTTCAAAAAAGGCAAGCCTTTCGATAATTGCTTGAAAATTACCCAAACTATTTGCCATAATTTGGGGCATACATGTAACAGTGATACATAAAGGTTCGATCTAAATCTTGAAGCGAGTTTCAGAAAGAGTGCTCTTTAAATTTGCTTTAGCTAAGGTTATTGCACACATAGTGTCACTAGTTCCCTAGTAGGTATTGCCAAACTTGACAATCAATGTAGTTCTGTACTTCACGTTTTGTAAACGTATGCTTTGTTATTTGTCGTTCATGTTGCTTTTGGAATAAGACCATTTTAATTTAACAATGAGCAGGATATCTGTATAAATTAAAATGACAGATGTACATAATAGAAACACCCTTTATCAATGTCGGATATAAACAGTTTACCTTAGTCATATAATGTACACTGAAGAGTTTCAATTGACATAGAACGAATGCATATTTACATTTTTTCCATATAGTTATAAATCTTGGAAAGTACTACAAAACATAACCTCAATTTTAATGTTTAATTAGTCTTTTTAAGAAGTTTTGGAAAATATAGTTCATTTAATAACTAATACACATGAATTATGTGACAAAACGGTAGAATTAACTGATTAACATTTCTTTAGTTCATAATGCCTGATGTAGAAGTCTTATAAACTATGCGTTCGATCAAACTATCATCGACTCTTTAACTTATCTATACGCCTACATGAAGATTGAGTCTAACTGTGCGTTTGTATTTTTTTCTAAAAACTGATATTTTATTTTTCATAGATGCACTGGCGGGTCACAGTGTGAGGTGAACCAATGTGACAATGGTGGAACTTGTGTGACAAACGGTCATAAGGAAACCTGTCACTGCATGAAAGGATACAAAGGGGAGTTTTGCAGAGAAGGAGGGGTAAGTAATGTCATGATGCGAAGGGCGTGTACCTAAAACCTGGGTATTTTAGTCATCTTCACGATGACACTGAAGCTCATCTTTGGTGGTCGAGAACCGGTTTACTTTAACCAACAGAGCTTACAAGGATGGACTAATAACATTTATATTACATGTCTAACATGTAAACTAACACTTGAAATAAGTGTTTGTGTATATTATATTGCAAGTATATGATAGTATGATTTTAACAGAAGAAGCAAGGTTACTACACACAGATGTAAGACATGTCGAGCCATATATTTGTCATGTTTGTGTGTTTTGTTTAATCAAGCTACAAGGTTCTATAATAATACTGGGTTTGGAGATTACATGTGAAGGGATGACTACAGGGTTAGGGACACATTGAATCATAATGCAATATAACGCGATTACTGATTGCTCAAAAAACATTATTTATATGCTCATATTTCTTTGAAACATTTTATGAACCTGTTTGTTCTAACAGTCTTTTGCTAGTAACCTGGAATTCGAGCAACGGCCCCAAGATAGGACGGTTAAACGACAAAACCAGGCAGTCGCCGTGTGTATTGTGAAACCCCATATAAACGGCGACATTGTCCTGTATTCTTGGTTTGTTGATATTAAGTTCATACTTATCGAATCGGACTTTAAAAGCAACCTGACTTAAATTGAACAGTTCTATTTCTTTTTAAATGTTGAAGAGGTGTACCCAATTTTTTCTTTCTAAATCTACTGCTAAGCGCTTTAAGAATTGAATAGTAGCAGTATAACCTCCGTTCAAATCCTAAAAGTAACTGAAGTTCAAGAGGAAGGCCATAAACCGCATTTACTTGCGTGACAAAACCACTTATATTGAACTACTTGTGCTAAAAATAAATTCCCAGAAATTTGTAGGTTGTTTAAAGGAGAGCCAATACCGGAGTACAGAGCATCTACCGGGTATGGAGACCGACGCAACGGCATTCTAGAGGTGCGTACACGGGTAACAAGATAACACAAGGCCAATAGGTGTTCGAATTTTTTTGCAAGTTTTAAACTGCATCTACGTTTCTAACATAATATCACCCATTCATGTTCAACCAAAATTAAGAAAACACCCAATAAATAAATATTATTTGTTGTTTTTTATATTTCTGTTAAATGACCAATTTTAATTATTCTTAAATCAAACTTTGCTGCTTTATTTGTTACTTCGAATGATCGACAACATCGTTGGTTCGTAATAGTTTTCCTGCAAATGTCTTTTGACACTCGCTTCGTAAAACAGGTCATGGTCCTGTCGTAGCTTTGGTTTCGTTTGCACACTTCCGCGATATTGTGCTTTTATCGTCGTGCCAATGAAGTCTGCTATTCGACAAACCTTTGTTCAAATTGTAAATTTAACACTGAAAGATCGAATGATATTATTGACAATATAATATCTAGCCCATGGTTATTTGGCTACTCGAAATGACCGGGGAACTAAAATATAAACTTTTTTATATTTAATATGTTGTCATCGTTTACAGATTAAGAAGTTTAATGAGCAGAACGAAGGACAGTATACTTGCCTGGCACGGGCAGGGAACCTTACTGTGGAACATGTTTTCTCCATGACGATGGTCAATGACTGCAACTTAGGTAGGCTGTTTAAAAAAACGATAAAAGAATTAATCAATCAAATGGTGTCAAGTTAATCCTTAAATCAAATTGCAATATGTTTCTATCTTTTATAAGACTTATTTACCATCATATTTCCATGTGACAATCACACACAGTATCATTACAGCATTAATCATCATCACCTAATTTTAACACGATCTGCGCAGCATAACAACTGTTATGTTGAATAAAAAGATGAAGAGTAGTCATTGTTGGAACATGTGTGTGACTATATCTTACTGTGAGTCTGCCTGCTACTACAAATGAAACCATGAATTTTAGCCAGAAAAAGCTTTGCATAAGTATATACGAAATATAATGATATCGACTCGTATTCAAGTCAATTGCATTGCGTATAGTATATTGACGTTGAGCTTTAAACATTTCGTTGTGGCTATATCCGCATGTTTGATGAGCAGTTTTCTATCTTAGCTTCGCCAAAGTCATTTTTAATTACTTATGTCACGTATCCAGATTAAGCTCAATTTAAGGAATGTATTTGCACGCAAGGTATTGCTTTCGCTAATGTTTTTTATATCGTGACTACAACTTTATTTCGAAACACAATGTTAACAGTTTTAAATTAACAGAGTTTAAATTCAGCCTCACGTAAGTAAATGCAAATATCTAAAAATGGTTTTAAAATTTAAGTTATACTGCTGCGACAATTTAGACTTCCTTGCAAATAGTCTTGTTTAACCCCCCAGTAAATTTACATTTTACTGACCGTTCCAAGGCGGTACCTAACAATCCTTGATAAACATACCTAGTTTTCTATACATTGTATGTTCTATGTCTTTGGCGTTTGCCTCAGTGCCATTAAACCGGGTTTATGTTTAAACATTTTGCTACTGATCTTGTTTCTGTAGCTTCTCGCATAGATATTGATATTTAAATGTTAAAGTATTATTAATAGTTGCATTCAAACCTTTGAGGCTCTACCGGTTATGTTTGAAACTAAAGAAACAGTGTAATTAAAAAAAAATACAAATAAAAGGTCAACAATAGTGAGTCCGCATAATAGATGATTTTCTTAAAAAAGCGAGCGACATTTATTTGTACACACACTTTTATTTCAGTGAACATAATGTTAACAATTCGAAGCATTTTTCCACCAACATTTGATATGCATGAATTTAACCAGACTTTTTATTTAAACTAACGCTATTAAAGGTTTATTTTATATTAATTGCAAATCAATCTGTTCTTTATTGAACCGTTTTTGCACAATTGCTTTCAAGACAAACATCCTATCTCTAGTAGGTCAACCCCTGTGAAAGTCAAATTGAGAATCTTTCAGTAAGTTATATTTTACTTTTGAGTGGTTAACCATTTTAGGAACTCTGGTAAACATATTTTGAAAACTTCTGTTGTAGGAGATTCCACGGTAGTAACTTTGGTTTCAGAAGTCGCTTTTTTATAGGAATGTCAAAGATTGCAGTTGACATGACCAATTTCAATCGATATTGTTTTAAGAATATGATTCTAAATATATAAGCCATTCGTATATTGTAATGTGTTAGGTTCTAACGTTAACATTAGGAATAAAACAGTGATGTTTTACTGTCTGATAATGAATATTTAACATTATATTTAGTTTTTTAAGTTAAATATATCTGTTGAATCTTGATTGTACCAGCACGCATTTGTTAATCAAAAAGTCGATTTGTCAAATCAGTATATTGTTCTACAGTAGGATGCTTTGCATTGGTGAAACTGTTTCTTTGATGTCGTTCAATGCATTGTATTACTGAGATGTTAACATTAATGTGCTTACCCCCCCCCCCCCCAAAAAAAAAAAACAAAAAAAAAACACTATCATCTTAAAGTAACCAAATGGTTTGTGTATCAACTTAAAAGAGTTTAATGATAGACAAGGATAATTATATAATTGAGAGCATTTTTTGTTTCAAAAATGTGGAATTTTGTGAATTTTAAACATTCGATTTTATAAAAACACGTCAATTCAATGTATTTCATTGAAAATAAATAGGTTTTACAAACGTTTTTCTTGTACAAAAGACACTTAGTGATGGTAAGAGCATCTTTCGTTGTGAAGAAATTTAATCATTCAAATTTAACTATACGCTTATACGACAAACATATTGAAGGTCTTTTGCATAAGCAAAATTTCCTTTCCGTAATCCTTTTCCGTACAAAGAACAAATAGATACAAAACTCCATTTAATCAGTTAAATGTTAATCAAGATGCACGTTGTGTTAACCGAATTGCGTTATTTGATAATGTAAAAGGCCTTTACTTGAAGAAAATACGATTTACATTGCGTTTAGCAATATAAACAAAACTCCAATCTTATAATGATCAAACGTACAAAAAATGTATTTTTTATATTATAACCGTATTAGAATAACATCCTATATAATATGTAATTCGTACCCACAGCATCCAATTTTGCCGTTCATGGTGCGTTGTGTAGATTCCCTTTAGCTCTCCTCTAATAACAGAAAGCTATAAACTATTGTATTAAAATACCACTTGATAACATTATCAATTCGCAATACTCGACATGTACTATTGTTTTGATTGACATCTTCTATTTTAAGAGGGTTTCAGGGGACCGACAAAAGAAGAAGAGATTGTGGGCAACACGGTTTTCCTGACATGCTCTGTTCTAAATGCGAAAGAAGTACTCTGGAAAAAGGACGGCGAGGTCATCGATTTGGAAAAAAACACAAGAATGAAGGTCAATTATAATGTTTGCAGTTTGACATGATGTTCGTGAAACTAAAATCTATTTAATATTTCTTAAAAATTATGACGGTCGATATGTATTAATATGTGGAATTTATTGCTCGATCACCACGTTGTAAATTGAGATAAATATGCTGCTGCTCAAATGTACTTGAACCATCTTTGTCAAACCGATGCGATTATGATACAGGCAAAATCTTTATGACTTCATTTACTTTAAAGATATTATCATGTCATTATTTATGTTTTAAATTGGTCGTTAAGTACTTTCAGACTCTGACTTTGTCAGCATTAATATTTACGTATTTAAGAAATTCCAGACGATCACTTTTTGATTTTTTGTTCTTAAGTGGTATATCTAACCCAACACATAAAGGCCATCCTATGTTACCCTGCATTCACCAATGTCTGAATTGTACACATTTGAACCTATAATAAGAAATACGGACCATACCAACAGTTAACCCACATTTCTAATATGTAGTACTTGGTTTATATTTTAAATTTTGTTACAACTGATACATTTTGAGACAAGTGTAAGGTTATGGCGTTACAAATTTGTTAAAGCTACAAGTACACTCGTGTATCAGTGATTTCCGTTCCATTACGTCAATACCTTCATTTATCGATAAAGCTATTTCAATGAGACTATGGTCTGTTTGAGGTATTTGTATTTGTGTATATGGTTTTTAGACTATCTGCGCATGCGTGCAGATAGTCTTAAGACCGCAAAATCCAAAGAACTACTTTTTTCATGTCGTTTTAACCCATTGTTTTGTCTCAATGCGCTCTATGTTTAGCAGAATGTCGACGAAATCATAAAAATAGTTTAGTCGTATTGCGGTCCGAGTATGAGTTCTTGCTTGTTCGGCTATTTCCGCGCTGTATATCTGTATCCCGACGTTTTATTTATAGCAGAATATAATTATTTTTAGATCGTAATATTTATCAGATTAATATTGGTCAAAATAATGGAGGCTCTGGTAGGAAGGTAACATACTGATATTCACTCTGAGTTAAGCCCAAGATGTTCTAGAAATTATTACCGACCGCAAGTGTCCCATCGCCTGCAGGGTTTGTTATTATAACCTGGTGTGACCTTGAAGCACGCTTATTTGTAATGATGTATTTTTGATATTACCTTTCTGAGATAAGAAACAAAAATGATTGTCTCAAAGTCAAAATAGTTGTATCTCAGGTCCCGCGTTGCTAATGCTTCAAATACTATGATTTGCCCGCTATACAATAACAAATTACTTTTCATTCTATGATTTTAGGCGTATACTTTTCTAATAAGATGTTTTCATTTTTTTGCGTAAAAGCTTCATCCCGGTGTATTTTTGGCATAGTTTTTGACATTAGGCTTTCAATATATTCTAACACACATGCCCTGATACGACAGTGAGTTATGCATGCCTTTGATGAAGCAAAGTAGTTCGGATTTAACTTGTAAAACATCCAAAGAGTGAGAAGCATTCATAACAGCACTTATATTATTTCTACACAGATACTTACATAAAACATAAATAACATTTATTTATCAATAAAACTTGAAAAAGCACAATCATATTCCAAATCTTAGAACATACAATTTCCGATAATCTTAAAATAGTTTCAACTACATTTACTGACCGAATTTCTAAAAATAGTTTCCACATACATTCACTGACCACATGTTTGTCCTCACCGCAGGAAAACGACCATCTGTTAAGCTTTGCCTTCGGTAAGAATTATTGATAAAGTTGCTCGTAAAAATAAAATCATTTTGCTTAAACAAATAAAACGTGTATGTTCATAAAACTTGCGTGACGTATGATATCCAATCAAAGCATCGAAAACTGTAACTTTAAATACTTGGTGATACGTCGATTGAAGTGATAAGCTGTGCATTTTGGATGGAATTATTGCTGAAGTTGTTTGTTAAAAAAATGATTTTACTATAAACAAAACATGTATGTGCATAAAAAGAAATGATATATATGATGTATTGTATTTCCCTATCGAATGATATCTAATCAACGAACCAACGAAAAACCTTTAGAAACGATTGAAAGGGGCATGCAATGTAACATTAAATAAATGGGGATAGGGAATTAGGACGATAGAAGTGACTTTTATATAAACAAAATGACACAAGACGCCATAAAATATATAGAGATATGTTTATTTCCTCGCCCAGTGTGGTTACACCGCGCTCTTGGCCCTCGGCACATTTTCACTTTTATCTATGTGCCCTTCACCAATTCCCATAGTTCAAATTACATTTGCAACTCTCACATATTTGCCCGCAGATAGTCGTTCATCGCCTCGCGCTTTGATTATATGTCTGTTACTCTTGAATTGTGCCTCTATTTAAAGTTTCTTTTCGAATAATTAAATGCTTGGCTTGCCCCTGTAGTTTTCATTGTATAATTGTAATGGGCATATGTTGTTTGGTCTTTTCATTCCTAATTGCCGTCAATACTTATGTGAAAAACTACAGAAACAAGCTCAGTAGCCAAAAGTTTAAACCCCGTTAATGGCACAGGGTAAACGCTAAAGACATAGAACACAAAGATAATTGCTTTTAAAGTTGATGCTCAGTTCTAAGGAGCCATTCCTTTCCGTGTAATTGCCATTTGATTATTTCAAGCACCTTTCAAACAACTACTTGCAAATCTCCAATTTGGAATTGGAAGATGAAGGAGACTACTCATGCGAAGCTACGGACTTCGAAAATTGTGGAAGCGAGAAGACGGCGCATCTCACAGTCTTTCGACTTGGAGCACACAGCAAATGTAATACTGTTTTTATTAATTTGATATGCTTTTTTATTTGATGACAAAGGCTCATGTTGACATCTGTTTTAATAAAAAAACAAAAAGACATCAACGTACAGAATATGAGTCATAAGGCATTAAAATCAAACGAGCGCCACTGCAAGTAAAAATATCAATATGATTAATATAAATTATTTCCATAATGGCTGTTGACGCTATTTAGGACCAAACAATTTAAACACGGTTCTTAAACTTTCGTTGCACAAGATTGCGGTTTCAGAGCGGAATCAATGAATTGTCGATGTAATTAAAACTCGTATTATGGATTGTTCCTGGACATTTCAGACTGTGGCAGATCTGTGCACGACCAGACAAGGGAAGATAGGGTCACACCCTATATTTCAAAAGGAGAAGATGCTTACCTGAAGGAACACCCGTGGCATGTCACAATGCTCCGAGTTGATGTATGAACAAGTTCATACAATGTTAAAAACATTTCTTCAAATGAGAAAAAATGCATGGGATCTAACCACGTCCTTATAAGTATCAGTCATAAATACAGTGATAGTAAAGTTCTTAAACAAGTGAAATATTTCTTTTATGTTTACGCGGTTAATTTCTTTTTGAAATCTTGCAAGGAAATAAACATTTCTTCTATTTTTTATACAATGTGTGCCTGAAAAGGATATAAAATTGCATTTATTGTAGTTTGTTTGGAAACGTGTGAAATATTATGTACGATCGTCACGTCATTTCGTAAATGATGTCGTATCAAAAAAATTCAAAACATTGAAAAATGGTTATTTGCAGTTTTGAAACAGTCACATAGCATTTTAAATTCGTCTACACATCTCTTTAAACCACCTAAAGCATAGCATATATAGGTCTATCGTAAATAATGTACATGCTACCCTAATCTCACTTATCTATGCCAATTACCTAGTTGTAATGAAATGTTGTTGATTTTTTGTCTTAGTTTGGTTTTTATATGCACTTTTTAGCATAACGGAAGGCTGCAACCGTTTTGTGGAGCAACACTGATATCCCAGAACTATCTCATCACAGCGGCCCATTGCATCGCAGATTACCCAGGAGGGAAGGAAAAATTCACGCCCGAAAATATTAAACTCAATTTTGGTTCGTAAATTTTCGCATTGTTTTAGCAGCTTTTTGTTAGTATCGATTACACGCTAACTGTTTCATTCCGGTTTACGTCCCCTCAACGCACATTACATCTGTCAGCTCTGTTTGAAGCCTTGGACTCGCCTTCCTTGTCTCATTTGCATAGACACTGTTCTACCAGATGTTAAACTTTCCTACACTGAAACAGATTTCCCCCATCACTAGTAACCTGTGCAACAATTGAGAACTTCATATGGGAAATACAGACTGTCATCTACCGCAAAATATCATATGCGTGTTTTAACCGGGTCTCTGTACAAATCATTGCACTGTCATGAACGGTTTCCTGCCTTGTATATAACAATAACAACAACTTGGTTCATATACATTTGCATGCGCAGACATTGTTATAATGTTCAGTTAGAAATAAATGCAAATTAAACAGACGTGTCGAGTTTTTATTTTTAATATAGAACTCTTTCAGCCAGTACTCGATGTTTCACATCTAACGTTGCGAAGGCATTTAAAAGGTATATTATTCATGAGGAATTCAACAAGACAGCAACCTATGATAGCGACATCGCATTGATCGAACTTGATGAACCGCTAGAATATTCGGCTTATATCAGACCAGTGTGCCTTGAAGATGCGACATACAACAATCAAAGATTTTTGGAAGGTAGACGGTCTTCCGTATCTAGGGGAAGGGTCGTTGGATGTGGCTGGCTGACGTCTTCACGCTATGGATATTTCCCCGACAAACTTCAGGTTCTCATTTATCTTGTTTTTATGTGCTGAAACATTTCAAATCTGTTCAAATTGATAAAAATGGTTTACTTTTATAACAAAATAACTAAATTAAAAGCCTTTTATTACCCGAGAATATATTTTTAGATAGATGAACATCTATGTCTGTCACCTAATCGTGCCTGGCATGAGTCAATCAATATCAATTGATGCTCCGGCTGGATTGATTATGCGTTGCTTATAATGATTTGGTCGTTGCATGGTAGAATACATTTCCATATAAATCGTATCATGTTACTTGAGTAATGCATGTTAGTCCTACAGAGGCTATAGGTCAAGCTACGAGATATCATTGTGAACATGTACGTCGTTAGGTGTTAGACACAAACTGTACTCAATCCTTTCGCGGGTCAAGCATAATCTCAAGTGTTTGTGAATGAAAACCTTTGAAAGGCGCGAAGTGACGTATTCTACCTTGCCCGATCATTAGTAGGAAAGGGCGATGTAAGCAGTGCCTGGACCTCTGATGGAGTCATCTTAATCAGAGATAATGACATGCGCCTGCACAGGGTTACAAAGGCATGCGAACTTGACAACTCACAGTCGTTGACAGCTCCACTCAAATCGCCGACTTCTCGGAGGTCATATGCATATGTGCTTACCATGAATGTCCAGTACACTTTCATGGTACGCTCACTTTGAAGAGAAGTGTAGATTACTCTCACCTACAATGATATTGATATTTTACACCTGTCAATCTATTACCTAGGTATAAACGCTATTTATCCACGTCCTTTATAAATACCATACCTGTGTTTATTCACCATTTACTGTATTTAACATCGTAAAAAAGTGCCTCGTTTAATTTAAATAAACTGATCGGTTCACTCCATTTGTTCCTTATTTACTACTGCGAGATAAATTTCCACCAAGGCCTACACCGTTTCTTTACTGCCTAACTTCCTATTTTCTGAATTTCCTTTCCTACCTATTGTCTAAATATATGACTAAACTAACAAATAAAGCTCCGTCATGTTGGTACATTCGCTTATTATGTTTAAACTTTAGACTACTGATTTTGTTTCTGTAGTTTTTCACATAAATCTTTAACAATAGTTGTTGTTTAAGTACATTTAGCAAATACATACATTACACACATGATAATTAAGGATTAAGGAGATTGCACTAATATCCTTCTGTATTCTCAACTATTTCTGTCACATGGATTAGCTTCTTAAATTTACTTCTTATCTCTCCAACCAGATTTACACTGACATGTAGAGTTTCTCATAATGTTAAACATATTTGATAATTCATTATTTCATTTTTTTAACTATCGATATACTAATTTACGTATATACGTGTCTTGCTTGAATTATATTTATAGTATTGTTTACAGAAAATAGAAGAGAGGTTTCAGATGTTCATTATCCTCAATTGTATATATCACATGTGTATGTTGTAAATGTTTATTAATTAATAAAATAAATACTAATTAACCATCCCTTATATCACAATATATGAATATGGTTTAAGCCTGCTCTAGCTGAGATTATATTTTCTTTTCAAAAGTTCGGCTCTGAAAAGTTGATGAAGAATTTATCTTAGGCAATGTATATTTGAAATATATGTCATTTATTAATTCAATTTAATCACCCACTCAACGTGTTCGTTTAATCCTGTGTATTCGTCCGGTAAACCCGTTCTTTTAAACCTATTTAATCACCCGATGAACGCATTCGTTTAAACCGATTTAATATACCATTGGGTATTTCCGTTTATACCCGTTTAACATCCCATTGAATGCTTCCGTTTGATTCTGCTTAACCTTTAAGTTATCATATCATTTTTAAAAGGTTTAAACTTACCAGTCAGAGCTTCCGTTTTTTCTCCATGCATATACCCTTTTGAAAGCTTCGGTTAAAACCAGTTGAATATAGCAGAAATATTTTCAGGTTTAATCCTCTTGTGAACGAAACCGTTTGATCTCCTTGTGAACGAGTCGGTTTGAACAGGTTTAATCCCCTTGTGAACGAAACCGTTTGAACAGGTTTAATCTCCTTGTGAACGAGTCCGTTTGAACAGGTTTAATCCCCTTGTGAACGAGTCCGTTTGAACAGGTTTAATCCCCTTGTGAACGAGTCCGTTTGAACAGGTTTGATCTTCTTGTGAACGAGTTCGTTTGAACAGGTTTAATCCCCTCGTGAACGAAACCGTTTGAACAGGTTTGATCTCCTTGTGAGCGAGTCCGTTTGAACAGTTTTTATCCCCTTGTGAACGAAACCGTTTTTACAGGTTTAATCCCCTTGTGAACGAGTCCGTTTGAACAGGTTTAATCCCCTTGTGAACGAAACTGTTTGAACAGGTTTGATCCCATTATGAACGAGTCCGTTTGAACAGGTTTGATCTCCTTGTGAACGAGTCCGTTTGAACAAGTTTGATCCCCTTGTTAACGAGTCCGTTTGAACAGGTTTGATCCCCTTGTGAACGAGTCCGTTTGAACAGGTTTAATCCCCTTGTGAACGAGTCCGTTTGGACAGGTTCAATCCCCTTGTGAACGAAACCGTTTGGACAGGTTCAATCCCCTTGTGAACGAAACCGTTTGAACAGGTTTGATCTCCTTGTGTACGAGTCCGTTTGAACAGGTTTAATATATAGCGATTGACTGACGAACTGTCCTCAGTTCTGCCTATAATGATCGTCAAAACATGTTACCAATATTCACTTTTGTTAAAAATTGCCTCGTTACATCTTGAAAATGAGGGAAGGAAATGACGAAGTGTTTATACGGTAAAATTAGTACCGTTTAACTTCGTTATTCTTTTTTTGTTGTGACATTTAATAATTGTTTATTTAGTAAGGTATATAATAAATGGAATAAAAGTATTATTATAAAGTACGCTTTTCGGATGATATGCATCACGTCTCGTCCAATGAGTAAACACATGTTTCCGTCTCAACCTGCGGTGCCCATTCGAGTTTTTTTCTTCAGCAGCAACTTGAAATTCATGGTGACATTAATTAAACACTTAAAAAAGCAAATATATTTCCTTTAAAAAAATAACTTATAAAACATTTCCAAACAATAATGTAAAAAGCACCTTGAAGTAATCAGTTCAGATTCTAAAAATCAGAAACCTTCTGAAATATAAACAGTTTTATTGACCTGTATATTGCATTGCTTACAATACAAACATGTAAGCGGGCAAAGAATGCCAGATTCCCCAAGTTAAGGTATTCCGACCCTAATCGGCATAATTTCAATTATGATCAATTTGAAAATGTCTTAATGTTTATCATTTCGAACAATAAAGCCTTTAGTATTTGAAGTTATATTTGAATAAATGGGATGGCAACTTGTTTCGAATCAGCCGTACATTTTTAGAAAATCAGCAGCCAGCTATTATTGATGTATTGACATGTGGAAAAGGTTTTCGTGTTTGGATTTTTCAGAGCCTTTATATGCCATATGTGAACAGGGAGGACTGCAGAAATAATATGAACGAGTCCGGGTACCTACATCTTCTAACAAACAACACGTTCTGTGCCGGAAGACTTGTAAGTGTTCTGAATGGTAAATTATTTTAAACATTTAAAATAAGATTTGCGACTAATTTGGCCATTTTTCATCACCAATAATTGCCATATGTGATAAGAGAATAAATCAAGAAGAATTGCGGTTAAGTTCGGAAATTCTATGAACTAACAAAAAACATGTTTTGTGCAAATTTAGTATATGACTTTATTTTACAAGTGTTTTCATGTCTCTTGTGTGTTTGTTCTTTTTTTAAGTAGTTGTGTTCAAACAATTGAAGCAATTGTTTGAATAGCAATTGTAGATTGCTGTCAAATAAAGTTAATGCTTCTTTAGATAAAATACAATAACAGTTAAAATTGATGTGTATGTAACATGACTTGTTTTACAATGAGCCTTTTAGAAAAAATATTAATAGTGATTTTTTACAATTTAAAAGGTCACACACACAGACTCAATATATTCAAGATAGGCTCAACAATTATTAATACATGTAGTTAAAGTACAACTTTTGTTAAAACTGTAGTTATTTGTCCAGGTACACCTAGATTATAACAGTCAATTGTAGATATACAGCTGTATTTAAGTTGTTCTTTTGTCAACGATATCGTTTCGTATTTGTAAGTGTAGCTTAACTTTAGGATATAACAACAGTTCTGAAATACATTTTTCAGGTGCGCGGCGTGGGTGACCTGTGCCCTGGGGATGGCGGTGACGGTCTGCTCATGGAGGCGGTTGGAGAGTTCAGGTGGGTTCTTACCGGCATTGCGACCTTCGCTGTCGGGGGATGCGACAATCCGCTCTTCTACAGTATGTTCACTAACGTGGGCAACTTCTACGATTGGATCAATGACCACACTCATTTCACAAAGGAGCAAGTGGATACGTCGTTTCTGGACGAGTTTCAGAAATAAGCACTTTGCCACAGCAAATTTCAGCTTTAAAATAGTTAATGAATTTAATTGTATGAGATAAAACGTGCATTGGATCACGTTATGTTAGTAACTAAATTGATATCAACATAAGGATAACTGAATTGAATGATTACGTGTGTAGTTCCGATATAACTTCAATGTTTGGGGGGTTTGTTTTGGTGTAAAAGTTTTTTTTTTAAATAGCAATGTTTTCAAATATTGTGATTGCTGTTGCTTGAAGAAAACTATTTTTGTAATCTTTAGGATTTTTTTCGGTATTATTAGAGATATTGTGCTGCATGATATTTATATTTATAGTGTTAACAAAATAACCAACATTTAAAAGACAACATCTAGTCTAGAATAATTTTGTTGTACAAATACATTAAAGGCAGCACATTTTGTGATGTTGCAGTAATTATTGTTGCATCTCTGATTTAAAAATATTAAACAAAGTGACTGTTCGTAAAGAAGTGTCAAATACATAGTACTGTATAAAAGGACTCCGTACACGCAACGTGTACGGGATGGATATACGGACCCGTACACGGAACATGTACGGGATGAATATACGGAGTCCGTACACGCAACGTGTACGGGATGGATATACGGACCCGTACACGCAACGTGTACGGGATGATTATACGGACCCCGTACACGCAACGTGTACGGGATGGATATAGGACTCCGTACAAGCAACGTGTACGGGATGGATATACGGACCCGTACACGTTACATGTACGGGATTGGAATACGGACCCCGTACACGGATGAATGTACGAACCGTACACGGGATGGACAAAGAAAGGGTTTGACCGTGTTAGACACGAATGATAAGAAATAACAAATACATGCTGTTTTTTATAAAACATTATTTATAGACATAGGAAAAACTACTATTAATATAAATTCATAAGATTTAAAAATATCATGTTTAGGTAATCAATGTTTAATGTCATTCTAGATCTGCCTTAACATAATCATTTCATTGTGGCATTTGCTCACACAAAATGTTGAATGATTAAAATTCCACTGCCTTGTCAAACAACAGTTTATACAGACTGTTAAAACACATAACACAACTAATATGAGTGCTATTCCGCGATTTCTTGGCTTCAGGCATTAGGTCAAATTGCGCACGGACATCAGGTCACTGAAAAAAGAAATTATACAGACACAACAAGCTTGTGGCGTACAGACATTTGAAATGCAGATTTGATATGATACAGCAATATGGCAAATTCATCACCATGAAGTTAGAAAACCCCGTGATAGAAAAACCATGACCCAACCTATATAAGTCTAAGTCTAGACTTGTTAAAATTGCACTCTCAAAGCATTAAAAGCTGTAATCTTTGGCAGTTTTTTAGCAATTGACTGTGATCTTTGTGCTTGAATTTAAGGAATTTATACAAAAGTTAGCTAAATCTGAGACAAAATATTTTATGTCAAAACGGGCAATCTGAGAGAGTGTAGCTCTAAAAAATTCAACCAGTCCATTCCCAGATGTGATGATGAAACATAAACATAAATCTGTGTTGTACATGACATTTCTATGAAAAATTGTCAATGTATGCCAACTAATATTCAATCAAAGTAAATTCAATACATAGCTTGTATTAATTTCTAAAGGCATACATATTTATTATTTTGTTTCCCCTCAAAATTGTACCAGCGAGCCAAAAATTGTCTGTCAAAATGTCAAACCTTTTAGATTGCCATCTTTATTCAGATGTGCATTTATTCTAATTAAAAGATATTTTAAGCTCACAATGCTGTTCCTTAATTAAAATACCAAACCCACATTTCATCAGAATTAAAGTTTATCCGGTTGTTCAATGGTTCACGTTCGAATTATAAATACCTATGCACGGTTCACAGACATAATAACTAACTAATAATCGGATTATCGAACAATTATATCTTATAATATGCTAGCTCGTAGTCTTACCTCATTATTGTTGGGTATTCTTCCTTGTTGCTATTTGGCTAATGTAATGACACAGATGATATCGATTCTCGCGCTTTCTGCATCCCTCTGTTACGATTGGCTATTGATTATACGCTCTTGATTGGTTTAATGACCAGCAGCTAAATATTGGCTGAAACTTACGCATTTCTTGAAAATTTACACTAAATATTAAAATTGTTCTATTTACTATTATTATAATAATAATAATATTATTATTATTAAATAATTATTATTATTATTATTATTATATCAGCGTAAATTGAAATTATTATAGTCGCATAAATATGCATAGAAAAAAAAATTGATGTTGTATGACTAAAAGCCAAATTAAGCTGATTCTGAGACAAAACGTAAATAAGTAAAAATTGTCAAACTTAAGAGAGTGCAACTTTAAAGATAGGGCATCTTTATTGCAACTCCCTCATACCAATGGATGAGTCAGAGTCAACCGCTATCAATGAAAATCATGCAAACTTGAATTTAATAATTATTGTTCTGGATTTTAATAAGTATTCAGTCTAATTTCTTCAAAAACAGATGCCTCTTATTTTATATATGACGTCAGAGCGAATTTTATCAGCATTATTCAAGTCAGTTGTCACAATTGTTTAAATACAATAATTAGTGAGATAAGGAAGCTGGCTATTTATATATGTATTTATTTTTCATAGGTATTTATTTTTCATTATTTCTATTTATATTTTATTCGGTTATTAAATTTCCCGCAGTCTGTCGAATTAATTAATAAGATTTAGAATTTGTGTGTTTTAGTTGTATTTCGTATAGTTTTATGACCCACTGGCCATGTGGTTTTTCAAAGCAAATGATCATGTCACTAATTGACATAACGCGCGCTGTCAGTCAAACTAGCCGGCCAATACCCGACCGACCAATCAGCGTCCAAATAAGGCGCGGCTTATCAGTCGCCCTTTGTTATCCGCCATGACCTCCGACAATCTGCACTTCAGTAGTATAATACTTTTTTTTCTAAATATGTATTACAAATGAGTTCTTTATGATTGAGAGAAAGATTAAACAAATAACGAGAGCCAAAAACACTGACATTAACACAATTACATTGATTTTGACTTCCTCTGCATTTCTTTTACATACACAATAATAAATGAGTATTAAAACTGCACTCTCACAGATTGACCGTTTTGACTACTTTTTTGTCTTGGAATGAGCCAATTTTGCGTTATATTCTGGAATTCAATGATATAAGACTGCTGACTAATGATCAGATCACAATTGCTCATATTTAGGTTTGAAAATGGATGTTTTATGGCTAAAAGCGTTACAATAATACTAACGTTTTAAAAAAAAACTAAATATTTCGGCAGCTTTCAAAACAGTTGAGATCTGTTATACTGTGAGGTGTCTTATATGACTGAAATGAAGGCATTGATGCCAAATTTATCAGATGAGACCAAACTTAAAAAAATGTTAAAATTGTCAATCTTTCAAGAGCATCTTTATTTCAACTCCCTCATACCAATGGGAGGATAAGGGTAAACTGCTTTTAATGAAAAGGAATTTCATAATAGGAATCAAACTATGAAGAAAATAAGCTAACAATTAGAGCCATTTTCAATAAAATGAATATCAAAACAAATCTGGTTTCTTCAAAATTATAACTTAATGTAATTTTAATAAAATGCAATTAGAAAACTTGAAATTGATGAATATTTTTGTTGTGTTTAATAAGTAGTCGGTCTCTTTTAACGCCTTATCTTAGATATGATCTTCTTTTATCAGCATTCATCAAAGCAGATGTCACAGATAATATAAAATCGTTTAAATACAATTTTAAGTGAGATAAACCTGCTGGATATTTATTTACTTATTTTATTTATTTATTTACCATTATTCAATTCATGCATAATATGATAAAACTATTTTCCTCAGCTTGTCGATGAAATTAATTAATATTTTTAATAATTCGTGTTTCGTAGATTTATGACCCACTGGCCATGTGGTTATGAAAACAAATGATCTCCGTGCGACATGCACCAATTAAAAAGGCCATAAAAGTACCCGAGAAAAAGACAGTGATGACACTTCTTAATTATATTAGGTGCCACCTTTCAATATAAAAACAACATATATTAGTTATGCACCCAGTTTCTTCGGTCACCCATAAATTGAAACAGTCGTCTGTGGACTTATCAGAAAAATGTATTAGTTAATTCCTACGATTTACTAGAAGTGATATAGCCTTATGTGTTTATATATACGAGGGAACCGATGTTTCGAACGACCCGATTTTCAATTCTCCAGTCTGTTATGAACTATATTTCAGTGTATTTTAAGTTTGAAGTCGTCTGTTTACTAAGACACCGATTATGTGTTGCGTTGTGGAAATCGCTTATATGTTCAAAGGCTGTCGTATACTATATGTATACTAAATATACATTTTAAAAGAAATATCAATAAATTAATAAATAGAAATTTTATTTTTACAAAATTGTCATATTGCAAAGCAAAGTGACAAGTACTCAAATATGATGCCGCATCAAGTCTGGTTACACTCAACTAAATTGAGGAGATTAGTTTTTTAGTGAGCCAAAGTTGTTGCCCTTTTATAAATTGTTCGAAACATACATTTTTATTTTTTTTTTGGTTGTTTTTATATTTTTATTTGTCTTCTACATGTACGGTACTCTATTACTACAATATCCTTTTCCAGAACTTATTTTAATTTGTTAAAATATAACAAATAAAAAAATTAATAAACACCTAATAAATAAAATAGTCGTACCATATGTGTGAGCACGTGAACGTAATATTGTATATTTTTTGTGTATATGCTAATGCTGCCCTATATTGGGCCTTATGCTTATAAGAAATAAAAGTTTGAAAAAAGTTTGAAAAAAAGTTTGGAATTATTTTCATAGATTCCGATATTTGATCGATATGGTAGTGTTTATTCATAATCTTATTACCCATTTACATTTCTCACAATTAACTTCTCATAATTATCATCTCAAATGCCCATATCAACTAATATCGGTCATGCGTTAATAAACGGTTTTTCACACCTTATCAAATTGAGTTTCAACTGTCATTGCAATTTTTACAACTTGCGAAAATTTTAACACCTAGCAAATGTTTGTTTATTTTGGAACACGCGTTCGGGAAAAAGTGTGAAATTATGACCTCGAGGGAGCCATAATGTTATGTGCACGATTTGTATACTTGGGACCGAGGATATTGCTCGACTGCTCGACATAATTAGGTTTCGATGCAGCGTGGGTATATTCTATAAGAAAATAGAAGGAAAAAGTTCGGGACCAAGCTCCGACCTCGAGGGAACGCCGGTTCTCGAACGACCGCTTGTTCGAGGGAACGCAGTTTCACTGTAAGTCCTAACATTTAGGAGTGAACCCCTCCAATCATAACCTATATGCCCCATTGGTATATTCAGCATATACGGGGAAACTAAACACTAAGCATGTACGTGAAACACAACATATCCGTGTATCCGTTGTGTACGGGTAATGTTACTTGTATATTTCCGAACATCCATAATATACGGGATTTGTACACGCCAGTATATTCATCATGTACGGGATCCTAAACGTTCCCGGGCCCTAGCCGTGAATTTATCCACCCAGTATTGTCGAATTCAATTATTTTGTATCATATAGATGTCATTGTAATTTCTTCAACGGCTGTTAAAACACATAAAAGCGTTAATATTTCTACAAAACGCGACTCCTGTTACTTTGAAATACGGAAAAATGAATAAGTCAATGGTATATGTAATAAATGTTGATATCATACAAGTTTACAAGTTTATTTCTCTTTTCCCAGAAGGTCATAGACCCATGTGGTACAATTTGCAAAATATATGATATGGCAAACGTGCATCAATATTAAGTTGACATGATCTCATACATGCATTACGGTAGCACATTTTACACTTATATTCACCTATTACATGATGTACATGTTTATAATAATTCACATTTTCGTCGTATGTGTCAAAAGTATATATGCAACATAAGACTTAAAAGAATAAAGAAGTTTGACAAAAATCCAATTGTACTGACTTTACATATTAGATTAGACCTATCACTAGTGCTGTAGATAATTTGACAAATTAAAACCTTTCTCATTTGAATATCGAATTTAAATCACATTGATAACGAAAGTGTGAATTTTACATACATTTTTTACATACTGCATACACCATTTTCGACAATAGTAATATTTAAAGAATTTATTTGACAATTTTGGTTTGATTGTGCACGGGAGATAATTGCTATGGTCTTATCACTCGACCTGTATATCGAGTTATGTAACATCCGCCGCACTATACCTTTAACAATGTATTGACATAGTTACAATATAATTTCTTAACATAATTGACTGCAGTTATCTAATAAAATGGAACAAATTTGTATATAAATGTGTATTGTCCAACCAATTTTGGTTACTGATAGCGAACATTACGTATTGAGCGATTTTTTGGGAGATAATCTATATGGTCATATCGCCTATCGTGTTGTTGAACGTTTAATATACAGTATAGAAATAGACACCGCTATACCAATATGATGGAATATACTATATTTCTTTAATTGATTAACATAACATAACATAACATGACTGTGATATCCTAATGAAATAGATTAAACTGCTATATTTATGTGCATTATCCAAACAAATGTATATAGCGTTACTGAACTACTTTATATGAAGAATAGATTGAAAACTTAAGGGACATAATCTTGTCAAAAGCGAAATACAAGATTAGCCACCCGGTAAATCTAAAGATGTATGTTTATTTATGTATTTCCCCTCTCCCAGATCTTGCCATCAATGACAAGATATGAGGAGGAACAATTAGATAACAGCAGTTTCGCTTGTAAAATAAACATCTAGATATACATATATCAAACAGAAAACATACACTGTAATACTATAAGTCTAGCTTTAACAAAAGTATAGACACGCATGAAAATCAATAACATACTTATCAGCTCCATATAAAATATCTGAGCGCATCACGAATGCTTTTAAAACATATATACTCAGTTTTCTAATTAACAATTGATTTTCAGTATTCATTAATTCTATAAATTTACACATATCTCCAGTAACAAATTGGGATATATTGTGTTCTTAATTGAGAGTACATTCTACATTGTAATACAAAATGGAATTCATCTTCTAACACATTGCAGAATGTGCATTTGCGTTCATTTATAGGTACACTGGCAGGTCTTGCCCATCTTCCTGTTTCAATACATAATCTATGCGAGGAGCATCGCAGTTTTGTCATACTAGTACAGAATTTTCTAACACCTATACATTTTAAATATGGCTGTAGTTGAAATTGTGCAATACATCTGTAAAATAAAGCTCTGGATGAATCATTTAGTCTACCAGACCAATTTTGAATAAATTGATCTTTAATTCTTTGTTTAACTAAACTAAGAAATACATTTGCATTTCCGACATTTTGATAAAACCATGCATCGTTAAGGCCAAGGTTACATAATAAATCTCTTACCAACGAACACCAGTTTTTCTTATTAGGAAATTGATCTAAATCATTTTTCAACATTAGATATACCTTTGCTACATATTTGTTTTCATTTGTACATACAATTTTTGTCCAATATTTTACAATGTTGTAAAAACGTAATGACTGAAGTGAAAGTCTGCCCAGTTCACCGTATATGAAATCATTTTGTGTTGATTTTTTAACTCCAAGTAACTGTTTACAAAATGACAAATGAGTCCTTTCTATAGCATTACCGTGTATAAAACCACACACTTCGCTGCTATAATTCAAGATTGGTAATACTAATTTATCAAATAGTTCTAATCTATGTTGCACAGAGATATTTGTAAATTTATACAAGTACTAGTTCATTTTAAATATAGCCTTTTGCGCTTGACCGGAAAGTGTGTTTTGTGCTTCAGAAAAAGAACCTCCAGTAGTGAATACAATACCTAGGTATGTAAATTTGTTTACAACTTCAACAGGACAGTTATTATAATAAAACATAGTATCAACATTCAATCGGCCACCTTTGCGAAAAATCATAATTTTAGTTTTATCAGTGTTAACAACTAATTTCCACTTATTACAATATTCATATAACATATCTAGACTATTCTGTAATTCATTTTCAGTGTTTGCAAATAAAACTATATCATCCGCGTATAAAATAAGAAATATTTTAAACATATTGACATCTATACCTTGCATACCACTATGTATATACATGTCTTCAATATCATTTAGAAACATAGCAAATAAAAATGGTGATAAGCATTCACCCTGACGTACCCCTAAACTATAATTAAATGGTTCACTTAAAGATTTACAATATTTTACTCTTGATTTTACTGAGTTGTACATAGATCTTATAATATTCAATATTTTGCCACGGACGCCTAATTGTATTAATTTCAGCCACAAGTTGTCTCTAACAACATAATCAAAGGCTTTGCTAAAATCAATAAAAGCGCAATATAATATTTTACCGTTATTAATCATATGAGAAATCAAACCATGCAAAGCAAATATACTATCTACCGTGCCCATTTTTTGCCTAAAGCCTGACTGGGCCTCAATATATACACTATAATTTTCTACCCATTCTACCAGTCTATTATTTAAAACACGTGAAAATAATTTACCTAATGTACTCAATAATGTAATTCCTCTATAATTGTTTTCATCATTGATATTGCCTTTTTTTATGTAGGGGTATTACAAATCCTTCAGACCAACTTTCTGGGAAGTATCCTACATCAATTTGAATATTAGACTGTTTAACACCAGCACAAGTTTTAAGCATTTTCCAATACAACTTAACGTTTTTATGTTTTGCCTCGGTTAATTTTGCCGTTTCATTGCGGTCATAATCCATTTTACATTTGCGTATTCATGATTTATATTTCGTACGTGCATGAACACAGTATTTATATTTGCCAAACCTTGAATTCAGAATTCTTAGGCCAGTATGTTTACAAATATCTAACAATGTTAAACCATAACTATTTACACGGCATTTATCTTGTGAATAACGATTCATAACTGGGTCAATATCATAATCAACAGGTAAGTTCAAAACATTCTTGCGTATACCATTTACAATCAACAATATGAGTGGCTGAAGTATCGCTATCAGCGTTTAATGTATGTTTAATATCCTTTTTAAACAAAGGGGACGCAACCCCGTCAATAATATTAGAAAAATCAGTAATACATTCATCAATATTAACATTATTCACCTTGACATTGAAATAATTAAGTTTACTCATCGTATTTTCTGAAGATAGGTTTTCAGCAAACATATGCTTGTTATTCCACACATATTTGAAGCTATCTCTAGTTTCACATGACTTGGCATTTTGTACATGTACAGATACAGGTTTATTAAAAACAAGAGATATATCCACAAGGCAGTGATCACTTAATATATTTGGATCTTGTACCTCAAAAACGTCAATATATTGAAATAAATTTTGTGTACTTATTACGTAATCAACTAAACTACTACCTCTACTCCCAACAAATGTTTTGCGACCTATATACTGTGAAATCATTAATGTTCGTGGGCATGAAATTTCGTGGTTTGCCGAAAAAAAACAATTTCGTGGGTACTTGAATTCGTGGATTTTCATTTTTGAAAAAAAAAAATCGAAGATACGATCGTCCTTGATCGTCTGCATAATATCCACGCGCTGGCCCGTGATTTCCGTCTTCTACGTCACTCGGTTTATGACACTCGCTAATGTGGTACGACATGCCAATTAGTGCATATACCCATGTCACTTATCGATTTAATTGGGAATAAAGGTAATAAAAGAAGATGTACCCTGATCATAAATACAGATAGGGGAAGCCATTGAATGCCAATTAAGAATTTTGCAAACTGTGAAAACACCGAAAAGGTGCGTATATTGTCACGTTCGGTGCTTAGTAACCTTCAATGTACTAGTAATCGATTAATTATTTCATTAAATAAAAAAAATCGAGTACAGACACTCATCACGCACATCTTGTAAACTTGGAGATTTTCATTAACAGCACACGTTTAAACACGTGCTTATAACTGTCATTTGCTGCATAAAACACATTTAATTGATTTGGTTCATTATTTGTTAAAGGCAGTTATAATATATTAACAGAATAATGATCGTAAGTTTTACAGTGAGACAGGTTTTAACACTGTATACTGCGACCTCTGTAAATAATATACTAGAGTATGTACGTAACAAGGCAATTGAAAAAGTGAATAAAGGGTTTATATTTCGTGGGATCTTGAATTCGTGGATCACCCAACCCACGAAAACCACGAACATTAATGCCCCACGAACATTAAGGATTTCACAGTATTTATATTTGCCAAACCTTGAATTCAGAATTCTTAGGCCAGTATGTTTACAAATATCTAACAATGTTAAACCATAACTATTTACACGGCATTTATCTTGTGAATTACGATTCATAACTGGGTCAATATCATAATCAACAGGTAAAACATTCATATGAGTACAATACTTATCATCAGTGACAAAATCAGGATAATTACTTGTGTGAGCATTCATGTCACCAAATAACATAAAATTTAGATTTTCTTCACATGTAGACCCTAAGCTAGTAATTAAGTCCGTAAGACGATCAAACATACTTGTTTCTATCATTGATTGTCTACTACTGTTCTCGGGAACTGCATAACATAAGCACACATACAAGTCGTTTTGCAAAGACAATAAATTACCACTAATTTTAATACATACAATATCATCATCGCTCTGAAATACGAGAGTATCATTTGAAACAAAGTTATCTCTCAAATATAAAATAATACCACCAGAATCTCTTTTGCTAGATTTTTTGCTCTGAGTTCTATGTAAAACGTAATAATGAAAATCATTAACATGCAAATCAACACTTTCATTTGACCAAGTTTCGGTAAATAGCACAATGTCATGCGAATCAAATACCGACTGCAGTTCAGGCGATTTTAATTTATCAGTTCGCTTCGTTTTTAAACCCTGTACATTCAGCAATGCACACCTAAGCGTGACCTTCTCAGCTGTGTCCTACTGACCCTTGTCTGTAGTGTTGACCATAGTAGGGGAAAACCCATCTCTACACGGTTGATCTTGTTCCGCATGCTGCACACTGGCTACCTGCTGAACAAGTCTATTTATAGCAACAGGTGAGCTACGATTGTTCTGCCGTGTAACACTAACACTCTGTCATCTATATGGTACAGCTGAATGCGCTCTTACTTTAGACGCAGCACGTGGATTACGTGCACGCCCACGACTCTGCCGTTGTGTATAATCAGTCTGTATAGATTCAGATGCCTGGTTCACTTTCTTGACACTCAATGTTTCTGGAAGTGTTTCATGTACAGACTCACAGTGAAGGGATTTGACATGGGTTTCATGGATATTTTGGGAATAATGGTTTGAGTTAGAGGACAAACTAAGGGACTCGTGCATATTCGTTGGCTTATGATCCGGCATGGATTCTGACTGTATAGAGTTAGTCTGAATGACATGAGTGGATTGGTGCACTGTAGGGTGTAGTTGTGTAGGAACTACTGGGTTGCCCGTGGTATCAGTACTAAGGGTGTGTTGATGAGGGGACATTTCGGAATCAGGCCCAGTCTGTCTGTATGATTGAACAGCGTTATTGCCACCGCACACAGTGACATAGTTTGGTGGAGCAATTGTAGGGTGCTGGTACGGTAGCGGGGATTGCGTATTGGACATAGGATTTAATATGTTGTGTGAAGGTGCAGGATTCGGACTGGAGTTAGTATATCCTATACAAGTGTTTGGATTCTGTTGGATATAATACTGGGGATTAACCGTGCCGTATGGATTACTTGAGGGAGAGTTACCCACAGGAGCCTGTACCCCGTAGCCTGGTAAATTTCTCACTGCATGTTGCATGTTTCCAGATTGCGCCATCGCATGTTGACCAGTCTGCATGGGAATATTACCATACCTAGCACTTCGAGCATAAGCACCACCCACAGGGTCCAGACGATTGGCCCTGATGTAAGAATTCCACTCTGGTAACTCGTCGCCTATAAGTTTACCGTCCATGAGGAGCTTAGCCGGATATACCATTACGATCTTAGCCTGGGGGTTCTGTCTTTTAAGATCTTTCATGCGGGGATACAAACGGGATCGGGCTTCTTGTATTTCCTTCGGGAAATCATAGTCAATCGAAAACCCGGTATTTTTCAGCAACGTCACATTTTTCATAATGATTTCCACATCGCAGAATTCAGTGAAATTGACAATTATAGGTCTGCGCTGTATATGTTTTCTACGATCCTTCATGCCCAGCCTGTGAGCACGTGCGATTCGAACGTCCTTACTTCTTATTGTCAGCCGATTTTCGATAAAATCTAAAATAAGTGAGGTACAATTTTCACCTTCATTTTCCACATAACCACGAAAAATCAGATTGTTGCGTCTCGATCGGGCTTCAGCATCGATTGATTTGTAAGCAAGTGTTTTCATGAACTGGGACTGTGTCAGCAGTGTGTATGACTTCAACTAGTTTTTCATTCATTGTACCAAGTGTTTGCTGAAAGTTTATCATTTCATGCTTACAGTTAGCCTGCTCACCTCGAATAGAACGTAAATCATCAAACATCAAGAGCAGTTTATTGTCTACAGAACTATTTTCGAAGTTTTGTCTAGATGTGTTCAAGAATTGCATTTTCCTTTGTTCGTCACTTTCGCGCCCTTGCAAAATTTGGAAACGATTACTTACAAGTACTGCAAATCCAGTGTCTATATCCATTTAGATCCATTTAGATCCGTAAAACTATCCACTATCAACAAAACACGACAAACAACACCTTTTGCTATTAAAATATTTTCCAGAAAAGTCGAAATAGCCCAATAATTACAGATTTATATTTTTTCTTTTCTCCGCTTACAAAAAACGCGTACGCTACGCCGCCATTTTTTAATTTGTATCATATAGCTGTCAAATGTAACACCACTCAGCATTGTCTTCTGTATCATAAAGATATTCTTGTTTCTCAAAGTAACACGGAAAATTGTATACACGTCAATGGTATAAATGTCTTTCGTATAATATATGCTGTCAAATGATAAAAAAATTCCAAACTGTTTTGCAACATGGGTGTACGGGAAAAAGTACATTTCCGTATATCAATAGTGTACGGGAATTGTTACTTTTTCGTACACTCACCGTGTACGGGAACTTGTATATTTCCGTACATCCATAATTAACGGGAATTATACACGCCCGTATATTCATCGTGTACGGGAATTCTTACTATTCCGTACACTCACCATGTACGGGAACTTGTATATTTCCGTACATCCATAATATATGGGAATTGTACACGCCCGTATATTCATCGTGTACGGGAATGGTATAATCCCGTATTTTCAAAGTGTACGGAGACCGTACATCCCCGTACAATCAAGGTATACGGAGATGTACGGTACCGTACATCCATCAAAATAGTAAAAGTACCAGTCGTTAGTCAAATCACTCAGCATTGTCGTATTTAATTATTTTTTAGTATTCATACCTCTTTCTAATTCCACAAAAAGCAGTCAACACCGATTAAAGCATTAAATTTTCTACAAATGTGATTTTTACTAACACCTTCTAATTTTCCTAAATACAGTGATTTTTTTAAGTCAATGGTATAAATGTTTTTCATATTATACATGTTGTCAAAGTAAACACGAAGAGACCTAATTTGATTACAGAATTCATGTTTTTATTGTAACATTGATGTACGGGTTAGTACACGCCCGTACATCAAATCCCGTATACTCAAGATGTAGGAGTTTTGTGAATATACGGGTCCGAACACTCCCGTATATTCAACATCCCGTACACTTACCGTACACGATGGATATACGGGTTAAAGTACATTCCCGTATATTTACCCATTTTCCGTAGTGAAAGCGCACTTATATTTATCTAATACATAATAATTATGAATACAAAACAACAGACTTTTCAAACTTCTCCATCTCATTTAAGAGGTGAGTTTTGACTTATTTCTTAAAAACATACTACGATTCTGTGTCTTTGATGTTATTTGGAAGCATGTCCCAATCCCGTATACCATTAAATAAAAAGAAGCTGCCGTAAAACCACCATTATGTGGGACATAAAACTTGCCACTGAAACCACTGAAGATTCTACAATGAAAAGTTTAATAAAAAGAACAATTTTATTTTGTGCCACCTGGAGTCTATTTTTAGACTTCATGGTAAGGCCACAGTACCAAGATGATGAAGCATAGTCAAGATGACATTGAACTAATGCATTACAAAGAGTTTTCCTAAGAGATTTGTTAAAAAATTCACGTTGTCTATATAATTTTTGTATTCTAGAGTTAACCTTCTTAACAATATTGTTCACAGTAGATGTACCTGACAAATCAGAGTCCAAAATTATTTGACTGAATCTTGTGATATGATTTCATGGCCATTACATTGAATGCTGAAATCCCCTATTTTGCCAAGTTTACGTTTGGAGCCAAAAATAATGCATTCGGTCTTTCCTAAATGAAGGGATAATTTGTTATCAGTTAGCCACATGCTGCAGTTTTGCAATTCTTGACCAAGAACTTGTCTAATAATATCAGGGTATTTATGAGAAAATAAGATAGTGCTGTCATCAGCATTAAGTATAAGTTTGCATTTAGAACTGATGATTGTATTCATGTCATTAATGTAGCATAAAACAGCAAAGGACCTAATATACTTCCTTGAGGTACACCACCCATAACTTGATCAAAATCTGATTTGGTATTGTTAACATGAACGGGCTGTTTTCTGTCGGTAAGGTATGAGCGAAACCACTCCACCGACTCCACACCGAAGACCTGTAGCTTTCGGCATAAAATATCATGATCTACTGTGTCGAAAGCTTTTGCAGATCCAACATGATCATGCCAGTAAATAAATCTTTAGAAGATTGTCTACGTATATAATCTGTAAGGTGTATTAGGCAGGAGTCGGTAGATTAGTTACCACGGAACCCGCTTTGATATTCATACAACAAACCATTTTTTACTAAGAAGGATTTCAGCTGAGTGTAGACAGCTCGCTCAAGAATTTTGGACACAATTGATAAAATGCTAACAGGCCTATAATTTGAAACTTCTGACCTACTATTTTTCTTAAAAAGCGGTTTGACCTTGGCGCTCTTTAAGTCATTTGGCACGCTTTCATTAACAATAGAACTATTTATTAAAAATGTGATATGTATCTTAGTAAAATGAGCTGCATCCTTTAGAAATCTAGCAGGAATATCATCAAGCCCAGTGCTTTTTGAACAATTTAGTTTGGATAATTCATTCAGGAATTTTTTTATCTGAAACAGTATGTAGTTTAAAGAATTTTGACTCAGGGTTTCTCTGCTTGCAGAAGTTTTGAAAAACACTAGATGAAACACTGAACAAATTTGATGCAACAGGCAGTTTCTCCACTAGAACTGATGCGACCGTAGTAAAAAAAATATTAAAATGATTTGCTATTGTTTTAGCGTCAAAACACAGTTTGTCACCTATGTTAAGAACTACATTAGGTGACGATTTACTACTATTAATGTATCCTAGATCATTTAACTGAGACCACAGACTGTTTGGATTGTGTTTATTTTCTTCTAGTGTGTTGCATATATACTCAGATTTGGCTTTCTTAACAGTCTTTTGAACTTTATTTCTAAATGAGCAAAAGAGCTTGTAAAATCTGTATTGCCTGTTTTCCTAAATTTATACTTATAAAAATCCCTATTATTTATAAGGTCCAATATATCAGAATCAGTCCAAGGCTCACATCTTTGTTTTAAACGGACTTCTTTAATAGGAGCACTGTTATTTAAAACTGATAAAAATGTATCTTTAAAATTATCCAAGACGATTGTACAGATTCCATCTTAATCATTTCAGACCAATCACAAAGTTTCAATTTACCGATAAAATCATGAACATTGTAGTTTTTGGTACACCTTACATTAATAGTATTGTGTTTGTTAGGATTAAACATGGTAGTTTTTCTTGTGCAAAAAATTGGTAAATGATCACTTAAGTTTATTGGTAATGTACCAGACTGAGAGATCTTGTCACTGTGACTACATAAAATATGATCAATCAAAGTTGAGGATAACGCAGTGACTCTAGTAGGAACTGTTACTAACTGTTTGAAATTAAACATATTTAATAATTGTTCATATTTCCTGTAGAGAGCAGATTTTTTATCTTTCATACATATATTAAAATCAACTAAAATATACCATTCGCTATCAGCACGTATACATGATAAAATATTTTCAAAATGTTCAGTAAAATCTAATTGGTTTGGAGGTCTAACAAGATGATACTAAAATAGGTTTAGTTTTATATAAAAACAGTTCAGCCCATACAGATTCTACATTATCAACTTGTAAGTCAGTTCTCAATGTGAAAGCAACATCTTCCCTAATATATAAACACACTCCTCCCCCATTCCTGTTACGGTCCTTGCGTGAAATGTTGTATACCTGAATGGCTACCTCGTTGTCTGTAACGGATTCATCAAGCCATGTTTCTGTGATTGCAATAACACCCACTCTGCATGTAGTGGCGAAATATCTCAGTTCTGATAATTTTGGTAGTAAAGACCTTGTATTAAAATGTACAAAATGTAGTCGTTTCTGTTTAAAAACATCAAATGTGGAATAATCAATAAAATCTTCAGATGAAGTATGACTAGAATCATGTTGTTCAGTATTATTGCAGTCTGGTTGATTAGAAGTAACACTATCAAGGTCACTGGAGGTAATATCATCAAAGAATGAATCATTAAATTTATATGGATTAGAACACTCGTGACATGTCCAAGGATCTTCACTGGTGGATAGTTCAACAAACTCGGAAGGTGAGATTCTGTGACACTTTATGTGCTACCGCTGATAGCAAGTAACACATTTTACAGCACGATGGTTGCAGGCAATTGGACAATACCATTCTGTGCAGGGGTTACGGACCGGACCTGGGTTGGCATGTATATCTCCTGCTAATAGTAGTAGCAAACGGAGAATGATCCGGGGTTTGAGTACCTTTTCACGGATAGTATATTGCAGGTGATACTGCTCTTGATATATAAGTTCAGTGAAACTATCCGAGGATATCTCGACGTTGTAGTAGTTTGATGGGCTTTCTTTGTATTCATTTGAGACGCTGGAAAAATTTCTAGCATCAAAGATGTGGTTAAAATG
This sequence comes from Mya arenaria, assembly GCF_026914265.1. NCBI lineage: Eukaryota > Metazoa > Mollusca > Bivalvia > Myida > Myidae > Mya > Mya arenaria. The sequence goes on along the minus strand of NC_069135.1, from coordinate 11,340,232 downwards.
GATCTCATTCAATTTTATATCTCTAAATTGAATCAATAGTGTTAAAATTGTCCATAGGATCACTGACATCTTCATTCAGGATAGTTGACAGATCACATTGGATCCAAGGTTTTGCAAGATATCTTTTGATCTGGTCAGGAGGCTCTTGTAAATATACCGTTTTAACCCGCACTATTTCATATCGTTGCATAGAAACGCCGAATATGTTTGTGTTACCCTTTCTCTAAACGGCCCCCTTTTAATACCATCGTATTAACACCATTGAGTGTGGCTCAACCTGAATAAAAAAACAATCAATCAATCAAAGGCTCAATTTATAACAAACAATTTTTTAATGTGAAATAATATTTGACACAATTGGCAAGAAGTTTCTAATTCAACATTCATAATCCATTATCAGTCTATCTATTCAATAGATAACACTTGGACTACTTATTTATTCAGACCAATCACAGGGGGTTCACGCATGAAGAATTTGCAACGGTTTAAGTGAGGATTTAGTGTCTAGTGTTTACGAATATTAGGTATTTTGGAACCTGTTTTAGCTAAGTATTACATTACATAATTCCAAAAGATCATGATTCAAATTCGGCTCTGCAATATCCATATTTCTCTTGACTTGTAGTTTTAAGCTATGAAGTAACGAAACAAACAGAAGTTTACAAAACCGGAAAGGGAAATGTTAAGACCTTTTTTACCTAAAAGTGGGTATCTTTTGAAATGGTTCCTCCTTCAACATTATTCAAATGTGGCATTTTTATATACTGACGCTTTCTTTGCTGTACACGAGCCTTCATTGGCAATCTAGTAGGCCACAACTCAAGTAACAGAACAAACTCAGTGACATTGGAACTAAATTACATTTCAATTTTGACAAGAGGCTGGAAGACTAAGAGAATGTAAATCTTTTGATACATTTCAATGTGACAAGCTGAAAGAAAAGTAAATTGATATTGAAAAAACATTGAAACAGATAAATCCCGTCAGGATTGACAATACCCACCGCGTTGGCTGCTATATTAACTTTTCCAAGTGCCAAATTTGTGGCCAAATTTATTTCTAAGGAGTCAAAATGGTTGTCAAGGAAAAGGCGTTTGATAAACTCAAAGACTCGAACCGTGTTTCCGATCAGTTCCCACATGAAGTCCAGAAACACCGAAAAGTCTGTGTTCCGTATCTGAGCCAAGCACAGACTAATCGGGCTCTCTTGTGGCCGACACACTGTATATTGACTGCACACGGCGGACACTCTGCAACAGGTTCCTGAACCGGATGTCACACCAAATGCACGCACGAACGCCAACCCCACCCGTGGTGGCGCGCATTCGGCAACCAAGGGAATACCTTTCCCGGCCATTCACCGCGAGCCGATACACCTGATATACATGAATTCTTAACACGAGACGACTGTCCCTTGAACAGCCGGGATTTTTCTAAGAAGGTACTTAACTTTATTTTATGGAACGTTCACGGTCCCATAACTAAACTAGATTACTTTTTTACAATTTGTTAACAATTATGACATTTTGCCTTTTGCGAGTCATGGCATTCTGAGATAATAAATAATTATTTCGACTATTTTGAGTGTTTTTCATGTCCAAGACCTGTATTCAATAAGAAAGAAAATCGTGGCAGTGGAGGTGTACTTGTTTTATATAAGAAGAAGTTTTTTTTGGAAATATTAAACGTACTTATTTTAATGAAAAAAGTCATTCGTGTATCAAACTATGGTAATCCTCTGTTGGAACTTCTAGTGATGTGTAAATAATGCACTGTTACATTTCCTCTGAATTCTCCACTGTTTGTAAAAATAGACTCTCGTTTTTATTTAAAACCGGTTTATCTATAGCGTTGCTAATGAGATCCGTTGTATGACTGATATCGCTCTGAAAGAAATGTAATATTTGTTTTGTCAATTGACGTATTAAATCTGGTACCTTTACATGCTATAATTACAATATAACCTATGTTGGAGCCATCTACTACCGATCATGTTATCTCAAATTACAATTATTTTCGACGTTTCAATCTATAAAAGTTTTGCGGTTTGCAGAAGTTTTGGACCACTGTCCATTTAGATTGGTTATGAATGTCAGAAATATACGTTCAGATCCTGGCGATATATTACGTGAACAATTGATCTGGGATGAAGGCTAAGGTGTAAGGCTAAATTATTCTATTATAATTAGGTTAATTCTAATATTTTAAAACTTTTTTTTTTGGAAACCTCTGATAGTATTTTTTTTAAATACATCAGTTGATGTGGTTTTAGAATTTTTTGTTAATTATTTAAACAAAAAAAAGTTTTAACACATGCTTTTCCTTATTTTCTGTGTAATATACCCATAACGAATATTTTTATCTTACAGATAACCTATAAGACATTTCTACTGGATAGACTAATGGCACGCGACTTAGATATCCCTACGCGTTGTCTCAAATGCAATATTGGCATCTACTTGGTTACCGATAGGCGCATCAACATCGATGGTCGCGGTCAAGGCATAATAACCATGCAGAAACCACTGGAAATGACGCAATACAGACAGTGCTAACCCTAACCCTATGGGCTTGGGGGACCTTAATCTGTGTGTAGATCATGCTGGGCAGGAATATTTAGAGTGTGAAAAAAGACAAACTAAAACCAGGCAAAGGGCGAATCTCTGGGATGTACGGTCAGTTAAGCCTAAGATGTGGGCATGTAGCACAGAGCCAGAAAAATGTCCTGTCGCTATTTAAAAGGAATACGCCAGTAGGAGACCATCTGACCCATTTTATATTGCATTCCACACAGTTCAATCAAATATAAAACCGAGTACCAATGGTTTAAACGCCAGACAATTGGACAAAACAAACTTACCTCAATAATAAGGCGAATGGCCAAAGCTGCAGGACTTCAGGAATACAAACGGCTAACGAATCATAGTGTCAGAGAGCGTCTTGTTCAGAAACTTTCTGAGAACCGTGTTCCGCGAAACCAGATAATGCAGATCAATGGTCACAGAAATATCCAGTCAGTCAACAATTACCGCCACATTAGTGACTAACAACACAAGAACATTTCAAACATCTTGACAAACACAGACGATATGCCACTAATGCAATATCCTTGCCAGTATAATCAGTTGTTGTTTACCAAAAACACAAATACGAATTCCGCAGCACAGGATTCACAGTACAAATTTCATGGCGGCTTGAACAATATGTTCGCTGGAAACATTCTTGGTGCAGCAACATCGCCATCATCATCTGCATGTTGTGATACTCCATTTATACCACGAAAACGCCGCAGAATCATCTCAGAAAGCGACAGCGAATAACTTTTAATTTCGTACATACAGTAAAACTTGACAGACCTATGTAGGTCACATAAACCGCGTCAATGCATAGACTCTCAGTGTGACGTCGTCAATTTGTGGGGTTCTTTTTGTGAAATTGTCGTGTCCTGGACCACGGTCTTACTTTGCTATAGTGGGATTAAATCCGTTTATGTTAAAGCCAAATTGTGTTTGCTAATGTTATGAGATCGGATAAGTAATTGGTGAGAATCTGAAAATAATTGTTATGACGCGCAGTTTGGTTTTCGTGGCAACAGAAGCACTATTGGTTTTATTTATCATTTAATACATCGATACTCACGCAAGTGGGTTGTTAAAACTAAAATGTGAATAATCGAAGAGCGATACACTTTGTTTTGTTTATTGCATTAATATTGATGCTGTCGAAACCATGGATAGTATTTGTTATTTGGGTATAAAATTTAAATTACAAAGGAAGATTAAGCAGTTAAAAATTAAGCTTTGAATGCGTATAATCATCTTGTATATGTGTGTTATTGAGTTTAACTCGAATTCATACAAACTGGTTATGCTTCGACTCTATGATTGCTCCTTTCTAAATCATGATTGTGAGGCTTATTGTAAACGTGACATGAAAGTGGTGAATAAGTTCCACCTAAGATTGTTTGAACACATTCTCTTGGATCGCTCTCAAACTTTCATTGATACTGTACTTTGTAAGCTATACTATTTTATAAATTAAAAATAATGACACTTTCATTTTGATGATATATATAATATTAACAATTCTTGCTTTGTCGCACCAAGAAAACGCATTTACGCTCAATATGTACAGCATGGAACTGATTCACAACCGAAGTTCAACAACATGTGTTATATACAATTCAAGTTAGAATTTAAACTTGAAATGTATCCTGATTTGAATATGAAAGATAAATAAAATTGCATTATCGATATGAAATAAAAGGTACACTAATGGTGATCGTCTAGTACGAAAATGTTAACTGTACAGTACTAATAAGTTGCATCTGAATTAGATATAATGCTGGATTGCCTTTTGACTATGTTTTGCATCTACACTGCAATAAATTCAGTTCATGGAATTTCTTGTACAAATTTAGGGTTTTAATGTATTGTGTACTTGTGATTAATGGACATGTCGAATATAATCGGAAGAAACGTATTTTGAATTTGGTGCAAATATATCAACTTTGATTGTTTAAAATTAAATATTTGTATACGACATATTATTGATCTAGTTATCTTCTAAACAACAGCAAATTCACGATCAAGCAAGGTAATTAACCGTTTTGTTAATTTTCGTAAAAAACGTACTGGACGGACACAGGTTTATTTAGCTGAGCAGTTTGTTGGAAAGTGTTCGATATAACTAGTGAAGCGGTCAAACTGATATAATCTGGACATAAAATTTCAACATATAGCTTTATGGGTTGTCGGCCAAGCGACGTGCAGCTCACAACGCACTTCGTTTTGGTGTCAAGGACGGTCTCGTCGGCTATTCATCCATGTAAATAGCGTTAAAATATACAAATTTAGATCTCTATTTTAATCTTTTTTAGCAATATTTATAGTAGGAAAAGGTTAGTTACACCCTTTTAACCAGACAATTTATTTCGAAAGCAAATATTTGAAACGAACTTTGTATTGTAAACAGTTGTAAAATACTGACGGACAATCAAACGGCCCAACCTAAATAAAACAATATAGAAAGTATTCAACATAAGGTTGCTTAATATTACAAAAGGTGGCCACAAGTTCAATATGTCTTACAGGTTTTAATTAATTATAGATGCTTGTCTAATTCAATCTATCGTAGATGTCCAAACGTGCATAAATATTTATCAACCGAACATTTCGGTGCTTTAATTAACATTGTTTAACAATTCTTATACAAGAAATAAATAGTACGACAATTGAAATACCGCATTTGAAAATGATTAAAGGGACACCATTTCAAACAATATTTCTTAGCTTAAACGACCAAAAGTATCAAAATCTCGCTTCCCACATTTGTAAACATTTTTATTATTCCGTTTCTTAATAGCTTGAAAGTGTCCAGTAAGAACCTTGGAGATTGAAGAGCCGAATGCGCGTCATGATTTGCTGAAATGATATAATTAACACTTCTTATAAGGCGAAAACAGGTTCAAAATACCTATTTGTTTACCTTTACCCGCCATCTTGCAGCTCATATAACAAATACTAACTTAGACCATTGGTACAAATTTAGAAAGCATTTGTTTGACTTACAATTACCTTGGAATACTATTTTATAATTTAAAATCAGCTGTTAAGTTTAATTGATCTCTTTGCAATTTCTCATGAGAAGCGAGGTCGCTTCATAATAATCTCATAAGGCGATTTGAAAAATATTGGCGGTATTCAAATCTCTGTTTAAATTTCCTATCAACTTTGATTGCATTAAAATATCTACATATTTGTTTAATACGCACTCCTATACAGTCAACAATTTTAAACAAACTAATTTTCTAAAAATGCCACGAGATAACCGCGGATTCAGATGCTAGGTACATCAGTTCCACACCTGCGCGAGTTGTCTTCCATGTGAATACGAGAGTAGTACGAAATTCTTCTGTAAAACCCGAGTTAAAGCAACATCGGTACTATCTGTGTACGACACTCTTTCGACAACCACATAGATTTCTACGAGTTTTGCCAATATGTGCACGATATCATGACGAGTTTTTAAGAGTGAGCTACGAGAATGTAGGAGAAAAGACGACACATGGCGAAAAATGATGCAGTGATTTTTCTTCATATGATCACATTGAACTCGCCGGAAGTCGCAACAGTCTCGAGGACATGTCAAAGGGGTATGTATAAACTCACAACTACTCGAACGAATCTCGAGTAGAGATCGTAATAATGACCCCTGAGTCGCTGCTTAACTCGTAGATTGTCGAGCGACTTTTTGAGGCGGCGTGAAGCGACGACTAGTGAAGACATGTCTACCACAATTGTTCGAGTTTGTTTGACACCCCTACCACATGTCTTCGATATGTGTACGAGACGAAAATTCGTACGACAATTTTAAACCGTTTAAAGATCTCGCCACTGCTTGCCGAGTCCTTTCTTTATGAGAAAACATGTCTTCGACATGCAACAACAAGGCTTCGAGTCCAACACGATACTTGAAGAGTTTAGGCGAGTTGAAACTCGCAACAAATCGTAGCCGAAAGTCCCCACAGTGTGACACGGCCATAAGAAATAAGGGAATAGTAATCAAAGTAAACGGACATGTTGAAATAACAACTTATTTTCATTTCAATGAGTGTTTGAAATGTATCGATGTTAAACTGCTTTACTCAAAATATTTGCACAAATGAATAATGTTTTTCGGCTAAACGTATTGATGATCAAGTAATTTTAACAAAAAAAGCACAAAATATTGTAAACTCAATATTTTGGGGAAACAAATGGAAATACATTTCCATCATTCAAAGCTGGGATGATACCATTATGCCATATCCAATCAGCTTAACGCTCTTTTTAACACAACAACCTTCTGCAAGGGGTGATCATTTTTCTCTGAAAAATATTGTACCACAAAATGTGATAAAATATAGTTTTTGAAGCCTTTAATCGATTATTTTTTCGCACCCACTTTTTAATAAGTAACGCCTTATAAGTACTTAAAAAGACCCAACTCCGATTAAGGAACAATTCATTTTGTTATTTCAGTTTTAAGTAAAATCAATGTAGTACTACGCTTTCCTTATGGTTTTGATACACAAATAAAATAGAACACAAGCACGCGCGCACATGCACACACACGCGCACACGCCTGAACGCACACACACACACGCATTAAAATAACACACACACAATCATACACGCACGCACGCAAACACACGCACGCACGTACGCAGGCTTGTACGCAGGCACGCACGCACTCACGCACACACGCACACACACGCACACACACGCACGCACCCGCACGCACGCACACGCACACACACACGCACACACACACACACACACACACACACACACGCCTTACTTATTGTGCCATGGCAGATTTACAGCTGTTTAGCAGGAACTCAACGAAATTTTACAGCTTTTTAGCAGGAACTCAACGACATTTTACAGCTTTTTAGCAGGAACCCAATAAAAACGCAAGATATTGTTGGCAAACAGTACCATTAAGAAAAATTATTACTACAGGCAATTGTATCAAAGGATAATTCTTGAAGTTATCTTGTTATCATCAACCGATTCAGTTTAATAACTTAATAATAACATGATTTTCTTATTTATGACCCAACCGACCTTAAAACACAAACTTTAAATGATTGTGTGTGTATTGATGCCAAATAATAAATACGTTTTTCACGCACAGTTTTACAAATAAGCTTATTTAAAACATTTTTTACTTTTTATTTAACAGACGTATCCATACTGAGTGTATGCATCAACATTTAAATTATACTTTGTTTGCAAGAAAATACTTATACAGCAACGAATGACACGATCTAAGACGATGCTATTTAAGATATCCTCATGTAAATTCACCCTGATTGTTCTTACTAAAAATCCTGCTTTTGATACCTTGTCCAAGTGTAAAAGATAAAGACAGTAGTAATGTCCAAGAATAATGCAGATCTTACAAAAGGAGTTTCTGAACGCGCAATGAGTTCCCATTAGTTGATGAGTAAAAACAACAGGGATGCTGTTTGCTAAATTCACAGCAAAACTGTGAGTCTTTCAGCAGAATGATTCAAGTCATATATAGGTTATCGATAATCTGCCTCATGAAACAAACTTGAATCTCTTGCGCTGTTAGAACCTCACGGAAGACTACGTTGTGATATTGGGTGTTTGAAACCTGTCTTGAGGGTCTGAGTAATTGAAAATGTTTCTTTAATAATATTTGAAATTGTTGCATATCGCAATATATCAAGCTGTCAGTGAGTCGGTTCAACACCGGTTAGCATTTACTTTTCTCTTACAACTCAGGAAATCAACGAAACTTTTCGGACTAAATACAAAAGCTGGATGTTTTTGCATTAGACAAAAAAAACGAGATTTAAACGTACATTTAAAGTGTCCATTGTTAAAATCATAACACGGAGTTTCCTGTCAAGCGTTTAATTGGAGAACTACTTGGAGTGAAAGAATGGCGAACTCGGAAGTTACCAGCGTGAAAACGGTCATACTGTGTGTGGATATGAGTCCCCAGGCAGAATGGGCATTCAGCTGTGAGTATTAGAAATCCATTGTTATATTACTGTCAGCAAACACAACACGCAAAGTCATTATTGTTTATCTTAAAGTCATTACGTATGCCCTACATCGTGTTTTCCCTATGAAAATTGGCCAGGAAACGCCGTAAAACCTCTTGAGAACGTCACTATGGTGATATAACTACTGGATAAATTAAACATACCAGTTTATTCGGTCTTTACCTTTAACTACCTGTTTATCGCCGTATTTCCAGTAGACGGCTTATTCAATCTTAGAAATATTTGAAATTAAATTCACTTCGTTTACAACTCATGTTTAACAACTTAATATTTTATTAAATAATTCTAATAGTAAATAAGTAAAACTACAAGTAAAAACACACTACATTAGCAACTGAATAGTTGTAAAGCTCTTGTCTGTTGTGAACTCATGGATGTATCAGACGGTTAAGATTATCACCCGCGGTCTTTGACCTTGTGCAAAGCTCTTAGGTAATCTTAAGCTTATACATTTTGATATAGTGAAAAATAATATTACCAATACAAATATGAAATACGTTAAAGAGTAGAAAAATGCGCTAAAATTAATAACCTTTACCTGCAGAAAAGTTTGGCACGCAGGATAACGCTTGCTTTCGAACTTCATTTAGTGTTCAATATCACTGATTTTGTTGACTTTTTATCAAGTCTATTCTTTAAATATTAACTACACGACACTGATTGTCTCCTTTTGATAACCACAAAACGTTAGGTTTGGTTTCCAATGGATGTAGGCGTCCTGTGCTATGCCATCAGCAACAATACATTTAAACAACCGATATATTCATTATAATGTAGGGTTTGATCATGTTTAAAATCTTAAGGTATTTACTAGTATGAATTAATTTGCATCCAGATGAAGTGGAACAAAGCAATAACAGCGATGGCCACTATATACATTTACAATCTGTTTACACGTGCAGTATGGATTTTTACGTTAGTTTTGTAGTTTGGTAAATTAGCTCTCATTTGTCACTTCTTATACGTCATGGTAGTCAGTAATAAAAGGATACACTCGAGACAGTAAAAGCGGCTAACACATCGTAGGTCACGTTCTTGAATGGCAATTATGCGGGGAGTATGCACTACGAGGGATTCAGCCATGTTAGGACAAATATGATTATAATACAATGGTAACTATACAATTACAAACACAATTTCCGATGACCTTGGTTAAAGCCCAACAACAACTAAAAGATGTACACAGAACGTACAAACAACACAAGCATACATAAAACAAACCAAGTTTGCAATATTGAGAAATCGATATATTGATATATTTACAAAACTGTTTTCGTTTTATAGACTCTCTTTCACATGTTTTGTCGTTTCTTAAGACTAACACCGTTCTTGACACTGGTAGTTTAAGGAAAAAGAGCATGCTTTCAATTCCTGTTTACAATAACAACGAAGTATGTACACTTAGCTTGTATAATGCTATCAATATTTTTAAATCAAAACGTACATACATTCTCACTTTTATTATTGTAATTAAGAATGTTACTTTTTAAGCCGCTGTCTGATCTATACAGCATATCTTCAAACGTTTTGAGTCTTCAGAAAGGCATCCTTCTGGCTCAATGAAATGTAAACATCCTCCTGGTATTGTTTACCACGATGATGAGAACCACAGTTCATTGATATCACCCAGACCTGAAGACAGAAGATGAATTAGTTGTTCTATCCCATTTAGATTATCATTTATTTCAATGTTGTATTTATGTAGCAAATTAATATCAGTCTGGATATTTTTGCTACTACATGAGTCCATGGTGTTTAAAGTCCATATCTTAGTAAGAAGTTTAAATATAATATGGATAGCTATCATGCAGTAGAAACAAACCCAGTAGCACATGGCGAAGCAAAAACCAATATCATTTCAAATTTATCGACCAGTCAATGACAAAATGTCTCAATTCCCCATCCTCATCTATGCAATGTACAACATGTATTCACATTTCACATACGTTACTCATTAAGCGCGGCTATTTAAAAAACTAGTATTGTTGCTCGATTCAAACGTTTGCAGGTGAGTTTGTATAGCGTTATGCTTCATTCCATACTTAATCGTTTGCCAGCTACTCTGATGTGTCTGGTATTTTTAATTTTGAAATTATTGACCTGCTAATATTGCCAATATACAGAAACTGATTGATACATATTTTGACAAGTATGCGGTTTTTGCCGTACAAACAAGTTAAAGCCTCCAGTAATCCCGTATTCCAGTGATGTCGTGTATGCGTCTATAGATAATTTTTGTGTTTCTATTTGAGTATGTGGTGTTCAAGAGTTTGTGTCTCTATTAACTCGTTATCGCTCTGGTGGTATTGCTCTTATTGTGAAAGATAATGTATTACCATTTGTACAGATTGATACATCACCACAGAGCGACCTTATTAAATTTTTCACTATCTCGAAAGATATATATGGTTGTAATAGCAATATTGATCTTAAATGTGGTATCTTATATATACTACCCATCGGGTCAAAATACTCTCCTGTTGACCCGTATTTTGAAATTCAAAATGAGCTGTTTAGATTTTGCTCAGAAAATGACCATATACTCCTACTGGGAGATATGAATTCACGATGCGGCAATTTGCACGATTTCACTTTCTGTGACAATGTTTTATCAGACCTATTTGATTTACATGATGTACAACATGAATATTCGAATGTACTCTACAATTTTGAAAAATGTAATATTTCTTTGCATCGACAAATTATTGATAATACAATCAACCATTATGGAAACCAACTTATTGATTTTTGCAAAAATAATAATTTATTCCTATGGAATGGTCGCATCGGCTCTGACGGGACTAATCCTCAATTAACTTGTAAAAGTGCAAGCACGGTAGACTATATGGTATCTACGTCAAACGTGTTTAAAATGTAATTAATTTTAAAGTGAAAGATTTTTGTCACTTACTATCTGATGCCCATTGCTCACTTACAGCTGTCGTAAAGTGTAAACACTACCCTATAACGGGAAATAGAAATAAATCAACAAAGAGCCCAACACTTAGGGACAGTAGTAAATCATCTAATTTTGTAGATAATATTGATATTCTAAAAGTATCAGATATTGAAAGTAAATTAGATTTGCTATCAGGAAATAATCAAATTTCACAAAACGATATAGATGATGTTGTAAATGATATCGCAATATTATTTAGCGAAAACGCTGTTACAACATTTGGTATGGTGCACAAAAGAGAACATAATGTCTCGACACAAAACGATTCTCCCTGGTTTAACAGGGAATGTCAAAACTTGCGAAATATTTATCACAAAACACGAAGGGCATATAACAAGCATAAAACAAGTCATTTAAAAGAATGTCTAAGAAACATTAGTAAGCAATACAAACGCACAATGCACACTTCACAAAACAGTTATAATAATAACAGAATTAACAGGTTAAGGAACTTGAAACTAAATAGCCCACGCCAAATACTGGCAGATACTAAATTCTGAATATAAAAAAATGAAGTAAGTGCAACACTTCGCGATTTTTTTCAATTTCTTTAAAAAATTAAATGATAATTCAAATAAACACGAGGATACGCAGCTTAACGAAAATATACTTCGTGAAAATGAAAACATAGATCCTACAAATGAAGAAATTAACAGAGCATTCAGTGCAGAAGAAATATTAATTGCAGCGAAGGCGCTTAAATGTAATAAAGCACCTGGTATTGACAACATTGTCAATGAACATATTAAATCATCTGTACATATAATGCTACCAATTTATGTTAAGTTATTCAACTTAATTTTAGACCATGGTACAATTCCAGAAAGTTGGACAGAGGGTATTATAAAACCAATCTACAAAAACAAGGGTGATTCAAAACTGCCTGAAAATTACAGACCCATTTCTCTTCTCAGTTGTTTTGGGAAATTATTTACTTGCGTCTTAAACACCAGGCTAAATAAGTATGCAGAAAGCAAAAATTTAATTAATGAAACGCAGGCTGGATTTAGAAAGAATTTTTCAACTGTAGATAATATATATGTTCTTAAATGTCTGCTTGATATATTACAATCTAATAAATAGAAACTATACTGCTGTTTTGTAGATTTTAAACAAGCATTTGATTCAGTCTGGCGTGTTGGACTTTGGAGAAAACTTATTAATGAAAATATCGATGGTAAATGTTTCAAAATCATTATCAACATGTATGATAATATTAAATCAAAGGTTATGACGTCCGAAGGCACTTCAGATACATTTAGTTGTTTCGTTGGTGTACGACAAGGAGAAAATTTGTCACCTTTCTTGTTTTTATTGTTTTTAAACGACATTGAGTCTTATCTAAGTGACCAAGGTATAAATGGAATAACACAAGAAAGCACAATAGATGGGCTACGAGTATACGTAAAATTGTTCATACTTTTATATGCTGATGACACGGTTATATTCAGTGATAATGCTGAAGAATTACAACATGCATTAGATGCTTTTAAAACATATTGTGATATTTGGAAATTAAAAATAAACACAGATAAAACCAAAATCATGATAATAGGCAAAGAACGACGATTGAACAATCTGAATTTCAAAATAGGAGACATTGTTTTAGAACAAGTTGAAGAATATAAGTATCTGGGCTTGTATTTATCGAGTACAGGATCAAATATTAAAACAAAGAAGTATTTAGCTGACCAAGCTACAAAGGCCATGTTTTCGCTACTTAGAAAAATAAAAAAAAACTCACACTACCATTTGATATTCAAATTGATCTTTTTGAGAAATGTGTAAAACCCATTTTATTATATGGATATGAAATTTAGGGTTTTGGAAATATTGATGTCTTAGAAAGGGTTCAACTGAAATTTTACAAATATATTTTCAACTTAAAAAAATCTACACCAAACTATATGGTATACGGAGAAATCGGCATCCAGCCGCTATCAGTAGACATAAAAACGAAAATTGTATCTTACTGGGGTCGAATGATTGACAACAAAGAAAACAGTCAAGTAATGAAACTAAACTCAAAATTGTATGTTATACTTAATGAACTTGTTTCACAAAGACGTGTTAAATCACCGTGGTTCGAAAATGTTAAAAATATACTTTGCAATAACGGTTACTCGGGTATATGGTATAGCCACAGTTTTAGTAATAGTAAATGGCTTATAAAGTCTATGCACCAAAAACTAAATGACTGTTTTATTCAACAATGGCACTCTGATATTGACAGAACCTCAGCATCGAACTTCTACAAAATTGTAAAAGTTAATTTTGCACAAAGTAATTATATAAATGATTTATCATCAAATTTAACTAAATCATTATTGTCCTTTATAACCAGAACTCATAGACTACCTATAGAAACGGGATGGAATAACACTGTCATAAATGAAAGAAAATGTGTTAACTGTGATGATGTTGGGGATGAGTTTCACTATTTGTTCAAATGTAATACTTTTTCAAATGAGAGGCACAAATATCTTAATAGATATTATTATAACAGACCTAATACTCAGAAATTAAGAGAACTGTTTAACAACGAAAACAAGGATGACATTCGTAAACTAAGTATCTTTTGTCATAAAATAATAAATTACTTTTCAATGAAAAATCAAAGTTAGAAACGAATTCATTTTGGAATAGAAAAAAAAAATCAAAAAAAAAATCAATACATCATAAACTCTTGATTAAAAGCACCTTTAAATCCTTGTGTTTCGGTTTCGGCAAGTTTTTAAAATAGGTGTGAAAATATCATATTATATATGTACGATACATCGAGTACTGAAACCTTGCGCGTGTGGATTGTCCGTACAGCTGGCGAAGCTAGTCGATGGTACAAATCTAATAAATGACTAACCAAATTTGTTGTCCACATTTTATCTTTTTTGTAGTAGATACTTATGCTAAATAGATATACTCACACCTATAATTTGTATTAGTTTTTCATAAAGCAAACAATCACTAACCATAACAATGAAAGTAACTAGTCAATTTGATAATTGATTTATTTGAGCATTATTTCTTTTTATTTCTTTCACTAATATGTCAACATATGATATGTACACACTGCAAACAGTTGTAAATAGCATTGTATATATTTGTTAAATCATTGTTATATACCATGAAACATAGCTGTTTGTATAAATCCTGTTTCATAATATGCGTTAAACAACTCATTTTCTGTAGCTTCTAACACGTATACATTCTATAAATTTCTTATTTTAATTTTTTAGTCCAATAAGTCGATGGTACCGCAATGTATGTCACATTTATATTTAATAAACATGTTTATATTTTGCATACTTGCATGTGCCGATGCTGCATATATGCGCGGCATTATTATTTCTAAAAAGCTTACTTATGTATATGTGTGTATTTTTATGATTCTCTATAACACTAAAGTGTTTGTTTGTATATAACATTCTATACTTATGTATAGCCGTTTTCCATTGTATTACGTGATATGAACATTGTATTTGTATAATTTCCGTATAATGCGGAACTTAGCATTTGAAAATAAAAGTTGAAAGTTGAAAGTAGTTGATTGAACCACCAACCTCTCGTTCGAGAGGAAGACTTATATACCACTAGACCATCTCACCAAGCATATAGCTTAAGTTAAATGACTAACAATAGTTTACAAAACAATAATGATATACCGTTTATTGAAAACATTTGTTTCAATGTGGACAAATTTTGAATTGTGTATATAATTTACTTAAAACCTCCACACAGTGATTGTGTATCGTGGAGTGATAGATAAAAGATGCTCTGACTTCTCGACTGCAGTCACATAGAACCCTGCAGCCGTCAGAGTTTTGTTCCGTTTTGATTTTTTTAACTTACCTTTAGTATTGTATTTATAAAACTCAGTTCATGTCTTAACTTATTACCTTGATATGTTTTTTTTTCGAATTTTCAAAACAATTTTACATAAAAAGAGCTTTTGGGCTTTGAATGATGATTTCATTGAGAATTTATTCCGACGTAAACTAAATCCTTACTGTAAGAGAACTTACAGTATTCAAGATATATGGTCACATTTCGAAAAATATTAATTATTTTTGTTTTCAATATGACTATTCTTAAGGCAATTTCGAGTATCGTTTACTTGATTTTTTTGCACTTATGTAATTTATGTTTTATATAAATCATACAGTATCTTTTTGAACATTATACATACTTGTTTATTGTTTCTAAATCGTGAAACAAATATTTATAGTACAATAATTACTCTTGTTGGTGCCCGATTTTGTTTATATAAGCTGTATAAAAGAGCCATAAAACACGTGTTCTGTTGATGATTAGAACGGCTTGGAGTTAAGTGTTTCAGAGGTATTAATAGCTATAAGTACATAGCGCCTGAATTTCACTAATGCACTTACATATGTGTGAATCATAATAAGCACTTGTTAAATTAACATGCTTGATGCAAGCCTTCCTTGTCAGTCATGTTGTACACCATCTTTTCTAATCAACATGCGTAGGGAAAAAAATCGAAATAAATAATTATAAATTAATTGTGAACTTATGTCTCTGATATTATTAAGCGCTTCCGCTCCCCCCCCCCCGCCTAATGTAGGTATTTTGACCGTTGAGTTCGATCATCTTACAACATGTTCTCATTTATTCGCACTAAATCAGTTAACACAACAATCCAGTGTCCAGGCATTCGCATGGAAACAGGGTTGTGATCATGGTTAAAAGTCACGTGGACAACTGTAGCGTTGTTTTTCCTTTGTTTGGTCTTAAGCACTTGACGAATGGGTCCTTATTTACTTGTCTTGTCCTGTTCAATAGACATAATCGTGTCAAGGTAAACAATAATTCAAGGCTATTCACTAGAAAAACTATAATAAGCACGCATGTAGATCAAGTGCAGTTTTCGAAGCATTCTATTTAAATGATTTATGTTTCA
Source organism: Mya arenaria (assembly GCF_026914265.1). Taxonomy (NCBI): domain Eukaryota; kingdom Metazoa; phylum Mollusca; class Bivalvia; order Myida; family Myidae; genus Mya; species Mya arenaria. The sequence goes on along the minus strand of NC_069135.1, from coordinate 11,323,768 downwards.
TTTAACAAACACCCGAGATGGTAAATTTGCAATAAATTTAAATTTCTTGTAAAGTCCAATGTGTGATTGCACACATAAGAAGATTTGATCACTTCCTACAAAAAAAGTCACATCCAGTATTTGTAAAACTGAACAATAACCAAGAACCTGTTCTTTACAAAAATATTAGGACTAAAGTTTAGTGAACACCATTTTACCCTCCTGGATATTTAAGCGGTTTGAAAGACAGCAAACTTCCAACATTCTCACGTCAAAGGCTTCTGCTATACATAATATGTTTTTTTTCGCTTCAAGTTTTTTCAAATAAATTGGGCTAAAATGCAAAACCAACATTACTTATTAGTGTGGCTGATTTATGACGAAGTAACTTTTCTTATAATGAAATAGGGACAGGTACAACCAGAACTGAATTTACGTATTCTATGTTATCATAAAACGACTTTCAAAAATACATTAACTAGCTGAATTTAAACTGTGTTATGTCTAATGTTTAACAAAGCAATCAACGATGCCATGTAGCCGCTTTAAATTGCAAATATCTTTGTTTCTTATACGAAGAAAAAGAGATAAATCAGTAAAATTTGTGGGGTTATAAAACAAAATTTAAAATATAAGGTATTTGAAAATGAGCATAGGAATAATGTATGATAATGTAGCCACTACTCGCACATTTTTCTACAAACTCAATATAGTGCCTGTTATCAAACAACGCGTGTCACAAGTGGGGTTATACATTCATAAAACGCGAGAAATATATAAACTAAATATGTTTCTTTTCACTCTAAGTCATATAATAATATTTGTATTATGTTCTGAGAAGTTTCTATTTGCAACGGTTACACAAAACCCAATGCGTGTCTGTCTGGAAACGCTCGACAAATGTCATATTAGTTTCTGCTTATCAAATTAGAATCAAGTGATTGATACAATTTGTCTATTTGCACCAACACATACTACCACGAGAGAAGCTAATTAAATTAGCATTGAAGTGTGTAGCTGATTTAGGCGCGTTCTTTTTTTCAGGAGAGCATTGTCTGAACTAAAAGTTGCTACATATTATGTGAATAGCAGACTAGTAATGTTAGAGATCGATTTAACCCCACACACAATATATTATAATTTTTATGATTCATCCTTTTTAACATATATTAATGCTTATTAATTTGATGAGTCGGGGAACAGAAGCATGACAATGAATTGAATTATGCTCGTATTACATTTTAAAATCAATGCTGTTTGAAATCATATACAGCACATGTTTTAGAAGTTTAACCTTCTGCACCCTGCAGTGGCCATTTCTTGCAACAGTATTTGCCTTGTATTCATAAATAAATAAATGCTTTTTATCGATTTTCCCGCCACATACCTGATCAACACATTTTCATTTAGATAAGAATGTGTTGGCAAATATCATGCAGAACTATTCCAGGTTAAAAATTGCACAAACTGCTAGATGGAATATTGCAAACACTCGGATATAATGTATGTGGTGATCCTTTGTCTCAAATGCATCCTACGTGACATAAAATCGATGTTGATCACATTCAGCGTAAAGAAAAACTCGCTTTGCTCTCTTATTTATGAACTTTCAGAACATGATGGTTTTAGGAAACAAGTTGCTTATCGTATTGAATTTAGTTATCGGTATCATGCAATATATCTATATTTCGGATTAATAATTAAACATAAAAGGTACAAATATATTGATTAACACTTGTGAATAAACCTCAAGTGCTTATAAAACGTTTATGCTAAAATACTCTAACTTTATGATAATTTTGTCTGTTTTGATTCTTCTTTGCACACACTGTAAGGCCTATTTCACGATGTTTTTTTTTCTTTGAATTTTAGTTGGTGCTTAACTGTTCAATCGCAAATCAGCCATCCAAAATGCTCGTTTGTGTCGGTTGATTAATGATGTATCAGCATCGAAATAACCATTCGAGTGTTGTACAAAGCAATCGAGGGATTTACAAAGCAATCGAGGGATGTGCAAAGCAATCGAGGGATGTGCAAAGCAATCGAAAGATGATCAAAGCTTTCTAGTGATGTACAAAGCATTCGAGTGATGTACAAAGCAATTCTTTATTTAACTAAACATATTCGATGTTTCTGGTTACAAATAAATTAATTTAAAGAACAACCCTTTGAAGGATACATGAACGATTCGCGTGAGGTTTAATTCAAAAACGGAGATAAATCAAATACCATGTATGTCGCTCATATTCAAATAAATGCACAGTCAGCAAAACGACAAAATCTTGCATTTTACTGGTGATAACCCACAATGGTATGTTTACGGATTTACATATATGACCGTGTTCATATGTATTGTATATATATTCCAATCAGAACATTATAAAGGTTAGAAATAACAAAAATATAACAACAAACAAGTTATTAATCATCTTTGTGATTTACAGGGACATGAGAAATTGTGCAATTTCATTACCTCCAATAAAAACTTACAAATTAAAACTTCCTAAAAGGTTCTGATAATCACTCCATAGCGCTTCCCCTATTTTATACATTTTACTATTTCTATATATCATTTTCTAAGTGAGAATAAATAATGTTTTTATTATTTTGATTATAATATTCATTGATCGGGGAAATACAAATTCAGTGATGTCGGAAAGCAAAACAGATATTAAGATGACGCTGTTTATGAAATCATATGCTAATGTTACCCTGGTTTGGTATTTAAATATCATGCATGTCATTGAAACCTGTTCCAGAGGCACAACCATGACAGTGTTGTTGTATTACACAGGTATTACAGCTGGATGTCATCACGCGAAATTAGTTCCAATTAGCATAAAAGTAAAAACAGAAGAAATTATTTTCTTATCCACAACAAAATTGTGAGTCTTCCACCAAACTTATACAAGTCCTCGGTTATCGATAAACTGGCTTCTGAAATAAATTTGTGTCTCTGTAGATATTTGCATTCCAGTGATCGGTAACGTTCTCAAATATTCTAAATCTATGGGATATTAGATGCTACCTGTCTGGAGGATCGGAGTAATTGAAAATAGATTGTGTATGATATTTAAAATTGCTTCACTACCCAACATATTGACTGTCAGTGAGACGATTCCACACTAGTACGAAGTGCAATAACTAAGACTCGGGAAAACTAAAGCCAACGAGAGTAAAAGCGCACATTATTAGTTTACGTCTCTGGTATATAAGCTCGGATTTCCCTGAGGAAACGGTTAATAGGACACACTGTGGGGAAAGGAATGGCGAATTTGGATGTTACAAACGTGAAAAAGGTTCTACTGTGTGTAGACCTGAGTCCCCAGGCTGAGTGGGCATTCAACTGTGAGTAACAGCACTGTATTTTTATATCGATTTACAATTCATTCAAAGTCGCGATTTATTATTCTAAACCCATCGTGTAAGTCGTTCTTAGTGTACGCATAATTTACGGCCATTTGCAGCATTTCATGTAAATATCTGTATACCACATGGTGATTGGTCAAGAACCTCCATTTACATTCTTTTTAAGGCATTGTTATAATTGAATAACGAAAATAATATGACAGCTAAGACATACCTGTTTATTGGGCAAAGTTAAAATATCCCGTCTCATGAATGTATTTTAACACTTTTGTAGCCTTTTCTACCTATATCTTATTGTTTCCAAGTAGTCAATTTATTCATTCTTTTCTCAGGTAATCGTTGATTTAATAGTTCATGTCGTTCACATCGTAAACAAAGACACATTCAATGATTGAAGTAATACGGAAAGACTTTAAATTAGCATATTACTTTGTAACAATATTGATACATTTTTACATTTTTGCAAAACAAGATTGTACGACATTCAGACGGTTTGTTTTATCCAAAATATCATGGTTGTATCAGACAGTACATTATATCGTTCTCTGGCTTAGCGCAAGGCACTTGGGTAAAGAAAGACTTGAATAAATTAATAATTAGTAGGCATTAATATCGGTACTTACAAAAGTGTAATTCAATATACCAATAAATACTCGTTTTTTTCTCTAGTGTTTCTTTTAAATGCGAAAATGTTTGGCATGCATGCAATCGCATTTCTCTAAGACTTATTTGCCTTCCCATCAAGTTTCAAAGTAATTATTTTTCTACACGACACTGATTAGCATTTTACGAACCACAAACATATTAAGGTTATGGTTTCGTTTCTTGAATTATGCCATCTGCATCAGTATATTTCATCTACCGATATATGAATTGTACGAAGGGTTTGTTCAAATTTATCATGTCCAGGCAATTAGCATTGCACATCAGTTCGCAACCAGATAAAGGTGGACCAAAGCAATGGATGCTTTCGATAATTAAATGCCAGCTTAAATCCGTTTATACATCCTGTTAAGTGTTTCGTGAAAACAATTTAAAAATATGTATACCTTTAAACTACTTCATACATAAAGCATTAACTAGCCGTTCATTGACCGTTTAGTCCAAATTCTGTGGTGAATGGCAACATCATACAAAATAAATATTATAATTTTCATAAAACTGACATCGTTGTGTACAACGCATTGAATATTACTTTCTGATGTGTCACATCGCTTACGACACATGCATCTTTCGCGATTTTACAACTCTAAATTTACTAGTGTTTTTTCTTCCACGAAATCCCGATAGGTTAAACAATGGCGCCGCTATATTTATTCATACTAATAAACAGATACGATTTAAATTTGGAACCGTTATGCGAATTTCAATTTGGGAAACTCACTGATTGGCTGTCACGTACAACCCGTTTATTGCATAGCAACAAAATAGTTATAATATTATTTATAATATATTCGCGCATTTCAAGCTAATATATCTGTTTTTTGTGAGCCAGGAAGGCATTGCACTCGTGACAGATAATGGTACCTAAATGAGATGTAGTGTGTTAAAACTGTATCATGAGCCACGTGAATTGAGTTCACTGCTGGACTATGAACTACAAGGGATATTCAGAAATAATATATCAAATATCATGATTATAAGATAAAAAGGGATTAAGCCGAGTGACCACACTGTTAAGAATGACACTTGTCAAAGCCGAACATACACTTAACAAAAGACGATGACATACACAATAACAAAGAGATACTATTAACCAAACAACACAATTACTGGAAAAAAACTAAGCTCGTGTTTCTAGTAAAATTGTTTTATTGTCCGTAATATATTTAAAATTAACATTAGATATAGGGTAGTGTGGTATATCATATTTGAAATTCAATACGTGCAGGCATTCTTTACAGTGTGCTAGTAATTTATTAATGTACCTGGTCGAATAGCTTTCTTTGCAGCAAGTACAGAATATCAATCAACGTTGACGTAGTCGGAGAACAACTTGGTAGGCACATATGACAACACATGTTACTGGTAAACAAAACATGCTGAAAAATATGTTTCTATTCGTGTTTTGGAATCTTGGGAAGGGCGCTTTCTGGCTTCATGAAGTGTAAACATCCACTGAGAACTAATTATTACGATGACGCAAACCAAACTTCATTGAAACAAAAAAACTTAGGGCAGGAGATGAATCCCGTTCAGTCCACCAAGAATGATTTGATACTTAAGTTAAAGTAAGCAATTCTGTAGCAAATCAGTACATGTCATAGCAATTCTGCTACAACTGGGATTATGTGTGTTCTTAAAACTTTAAATTATACTGTTAACAACAACATAATATAAATGTTCGTAGAGATCAAAACGAAGTCAAAACTTGGATAGGTGTTTTGAAAAAATATAGCGATAAACAATAAAGGTCTGTAGCCAATCAAGAAGTAAAATCCAATACCATTTCAAACTATGTTACCAGTCAATCATAAAATGCCTCCAATCCCAATCCTTATATATGATATGCACAGTTTATTCACGTCGTTTTATACGTTGCTCAACAAACGCTGCGTACTTTAAATAAATCAACAAATACATTTAAGAGAGAAACGGTATATGCTACAGCAAGGAAAAAACACATTTAATAGAGAGGCTAACTTGTAGTAGATATAGATTATATTTTTGTAAACAGAGAAATTGTTTAGAAGAATGTTTAGAAGAATGCTTTATCAAGCAAATTAACGCACTTACCTGCCAATAATTTACCTTGTGGTTAACACCTGTTGAAACATTGCATTTTAAGTGTATACTACCTGAAAATTTGAATATTAAGAGCAGATTTCCTGATATGCTTCATGCTTTACATTTTATTTGTAAACTGAGACATTGCTTAAGATTTGTTTCCTATTATTTGGAAAAATGCTTATTTCGAGCTTAATTTTGCACTTACCGGCATTAATGTAATTAGTGGTAATACATCCTGACAAGTATATTAAGGACAGATTCCCTGAATGGATTAATGTTATATGTTTTAATTTTAATTCCGTTATTCTATGTGGGTATGTAATATATGTATATGTAACACTGTATTTTACGTCCACGCTGAATTATTTAAACTGTGTGTATATAATGACATGTTGATAGTCCTTCGATCATTGTGAATTGTGAAAAACATAATCACAAAACAAATTGCAAAAAAAAAGATGACAGCGACGTTCAATAACGTTGTGTGTCCGATTTCTCTTAAGAGCTGTAAACATAAAAAAATCATTTTCTGATAATCGGTATAACTTTTTATTTATTTGCTTTAATTTTCACTGCATTTGATGCATGCACTGTTAGTGTAATTGTGGATGTGAGTGTCTCAGAGGTTTAAGTGCTGCAAGTACATAACGCCTGCATCAAACCAGTGCACTTTCAGATTGGTGAAACACGATGTGCTGGTTTTAAGCAAACATGCACAATGTATAAATACCTCGTATAGCTTATTGTAAGTAACCTTTCCTGATCACCATTGATGAAAAGTATAGCGAATAATACATACAGAACAAATACTTAAAGAGCAATGACCATTAAACACTCGACGATACCGATAATTGTACAACGTCTGCACAATTAGAGTCACTTTCAATACATTAAACATATTGGTGTGATTGCGGGGCAACAGGTTCTTAATCATGTGGTAGAGTCACGTCGATAATTGCTGCGTTTGTATTCTCTGTTTTGGTCTTAAGCGCTTAACGAATTTGACATTAGTGCTTCTTCCTATCCTGTTCACGAGATATGATTGATGCCAATTATCGATTAGCGCAAGCACCGTTCACTAGAGACAACTATAAAAACGTCAGCATTATAAATGCGGTTCCCCAAACCTTCAATTTAGCGCGTTTGAGTGTCATTTAAGTTGTATGAGACCAATGTTTTCAAAGGAAACGTTTTTAGTATTAGTTTGATAACCCATGTTTGTAAAGACCAATATTTAATCGAACAAAATATCTAAAGGAGTTACTACGTATCACTGAAATCTTATATTTAGAATAATAGACAAACATGTTAAGCCATATTAAAATATTTACTTTTTGAACTTTTTCCGGTCGTTTATTTTATGTAATGACCAACAACAATAGGTTTTTGCCTGCGAAAATCACTTTCTATGATTTGGCAAGTGGCAGCCACTCGAGCAATGAAAAACGTTATAATACATATATACTGAAGATGAGGTGTATTCCCCGTTTCGTGCACCATACAAAATGAAATATGCCGTGATGAAGCCTGGTTTAATGTCACTTTGTGCGTTCCATTATGTTTGTTCATGTGTATTGTTTGTTTACATGATGGTCACAGATATCAAAGTTCGAGGCCTTTTGAATCGTTAATAAACAGTCATGTCGCTAGTTAAGAAAGGAGCATATACTCTTTAAATGAATGCCACGTCTGCAGTGTTATAAAGGTTATACTATTACCATGTGCACGAAAAATCCATCAGGTAAAATATAAGGCTCATTGTCTTCATGTGTTACTTTCATATCACAGAGCCACGCCAGTTATGCGGTGAAGTATGGAAGCATTCACGTTTGTCATGCATATCATGTTTGGAAAAATGCATCTCATAGTTCTTAAATCATTCACGTATTAGCATAAAACGCCAAAGTGTTTGCAGATTTTCATCCATTTAATTTGTCAAACTTGTCAGTATTTGACATCCAGAACAAATGAAATTCCTCACATGCAGGAAATAATCCCTATTGTATTGTAATTGTTTCCGGTTCACAATGTTGGGACGTTTGCTAGAAGTTAAACGTAATGATTGATAGCAATGTGCAAGAAATAATTGAGTTTTGCAAGAAAGACTGTCTATCTTGGTTCAAATTTGATTTCCTACCCCAATAATTGGATGGGATGCATCCTAATTGCATACCTTCTTCTACGTAAATTTCACTTTCATAACATAATACAAATGATGAGTATTATGGATTGTTTTCATTTTCAAAATTATTCAATGTTCTCTTATAATATATTATATTTGAATTTCTTTTTCTCAATCGTCTGTTTTTATCGGATTCAGTGTGAATCGAATCAAGTTTTGCTCTCGGTCTGATGGATTGTCAGTCAATGATAGTCTTTTAAACTCATTATCCATACTTATTAGGTTCTAATTAATAGTATCATTGACTATATGGGTCATTTAGTTTTAATACGAAATATACAACTATAAACATTGATAAATACTAATGGGAAAAAGTATTAATTCAATTATATGATAAAAATACCAAATTTATATGATATTGTTGTGTGTTTAATTCCTCTATCCTTGCACATGTACGTAAGATACGCTTTAATTAGTTTACGCCAACCGCGTGGTGTGAAAATCAAATCATTTGAAGGAATAAACACTCTTAATAAGTCGCTTTTTTAACTTATAGGACAGATATTTCATGAAAACATGAATTTATCAATTACATGACATAGAACGACTGGTGTAAGATTACGGTCATGTTCAAATGAACAACAGGATGTCTTTGATAAGCGAGAAATTCCCAATTACAAAAATTGCAACATCAGTCTTTTACACTTGAAAAAAAAACGAAATGGTTATGTATATTGATTTGAATAGAACGTAACATATTCATGGTAAGAAACAATTATAACGCGAAAAGTAAATCATTGATATAGTTTTAAAGGTGATTCTGGTTCTGATGAAGCTTATATATATTTTAATTCCGTAATAATTGACTGATGAAGGGCCAAGTGTGGTGATATGGACATACAGTCTAGTTCAAATCCCCGGCAGACTCGTGTTTCGGTGAACACGCAAGGCGGGTAACCAATCATTTATAGGTTAAGTTGTTCGGATGCGTATGTGGTCTTTAGTGGTGTTTGTACCTTTGCAATTCTTGATCAGCCTCGTTTGGGAAGTTTCCTTGTGTCTTATCTGGGTGTTTTTATTTGTACTACTACTGGGCATGTCTCGGTAGGTTTCAATGTATTCAAGTCCTAAATTGATTTAAAAAAATAATCTCCTAACGTCGTGGTATTCAGTCCTTGGCGCGTTTAAAAGATCATAGGCTTTACTCATACTATTTATCCTTTCCTTAATATAGAACATTGCCTTTTTGAGTCCTACAATAATCAAGGTCCATTACTGGAAGAGTCGCTTTCTGGAAAAGCAAACCATAGAGTTAGAACAATACTGATAACCCCGGCGAATTAATAAATCTAGCAGGATAAACATATACAACGCAAGCAGACACAGACAAATAATTGACAAAATTGCCTAGAAAAAGGTTATGTCCCATATTCGTTGAGTTGATAATAATATTTTTGGATGAATTAATATCTTTGGATGAATTGATAAAGTAAATGTAAACATGTTTGTCGTTATTGAACTAGCATGCGTTCCATTGATACCTGTACTAAAGGTATACAACGATGTAAGTACGATACGGTGGTTTTGCATAATGCAGGTTTTACAACTAGAGTCTGGCACGCATTGCGTCCTATGAGTTTATCAGAAATAGAAACATGAATGATTTTTTTTAATCAACAACAAAATGTTGCGGCTTCAAGATGCACGATGCAAGTGAAATATTGTTTATCGATAATCTGCCTCGTGAAACAAACTGTATCGATGTCGATGTGCATTCTAGTGATCGGTTCACAAAGAAAAGCTGTTAGTATCTCACATAATTATATACAATTTGATAGTGGATGTTTCGTACCGGCCTGATATAAATATATCTTATTTAATAATTGTTCGATATACATCCAGTATTGTGCATCTTATGAAACTACCTAATCTGCAGAATTAAAAACAAGTTTTATGAATTCGCAGTAGATAAATAATAAAGCGTACATTGTTCGTATTGGTCGCTAATTATTAGCTTAGTTTACCTTAGGAAACGGTTAATAGGAGACCTGTGAGAGAAATAATGTCGGAATTGGAAGTTACCAAAGTGAAAACGGTTTTACTGTGTGTAGACCTGAGTCCCCAGGCAGAATGGGCATTCAGCTGTGAGTATTAGCACTGTGTTGTTATAGCATTGCCATAAGTAAGCCCTTCCTAGATTAAATGTAGCCGCATTATCAACATTGTAATTGGACATGTAAATCCTTATGAACTCTTTATTTGGTCATTGTGATAATTGGATGAATAAAATCACATAATTTATCATCCTTGGTATTTCGCACAGTTAACATATTTCCGTCTTGTGAGTTCATCTTAACACTGATGTAGCATTTTCCTCAGATTTCTTGCTATATTTCCAGTAGACAGTTTATTCATTATTCTTTTTACTTGACTTAATAGCTTATTTTGTCAACAGCGTAAGCAAAACAACACGATATTATTTACAGCAATAATGTCTGCGGAACGTCACCACAAAAACAATTTAATATCCATGAGTCTGTGGACATGACATTTTAAAAGATAAAATGTTTGTTTTATGACAGACAATCAGTTGTTTATACACACAACTTCATGGATATATCAGACGGTAAAACCTATCTCTCTTGAAATAATACACTCGGAAGAAAGTAAAACATGGCAGGTAATACCATTAGTTTATCAATAATTTTAAACGAAGCAATACAGTGTTTTAGAACTTTTTTTGTAATGTTCCCACTATTTATTGAGCAGGGGTATTTACATCATATTTGGTTAATAACCACTCAAAAAACACGTACTATACCACCATAGTTAAAGTCAAAGTCCTAAACCTACATGCTATAGCCAGCTGAGTAACATCTGTAATCTCAGATAAAAGCATATCTGAATGTTCAATAAATATATAAGAATAAATGTTAATATTGTTCGTAATAATTATGTTAAATGGCCAATGCAATGCCGACACTTTTCTCTTTTACTTTTTTTAGTGTATACTTATGTGAAGAACTAAGAAACAACCTCAGAAGCAAAAAGTTTAAACATAAGCCCGGTTTAATGGCACAGGGTAAACGCCAAAAACGAAAAAATCACAAACAATAAACATGGAAGAACAGCACAAAACTCCACAAACAGTACAGTGCATACATACTATATATATAAAAACTTCCTTTTATCCATTACAAAGCGAGCAGTATTGCAATAGGAATTTCTTCAGTCTCAACAAGGGCAATACATATACCCAACACAGGTGTCCAGGCGGAGACACATTTCTGAGATACACAAGTCGTTAATTTGAAAATCGAAAACAAAATGGCTAAAAACTCTAAATTTAAGACATAGTTTCATCTCGGTTATTTGTTTTACCGACATGACTTTTAAGTAGCCTCATTTTTATTCGTATTCATTTTCTATATTGCTCAGGGTAGGAGATTTTGTTATTCGGATGGTTACAATAAACTACATGCACAAAGAGGGTTTTAGAAAACGTAAATGACATATATTGTGTACTGGTCTAAAGTCGGTACATTATAAACGTAACTTTCATATCAGTTAATAATCTCTACATTGTTATGCTTGCCCAGTTATGCTTTTAATCAGCTTTCCTTGCAAGTTATTATTAAGCTTATTCTCGGGTACTACCTAAACATTTACTTTGGCACGTGACGTATTGTTTGCCTCTATGACTGTTACACCCTTTTGACAATTGTTTGGAAACGTGGGAGGTTGAGCGTTAACAAAACTGTTAAAACATCAAATGAGTTTTTATTTAGTTTTCACTGACCATACCAAAGCTGTTAAATAAATATCTACGAATGCAGATATTGATTTAACTTGTGAAACGTGTGTTCTCCTATATGTTTCTCGTTTATGTTTTGTTTGGCCTTGCTTCTTGTTAAACACTATCTTGTTTAAAGTAAGGCTTCTTGGTTTCTCCCGGTAGTTTCTGAAAGTATGACAGAGCTTAATCATGAATTCATGGCGTTAGGAGTGAGGCTATTTGTACAAATGCGTTTAGAATATTTAAATGGTAAAGTTTATGGATTGACTAATACAAACCGTTCAATATAAAATACAGAGAAAGTAATTAGGGTATTAAATAGTATTAAAAACATTACAACAAAGACATTATTCATTATTGTAGTGTTTAAGAGGGCAAACTTGTTCTGTCTTCGTGGGTTCAAACAAACTAATGCATTTGCATAATATCCGAGGAAGAAATCCAAACAAAAGTAGTGATATTCATTCCATTGCGCTTTAGAATGGCATATTTTTAATTTACTCATTATACATGTCCGATATATTCTAAAACAGTAAAGAATGCAAGCAAATAAAAAATGGAAATGTTTCTTTTACATCTTATTCTCTAAATGTACACTCGTTTGTTATTGAAATGCCTTGTCTTTCATTGCTACAAATTCAACATGTATATAACTATGGATGTAGACAATGTTGGATATGCGCGTGTTGAGTTTATGGGTTACAGGAACAGAAATGATAGTTTAATCCACTACAAAACTCTGGGGATTCATGAAAAATCCAAGGTTATTGATAACTTGGCTGTTGAAACGAATCACATCTCTGTAGATGAGTGAATTTCAGTGTTGGGCTGAATATTTTAGGATCTCATAGAAATCTATACGTTGTGATATTGGATTCTTGTTCTGTTAAAAAGGTCAAAATAAATGAAAACGTTTCTTCAATGTTATTTTTCTTTATTATTCAATATATTAAGCTATCGGTGAGTCGGTTCGAGACTAGTAAGAAATGTCTATATTGAGGAAGTGAGTAAAATTCAGGAAAATAACGACCTCTGCAGAATTGAATACAAAACTTTGATATACATTTGTAGAATTCTTACATTATTAGTTACGTCTCTGGAATCTTAGCTAGGATTTCCCTGAGGAAGCAATTAATAGGAGAACTTTGAGAGAAATAAATGGCGAACTCGGAAGTTACCAATGTGAAGACGGTTCTACTGTGTGTAGACATGAGTGCCCAGGCAGAGTGGGCATTCAGCTGTGAGTATTAGCACTGTTTTTTAATATCATTGCCATCAAACACAACTCGCATATTCGTTATTATTTATCGTAAAGTCGTAATCTAAGCCCGTCTTTAGTGTACAGACATCATTAATGACCCTCTGCAGCTATGCATGTATGTCTGTGTATTCCACATTATTGGACGGAAAACTCCTTATCAATTTCCTATGATGGCATTGATATAACTCGATAAAGAAACTGATTTGATAGATAGGACAGGCCTTTTAAGGATGCACAGTTTATATACCCCGTCTAATGAGTTCATTGTTACTTTTGCAGCCTTTTTTACCCATTTTCCGCCATTATTTCTATAGACACATTACTCTTTTTTTCACATTTAGTTTTTGACTTTTTAGTTAATTTGCATTTTAAAGGAGCTAAACACCAGGTAGTCCGAAGATCAACAAATACAGTATTTCCACAAACAGCCTCGAATGGTCAGTACGGGCTAGTACGAAGCTAATAAATAATAATTGGAAGAATATATTGACGCTGTCTCAACTGAGTTTTTCTATTTAAAAAAAGCACATTATCATCTTGTGTCTAGTCAATTTAAGCATAAACTCATAATATATTTGAAAGAAATAAGATCTTTCGAAAAATATCTACAAAAGCAAATTTATATTTATCAATCTCTTTACTTCAGACATATGTGCAGATGAAAGTGTGTGTGTGTGTTATGACAGACAGTAAATTGTTAATGTCCAATGGATCTATCCGACTATTAACCTCTCGTTATATGGCTTTGCGCAAGGTACATTGGTGAAGTAAGCCCTGCACTTTTATAACTATTGAAAATCAATATTGGCAATTAAAAATGAGTTATATTCTTGTCTAGGCTGTTTTTCTCTTTCACAAACTTGTACTCACATATTTTTTTCGCTTGCAAAATACTCCGTTGCCCTCAGATTTTATCTATTCATCAAAGCATTGATGTTTTTGCCTTTCAATCTAGTTTCAAAGAAATTATTCTCTACACGACACTGATTGCTTCATTTTGAGAACCACAAAAAGTTAAAAAAAATGGTTTTCAAATGCTGTAGGCTTTCTGAGCTATTCTATCAGCGAAATAACTGTTCAACAACCGATATTTTCATCATTATGTAGGGTCTGATCATGTTCAAAGAAGAATAAAGCAATGTATTTGTTTGTGAATGTGAGAATAGCATATCCGAGTAAATACAGTTGATATCCGATGAAACTTTCACGCAAAAGTGTACGTATAATACACAAATGTGCCTTTACACACGCATACATATATTCTAAGTTGTGGACTGCTTAGCTCGTCTCTGTTATTTCCATTGCCGTATTGAATGTATAAGAATAAATACCTTATCTCGGTGATCGCAATTTAATCAATGAAAAATGATAAAACAGATATTAGTATAGATCAATGAAATTCAGGTTAATAATGGAAAAGTATAAGGTTCTTTGGTTGTCACACGCATCACGCGTTCGACACAACAACCAATAATTCGTTTTCATAAACTACCGTTATACTTCACATCATTCTTACTTGCCGTTTACTAGCTTGTATATCTTTAGTCTTGATTATCATTACATAAGAAGCTTCACGTATTCTAATCATACATTATTTAAAGTAGTGAGATATTCATTCATGACACAAGACACACGAAACAAAACATGAGATGTTGAAATTTGTCTCTTAAGGTAATTTTGTTTTGCATTTAAAATCAGGAAAAGAAGAGCTCTATGAGTTTTGTTCAGTGATACAGCAAATATTTGCTTTTAATGATCGACAAATTTTATGGCTGAAATAAACCTCCTTGCACGTTCCCTTGCATAAGTCTCAGCTCAGACTAATGCCCTTTATGCTCAACACATTCCTGACAGGATACGGGACAATACTGTTAATTTCAGTGAAATGAGCATTACATAATAAACACTTCTACGGAAAAATCTATAAGTAACTGCCAAGTAAAGAACGACTATTACATTACCAATGTTTGTTATTAAGAACAGCCAGATAACTATTTTAATACACTCTTTACTTTTAAAGCAATTATAAATCATTTATTTTCAAAACGCAAGAACTTGTTTTCCATGTTACGAAGGCTTGTATTGTATACAATAAATACACTAAATGCCAATTTAAGTATTTGAACATTCCAAGGCTGAATGTACATGTATGCTTTACATGTATGCTTGAATTATCTAAAAATTCAATTGCATGTTCAATGCTTGATTGTTTGTACCACAACTACTGTTTTGAGAAGAAATAGATCCCTCCTTTAAAGAGATTTATTTCGGCTTGATGAAATGTAAGCAGTCTCTGGAACCAGCTTATCACAATGACGGGAATCGCATGTTATTACTAAACCGACTTAACTATAAACCAATCAAAACTATTCATTTCCTTTATTTCATCTATATTATTATTATAATTATTTTTATTAGTCCACAATCAGAGTCATTTGTCTCCACATCTAGATCCAAATTGAAATTACAGAGCTATTGCAGAAAAGAGCTTTCCGGATGAACACTGCAATTGTTCGTGGAATAAGACTTGAGTATCTCACAGTTATTAATTTTCAACCAGTTATATGGCCTCTATTTCTCTAATGCACTTATACATGTGTGAAGCATAATCAACTCATATTTAACTTACATGTATATCTCTGTATTAGTCGTGTTTTACGCATTCTATTCTGATCAGAACTGATGAAAAGAGTCAATGAGTATACAATCGGATTAAATTCAAAGAGCAATGCAAACTAGTTTCTGATAGTATTAATCACGTTCAGCCAAATCAAGGTTATTCGATGTTAATGTTATTGCTAAGCAACAGGTTTTCAATCATGTTATAGAGTCATGTAGACTTTGTAATAATTTACTTGTTTTGTCTTAAGCACGAATGTGACATAAGTGTATTATCGTGTCCTTTTCAAGAAAGATGATTTATACAAGTTTTCGATAAACGCAAGTACCATTCACAAGATACAACTATAACAAGCTTGTATCTATTGTGGTCTACATGTTTGCTTTGTCAGTAAGGTATATATATTTTTGCAAAATTTTACAAAATCATGTGAAAAACGTATTACGTGAGTGTTGGTCATCCTTCTTGTTTAAGTGAAAATATAGATTTCGCAAACCACGTTTTTGTTCATTTGCAACATCAACGTGACCGGGTAACCTACACGTAATACATGAGTACAGATACACGAGTGAACGGGTAACCTACACGTAGAAATACAAATACAAGTTCGTTTTCGCAACCCCTCTTCTTTCATTTCTTATGGCTAAGCACGTGACAACCACTCCATTAATGGACATCTTAAACATAAACAATCGCGGTATTGACTAGCAATTCCGTTAAATCCGTTTTATGTACCATACACAGTGATGTTCAAGTGTGTATGTACAAAAAAATAATAATAATAAATATCATCATTTTATCGTCTATAGAGACTAACAACTTTTAGCAATTTCTTATAATATCAAGTTATGTGACGTATCCTTCTAATCGGTAACCCTATTTTTGAAAAATCCAAAACTTAATCGAATAAGTTCAATGTGTTTTAACCAGGTAAAGATATTGAATGAACGGACGTAAGACGATCGTCAATAATTGCCGAGAAGAGAATCTGCTTTAAGATATTCTGCATTACTTCGCAGCCTCGCACAATGATGGATCTTACCTAAACAGAACTTTTTAATTTCCAAACCAATACAGGAACAAGTACTTATTCTGTAATTCTTAGTTCTTCGTTTAATATGAAAATACGTGTTCTCATTCAAATAGATGGAACAGAGAAAAACAAAACTTCTGCTGAACCCGAAACTTTTAGAATCAGACGCTCAAAATGTGCACTCAATTTCATTTTTTTTAATTCTTAATTTTTAAAAAATACTTCGGCTTTCATTGATTTGTTCAGAAGCATTGAAATGATTTGTACCTGTTCTCTAATTTTCCGCAAATAATACTTGAAACTATTGAATTTTAAAGATGTTCATAAATTCTTAATCATGTGCAGCACTCGTTGAGGGTAATTTTGTTAACGTTTAACATCTTGCAAAGTGATTTGTTCACCTGTGTTTGTGATGCACCATTCACAAGATGGAATATTGCAAACAATCATATTTAAATTATTCGGTTTTGAATTCCTTATTCCAGTGTCTACCACGTTGCACGAAAACAAAAATGATGAAATTTTGCATAGGTCGAATCGATGTTTTGTTCTCGGATTAATGATATTTCAGTAAATGTTTGTCTTTTTTTTAAATTAACATAGTTGTTCTTATTATGTTCCAATTAGCGGACTAATGCAAAATATATAAACTGTACTCATTGATAAACTTGTCTGAACAACAACAACAAATTAACTTCTAAAAGTTTATGATAAAAGTACCAAAATTATATAGCATTTTGTTATGTTTTAATTCCTTTCTTCTTACACTGTTTTACTTAAACAATTAAGTCGACGAGTTTTGATCAAGTACACAAAACCTTGACCTCATTTAGTGTTATGTATATTATCACCAAGGGTAAATGTCCAAATACCTGCAAATTTTGACACGCACAAACGCGCTAACATAATAATGCAGAATCAACAGTATTAAAGTTATATACAAAGAGTCTTTGCAGAGATATGTTCACATGTGTTAATAAACGGTATTCCAACTAATGTTAGAAAACTCTTAAATGCCTCCAATATCCATGAACCATGTGTTGTTCCCGACGCAATATACTGTTTATTTTGCGCAAAATATTCTTGCCGATTTTGGACAACGAATATATATGTTTAATAATACGTGCAAATAAAACAAATTCATATTACGGCAATATGAAAACTCAATTCGTTAATTTTCCTCAAATGGGAGGAAAGTTAACGATCATTAATGGTTCAAAATTAATACTAGTTCAATAAACAAAATTTATGACCGATTATGCGACATTATACTGCAAACTCATATATCTTACTTACATCGATCACTGACGACGACAATGGCAAAATGTAAGGTCGATTTTGACACTTATTGTTTAAGAAATGAAATTCGCTGTCGTTCCAATGGGCAAAATAGGGCGGATTGAATGCTGACGTTTTATTCTGCATAACGTCACCAGATTGACAGAGTAACGGACATTATGTCGGCGAGATTTTAATAAAGCAAAATCTGTTCAATTACGATCAAGTTGACATAAGCTTGTTTTTTTACCAAGGTACTCTTCACAGACTGAGTGTTTTGTAGATATTGACAATTTTAAAGCAACCTTGCAAAAAGCCCAAGTCAATGTTTATCGCCGTCTAGATATTTTAAGGAATTTCAAAAAAAAAATAAAAAAATAAAACAGGGCGTTAATTTCGGGGAAAAGTCTTTGCGATTTATCGGATGTAGACGAGGCTTTTTATGACTCATTCATTTTGATTCGTTAGCTTTTATATTCGCGCCCTTAACACAATTTATATTTAAATTATAGAATTTATTGTACAGTAGAGTAAGCCATTGATTTTAAACCATATGCTACTTACACTGTATGTTCTCTGTAACCTTGCTGTGATGCCAGTTATATACAGTGCTATTTGTGCAACCGTCGCAGACTAATTTAGTTTTATAATTATAATGCTGATTTAATCATCCAGATGATGACGTTCAATTAAGATTTACTGCATGGGATTTATTTCATTGAAGAGTTTTTGCGGTATTATAGTTATTCCTTTCTCTTTTACGACTAAGTTTTGCAATTAAAACAAGAGAAAGCTTATAGCTTTCCCATTTATTTAATGTTAAGTATCAGGGTAGCTACTCATATTATTTTATATAAACAATACGTATATATGTCTATCTACATACAGCGGCCAGCCTATTCCCATGATGAAGAGAGTAACCCCTAGTTCACGCTATGGACCAGGTCATTGCTTGTCTTGTACATATTCGAGTGGGAATCAATCAGACTATTTTCTTAAAGCATATGCATTTTTGTTGTGACATCATTTATTATACTCATACTATGTTGTGTTGTTGACCAAACAAATTACTACGCAGTGTTGAGTCTACGCTTGGAAGTATAACGTTATTTCTTCAGTTAAACTGTAACCGGTATTTGAATCCGACAATACGATTCAAGCTATAAAATGACTATTAAATATCTGTCAAGAGGAAGTGTCTTACGGTAAAACTTTTTCTTTCTTTCGTATGAGCAGTGTTTTGGAGAGGTTCTTTCATTTCAGTGTAAGTGATTGAACCAATCGGTCAAGATCAAAGTAATCGATTCGCGGAAGAAAATGCCGCAGAACTACAGAACACTTAATATGTCGAATTTTCAATTACAAATTATTCAAGATCTGATAAAAGAAACTGAAAGCTTTTTCACAATACCAGTTTACACTGCTAGCAAATCCAAGAGACTGGCCTTTTCGAACAGTTAGAATTGTTTTTGCAGAGACCAAATTAGTATACAAATTTTAGCATAAATACTGTTGCCTGCCTATGTTAAGGACAACAAGTGGCAACTCGTTTGTATTAAGTAGCAGACAGAGCTACTACCTTCCAAATGACTAGAACATAATTAACTCTTAGTATATCAAATCTCGCAAAAATCAAATAAGAGTCTGTATAGCTTCCAGCTAAATCACGATATATGGTTGTCCGGCACACTAAAGAAGGATATTTATAATAATTATGTTATCATTATTTATGTTTTGTTCCTTATTATAATATACATGTACCGTATGTGATAAGAATCAATAAGGAATGCAGCTAATCACAAGCCCCTAAAATTAATTTATTCACGTGATGTTTAATGTGCATTGGTATTATTTTATACTCATTTGCTTTTGTCCACAACTTTTAAATTTTAAATATTCCAAATCGTCTTTTCCTGCAAGTTTCATTATTCTGTACAGTGGTGACAGAAGTTGTATTTACTAAATTGCCTTTCTAGTTCATGGAGCATTTGTTACATTTGACTTCCGCTTAATGTGTCTGTGTTCAACATCAATTACAATTATTGTATTAACTGTGGTCGCTACATTGCTTTGTATGAAGAAGTTATTTGCAATATTAGTAGGATTCCTGGAGGAATTCTTTTTTTCTAGCCAGTATAGCTGTTCATTTCCAGCTTTGGGCAGGTTCATTTCCAGCTTTGGGCAGGTTCTTGTTTCCATGCATTAGTGTTTGTACCTTTAATATACATTGTTGCTGTAGATGAAAAAACTGTTCCTAATGTGCTCGAGTGGTAGCTCAAGTATCACAAAGAAACAAACAGGACTTTATTTACAAAGAATTGAAATGGTGGCAAAATGTTTTTTTTTCCGATTTTGCTTACTCTCAACATTGTTCAATTTGGGAGTATGTTAACTCAACGTCGTCAAGATTGAATGTAATAGGAATACAATTGGAGTGAAGTTAAAGAATTATAAAGAAATATATTGTAAATTTTCAATAGAAGCAAACATCACATGTATTAAAGAGGTTAGAAAATGGCGGAGTGAGACCGCTGCGTAGTCATTGGCCCTCGTGTTCGGTATATCCCTGGATTTATTTTATGCTTTTCGATGAAATTAGTTTTATCAGTGGAATAACACCAATGAAAATATCAATCTTATATTTTTACTGCAAAATAAGCAGCGAAAATATCAACTTCCAGAACTATTTTTAAAATGCATTGTAGTTACTTCCCCTTGATCAAAACAGCATCACTCGTGAAAATATGTTTTTCTGTGACAATCGTGAAATAAAATACTTTCTTACACGGATATAAACAAATATCCCCTATATTATCTCGGGTCGTTATGCCCGGCTTCGCTATGCATTAACCACATATAAATGATAAAAATGAGTGTATAGCCGCTCGCTCTACAAAAATACTGTATTCGGAGAACAATATTTTTGTTCAGTGTTAACCTCTCGTAAACATGTTGCCTTTTTTCTGATTTCATTTTAACTTGATGTAACACGGTCTGTGGCCAGAAGATTTGACCAAACGTTAAAATATTATCATTCTCTTTTGCCTCTGGATCTCATCAATCAATGCCGTCCAGTTTAATTTTCTGTTCGGACATGAATTGCTATTGACTACCGAAATTGCTTCCTAATCAAATTGCCATTGTCAGCAATACGTTTTGTTGACACATGGGATTGTTACTGTGGTACTCAGCTTTTTCTTATTAGCCAACTTTGTTTCGTTCTCATCTTATAATTACCAACTCAATATTAACGTTCACTTTCTCATTCTACCGCATCGTAATCTGAGTCCATAGTCAAGCAGAATTCTGGATTAAATTTCTTTTGTGTAAATGATTTTTTTGCCAGAAATGTCCTATGACAACACAATGTTTTTATTTTGCACTAGTGGTTTGCCTGGCTTTTACTGAAATTCCGCTGGTTAAACCTACATGTTTATATACCATAATGAAGTTTTTTTTTAGAAAAATGCCAGTGTCCACTAACAGTTCTGCTGTACAATCATCTTTATATAAGAATTGATTCAAAACGATTTATATTTTTGTTACGCATTGACACTGCGATGTATATGTACCGTCATTTGTGTTTTTTGTTCGGTTTTCAAAATATAAAGAGAAAGCACCAATGATAAATGATATGTTAGGTTACATGGATACTTAATATTAAGGAATATACTGTAAAACGCATTAACCTATTTAGATACCTTTAAAATGATTTTCCTTTTTGCATTGAAGTGAAAATTATAAAAAAATACATTCTCCGCAAGTATCAAATACAATTTAAAGAAAGTCTTGCATCAGACGATTCAAGCGTCAATATATTAATCAGCGTCTAGCAAGGAGAAAAATGCTCTGGTGCATTTTCTAATTTTAATTGCAAATACTTAATTCTACGGCTCAATCGTGTCTGATCGTCTACTCTTTTTTCAAATAGACTCGTCATTTGAGGAGGCAAAGTAAAAAGGATTTGTCATGGTCGTCTACAATATTTATTTTGATCCCTTGAGTGCACTCATGGTTGTTTTCTGAAAAAAAGTTGTTGGTCATTCATCTTTGTCAATGTAAAGTTATATTGCTACATTTGATACTTATTTGGTTATTTTCATGTTAGCAAATGTGTGTTATATCTTACCTTAACATTTCAAATTCGATTATGTTAAAATCTAACTGCAGGTCACACATATCTGTTTCATTCACTTTTCATTTTCAAAGTCTTTCAACCCCTTTCATCATGGGTGTCGACGTCAATCTGATCCTGTTCCATCTTTGATGCCAAAATTAGCGCTTTATTGGCTGTATAGTGTAATATTAGTTAACTCATCAAAACATTATGAATTACAGTACGATTTCAAGTCTAGTCTGGGTATCCGATGTAAACCTATGTGCATGTTTGATGCCTTGTGAGCCCGTATTGATAAGAGGTCAATTGCAAGGACTTTGCATGAAGACAAAGGAAACGTAAACAATGAATGAACAATATCACATATAAGGGTTTTGGCCATCCAAGATTTAAAAGATTCAATTGGTAATGGAATAAAGAACAAACAAAACACACTGTTTTATCTTTATTTACGTGTTTTAGGAAACTATTCTATACCCTTCCAATTCACACTAAATTTATATTAGGTCACCCGGTATAAGTATGTTGGTATGACCAATAGAACAAAAACACAAACATTGAAATTGACGTCGTGTTACTTTGATTCGACTTTCGAAAGAATGTCTACCGAAAGCGAGCAAAAACAACAAAAAGATGTTATAAACACAGATACGTATACGTCGGATTATAAATATATTAATTAAATATAACACAGTCAAATAAAAAATCCCAGACCATTACGGGGTATGACTGTTCCGCTCAAAAATAAGATATTGTCTGCACTTCCCTACCCAATAAAAAATAAATAATAAAATAATAATATTGTCTTGTAGGGCTAGGAAATCATATATAAAACGGACTTACCTCCAAAATTTCATTCTGGTTCGTGTTTTTTTCTTAATGCTATGAAATTATTGTTTACCGATGGACAATAAAAAACAGGTGGATATAGCTATGTTTCTCTCATATTCAAACGCTCAATACGCAAGAAAACACCGAGGTTATTGATAACATCCATAATGCAAAGAGCTCATAATAATAACGACGAAGTATGCTGGCGGCATCTTCAGTTGCACGTATAAACAATGTTAGTTTATTTATTTTACATCGATTGAGAAGAAGGTAACTTTAGTTAAAAAAAATGCCACGACACTAGGCGAGAGTGCGGTCTTGTGTTATGGGCAATACGGAGAACCCGGAAAAAAGTCATCCGCCCGGCTTTGTGTCCACCAACCAAACTCACATGCGACCAGGTCGAGAATCAATGGTTGGTGGCCTTGAGGAAAAACGAGTACACTAACAACTGCACTAACCGGACAACCGTTTAAGCAGTATTGGCAAAAAAGAAACTAAAAGCTTAAGCATGACTGAGCCTACTATAAAAATTGGATGTGTTGTAATTTACTTAAAAAAACAGACAGACAAAACCGTCTCCGTTTTTTTTCTCTTGTTCTTATTTTGTTCTTCGTAAAGTCAATTACTGTGTAAAACGTCATGTATTGCGTATCTGGGGTATTTTGTTAACAATGTACTCTTATGACACAGAGCAATGGTTGAAATGACAATCCCTTTTAGAATAAAGATGCACGAGAGTGCGGTTGATAACACTTCAACTAGTTTTAACCGCAACTGACCTTCTGTTTTGCTGACTGGTCCAAGGCGCTTACTTGGGGGAAACTTGGATGAATATGTGGTCGAGCAGAGATATACCTGCTTGTCAACGGCAATCTCAGAATAGTAGGAGATTAATACAACAGATGTGATCATTTTTTAGCATAATGGCATAAGTAAACAGCGATAAATGGGAATTGGGGAGGCGGGTTGGCGTATTGTATCTATATATTGCAATAAATGATCAAATATAATTTTATGATTTAAATAGAAGATCAAATTCGTGGTTATTCAACAGAATGTTCATTCATTTCGTTTACCACAATTGATTTAAAAATGCCATGGCTCTTTCATAACAATCTAAAAAAATAAAATAATTTAATATTGATAATTCCCCTTGGAATTACGGATCATTCATGTTAGACCATAAAGGTCTGTACGTGATTTGACAAATGGCACATAATTAGTTTTGTGCTTAGAGGGCATTAAATTACAGGAAATGCTGTGCTTGCGAATTTTTGCCATTGTGTAACAAAGTATACAGGCTATATAGGTTATTTCTAGTATTATGATTTGATTGCGAGGCGGTGTTTACCCCTTTAATTGAGACAAAACAAATATTAGTTATCTATATAGATTCTCAGAAATATAAGAGGCGCACGCAATGTCGTGATACCTGCCATTATTCGAATACTCTAAAATATTGGCTATCATTCTGGCACAGGAAATCAATAACAAAATATGAAGTAGATGTGTAGTAAAATTCCGGACGAGATAATTCAGAAAAGTGTTTGGTTTAAGAATATATACAATTAGTTTGTCTGTGAATATATCAGATAAATTCGACTTATTGGCAAACATGGTTTTCTACATACAACGTTGCAACGTACAGGAAATGTTCTTACCTGCTTTTGTCGTTTAAATAAACTAGAATGGCGGCTGGCATCATCCCAGCAAAGGTGTTGTATGGCGACTGGTTTCATCCAAAGAAATGTGTTGTAATACAACACGTATTCCACATGTATATTTCCTGAGCAAATGAATAAGGAACGCCCGAAAACTGGGTATCAATCATGTGCCGGTTGTCAAATGAAACAAATGTCTAGTTTATAAGACACAGATAGTAGGAAACAAAGAAGAGCTATCGATCTTGTTTAAATATTTACTTCAATTAATGTTTCAATGGCAATTGTATTACGGAACAAATCGGTTAATTAGCCATTTTAAACTTTGTTAGGATCTAAGTTCAATATGCCTCTCACTTCGTGGTTTTTTAGATACATATATGTTTAATATTCTTTATATAAGACTTTAATGCCTAATTACACATGCATTTTTTTCTTTTAGATAAATCCTGTTGTTATTTGTTAAATGATCATGTCGGTAAAAAGCTATACATAACTTATGTTTCAAATATTATATATAGAATCCGACAATAAACAAATATTGACTTTACTTGACTTGACTTGGTATATGTTCGTAAAATGTATAAATACTTAAGAATTGTACCTAATCAAAACACAATCAAACAAAGGTCACATGCAAGCTCTTTCCTAACATGCAAGCGTTATGTGCCCGAGAATGCACCTTGTACTGTTGTGTTGTTATTGTATAATGTATCTCTTTAGTTAGTCATGAATATACATATATATATATATAGTTAAAGTTCAAGGTTCGAAATATCCGACCCTCGGCTACGCTGCGTGACCGATATCTCGGCAAGCCTCGTTACCGGCTAACGCGCGTGCCTTCGGGTCGGATTTTTCAATCCGTACCGGAAACACATAATAGATACTTATAATGTCTACCAGGTTTAATACAGAAAAATACGTACAGAACATCCAAATGACGCAAAACATTTACGAAATAAAGCTACATCTAAATCATAAAGATAGTTCAACTGTTACATGTGTTTTATATTGAGTATATTATGATAAGTTTCTGTTCGCAAAACATCTAGCTCTCCACAATTGTAAATACTGATAATTTGAGCTATTAGTATGCATAAATAGAACCACTGTAACATTATGTTTATATATATAAAGTATGCAGTACATGCTTTGTATAACATTTTAACTGAAAACATCTTAGCAAGCATAATAGGATCAGTTTACAGTTTACAATCAAATTTTAACTTTAGTTAAAGCCCTGATTCGTGAAATACAATCCATTTTAAATCATCATGTTTAATCTTATTAATACTCGCGAGGGCTCCGATAAGATCAGTCAGTTATTTAATGTTTTTGGAGCAAAATGCACACAATCCTGGTTAGAGCTACCCTGGTTCGATAATGTGCGCCAGTGTATAATACTGCACACGGGACGCCCATTTAAGATTCCTCTCGAAAGACCATTTGTACTGATGTTCGATGAAGATAACGCGACAATACGATGGCGATAACCCGACAGCCCGATGATGAAAAAGGGTAAGTAGGATGATGATAACGCGACAGTACGATGATTATAAGATGACAAAATCCTACAATAACGAAAACGCGTAATCACGATATAATGATGGTAAAAAACACGACAGTGAGTCTGGTTACTACATTACGACAACACATGTTTATGGTAAACAATACATGCTGATAATTATGTTATTATTCGAGTTTTGTAATCTTAGGAAGAACACTTCCTGGCTTCTGGCTTTCTGTTTGTAGAGTTCTGTGCTGTTCTATGTTTCTTGTTTGTGATTTTGTGTTCTATGTCTTTGGCGTTTGCCCATTGCCACTAAACCGGGTTTATGTTTAAACATTTTGCTACTGAGCATGTTTCTGTAGCTTTTGCATATATATTCATAAAATGTTAATATTCACTAGGAAATATTTATCACGATGACGTGAACCAAACATTATGGATAAAAAACTAAAAACATTATGGATATAGACCTAAACAAGATCAGTATAATATCAAGGATTAAAAAACTGAAAACAGTATGAAGATAGACCTAAACAAGATCCGTAGAATATCAAGAAGTAAAAACCTTAAACATTATGGAGATAGGCCTAAACAAGATCAATAGAATATCAAGAAGTAAAGAACTGAAAACAATACGCAGATAGACCTAAACAAGATCAGTATAATATCAAGAAGTAAAAAAACTGAAAACATTTCAAATGTTTCGAACACTCAGTGATAAAATTCTTTACTATATGAAGTGTACCGTTAATTCATATTTGCCACATTGCCGAATACACGCAGCTTACATTACTACAGGTCGTAGTGATCAGCAAAATAAATAAAGAAGAAGTATATTTAACAGCAAGGAAAAGACATTAAACAGAGCGGCTAACGTGTTCAACAGCAAGAGAAGCAGATCTAACTACTAATATATTCACTAACAGAGACATTGTTTAGAAGAATGCTGATATCATATCGAGAACATTTACGCACTTACCTTCCTAGAAATTATTTAGTATTATCACCTGTCGGAACATTTCATTTTAAGGGTATCCTGATAATTGGCATATAAAAGGGCAGATTACCTGATATGCTTCATGAAATACGTATATATTGTAAACGTAGACATTTTTTAAGATTTGTTTCCTTTTAGATTATATTTCTGTTAATAGAGAACTTATTTAGAAGAATGATTATATCGAAATAGAGTGTCTCAGACTGGTATAAGTTTCGGCTGCAAGTAGATATCGCCTGAATCACTCCAATGCACTTACGAATGGGTGAAGCAAGATGATGTTGTGTTAAACAAATATGAACAATATAAAACTGCTTTGATAGTCTTAGATTGTACGCAACCATTCATGATCAACATTGATGAATAGTATAGGGAAAATTCAATGTAGAACAAAAATAACAACACTAAACGTTCCCTTTGCCAGTTTAAGGTCATTTTCTCGATGATTTTGATCATGGGGTAACATTTGTTCATTTTTAGTCGCACTCAATTCATTAAACGTGTTATATGATTGCGGGGAACAGGTTTTACATCTTGTTGCACGTCGACAATTGCTGCGTTTTTATTCACTGATTTGGTCTGAAACACTTGACGATTTTGACATTAGTGCTTCCTCGTGTCCTGTTTAATACAGATGATTGATGCAAGTTATCGATTAACACGACTACCGTTCACAAGAGACAACTGTGAATACGCCTGCATTATAAATGCGGTTCCCTAAGAATTCCATTATACGCGTTAAAGTACCTTTTAAAACCCCACTTGAGTTGTGTTTTAGTCCCACGTTTTCAACGTCATGATTGTTGCTTTAGTTTGATAACCCATGTTTTAAAAGACGAAAGCAAGTGAAAGCGACTGAAACAATGATAAGCGTTATAATACATATCCAGTAAAGATGATGTGTATACCCCATGTTGTGCGCCATATAAAATTATATTCACCGTGACAAAATCAAGTTTAATGTCGCTTTATGTGTTCCATTATATTTGTATATGTGTATAGTTTGTTCAAATGTAGGTCTCAGTTATCAGTGTTCGAGTCCTACTCAAATTCAAAAATACATTTTTGAGTCGTTCTTATACAGATATGTCGTTAGCTAAGTAAGGGACATTTAGTCATCGAATAAGTTGCACGATTGTAACTCTTGAATGGTTATAGCATTAGCGTGTACGTATTCGTGCTAGTCGTCTTCACATGATGTTAGAGCAAGTACACGAAACATCCACCAGGTTAAAATGATGCTTGTTTTCTTCATGTGTTATATTCATATAACAGAGCCTCGCCGAATTATGCTGTGAGGTATTAAAGCACTCAGGTTTGTCATGCTTATGGAACTTTGGAAATATGCATCTCATTGTCCTTAAATCATTGACGTTTTAACGGAGGAAGTATTTGCAGATTTTCATTCCGTTAATTTGTCAAACTTGTCAGTATTTGATATCCAGAAAAAATGAAATTTCTAACATTCAGAACATATAACCCTTTTTATAAGATTTGATTCCGGTTCACAAGGTAATAACGTTTATGAGCAGTTAAACGTTATGATTGATAGCAATTTGTAAGAAAAGTCATGCAACATAGGCAAAATCCGTGTTTCTTGGTTCTAAATGGATTTCCTACCCCAAATAATGGTGTGCATCCTAATTGCAAGACTTCGTCTAATTTAATTTTGAACCTCATTTCACATTTCTCATACTCGGACGAATAGAAATGATAATACTATATCATTCGACCATTATATCCTAGACTAGGTCAGTACCAATATAAAGGAAGAACAATAGTTAGAATTTATCATTAATGAATCATGAAATGAGTTCCTATTTGCGGTGTGTAGATAAAATAACTCGGTGTTTCATACAATATTTGGTATGATCAAATATTTATATACTATAAACATTGATAAACACTAATGGGAAAACAGAAGTGGTAATTAAATTATTTGATATTTGAATTAACAAATTTATATAACATTGTATACATTACATAAATCAGGTAAATCATTTGAATGAATAAACATGCTTACTAAGTCGCTTTTTCAATAAACAACTAAACGTATGAAGGACAACCATTTAATGCAAACCTGTATTTAACCGTTAACTGACAGAGAGCGACTGGCGTGTGAATATGGCCATGAACAAATGGACAACAAGAAAGAAGTATATATCAGATATAAAAGGTAAATACCCAATAAGAAATGTAAAATCTGGGTTTTTTTACTGTTGATCAGATGAAAAGGTAATGTTTATTGATTGGAAAAGGACAATATTAATTCATCAAAAACAATGATAAAATTATTATGGTTAGAAATACAACACGTATAGTATTCATTGTTCTAGTTTTCAAGTTGGTACTGGTTTTGATTAAACTGATTTTTATAATTCCGTAATTATTGGTGGGCCAAGTGTGACGATATGGACATACAGCCTAGATCAAATCCCCGGTAGACTCGTATTTAAGTGAACACACAATTTCCTAACTGTTTCAATGCGGGTATTAAATCATTTATAGGTAAAGCTATTCTGATGCGTGTGCGGTCTTTAGTGTTGTTTGTACCTAATCTCGGTCAGTGTCGTTTGGGCAGTTACCTTGTGTTTCTAAACTATGTGTTTTTTTTTGTTTCACTGGGTTTGTCCCTTTAGGTTTCAATGTATTCAAGTGGAAAATTGATTTAAAGAAATAAATATTCTCCTAACGTCGTGGCATTCAGGCCTTGGCGATTTAGAATATCATTGGTTTTACTCATTATTGTTCCTTAACACGTAACATTGCTTTTGTAAGACCTACAATAATCAAAGCCGATTTCTGGAAGAGCCGATTTCTGGAAAGCAAACCATGGAGTAAGAACTTTACAGATAACCCCGGCAAATTAGTAAATCTAGCAGGATCAACATATACAACGCAAGCAGAAATAGACAAATAACTGACAAAATCGCTTAGATAAAGCTATAAAACTATGTATTCGTTTATTCTTATATGAACAACCAAGAGGCATCAAAGATAGAACAAGCTATCTAAGTAAAATTATGTCCCATATTCTTTGAGTTGTCTTTTTTGCAATTCTTGTTTGTGATGCCGCATTATATTAAGCGACCAGACAAGTTAATATAACGCTGTTATCTTTTACTTGATTAATGATCATGTTGATAATAATATTCTTGGATGACTTTATAAAGTAAATGTAAACATGTTTGTTGTTATTGAACTAGCATGCCTTCCATTGATACCTGTCCTAAATGTATAAAACGATGTAAGTACCATACAGTGGTTTTGCATAATGCAGGTTTTACAATTAGAGTTTGGCACGCATCGCGTCCTATGAGTTTATAAGCAACATTAATGACTTTTTTAATCAACAACAAAATGTTGCGTCTTTCAGAAGCATAATACAAGTCAAATATCGCTTATCGATAATCTGCCTCGTGAAACAAACTTGTATCGATGTCGATGTGCATTCTAGTGATCGGTTCACAAAGACACGCTGTATCTCACTGTATCTCACAGAATTATATTCAATTCAAATTGGATATTTCGAACCTTGTTTCAACAAGAAATATATATTATATAATAAGTGTTCGATATACATCTAGTATTTTTGCATCTTATGAAACAATCTCGGGTAAATTACTTTATCTGCAGAATTAAAAACAAAAGTTTTGTGTATTCGCATTAGACAATTAATAATTTCGTATTGGTCGCTGGATTATTAGCTTAGTTTTACCTTAGGAAACGGTTAATATGACACCTGCGAGAGAAAAAATGTCGAAATCGGAAGTAACCAACGTGATTTTTTTTACTGTGTGTAGACCTGAGTCCCCAGGCAGAGTGGGCATTCAGCTATGTGTATCAGCGCTGTGTTGTTAAAGCATTGTCATTATTAAACCCTTCCTAGATCAAATGTAGCCGCATTATCAACGTTGTTATTGGACATGCAAATCCATGCGTATAAACTTTTTATTAAGTCACTGTCATAATTGGATGAATAAACTCACAGATTTGATAACCCTTGGTATTTCGCATAGTTAACATATTTCTGTCTTATGAGTTCACTGTAACAATTGTTTAGCATTTTCTACGCTGTATTTCCAGTAGACAGTTTATTCATTATTCTTTTTGCTTGATATCTTTGACTTGAAAGCTTATTTTGTTAACAACATAAGCAAAACCACATGATATTTTTAAAGCAGTATAGTCTGTGGAACGTCACCACAATAACAATTTAATATCCATTTATCCCTGTACTTGACATTTTATAAGATAAAAAATGTTTGTTTTATGACAGATAGTCAGTTGATTATATCCAATAATTCATGGATGTATCAGAGAGTAAAACATATCACCCTTGTTGTTTGAGGAAGGGACCTCTGTAATTTAAGTCTTATATATTTATAAAAGGTAGAACAATGGTCTTAAGAATAAAAAAAGTATAAAACTCACTAACGGCAAAATCATTGTTCCCTAGTTGTGTCACCAGCAAGCACCGATATATTCACTGTGATGTAGTCATTGACTATGTGTTTATGGTTCAGCTCAAAAACAACAAACACAAACACTTTATATTAGTCTTTATAAATGTTTTTTTTTATTAATAGCTACGTCGCCACATATTCAAAGTTGAAAAACGCTGTTTTTGAACACTAATATTTTTCGTTTTGTGTTGAATATTGCAGTCAGATGGGCTTGCAAATCCTATGTGCGACATAGACCAAATAGGTCGTTCATACGCTTTTTCTTCACCAATCTCAATAACAGTATTCTAGCTTATAATATTACAGTCGTGATTATCATGAACTAAATAACTGTTTGTATTTTTTTTTGTATATTTAAAGGCATAAGATGGTCATTTATGCAGAAATACACACGAGCCTCTGAATGATGTGTTGAGTCTGTCTCTTAAAACATGTGTTTGTCATGCATTTATGAGCAAATGTGCATTCCGTGTGTTTTACAGTGATACAGGAAATTCAGTATATAAACATATTTATGACATTTTTTTTATTTGAAGCTTCTAAGACGTTCCTTCGCGTAAGTCTCAGACAAATGCTCTTTGAAACTCGACACATTCCTGTCGGATACCGGACACTTCGGTTTCTTTAGTACATAATGTATATCTCATCAAAAACTATATTACTGAAAGGAGTTATTGGATAAACAAAGCTTGGTATACGCATCTGTAGAAATAGCTATTCACCATGTGCTTATAAGTAAAGCACGTCTACAACTTTTGGTATTGTTATATGGATAAAAGCCAGTAACCTTTTCTGACAGCATGTATCATAGCAATTATGCTTACCATATTTCAAACTAAAAATGGTTAGCAATGTTACGCAGCATGTGTCGCGGACAGTAAATGTATAAAGCTAAGTACATGTTATTTTAAATCATATAAGGTGTGTAAGATTGTTATAAATATTCTCTTTAGATGCTCACTGGTATTTAGTGGCATTTTCTAAGCCCGTTTTGAATATTTCTCAGTAGCCAAGAACCACAAATACGTTTCACATGACTTAGTCGTGTTTTGGAGTCCATTAAAGAGCGCTTCTGGCGTCCTTAAATGTAAGCATCTTCTGGGAACTGTTGATTACGATGAAGAGAACCAAACTTCGTTGATATGGCCCAGAACTGAAGACAGACCATGAATTTTTTATGTTAGCACGCGCATTTAAATTCCAAATTAAGTTAGCAGTTATGTGTATCGGTCTTACTATTACTCCTACGTGAATTTTAAAGTAAAAGCCCTAAACCTACTTGATTAAGCCACCTGAGTAACGTTTAAAAGAGATAAAAGCATAGCTGGTTGTTCAATAAATGTATACGGGTTAAATGTTAATATTGTTCGTAATATCTATGCTCACTGGCTGATTATGACCTTTTCGGTGTATCCTT
Organism: Mya arenaria; assembly: GCF_026914265.1. Classification (NCBI taxonomy): domain Eukaryota; kingdom Metazoa; phylum Mollusca; class Bivalvia; order Myida; family Myidae; genus Mya; species Mya arenaria. The sequence goes on along the minus strand of NC_069135.1, from coordinate 11,290,575 downwards.
ATATGCATTAAATGGAACTGTATTGCTACGCAGGAACAAGACCCCACCCAACATAGTTGTCCAGGCGGAGACATTTTTCTGAGATACGCAAGTCGTTTATATAAAAAAAATCGGAAAGAAATGGTTAAAAGCTCTAATTTTAAGACATTGTGTCACCCCAATTAATTGTTTCACTGACATGAATCTTATGTCGCCTCGATTTTAGTTGTATCCTTTTGTTTTATTTAGCTCATGGAAGGATATTTTGTTATTCAGATGATAACAATAAACTACATGTTTTAGAAAAGGCAGATGCATATGCTGTGTAATGGTCTAAAGTCAGTACATTATAAACGTAACTTTGTAATCAATTAATGATCTCTTCATTGGTATACTTGCCCAGTGATGCTTTGAATGAGCTTTCCTTGTAAATAATTATGAAGATTGTTCTCGGGTACTATCTAAACATTTACTTTGGCACGTGACGTCTTTTTCGCCCGTAATACACCCTTTTGACAAGTATTTAGACACATGCGAGGTTAAGCGTTTACAAAATGATTAAAACATCCAATGAGGTTTTTTTTTAGTTTTAAGTGACCATACCAAAGCATATCTTGTTTTAACTTGTGGAATATGTGCTCTTCTATGTGTATTTCGTTTATTTTTTGTTTGACCTTGCTTCTTGTGCCGTTAAACACTATCTTATTTAAAGTAAGAATGTGGCTTTGCGCAAGGAACATTGGTGAAGTAAGGTTTGCACTTTTATAACTATTGAAAATCAATATTGGCAATTAAAAATGAGTAATATTCTTGTCTAGGCTGTTTTTCACTTTCAAAAATTTATACTTTCAGAAATGTTTCGCTTGCAGAAAACTCCATTACCCTCAGATTTTATCTATTCATAAAAGTATTAATGTTTTTGCCTTTCAATCTAGTTTCAAAGTAATTGTTCTCTACACGACACTTATTGCTTTATTTTGAGAGCCACAAAAAGTAAAACATGGTTTTCAAAAGCTGTAGGCTTTCTGAGCTATTCTATCAGCGAAACTACTGTTCAACAACCGATATTTTCATCATAATGCAGGGTCTGATCATGTTCTGAATTTTAAGGCATTTACTATAAATAATTTGTTCGCTTCCTTATCAAAGAAGCAGAAAGCAATGTATTTGTTTGTGAATAGTATATCCGAGTAAATACAGTTGATATCCGATGAAACTTACATTTATGGCAAAAGTGTACGTATAATACGCATATGTGCCTTTACACAAGCATTTATATATATTTTGTGGACTGCTTAGCTCGTCTCTGTTATTTCCATTGCCGCATTAAATGCATTAGAAGAAATACAACATCTCAGTGAACGAAATTCAATCAATGAAATTCAGGTTAATAATGGAAAAGTATAAGGTTCTTTGGTTGTCACGCACATCACGCGTTCGACACAACAACCAATAATTCGTTTTCATAAACTACCGTTATACTTCACCATCATTCGTACTGGCCGTTTACTAGCTTGTATATCTTATAGTCTTGATTATCATTACATAAGGAGCTTCATGTTTTCTAATAAGACATTATTTAATGTAATGAGATCTTAATTCATGACAAAATACACACGAAACAAAACATGAGATGTTGAAACTGTCTCTTAATGTATTTTTGTTTTGCATTTAATATCAGGAAAAAGGTGCTCTACGAGTTTTGTTCAGTGATACAGCAAATATTTGATTTTAATTCATCCGACATATTTTTTGGCTTATATAACCCTCCTTCCACGTTTCTTTGCATAAGTCTCAGCTCAGACTAATGCCCTTTGAAGCTCAACACATTCCTGTCAGGATACGAGACAATTCTGGTAATTTCAGTGCAATGAGTTTTACATAACAAACACTTCTACGGAAAAATCTATAAGTAACTGCTATAAGTATAGAACGACTATAACTTTGCCAATTTTTGTTATTTAGAACAGCCAGATAACTATTTTAATAACATTCTTTACTGGTAAAGTAATAATAAATCATTTATTTTCAAAGCGCAGGAAGTTGTTTTCCTTGTTACGAAGGCTTGTATTGTGTACATTAAATACACTAAATGACAATTTTGATATTTGAACATTTCAAAGCTGAATATATATGTTTTCTTGAATGATCTAAAAATTCAATTTCATGCTAGATTGTGTATATTCCTCATTGGCCAATAACCACAAATACTGTTTTGAGAAGAAATATATTCCTGTTTTGGAGTCCTTTAAAGATATTTATTTAGGCTAAATGAAATATAAGCAGTCTCTGAGACTTGCTAATCACTATGAATAGAATCAAATGTTATTGATATGGCCTAGAACTAAGGACAGGCTATGACTTAGTTATATAAGACGTGCATTTTGAATTTAGTGAAATGAGTTATGTATAAATGATCATCTGTCTTGTCATTTATGCTATTACTAAATCGACTTAGCTATAAATCAATCAAAACTATTCATTTCCTTTATTTTATCTATATTATTATTATTTGTCCACAATCTAAGTCATTTGTCTCCACATCTAGATCAAATCTGAAGTTACAAAACTATCGCCGAAAAGAACTTTCCTGATGATCACTGCACTTGGTGTATGCAATGTGCACTTATTCGTGGAATTAGACTTGAGTACCTCACAGTTATCAATTTTTCAACCAGTTATATTGCCTCTATTTCTCTAACACACTTACGCGTGTGTGAAGCATAATCAACTCATATTAAACTTACATGTATATATCTGTATTAGTCTTGTTTTACGCATAATATTCTGATCGGAATTGATGAATAGAGTCAATGATTATACAATCGGATTAAATTCGTAGAGCAATGGAAACTAATTTCTGATAGTATTAATCACGTTCAGCCAAATCAAGGTTATTCGAGCAAAACTGCAATGTTCATGTTATTGCTAGGCAACAGGGTTTAAATCATGTGATAGAGACATATATACAACTGCTGCAGTTATAATTACTTCTTGTTGTACTTGTTTGGTCTTAAACACTTGACGAATGTGACATAAGTGTCTTATCGTGTCCTGTTCAAGAAAGATCATTTATACAAGTTTTTGATAAACGCAAGTACCATTCACAAGATACAACTATAACCAGCTTGTATCTATTGCGACCTACATTTTGGTTTAACAATCAGGTATATGTACTTTGTAGAAGTTTACAAAATCATGTGAAAAACAGTATGTGAGTGTTGATCATCCTTCTTGTTTAAGTGAAAATATAGATTGTGAAAACCACGATTTTGTTCATTTGCAACATCTACTGGACCGGGTAACCTACACATAATACATAAGTACAGATACACGAGTGAACGGGTAACCTACTCTTAGAAATACATATACAAGTATGTGTTCGCAACACCTCTTTATTTCATTTTCTATGACTTAGCACGTGACAACCACTCCATTAATGGAAATCTTGAACATAAACAATCGCGGTATTGACTGGCAATTCCGTTAAATCCGTTCTATGTACCATACAAAATGATATTTATGTGTGTATGTACAAAACGTGAAATTATTTTTTAAACATTAAACATATCATATATTTATCTTCTAAGGAGACCAACAGCCCCTTGTGAGCTTCTTGTAATCTGAAGTTATGTGACGTATCCTTCTAACCGGTAGACGTTTTTAATTTATCTATAGAAAACATGCGGCCGTCCCTGTTTTCTCTTCCCAAAATTCCCCTAACGAAAACCAATCTATTTTTGGAAAATCCAAAACTTAATCGAATCAGTTCAATTCACTGTGTTCTTAACAAGGTAAAGATATTAAATGAACGGACGTAAGACGATCGTCAATAAATGCCGTGAAGAGAATCTGCTTTTAGATGTTCTGCATTATCTCGCAGCCTCGCTCAAGAAGGGATCTTACCTAAACATAACTTTCCATAAAATTCCAAACCAATACAGGAACAAGTACTTTATCTGTAATGTTTGCTGAACCCACAACTGAACAAATCAGACACTCAAAATGTGCACTCTTGTTTTTGTAATTCTTTATTTTTAAGAAATACTACTGCTTTCTTTGTTTTGTTAAGAAGCATTGGTTTGAACCTGTTCTCTATTTTTTAAGCAAATAATACTTGAAACTTATGAAATTTGAAGTTGTTCATAAATTTCTAATCATGTACAGCACTCGTTTGATGTATTTTGTTAACGTTTTACAGCTTGCAAAGTGATTTGTTCACCTGTGTTTGTGATGCACCATTCACAAGGTGGAATATTGCAAACAATCAGATTTAAATTATTCAGTTTTAAACTCCTTATTCCAATGTCTGCCATATGTCACGAAAACAAAAATGATCAAATTCAGCATAGGTCGAATCGATGTTTTGTTCTCGGATTAATGAACTTTCAGTTAATGTTTGTACTTTTAAAATTGACACAGTTGTTCTTATCAGGTTCCAATCAGCGGACTAATGCTAAATGTATAAACTGTACGCAGTAAATTTGTCTGAGTAACAACAGCAAAGGTACTCCTAAAAGTTTATGATAAAAGTACCAAAATTATATGACATTTTGTTCTGTTTCAATTCCTTTCTGCTAACCTTGTTTTACTAAAACATTTAAGTCATCGAGTTTTGATCAAGTAAACAAAACATTGACCTCATTAAGTGTTATACATATTATCACCAAGGGCAAATGTCCAAAAAACTGCGAAATTATGACACACACAAACGCGCTAACATAATAAGGCAGTATCAACAGTATTAAAGTTATATACAAAGAGTCTTCGTAGAGACATATCCACATGTGTTAATAAAGGATATTCCAACTAATGTTAGAAAACTCTTAAATGACTCCAATATCCGTGCATCCCGTGTTGATCCCGCCGCGATAAATAGTATATGTTGTGCACAACATTCTTGATGATTCTGGACAACATATATTATGTTAATATTTGTGCAAAGAAAACAATTCATAGAACAGCAGTATAAAAACTTAAAACTTTAGTTTTCCGTAATAGAATTGAACGGTAACGACCATGAATAGTTCAAAATTAGTACCAGTTCAATAAACTAACTTGTTGATGTCTTATGCGACGTATACTACAAAATCATATTTCTTACTTACATCGATCCCTTAACGTCGTCAAGATTGAATGTAATAGGAATACAATTGGAGTGAAGTTAAACTATAAAGAAATGGATTGTAAATTTTCAATAAAAGCAAACAACATATGTATTAAAGAGGTTAGAAAATGGTGGAGTGAGACCGTTGTGTTGTTATTGGCCCTCGTGTTCGGTATATCCCTGGATTTCTTTTATGCTTTTCGATGAAATTAGTTTTATCTGTGAAATAACAACAGTGAACAAATAAGCAGCGAAAATATCAACTTCCAGCACTATTTTTAAAATGCATTGTAGTTACTACCCCTTGACCAAAACAGAATCACTCGTGAAAGTATGTTTTTCTGTGACACTCGTGAAATAAAATACGATCTTACACTGAAATAAACAAATATCCTCTATATTATCTCGGCTCGTTATGCGATACCCTGGCCATTTATCACACTGCGGTCTGGCTTCGCTATGCATTTACCACTTATAAATGATAAAAATGAGTGTAATCCTCTCGTAAACATCTTGCTTTTTCTTCTAATTTTATTTTAACTTGAAGAAACGCGGTCTTCGGTCAGAAGATTTGACCTAAGGTTAAATAATTATCATTCTCTTTTGCCTCTGGATCTCATCAATCAATGTCGTTCAGTTTAATTTTCTGTTCAGACATGAATTGCCATTGACTACCGAAATTGCTTCCTAATCATTATATATGCAAAAAGCTACAGAAACATGCTCAGTAGCAAAAAGTTTAAACATAAACCCGGTTTAGTGGCAATGGGCAACGCCAAAGACATAGAACACAAATTCACAGACAAGAAACATAAAACAGCACACAACTCTACAAACAGCACAGTGCATAAATACTATATATATATACATAATTGGTATGTTTATCAAGAATTGTTAGGTACCGCCTTGAAACGGTCAGTAAAATGTAAATTTACTGGGGGTTGAAACCAGTTTATGTACACAAACCTCACTCTTATCCCAACAATTCTTAATAAAGATAAAACGCAAAAGATAAATCTTATCAAAGTATGCATTAACTTGAGGAAACTTATCAATAAAACAAGTATTAATAATAAACGAAAAGGTTAATCCCAAGTACTTCAATGATTAGAGATCCCAACTCTATCTGCAGACGGAGGGAAACAATTCACAGCACCTAATGCAAATACTTTTCAAAGATACAATGCAGTCATCGTTAGAAACCAAAAACATCACACACAGTCTGCCTTAAAAGGTTTAAAACTGTGTGATCATAGAGTTTCATAATAAAAAGCATCATTGTACTAAAACTGGGAACAAATAAAGAAAAACATTATTAAAAATAAAAGCGACTAGTATATGCTATTCTCTCCTTCCAAATGATTTGAAAACGTAAAATATTTGAAGAAATTTAAGTCACAGCCAAAACACTCGGAGTCAGTCAACACGTGTCCGCCAAAAACGGTTTTAAAGATAACATGAATAAGCAAATTCTTCATAAAAATCAAAGCACTGAAAGTTTAGTTATGAAAGGATGCTATATTTAACGCAATATTTTGTTTCAGGTATTCATCTTCAAAAACAAGAAGGCAAGTGCTCTTCAAAATATTGCCTTTATATCCACGGTTTAAATAAAATCCAAGTAATTCATTAAGTCTATCTGCCCAACTACCTGCTGGAAACATTTAAATTTTACGAATTTTCTTTAAAACATCACCATAAAAATCGGGATGAGCAATACTATAAGCAATGAGCGATTTAAGACTACAATTGTACTTTGATATGAGATTATAATGACCATTAACAAATTTTGAGAAAGTTTTCCTTAATTTGAAATATCGGAAACCCTGTTTTAAAAGTTTTTGCGTCATAAGTTTACTGCGAGAGCTGATTTTTTTTTACATCTGTACATATTCTAGCAAATTGTATTAACTGTGCAATAAAAACACCATACGATGGTGAAATAGAAACATCACCATCTAAAGAAGCGTAATTAATTATTTTAAAATTAAAATCATCACGTTTATCATAAAGATTGATGCTCAATATATCTTCCTTTACTTCTAGTTGCAAATCTAAATAGGATGCTTTTAAAACGGATGTATTAGATTTATTAAGTTGCAATTGTGAAGGGTATATCGAATGAATGTTATCTGTAAACACAGGATTATCTAAACAATATATCTAAACGTGCTATTGAATTTATCAACAAGAGCTAGATCTCCAGACTTAAATAATTTTAACATATAATCACTTTCATAGCAGTATAAAAAGAGGTCTGCAAGTAAAGGTGCATAATTGGCTCCCATTGGAATTCAAATAGTTTGCCTATATAAACATTTACCAAATTCAAGAAAAGAATTATTGAGTACAAAATTTAAAACTTAAATGACATCTGTGCATGTCCAATAAATATGTTTATCTGAGCGATCATTAGTAAAAAAAAGCGTTTTTAACATTAACTGCCATGTAAGTAGTTAATTGCCATTGTCAGCATTACGTTTTGTTGACACATGGGATTGTTACTGTGGTATTCAGCTTTATCTGCCAACTTTGTTTCGTTCTCATCTTATAATTTCTAACTCAATAGCAAACGTTTACTTTCTCCTTCTATCGCATCGTAATCTGAGTCCATAGTCAAGCAGAATTCTGGATTAAATTCCTTTGTGTAAATGTTTTTTTCAAGAAATGTCTTATGACAGCACAATGTTTTTAATTTGAACTAGTGGTTTGTCTGGCTTTGACGGAATTTCCGCTGGTTAAACCTACATGTTTATATACCACAATGCAGGATTTAATTGAGAAATATGCCAGTGTCCACTAACAGTTCTGCTGTACAATCATCATTATATAAGAATTGATTCAAAACGATTTATATTTTTGTCACGCATTGACACTGCGATGTATATGTACTGTTTTGTGTTGTTGTTTTTTCGGTTTTCAGAATATAAAGAGAAAGCACTCATGATAAATGATATGTTTGGTTACATGGATACTTAATATTAAGGAATATACTGTCAAACGCCTTAACCTATTTAGATACCTTTAAAATGATTTTTTTTTTGCATTGAAGTGAATATGATGTTTTTTACATTCTCCGCAAGAATCAAATCCGATTCAAAGAAAGTCTTGCATCATACGATTCAAGCGATAATATATTGATCAGCGTCTAGCAAGGAGAAAAACGGTCTGGTGCATTTTCTAAATTTCATTGCAAATACTTAATTCTACGGCTCAATCGTGTCTGATCGCCTACTCTTTTTTCAAATAGACTCGTCATTTGAGAAGGCAAAGTAATAAACTATTTGTTATTGTCGTTTACATTATCTATGTCGTTCCCTTGAGTGCATTCATGGTTGTTTTCTGAACATAAGTTGTTGGCCATTCATTTTTGTCAATGTAAAGTTATATTGCTATTTTGATACCTCAGTTGGTAATTTTCTTGTTATCAAATGTGTGTTGTATCTTACCTTACCATTTCAAAGTCGATTCTGTTAAAATCTATCTGCAGTTAACACATATCTGTTTCATTCACTTTTCATTTTCATAGTCTTTGAACCCCCTTCATCATTGGTGTCGACGTCAATCTGATCCTGTACCATCTTTGATGCCAAAATTAGCGCTTTATTGGCTTTATAGTGTAATATTAGTTAACTCATCTAAACATTATGATTTACAGTACGATTTCAAGTTTATTCTAGGTATCCGATTTAGCTTATGTGAATGTTTGATGCCTTGTGAGCCCATATTGATTAGAGGTCAGTTGAAAGTGCTTTGTATGAAGACAAAGGAAACGTAAACAATGAATGTAAAATATCACATTTAAGGGCTTTGGCCATAATAGATATAAAAATGTAATCAGATTCAATTTGCAATGAAACAAAGAACAAACAAAACACACTGTTTTACCTTTACTAGCGTGTTTTTGGTCATTTGTTTCACGTATTTGTAATCACTATTCTATTCCCTTTCAAATCACACCAAAATGGTATTAGGTCACCCGGTATAAGTATGTTGGTATGCGGCCAATAAAACAAAAACACAAACATTGAAATGGACATCGTAATACTTTGATTCGACCTTCGAAGGAATGTCTTACGCAAGCGAGCAAAACAACAAACACCTGTTATAAACACAGACACTCATACGTCGGAAATATATTATTTAAATATAACAGAGTCAAATAAAAAATCTCAGACCAGCACCTTTTTAAGAGGGTTTATTGATCCGCTCAAAAATAAGATATTCTCTTGTAGGGCTACGAATAAATATATAAAACGGATCGACCTCCAACAGGTTTCATTCTTGTTCGTGGGGGTTTTCTTAATGCGTTGAAATTATTGTTTATCGATGGTCAATTAATAACAGGTGGAAATAGCTATGTTTCTCTCATATTCAAACGCGCAATACACAAGAAAACATCGAGGTTATTGATAACATCCATTATGCCAAGAGCTAATAACAAGAACGACGAAGTATGCTGGCAGCATCTTCAGTTGCCTGTATAAACAATGTTAGTTTATTTATTTTACATCGATTGAGAAGAAAGTAACTTTAGGTTAAGTTTCTTTTTGCCACGAAGCTAGGCGAGAGTGCGGTCTTGTGTTATGGGCAATACGGAGAACCCGGAAAAAAAGTCATCCGCCCGGCTTTGTGTCCACCAACCAAACTGACATGCGACCAGGTCGGGAATCAAACGTGGCTGGCCTTCATGAAAAACGAGAACACTAACAACTGCACTAACAGGACAACAGTTTAAGCAATATTGTCAAAACGCAAGCTCAAGGCTTAAGCATGACTGTGCCTACTATAAAAATTGAATTGTAATTTACTAAACAAAACAGACAGACAAAACCACCGTTTTTTTCTCTTCTTTTATTTTTTGTTCTTCGAACTGTGTGGGACATCATGTGTTGCGTATCTGGAGACGTATGTTAGGACAAATTACAGTGTTCTTCTGGCCAAAAACTTCTGCTATCATACTTTGGATGGATATTGTGCTTCCAAAGTTCCATTCTTATGGAACAGGTTCATACATGGAGGTGCGATTTGATATGTTAAAATGTGTTCCCTTCACATTTTCACTTTCAATGTCACTGTACCGTTTATTGAATTTACACTAATACCAAGAAACAATCGAAATATGTATGCAATTGAAACTTTAACTAAGGAAGCAACCGAGATGTTTATGTGTGTGGCAATAAGGCGGAGAGTCGAAACAGTATCAAACATTTCATCGGTTTTGTGCGAATAACTCCACGCATAAAGAATAAAGATGCACGAGAGTGCGGTTAATAACACTTCAACTAGTTTTAACGTCCACTGAACTTCTGATTTGCTGACCGGTCCAAGGCTGTTACCTTAACTTTAATTGATACTTATGAGGAAACTTGGATGCATATGTGGTCGTGCAGATATAATACCTGCTTGTCAACGGCAATCTCTAAATAGGAGGAGATTAATATAACAAATAAGATTAATTTGGGCATGATGTCTTAAGTGAACAGCGGTAAATGGGGAGTGAGGAAGGCGGGTTTAGCATTATTGTTTTTATATATTTTGATAAATGATCAAATATATTTTTTAATTGAAATAGAAGTTCAAATTCGTGGTCATTCAATAGAAATTCATTCAACTCGTTTACCACAATAGATTTAATCAAAGTGCTGAAAGCAATGATTGACTAGGGCTTCATTTAGGGGAATGTTGATAACCATGTTCTAAGCATTAAACAAATCGTTTCACATCACAAGGGGTCACTGTTTAATGGGCTAGCTTAAACTTTAGACTAAAACTGCTTGCAAGCTGCAAAGGAAATTTTAAAAGTGTGGGTAGAGGGAGGAGGGGGGGGGGGGCGATGCTAAAGTGTTTAATCAGATAAAGTCATAGTTCTTTTGAAAATCTCAATGTCGTTAAATCAGACCTAAACAAATTAATTTACGTGGTTGGCGTATGTTAACCAAAGTACACATACTTCTTTAATTTGATTAAGTCAGTTTATATCAAAGGTCTGTTATTTGCAGTTTCAGAGAAGATTTTCAATGATGTAATCATATCCTATATAGAAAACCTGTCACCTCTTTTTCAGGGGAGCTTTAAACCACAGGGCCATACTTTGGATAATATTTGTAAAAGACATCAATAAATGCAACAGTTGGCCATTCGTGTATTGTCCTCTGTCTCTGTCCTGATAGCTCACTATCTCAGTAGTTGCAAATGGTTGTAGGTTCATGATTCTCCTGGTCATTGGTCATACAGAAAGATGTTGAATGTAGAATCAAGAAGCTTTCATTTCAGGCACTCCGAATTGAATAGTACTGTAACATTTGGAGTGCCTAGAATCTGTAGGATTCCTAGGCAACATGTATCAGGTGTTGCAGTACATTTACTTTACTACAAATACTTTTACCCGTCCTTGTAAATCTAAAAAAGCCTTAATTTCGCAAAGGTAGTTCATATATTAAACTATAAAAGGTTGCTAAATCAGAGTTTGAATAATTCTAATATCTAGATTTGCCTTTAATTGCAGCAATTTAATGTCCAACTCATGATGTCAATTGAGCTGGTTAAGCAATACTACATTTCCTTGATGTGGGGATTGCTTTATTTACTTGAATAAACAAACAGTTCTTGCGTTGGAAAGTACAATGTCTTGACCTGACTCCATCCAAGCCTTAAATCTTAGATCAACATGTACTTGTTGCTATGTGTTTTATAAATGAGAACTACGAATTATGTTCAATTTAGTGCAACTTATGATATATCATTCCGAATACAAAAACACTAGCATTTTCTTTAAAACCACTGGCATTAATTTCCTATGTTATGATAAAACCATTGCCAAGGTGGTAATTTGAAAACACTAGAAATTTTATCTGGTAAGGGTTTGACATAGTCTTTCTAGACAGCTGGACTTGTTTTGCAGTTACTTTGAACATATTCAAATGCTAAACTGATCAAGACTGTAGCAAAAAACTCACAATACCAAAATGGATTTTAAAGACTTAAGAGATCATACTCATATCACCTATACCATTAGTTTTTATCTACAAACTTAAGTCAACATAAAAATGTTTTACATTAATATTGCAATGAATAAAACATATTGCAATAACATACCAATTAAGCTTAAACATGAGTTTTCAAGATTTTCCAGATAAACAATAAATCATTTTACTTAATAATTTTCTCGATACTTACACAAGCTGGAAAATGGTCTCTTTTTGAAAAATTTACATATTTCATGGCTTTCATCATTCAAACTAACATTTCGTTTGTTATTTCAATATTCAATGGTTTTGTAAACATTCATAAATGATGGTTAAAATTAAGATTCATACTAATCATGCTTACCACGAACACCCGACTGACCAATTAGAATCCAATTTCGGCAGGGCTTATTGGTGGTTCAGTGATATCAACCATGACCTCCCACAATCTGCACTGATCAACAGTATTAAATTCATTGTTTCCATTGTTCTTATTTTCATAAAGTTAGAAAACAACTGCAGTGAATAAAATTTATTCCTTCTCACTGAGAGAGAGTTTAGAATGAACGAAGCCGCCGGTTACATTTAGTGGGATATCAAATCCTACAAATGTATTCATCATTTTATGTAACCGTATTTAGTATAAATGTTAAAGTTTTGAAAGTCTAAAAAAAATCAATTATTGTATATTTTGTGCTTCATTTAATTTCATTCTTTGTTTTTCTTAGTGTTCAATCCCAAGCATACTTGTTCACATTCAAGAGCAAGAAAAGTCTCTAAATTATTATCTGAATAAATTTTTATATTAATGTTAGGTCACATAAAAGATAAACAATGTATTGTGCTTTTTAAAAATAACAGTTTTTCATCTGTTTAAAATTATTTCAAATGCTGTGCATTGAAATTTGATTATGAGTTTAAACTATGACAGGAATAATTCAAGGGAATGGTTTTTTTTGTGATTTCTAGCATTTAAATTGTCTGAATCGCATGAAAATTTATAAATTACGTAAGGTACCGGGTATTCTCAAATTGGTCACACTTTTTGAACTTCCTTCGTTTGTTTCAAATTTAATACAACATTAGCTTCACTTGTTGTTTATTAAAGGGACTTAACACGCAAGCTTATGCATCAGTCAATTGTAACCATGCACCCCCGGTCCAGGGAATAGCGGGGACTTTTACTTTCGGTTCAGCCAACCCAAGCTAAAATCCCCGCCCTGCACGGATGATCTGATGGCAAAGTCCCCACCAAATCCCCCCAGCACCCAAGGGACATTAGGTTAAGCCACATCCGCGCTGTATTTTCCACGAAGACCCGATACTGCGGGGCCACCTGAAAGGTAAAAACACGGCCCATTTCCCCAGTTTACCCCCGGATGTGGGGGCCCTGATTACAATTGACTAGTGCATACTGATCCATAGTAATCCGATATCATGACAAGACGATTTCTGGTCTGACATCGCCAGGTAAGTTATTCTTAAGCATAAAAAAGCCTGGACAGCATTTGAGAAAGACTGTTGTGATGTCAAATCTACATTACTTCACTATGCCACAACATTGGGTGATTACTGATTTTCATTCTTGGCTAGGAAACAAAAAGTGAGCACAAAGCGTCTTCAGAAAAAGAACTTTATGCACCAGTCAAATGTAACCACGCCCGCACACCCGCCTCCTCCAGGTCTGGGGAATACTTTGACTTTCAGTCCAACCAATCCCCTATAAAATCCCTGCCCTACCCTGCGGGAACGAACTGGTGGTAAAATCCCTGCCAAATAACCTCGCACCCCAAGGATCTTAGGTAAGGGTAATTCCCCGCTATATTTTGCGGGAAGACAAAACCACCGCAATCATCAGGCACTGCGAGGACACCTGAAAGGCGAAAACACTGCCCTTTTCCCTTGTATACCCCGAGGGGGTGGTAACAATTGACTGGTGCATGATAAGAGTAGAAATCAAAAGTGAGCAGGCAAATGCCGATGGTTTATCACACAATGTCATTGAACAAAATGTACTTACACTGAGAATGGCTCCAGGACATTTCTATGCACATAGGTAAACACTCATCATATTCATAAGTCAGATGCTGTGCGCATATTCATACATTTGGCTTCATTTAGAATGAAACTTCATAAATAAGTATGCGCATATTTGATATTTCTTTATCTCCATTTTGCAAAATTGAAATCACATGATTTTATCAAACGAACTTGTATTGCTTGAAATTCAACGCGTCAAATTAAACATGCTATCCACGGTAAGATGACAATAAATCCGTTTGATGGTGGTAAGTATTCAATGGCGACTTTATTGATAAATTTCTTCAATATAACACGTATAAAATTCACATCATCAGCATCCGGAAGTAGTGATAACATGTACATGTGTGAATCATTCGGCCGCTCTGATCAGAATAAATGAGTCAATACAGTAGACTGTCACCCGAATTTACTTTTCCTCAAAAACACAAATTATAACGTTATACAGATACGTGGCATATGGTTTTTATTTTACATTAATAGTATTTAAACAATCAATACCAAAAATCATGCTGTATTTAAAAAGTGCTGAGTGCCATGCAATCATTAGTTAAATAATAAACTTATTTGTACTTAAAAAGAAAATGTCACGGAAACATGCAAACTATGTCGAAAAAAAGAACAGCCCTGGTAATAAATTAATACCAACATTCTATACAAAGGATAACAATACTTTTTAAAAAAACAACAACAAATATCCTGGTTGTTTACTACTTAGACCGCACGCTTGATTCGGTTTACGGACCCACAAGACATTTCAAATGCGCGACGGGCACCGTGGTTAGCTGATACTGGTCGCTTTTCGGATAAAAGAGAAAGCGGCTACCAGTCTATCAATAAAGAGCTTTGAACGAAAAATGTCGATGCGTACTTTTCCAATATGTTCATATTCTTATTGCATTTAATCTGACCGTATGCAAGAACATTCATGTAGTTAACCCGATTAACTCACTCGCTACGTACCCATTTCTTGTGCTTCATTAAAAAACATACAATTAGCTTGTCTTGTTAGGAGAACTATTGTTATTGGATGTTTTCATTGCAATCAGTTCTGGTACTACATTGATTATTCAAATTCGCTAACGGCAATCCAATCAAAATACAGCGTATGAATACATTACGTCAGTGAACCCCCAGATGCGGCTTGAAAATGCAGACATCGCGGTTACGGCTATGAACTAGGCCACAAGTGCCCTAGTCCAAAAATGCCATGGCTCTTTTATATCAATTTAAAACAAATTAGTAATTCCCCGTGGAATTACGGATCACTCATGTTACACCATATAGGTCTTTACGTAATTTGATAAATGGCACATTCTTAGTTTTGTGCTTAGATGGCATTCAATTACACGAAATGCTATGCTTGCGAATTTTTGCCATTGTGTAACAAAGTCTACAGGCTGGTGTTATTTCTAGTATTATGATTTGATTGCGAGGCGGTGTTTGCCCCTTAAATTGAGACAAAACAAATATCAGTTATCTATATAGATTCTCATAAATAAAAGAGGCACACGCAATGTCGTGATACCTGCCATTAATCGAATACTCTTAAATATCGGCTATCATTCTGGCACAGGAAATCAAAAACAAAATATAAAATAAGTGTGTAGTAAAATTCCGGAAGAGATCATTCAGAACAGTGTTTGGTTTAAGAATATATACAACTAGTTTGTCTGTGAATATATCAGATAAATTCGACTGATAAGCAGACAAACATGGTTTTCTACATACAACGTTGCAACTTACAGGAAATGCTCAGTATGTTCTTGCCTGCTTTTGTCGATTAAATAAACTAGATTGGCGGCTTGCCTTATCCCATCAAAGGTGTTGTATGGCGACTGGTTTCATCCAAAGAAATGTGTTGAAATACAACACGTATTTCACATGTATATGTCCTGATAAAATGAATAAGGAACGCACGCAAACTGGGTATCAATCGTGTGACAGTTGTCAAATGAAGAATACTTGTCTAGTTAACAAGGCAGAGATAATAGGAAGCAAAGAAACACAATCAAACAGGGGTCACATGCTTGCAGTCTCCTAACACGCAAGCGTTAGGTGTCCGAGAATGCACGTTGTACTGTTGTGTTGTTTTTGTATGATGTATCTGTTTATATAATCATGAATATACAATAGAAACGTGGCTTATAGTGACAATAACATGTTATGATTTTAAAACTAATTGATATAAATTGTTTCTTTACGTATAATCACAGTATTTGTACTAGCCATTAGATAATAACATTCATCTCGAGTAGTATAATCAATAGTGTTTTGCAATGTAACCCTTCTTTAAAACATGATATCAAGGACATATCAATGCAGAAATGGAAAAAAAGCTTCAATATAACATTCGCAGTATGGTCAAGTGCATTGTTATCCGTGTATCTCATAATGTCTACCAGGATTTAATACAAAAAATATGTACAGAGCATGCAAATTTAAACATTTACGAAAATAAGCTACATCTAAAACATAAAGACAGTTAAACTGTTAAATGTATTTTATGTTGAGTATATAATGATAAGTTTCTGTTCGCAAAACATCTGACTCCCAACAATTGTAAATACTGATCATTTGACCTATTAGTATACATAAATAGAAGCACTGTAACATTATGTTTACATATATAAAGTATGTAGTACGTGTACGTATATTGTGTATGTTGTGGTGAACTGTATCCGTTATGATTTGTATAACATATTGACTGAAGACATCTAAGCAAGCATAATAGGATCAGTTTGACAGTTTACAATCTAATCTTCGTATTTGTAATAGCGATAAATCGTGTAATACAATCCGCTTTAAATCCTCATTGTTCAAATTTATTAATACTCGCGATAGCTCCGATAAGATCAGTCAGTCATTTTATGTTTTTGGAGCAAATTGCACACACAGCATGTAACCCGGTTAAAGCTACACTGGTTCGTTAGTTTGCACCAGTGTATAGCACTGCACACGGGACGGCCATTTAACATTCCTCTCGGAAGACTATTTGTACTGTTTTACGATGAAAATAACGCGACAATATGATGGCGTTAACGCGACAGTCCGATGACGATAAATAGTAAGTGCGATGATGATAAAGCGACAATACTATGATGGAATCGTGACAGTACGATGGTGATAGCATGACAGTACGAGGAAAACAAATGCGCCAGTATGTTGATGCTAAAATGACTGTACGATACAACGATAACAAAAACGCGTTATCACGATATTATGATGGTAAAAACGCGACAGTGCGACTGGATACTACATTACGGCAACCAACACGTGTTACTGGTAAACAAAACATGCTGATAAATAAGTTATTATTCGTGTATCTTAGGAAGAGCGCTTTTTGGCTTCATAAAATGTAAACATCCACTAAGAAATATTTATCACGATGACGTGAACCAAACATTATTGATAAAAACACTGAAAACATTATGGAGATAGACCTAAACAAGATCAGTAGCATATCAAGAAGTGAAAACCAACATCGTTTCAAATGTTTTGAACAGTCAGTGATTTAATTCTTCAATATATGTAGTGTACCGTTAATTCACATCGGTTGTCACAAACAATTGCTGAACAAACGCAGCTTACATTAATACAGGACGTAGTGATCAGCAGAAAAAATATCGAGAGGAAGTATATTAAACAGCACGGAAAATACATTTAACAGAGCGGCTAACGTGTTCAACAGCAAGAGAAGCAGATCTAGATTATATTTTTTTAATAACAGAGACAGTCATTTTTTAGAAAAATGCTGATATCGAGCACATTTACGCACGTACCTTCCTAGAAATTACTGTGTTATCATCTGTCAGAACATTGCATTTTAAGGGTATCCTATCTGATAATTGGCATATTAAGGTCAGA
Organism: Mya arenaria; assembly: GCF_026914265.1. Lineage (NCBI taxonomy): Eukaryota > Metazoa > Mollusca > Bivalvia > Myida > Myidae > Mya > Mya arenaria. The sequence goes on along the minus strand of NC_069135.1, from coordinate 11,272,614 downwards.
TTTCCTGATATGCTTCATGAGTATATATTGTAAACGTAGACATTGTTAAAAATGAGTTTCCTTTTAGATTTTTGTTAACAGAGAACTTGTTTAGAAGAATGCCTATATCGAACGAGAGTGTCTTAGACTGGTATTAGTTTTGGCTGCAAGTAGATATCGCCTGAAACGCTCCAATGCACTTAAGAATGGGTGAAGCACGATGATCTTGTGTTAAACAAATATGCACAATGTATAACTGCCTTGTCAGTCTTATTGTACGCAACCCTTCATGATCAACACTGATGAATAGTATAGGGAATATTCAATGTAGAACAAACACTTATAGAACAATATCAACACTAAACGTTCCCTCTGCCATTTTCTCGGTGATTTTGATCATGGTGTAACATTTGTACATTTTGAGTTGCACTCAATGCATTAAACGTTTTATATGATTGCGGGGCAACAGGTTCTACATCTTGTTGCACGTTGACAATTGCTGCGTTTTTATTCACTATGTTTGTCTGAAGCGCTTAACAAATGTGACATTAGTGCTTCCTCGTGTCCTGTTTAAGAGAGATGATTGATGCCAGTTATCGATTTACACAAGTACCGTTCACTAGAGACAACTATAAATACGCCTGCATTATAAATGCGGTTCCCTAAGCATTCCATATAGCGCGTTTAAGTGCCATTGAACAAACCACTTGAGTTGTGTTTAAGACCCACGTTTTCAACGGACATGATTGTTGTTTTAGTTTGATAACCCATGTTTTAGAAGACCAATATTTGATTGACAAAATATTTGAAAGAAAGTTTTGAATTGGCTAATATCACTAAAATCTTGTTTTTGGAGAAATGGACAAAAAAGGCTATGCCATATTTGCCCATTTCTCCCTTTAACTGATAATGTATGTAACGATGTCGCTGAGAGAAATGAAATTTAGATGATCAATATATATTTGATCTACCTTTTATGAATGTTATTTATTTAAAAAGGAGTCTTTTGTTGTTCACAAGCGGGATATGGCGAAAACAAATAGATGGAACCTGTTGTTTACAGCATATCAAAACTTTGGATCTGCGCACAAACATCTTTCCAGTATTCAGTTAATTACTTACAATATCGGTGTAAATCACGCTTTATGGACCGTAGAAATTAAAACAACCCTTTTTTTGACTATAAAAAGGGATGACTTCCGTTAAAAACAGTCCGTGTTTTAAAATTTCCTTTAAGTATCAAGTTTCATGAAAAATCATATTTACATAGTGCTTTTTATTTGGGCTGAAACTAAAATGCTTGCGATATGACATGGTATATCATTTCCGGTCAAATTGCACCATTCATGGTTTTGGAAGTGACAGCCACTCAAACAATGATAAGTGTGGTAATACATATCTAGTGAAGATGATGTGTATACCCCGTGTCGTGCGCCATAGCAAATTATATTCACCGCGACGAAGTCTAGTTGAATGTCGCTTTATGTGTTCCATTATATTTGTTTATGTGTTTGTTTGTTCAAATATAGGTCTCAGTTATCAATGTTGGAGTCCTACTCAAATTCAACAATTGACTTTTGGAATCGTTCTTATACAGGTATGCCGTTTAGTTAAGTAAGGTGCATTTAGTCTTCAAATAAGTTGCACGATTGTAATTCTTGAATGGTTATACCATTTAGATGTACGTATTCGTGCTAGTCGTCTTCACATGATGTTAGAATCATCCATCAGGTTAAAATGATTGGGCTTATTGTCTTCATGTGTTATATTCATATAACAGAGCCTCACCGAGGTATGTTGTAAAGTATGAAAGCAACCAGGTTTGTCATAATAATGATCTCATAGTCCTTAAATCATTAACGTTTAAGAAAACGAAGTATTTGCAGATTTTCATCCTGTTTATTTGTCAGAGCTTTTCAGAATTTGATATCCAGAACAAATGAGTTTTCTAACATGCAGGAAATAATCCCTTCTTTTTAAGATTTGTTTGCGGTTCACAAGGTTAGAACGTTTATGAGCAGTTTAACGTTATGAATGATAGCAATGTGTATGAACAAATTGAGTCTTGCAACAAAGGCAGAAACTGTGTTTCTCCCACCTCAGATAAGTCGATCCAAATATTTAACCATGCTAGAAATTCTTGTCTTGCCCACGAGCATAGAAAAAAACAAGTACCCGTATGGAACTCCCTTAATTGTCATCACATTGTAATTATCACCATGGTTGAAGACTGCCGTCTGTAGCATCATAGAAACATTGTCTTGTAATATTTAGAAAGCTAATTAATTATTTCTCGCATGAAATGTCACCATAAAAGAGTTTTCACGCACCTTTCAAGAAATAATGTTGCACTCTCCTCAAAACTATTCAAAGACCGATTTGACTATAAACATTATCTGAATTACTGCGCGCATATCCATGACAACCACGAATTATCACATATCCATACGCATTTAATTTCACTACGCACAAAAGAGTTCCAGCAAAAAAATACATTTTCACTTAATTTTGTTTATCTGAAGTGGGAGGAAAAGCATCTACCATAGCCGCTCGTGTAAGATACGTTCATCCCAACACTCGCGCAGGGTGTTTTGCGGAAACTCGGTACACCTCGTTTCCGCAAAACACTCTACGCTCGGGTCGGGATGATCTTACACTCTCGGCCATGGAAAATACTTGTGTTCTTGGTTCTAACTGGATTTCCTACCCCAAATAATGGTATGCATCCTAATTACATGACTTTTTCTAATTTAATTTCGAACCTGATTTCCCATATCACATACTCGGATGAATAGAAATGATAATACTATAGCATTCGACCATTATATCCTAAACCAGGTCAATACCAATTTATAGGAAGAACAACAGTTAGAGCTCTACATAAATGAATTATTTAATGAGTTCCTATTGCGGCGTGTAAATAAAAAACCTCAGTGTTTCATAAACTATTTGGTATGATCAAATATAAATATTGATAAACACTATTGGGAAAACAGGAGTGGTAATTGAAATATTTGATATTTGAAATACCAAATTAATATAACATTGTTGTCTGTGTGATTTTTTCTTCCTTACACAGGTATGTAAAACGCGTGGTGTGGAAAGTAAATCATTTGAATGAATAAACACGATTACTGAGTCGCTTTTTCAACTTACAATTAAACGCATGAAGGACAACCATTTAATGCAAACCTGTATTTATCCCTTAACTGACATACAACGATTGGCGTGTGAATATGGTCATGAACAAATGGACAACAAGAAACAATTATATATCTGATATAAAAGGTAAATACCCAATAAAAATAGCAAAAACTGATTTTTTTACTGTTGATCAAATGAAATGGTTATGTTTATTGATTGGAATTGGACAATATGTATTTATCATGAAACAAAGATAAAATCATTATCGTTAGAAATACAACACGTATAGTATTCATTGTTATAGTTTTCAAGTTGATGGTTCCGATGAAGCTTATTTATACAATTCTGTAATAATTGATAAATGGTGGGCCAAGTGTACGGATATGGACATCTAGTCCAGTTCAAATCCCCGGTAGACTAGTGTCTAAGTCAACACGCTTTTAACTAACTGTTCCAAGGCGGGTATCCAATCATTTATAGGTAAAGTTATTCAGGTGCATGTGCGGTCTGTTTGTATTGTTTGTACCTTTGTCATTCTCGATCAGTGCCATTTGGGAAGTTACCTTGTGTGCCTAACAGGTTTTTTTTTTCTTTTTTTCACTACTGGGCTTGTCACTGCAGATTTCACTGTATTTAAGTGCAATAGTGTTTGCTGAAAGAAACATTCTCCTAAGGAAGTGATATGCAGTCCATTGCGCTTTTAGGAAATTATAAATTTTACTCATTCTAATAATTCTTTTCTTAATGAGATAAAAACGTTTTTGAGACTTAAATTTTGATCCTTTCTGAATAAGACTATTTCATGAAAATGCTTAATATGGAGTTAAAACAATATAAACATCCCCGGCAAATAAATAAATCGAGTAGGATCAACAGGTAAAACACAAGCAGGCACAGACATACAACTTATAATCTCACCTAAATAAGTCTTATACGGAAAACCAGGAGGTCAGAATAAATCAAAGGATAAGCTACCTAAGTAATATTATTGTCCCATATTCTTTCACTTGTACCTTTACTTCTGATGTCGCGTTATATCAAGCGACCCGACAACTAAACTTAACTCAGTTATTTATGACTGTATTCATTATTGTTTTGATAGCAATAGTATTGGATAACGTTGTAACTAATTGTTCGTATGCTTATTAGTATTGAAATATCATGCCTTCAACTGATAACTGCCCACATGTATAGAACGATGTAAGTACCGTACAGTAGTTTTGCATGAAGCAGGTATTACATCTGGCGTCTAGCACGCGTAGCGTTCCTATGAGTTTATGAGAAATGCCAACATTAATGAGTGTTTTAACCACAACAAATCTTTGAGTCTTATAGCACAACGATATAAGTCATTTGTAGTTTATCGATAACCTGCCTCGTGAAACAAAACTTCTATTGATGTCGATGTGCATCCTAGTGATCGGTAAAAAACATGGTGAGGATCTCACAGAATATATACATTTTGATATTGGATGTTACCAATCTTTCTGCAATAAATATATATTCTATAAGAATGATAAAATAATCAATATAGATCTAGTGTAGTAAATCTAATGAAAACTATCTCGGGTTAACTACTGAATACTAAACCTGCAGACTTCTAAACAACACTTCATGTATTTGCTTTAGGCAATTCATAAAGCGTACAATATTCGTGTTGTTACCTGGATAATAAGCTCGGAATTATCTGAGGAAGCGGTTAACTGTTGGAGAAAAAAAATGGCGAACTCGGAAGTTCCAAACGTGAAAACGGTTCTACTGTGTGTAGACTTGAGTCCCCAGGCAGAATCGGCATTCAACTGTGAGTATTAACTCTGAGTGTGTTTATATCATTGCAATTGGTAAGCCATTCGCATTATAAGCGTTGTAATTGGACATGCAAATCCTAATAAACTCCTGCTTAAGGCTCTGTGATAATTGAATGAGTAAACTGACAGAATAGACAGCCCTTGTTATTTCGCACAGATAACATATCACGTCTCATGAGTTCATTTTAAAACTTTAGTATTTTCTGCCGAATTCTTGCTGTACTTGCTGTATTTGCAGTACAGTTTATTCATTTCTTTTCATCTTTGACTTTATAGCAAACAACGTAGGCAACACAAATAATATCCTTAAAAGCAATAAAATATGTGGAAATACACTACAATAACAATTTAATATCAATTAATCTTTTAAAAGAGAGAACTGTTTGTTTTATGACAGTCAGTCAGTTGTTTATATCCAATATTTCATGGATACATCAGGCAATAAAACATATCACCCTGGTTATTTGCGCAAGGTAATGTAAGTCTTATTCATTAATAAAATAGTACAAAATGATATCGGTAATAACAAATCTAAAAGCCATTAAAAAGTAAAGTAGTGTTCATGGAAATGCTCTAGCATTTACAGCATGCTGGAAAATGCCTTTGATTTCAAACTTAATAAAGTTTTCATAAGCATTGATTTGTAACGATTCCATTACGTTTCAAAGGAACTTTTATCTAGTAGACTACTCAACATTGATTGCTTCATTTTGAGAACCAAATAATTAGGTTTGGTTATCAAAAGCTGTAGGCTTCCTGAGTTATGCAATCAGCAAGCATCGATATATTCATTATAATGTAGGGCTTGATCATATTTATAATATTAAACTCATTTGACTTAAATGATCAACGCAAAAAATAATTCAAAATTTAAGTCTTAATACATGTTTATTTTATTAGCTATGTGGTCACAACTGTATCAATAAAACACATAAACATATTGCTAAAACGTTTTTATCAGTACACAAATCAGCTTTGTTTTGGTCATTAAAGTCAAATGAGCTAATACATTAAAATTATATACAAATTGAATCAACCTATATTGTGCGCCTTTAACGAAAAAAATATATATTAGTATCAAGTAGTATGTCGATGGGCAAGGACATAGTATGTGCGACATTGCAGCAATTCTGTTGTGTTTTATTACATTTCACTCCTCAATCTAAATAACAGTATATTATTGTAGTCGCAATTATCATGACATTAATACTCGTATTGAGTGTAATACGATGGTCAGTCATGTAGAAATACACACGCGGCACAGAATGAGGTGTTTAAACCGTCACGTAAAGCATGTGTTTGTTGTGCATTAATGAGAATAAGTGCACTTGGAGTGTTTTACAGTGATACAGGAAATATAAGAATGCAATATATCGACATATTTATGACATTTTTGGTATAAAACTTCTAAGAAGTCCCTTTGCGGAAGTCTCAGACAAATGCTTTTTGAAATTCGACACATTCTTGTCCTGATGATGGACACATTGGCTATTGGCTATTTCAATACACAATGTGTTTTTCATCAAAAAACAATTAACTGAAATTAATGCCTATTAATTTGTAATTAGAACATTATTATCCATGTTACGCAGCATGTATAGCCCAACCTGGCTATTTGGGATGTGTACAGCACAAAGCTAAATATGTGCTCAAACATATCGAAGATGTGTATGAATGTCCTTAATATTCCCATAAAATACTCCCTGGAATCCAGTGGCATTTATGTAAAGAGCATTGTATCCGCATAAATTTCCGCATATCGACCGCGGCTTACTTTATTACAGCACGTACTGATAAGCCAAACAAATACATTCTAACAGACAGATATTTAACAGCAAGAAAAGTACATTTAACAGCAGGAAAAGGAGATTTAACTGAAAGGCACTTGTTTTTAACGACAAGAGAAGTAGGTATATATTGTACATCAAGGCTTAAACTGTTGTTAAAGGAAACATTGATTTTGAGTATGCTTTTCTTTTTTGGAAAAAAATACCTTTATCGAGCAAAATAACGCAGTGGGAAGGGAAACTTACCGTTCTTGCATTTACTTATTGGTCATTAAAAGGGGAAGCATTTAAAAATAGGATTAGAATCCCTGACAATTTTGCATATCAATAGAAGTCTCCCTGATAAGATATCATCATGTGCATGGGTTTTGCCCACATTTTGTAAATTGATATTATATATCATCTAATTAATCAAGTGAGCGACAGGTAAAAGCTAATTCAGGAGAAAAGGTTTGGTCATAAAAGCGAATCACAACAGGATGTCAGTAACAATTGACAGTTAATGCCATAATTTGTTTATCAATAAGTTGAACCATCGCAATACGATGACTTTGTACTCTTTTTTAATTGTTCACCATTTATTTCATAGGGACGTTTACATCATATGACCATGTGGCAAAGAACCACTCAAAAACACATATTTTACCACAGTTAAAGTAAAAGCCCTGATTCTACATGATATACCCAGCTGAGTAACGTTTGTAGTATCAGACACATATGAGGTTGTTCAATAAATGTTTACGGGTTTAATGCTAAGATTGTGCGTAATGTCTATGCTCAATGGCTGAAGCAATGCCGGTACTTTTTTCACCGACATTTTCAATGTATCTTTTCATGTTTTAAAGCGAACAGTATAGCAATAGGAATTTCTTAGAACTAAATAAGAACAAGACGTATACCCAACACAGTTGTCCGGGCGGAGACATTGTTCTGGGATACACGAGTTGTTTAATAAAATCGGAAGCTAAACGGCTAGCAGCCCCACGATTAAGACATGGTTTTATCGCGGTAAATAGTTTCAATGACGTTTTAAGTCGCCTCGATTCTTTATTCATTTTCTATTTTGCTCATCGTAGGAGATTCTGTTATTCAGATTATACTAATCATTATGCCTAAAGAGGATTTGGAAAACGCAGATAACATAGTTTGTGTACTAGTCCAGGTTCTCCGGCGCCATTTATGTCATGCATCACCTTTCTCTTGTAAGTTTGTTATTGTTAACGCCATTTTTTAATGCCATCTGAATATTCACGGTGACTCCTGACGTATTTTGTGTTTGTTCGTATGACTGTTACACCTTTTTGAGAAATATTGGGACTTTCACAAACTGGTTTAAACAGCCAATGATGTATTAATTAGTCTTTACTGACAATATCGTGGCTGTTAACCAAACATTAGGATCTCGTTTAATGTTTGTTTGTCTTCGTTTCTGGATTATAAATTACTATAAAAATGCAAACTAGTGTCTGATAGTATTATACACGTCCGTTGCCAGTTAAAGTCATTTGAACGGCGAGTTCGAACACAATTTAACATTTTTACAATAAAAGTCACGATCAATCAATTAAACAAAACTGCCATATCAATTGCCATTGCGGTGTAAAAGGTCCATTATTATGTTGAAGATTAACGTCGACAAACTGTGCGTTATTATGCACTGGTTTGGTATTACCACTTGACGAATGTGACAATAGTTTATTGTCGGGTCCTGTTTAAAACAGATGATTGATGCAAGTTGACTTAAACACAAGTACGGGTTAACTAGATACAAATCTAAGCACGCATGTATCACAAGCTCGGTTCCCTAAGCATTCCCTCTTATTAGGTACTGTTAGCACTTATTGGCAAAGACTCTGGAAGAAATGTCCTTGACCTATACTTCGATACACAAAACACAAAACAAAATAAAAGTCTTAGCGTTATAAGGCGGAATACTTTGTGTTTTCCGTGTTTTAGTATATGTTTAAGTATCAATCTTTCTATAAATCTTCCTTTTACATTATGCAATACTCATAACGCCTGAAACTTCAATGCTCACAGTATGGCGTCACTGGCGTTAACATTCCATTTCCGGTCATTTGTTTTCCCATAGAATATAATAACAATGACATCACCTGTAACCCATTTGTGGTTTGTTTACAATTACATCAATTTTTGCCAGTCACCTTCTATAGTTTTACAAGTGAAATTATACCAAAGATTTTTTAAAGGCTTAGTTTAAGCCTTCTATTAGTGACCCCCACCCAAGTCTGTGTATTGTACATAACCTCTGTGTATTGATCTTAATCTACTTGCCTTGATCCCTCTTATCAGATCTCCGATCTGAGTATCCTACTGTGCAGTTTGGGAGGTTTTATTATTGAAATGGACCCTAAATGGCCCTGAGCCAATAAACGAATACACAGGAAATTGGCCCCTACTGTGACACCAGTGCTATTAGCAGAAGATGCACAGCAGGGGATTATCATGCCAAACATTCCTTAAACTTGGCCTTTAACTGATGATAAGCCCTATAACTCATTTTGTGGTACATCAAATCTGTACGTTAATCAATAATCATTGCGGAGTGCTACTAGTCGCTTAAATATAATAATCTTTCTTACTATTAAGTAAATAATTATGTTGTATGTTATTTAGTCATTAAAGGAATTGTACAGTTGCGGCACTCAATGTTAATTTATTATTAGCCAGTGGTAACAAAGGGTTGTATTATACAAAGTTCGATGGAACCTTCGCAGGAAATATCGTATTAAAACAGTTGTGTTTATCATAACTACGTCGATTGCTGCAGAAGCATAGTTATAGCAATGTCTATGGAAGTCAACTGTCTTTAATAATGCAACTGAAGATATAATCATAGATGATGGAAACTCACTATGCTATTGTAATGGGAGAAATAAGCTCGTCGTACATACACATATAAACGTCAAATAACACAAAAGCGAAATTAGTCTGTTTACTGGTGATAATATTTTAAAGTGTATTGATTAAGTAAGACAAAACGTTCACTATAAAGCAAATAGAATATTATAAGGGTATGAAATAAAAAATAACATTAAAGATGTTATTCATTTTTGCAGTGTTTTAGAGGGCCAACTTGTTCTGTTTCCAGGGCTTTTAACGAAAACATTATATCCAAGTAAGAAATCCAAGCATCTTCAAAAGTAGTGAAACTCAGTCCATGGAGGTTTAGAATGACGTAGGTTTTACTCATTATACATGTCCTGTTTTTAATGAGAATGACGACTATGATTATTATTTCGATAATCATTATCTTGGATGGCGGGAAATACAGATATGTTGAAGAATGGGACAAATCAAAAATGCTTCTTTTTAAATCATACACTCTAAATGTACACTCGTTTGTTATTGAAATGCCGTGTCTGTTATTGCTACCTTTTTTACACGGATATAACTATAGATGTATACAATGTTTTTGTATAATGCAGGTATTTAAACTGTATTTATATTCGCGTAGTGAGTTTATGAGTTACAAGAGCGCAAATGATTTTTTAATCCACAGCCAAACTCAGGGGCTTCAGGAAAAATGATACTAGTCCAATAATATCGATATCCTTGCTGTTGAAACAAATCACATCTCTGCAGATGAGTGCATTCCAGTGTTGAGCTGATTTTTTTAGAATCTTATATCAATCTATACGTTGTGATAGTGGATGCTTGTTCTGTCAGAAAGGTCGGAATAATTGAAAATGTTTATATTTTATTAAGCTGTCAGCGAGTCGGTTCAACACTGGTCAAGTGTGTATCATTTGGGAAAGTGCGTAAGACTCAGGAAAATAACGAAGTCTAGAGAACTGGATACAGAACTTTGACGTTCATTTTCAGAATACGAGACTAAAGCGAACATTACTAGTTTACGTCTCTGGATTGGATTTCCCTGAGGAAATAATTAATAGGAGAACTGTGAGAGCAAAGAAATGGCGAACACAGAAGTAACCAACGTGAAAAGGGTTCTGCTGTGTGTAGACATGAGTCCCCAGGCAGAATGGGCATTCAGCTGTGAGTATTAGTACTGTGTTTTTATATCATTGCCACCAAGCAAAACTCGGAAGACATTATTATTTATCGTACAGTCGTAATGAAAACAGATCTTAATTGGCGAAACAACTCCTTATCAATTCCGTATGAAGACATTGATATAATTCGAAAAAGAAACTGATTTTATGGATGAGACAGAACTTTCAATAAGACGCAGTTCATGTAGCCCGTCTATTGAGTGCATTGTAGCTTTTGCAGCCTTTTTTACCAATTTTCCGCAGTTATTCGTGAAGTCAGTTTACTCATTCCCTAACATGTAGTTTTTGACTTGACGGTTAATTGTGTTTGCATCTTAAAGGGGCTAGACGCCAGATGGTCCCCAGATCGGCTAAGCAGCCGAGAATGGTCAATACGAGCAAGTATGAGGTCGATAATTCATGCCTGAAATAATATATGTCGTTGTCTCAGCTGAGTTTACTCATAATCGTTTCCCTGTTCATTTTGTGTATATCTAGCATATGAAAGACACGTGATTGGAACAAATACATATAATGACGCTGTTTTTAAATTTAACGGTATTTACGTTGTAGATAGACCAAGCAAACTTCGAATTGGGAAAATACTCAAAAACTGCGAAGGATGCGTGTGTCGTAGGCGATGTGATACATCAGTAAGTTAGATTCAATGCGGTGTCTGCAACAATATCAATAATACGTCTGTTTTTGACAATTTCCTTCTCAGTCTTGCAATTGTATCACCTTTAGAATATGTTCCTTTTAAGAACAAACACATTATATATCTGAAAGTAATAAGATCTTTTAGCTACAATAACCAATTAATATATATCAAGCTCTTTATTTTTGACATCTTTGCGGATTACCTTGCCGATATTTTTTGTTCTCCTTTTTTATTGATTTTGAAATGAAATTACAAGAAACCCTGTACGTCGGTATTACAATTGGCCATGCTTCAATTTATTTGTTGCATTTTGCCGACGATGCGGCTATTGTATCAGAGACTAAGGTAGAATTGCAGAATTCTCTAAATAGTTAACATTCCTTTTGTCGCATATGGAATCTCACTGTTAACATAGATAACACTAGAGTTATAGTTCTCATAAAGGTAGGAAGACTGGGGATTTATGATAAATGGTTTTATGATAACAAGAAAGTGGAAATTGTTAGAGTTTTCAATTATCAAGGAGTTGTATTTACTAGTGGTGGTTCATTTATGCAAGCTACAAAACCTCCAGCTGGAAAGGAGTTGAGATCTTTTCACTCTTTGGTGGCGCTGGTTCGTAACTTCAAAGTTCCAATAAATATAATGTGTAATATTTTTGACGCATATTTTATCAGGTCTTAACTACGGCTCCGAAGTCTGGGTTTAAATTCGGAGGTAGTTAAACGAGTCCACAAGAAGTTCTGTAAATGGGTGTTGAATGTGAAGCAGTCTACCAATACGCTTACAATCCTTGATAAACTTACCTAGTTTTTATATAGTATATATATAGTGTATAGAAATATGTTATCTAAATTATGCTTATCATCCAATAAACTAATTATAGAGGTAGGTCAACAAACAAATGTTTCTCGGAATAAAAGACAATATACAATCTGTAATTTTAATGATATTTATGACGAGTATCGTTTCGCCCTTAAATGTCCAGTATATGCAGATCTTAGACGTGAATATATTCTTAAGTATAATTACACTTACACTAGTGTGATGAAATATATTGTTGAAATGCAAAGTAATAACCAAGTCTTCCTAAGGAAGTTAGCGATTTACTATGATACTTCCTTCAAGTTACGTGATTCAGTTATGTATTATAATTATTTATGAAGATTTCCCTCCTTCTTTTTCTCTTTTCGCTTGTAGAAACGACTGTTATACATGTTGTTTTGTTTATTGTATAATAAACTGTAGTGATCAAACATAAATGTGTAGTTCTTGAATACATACCGATAGTATTGTGTTGCATAAATCAATATTATTCTTACACAGTTAGCCACAAAATGTGCATCTAACGCTCAGTATGAACCTTGTGGTTGTAATAATTGATTTTAAATCAGTAAATATATATAGCAATGCATATCTATACATAATCAAAGTCATATGTAACTAAACCTTAATAGTAACAACATTCTTGTTATATTATACACATTCTCACAATATTTATGTTAATATTTAAGACATCTATTAATATAACTTAAATATATTATTGGGACATGTCTGTTTTGTTTCTTTATGTATTGTTGTGATGATGAGCTTTTTATACTTTTAGTCGAATAATATTTCTGTTCAGTTCTGTATAAATTGTTGACTGCTTGGCTCGTCTCTGTTGTGTCCATTGTTGACTGCTTGGCTCGTCTCTGTTGTGTCCATTGTTGACTGCTTGGCTCGTCTCTGTTGTGTCCATTGTTGACTGCTTGGCTCGTCTCTGTTGTGTCCATTGTTGACTGCTTGGCTCATCTCTGTTCTGTCCATTGCAGTATTGGATGTATGAGAAGAAATGCCATAACGCAATTAAATCAATGAACTTAACGTTAATGATGAAAAATATATAAGTATAAGGTTCTTTGGTTGTCACGCAGATCAGGTGTTCGACACAACAACCAAGGATTCAGTATACTTACCGTTGTACTTCACCGTTCTCACTGGTCGTTTACTAGCTTGTCTATATGTGGTCTTGATTATCATGACATAAGAAGCTTGATGTATTCTAATAAGACATATTGTAATGAAAAACTAATTCATAACAAAATACAAATGAAACAAAAAATGAGGTGTTGAAACTGTCTCATAGAGCAGATTTAGAATTTGCCTTTATCAAGAAAAAAATCTCTTCGAGTTTTGTTAAGTGATAAGGCAAATATTAGATTTCAATAATAGTATTAATTATAGATTTTAAAACGCAAGAAGTTGTTTTCCTTGTTACGCAGGTATGTATTGCGGACATTTGATATACTAAATGACTGTTTAATGTTTCAAAAACTCAAAGCTGAATACATGCTTGAATAATTTAAAAATCAAATTGCATTTTCTACGCTAGATTGTTTATATTCCTAATTAGCCAAGAACCTTCAACAATGTTTTGTCAAGAAACAAAATCGTAATTTGAAGGGATATTAATGAGTTGTAAGGCTTAATGAAGTGCAAGCATTCTCTGGGAATTGTTGATCACTATGACGAGAACTAAATTTTATCAATATGGTTTAACACTAAGGTCGGACGATGAATTAGTTAGCACGTGCATTTAAGCTCCAAATTAAGTTATCACACATTTAAAAAATGAAAAACGGTCTTATCATTTACTACTTAATCGACCAAACTATAAACCAATCAAAACTGTTTATTTCCTTTATTTTTTCTTCCTCGTCGTCCATTAAACACAATATTTAATTGGTCTTTGTCTTCACATCTAGATCAAAATTGAGATCAAAGAGCTATAGTCGACAAACAAATCCTGATGATCACTGCACTTGGTGCAGCAATGTTCAACACGTTAATATCGCCTTAATTTCTCCACGTCTTCATAGATGTGTGAATCATAATCAACTCCTCCTTAACTTACATGTACAACTTGGTATTATTTTTATTGTACGCATAATTTCCTGATCAGAATTGATAAATAGCGTGGATGATTTTAAAACCGACTTATACTATTATAGAACCATGCAAACTAATTTCGGATGTTGTTTAACACGTTACGCTAAATTAAGATCATTCGGACAAAACTGAAATGATCATATCTAGGCAACAGGGTGTTAATCATGTGATAGAGTCACGTAGACACCTGATGCGTTATAATTCACTAGTTTGGTCCTTAATATGAATGATGAATGTGTCATAAGTATCAACAGAGATGAATGATACAAGTAATCGATTGACGCAAGTACCATTCACTAGATACACCTATAGGAAACGCACATCTACGTAAGGTTGAACGGCCTAAACTGTCTATTATGTCAGAGAAAGAACATATCAAGGCACGCAGTGCCGAGGCTGTTTTTTCGCTGACATAATGGACAGTTTAAGACGTTTCACTTGCTTAAGACATGTTAACAACGAGGTCCAAACATGAGTTTTATGGCGCTGTTCTTAAGTTATTGGACACTGTCACACCATTGAAAATATACTAATCATGTGAATCGCTTAGGCAAATCAAAATATTTTTGCGCTTATGTAGATATAAATTTTAGATAATTATTTTGGTTATTAATTACAATAATCATCTTTAAATTCAGACTTCTACGGATATATAACAATTGAAAATGTGCCATCATTGCACATTATTCGCTTAATACGGAAAATTTAAGGTTTTTCTTCTTTTTAGGGAACATACAACAAATGCACATTTTCGTTTTCCCTAACGGCTACGCAAACTCAGTCACATCTTGATTGGTCTTTGAGTAGTTACAAAGCTGACAATATTTAACAACCGGTGCAAACGAAACTTCTCACATGAACAAAACAATTCCTATTCCATAATAATGCAGCGTTTTTAAAGACTCCCAAACAAAAAGAATACAGTTTTTTTTTAAAAAATCCCAAATAAAATCTTTAATTTTACTGTGTTCGTATTTGTATACAATGTGAAGGTGTTGAATGAACAGGCGTAGGACGATCGTCATTACTCGCCGAGAGGCGTATCTGATTTACATTATTCTGCAATTCCTCGCAGCCTCGCTCTAGGATTGACCTTACCTTATATTAAACTTTTGATAAATATTTCCGAAAAAGCAAATAACAACCCACAAGAACTTCTAAAAATATGATTAAAATACCTAAATTATACGGCTTTTTACCCGTCTTAATTCCTTTTTGCTTACACTGTTTGTACTTAAAGAATCAATTAATCTAGTGCTTATCACGTTAACAAAACCTTGACATTATGAAGTGCGATGTATATTATCATCTAGGTGAAATGCCCCAAATACCTGCGAAATTATGATATTCACAAACGCTCTAACATGATATTTTTGATGATGCTGGACGACGTATATAATGCTGACAACTAGCGCAAATAAAACAAATCAAAGTATGGTAGTATGAAAACCCAAACATGAAGTTTCTCTCAAATGGAATTAACGTTATCGATCATGAATGGTTTACCCATGTCATAGTCGCCAAATACTTTGTGTCGAAGTGAATATTGGCGTGTCGTACTGAATAACGTCACGCAATCGACAGAGGCCGTTATGTTGGCGATGTTTTAATAATGCGACAAATGTCCGAATACGGTCAAGTGGACACATGCTTGTATTGTTATAAGCAATGAGGTCGCTGCATCTAGCTATTTCAAGGATTTTTTAAAATGCAGGGTGTTAACGTCGGGGACGTATCTTTGCAATATATCGGAAGAAGACTAATGCAAACAAATGATTCCTTTTGATGGACATATTTTTTAATTTCATATAAATGTATATGTATGGACTGAACATTTGTCTTTGTAATGCTCATTCAATCCTTCGTCTTTGACAACTGTGTTGCTATCCATGTAAACAGTGGAATTTAGACACTTTTTGTTTCTATTATCAACATGGTATAGGGATACTCATGTTAAATATATTCAAACATAAATTTGTAAGGAAAACTAAGACAAAGATGAAAAGGAGGGAATTTCATTTTAGTCCGAAACATAAACTTATGCAGAAAGACGAGACCTTTTATGACTCTATATAATCTGATTCGTTTGGTGTTAAATTCGCAACTTAAGAACATAAATGAATTATAGAATCTACTGTCTTGAAGTATTCCGTTAGAAGCACAAATAAAATTCCTTATTGTATGCCATAGTTTTTTTACCATAGACCATTTTATAATATGTGTCCTCAGTAAGTTTAATGTGATTCTATTTTAGTATCGTGCTTTTTTTGCAACCGTCGCAGACTACATTAGCTCTAATTATGAAATAATGCGTTTATAATCATCATGATGTTGACGTTCAATTAAGATTTACAGCTTTGGGAATAATTTCAATTCAGAGTTCTTCTCTATTACGACTTCGTTTTGCAATTAAAGCAAGAGAAAGGATGTATCTGCTTTCCCATTGATTGAATGTATAGTATTGGGTAGTTACTCTTATTATTCTATACAAAACATATGTGTATATGTCTAGCTACATACAGCTGCCGACCAATATCAATGATTCAGAATGTAACCTCTAGTTCAAACGCTATGGACCAGGATATTGCTTGTCATTTAAATATTCGAGTCAATCAGACCATGTTCCTATAGATATTTGTAATGTGACATAATTCATTTTACTCAAAATGTGTTGTGTTATGTTGTGAAAACAACAAATTACAACGCAGTGTTTCAATTTTCCTTACATTCGTATTGGTTGCTATTAGCAAGGGCTTTTGAGAGGTCTTTCATTTGCGTGTTAGTGATTGAACCAATCGGTCAAAATCAAAGTCATCGATTCGCGGAAGAAAACGCCGCAAAACTGCCTAACACTTAATTTGTCAATTTGCCTGTTGTCCAATCCAAACTATTTAAGATCTGGTAAAAAAACAGAACACCTTTTCACAATGCCAGTTGAACCGTTTGTAAATCCAGGAGATTGGCCTTTTTGCACATTTAAACTTGTTGTTGCAGATAACATACCTGTATACACATTTTACAATAAATAAATAACTGCTGCCTGGCTTGAGTATAGTGAATCTCCCTGCAAAACTTAATAGTGTCTATACCTGACAGCTTAGTCGCGATATATGGATGACAGGGAAGCTATTGATAATTATAATTATGATAGAAATGTTATGTTATGTTTAGTTCCTTATTATTACAAAAGTGTACCGTACGTAAAAAGAATCAATAAGATATGCAGCTGATTGCCAGTCCCTAAAACTATACACTTGTGTTTTATGGGCATTGGTATTAGTTTATACTCATTTACTTTCATGCACAATTTTACTATTTCTAAATCACATATGCTCCTCTCCGTCTTCTCCTGCATGTTCACTATACTCTGCACAGTTGTTCCACCAGTTGTGTTCACTAAATTGCTTTTCTAGTCGATGGAACAATTTCACATTTGACTTCCGCTTAATGTGTCCATGTGTCTTCAAAATCAATCAGAAGTATTGCATTTACTGTGGTCGCTGCATGACTTTAATTGAAGAAGTTATTTACAATATTGGTCGGTTTCCTGTCAGTCCAGCTGTTCATTTCCTTTGATGGACATGTTCTGCTTTTCATGCACTAATGTTTTAACCTTTAATATACAGTGTTGTTCTAGTTGACAAGCGTTTACAAAGGTGCTCGGGTGGTAACCCAAATGTCAAATAGAAAAAGCCAGGATTTAGTCCACAAAGAATTGGTGGCTAAACGAATAAGCAACAGAATGGTGTTTGTCTCAATTTAATTTGAGAGTAAGTTGATTCACCGTCAAGCTTGAACGTGATAGGTAATACAGTTGTAGTGGAGATAAACGATATACATATAAATTGTAAAAGGACAAAACAACAATGTCTTAAAGAGGTTAAAACATGCCATTGACTATGGAAATTGCTTCCTAATTAAATTGCCATTGTCAACATTACGTTTTGACACATGGGATTGTTACTGTGGTGTTCAGCTTTTTCTTATTAGCCAACTTTGTTTCGTTCTCATTTTCTAATTTCCAACTCAATGTTAAACGTTTCCTTTCGCCTTTTACTGCAAAGTAATCCGTTTCTGTAGTCAAGCAGAATTCTTGATTAAATTTCCTTTGTGTAAATGTCCAGATATAGCAAGAAAGCTAGAAAACTATATGTCTTTATTTTTTACTGGTTGTTTGCTTGGCATTGACTGAATTTCCACTGGTACGAACCAACAGTTCAGGGTCCGTACAGTTTTGGGTGCGTATCACAGAAGCATTCAAGAAATGTTAAAATAGTTTAACTTAAGTGTAACATTTTGAATTGTTATATTTCTTTTAAAAATTAATTGTTAAAAATTGAAGTTTTCACATTTTAATTGCAGAATATACACTAAGCATAGCAATGTCTTCCATTGAAATAAAACAGTTGTTGATTTTAAGGAAGCGGTAAGATTTTAACTTTAAAAGATGCTTCTGTGATATGGGCCCTGCTGTACCTTCATCTCTATATATGAACTGATTTTTAAATAATTTAGATTTTTGTTACACCTTGCTATTTTTACATGAAGTGTTTTGTGTTTCGGTTTTTCAAAGAACAATGAGATGGAACCAATAATAAATAATGTATTTGGTAACATGAATACTCAACATTAGGAAACATACTGTAAAACCCGTTAAACTATTTTGATACCTTTAACATCTAATTGCTTTTGTCATTGCCTTGACAATGATATTCTTTACATTCTCCGCAAGTATCCAATTCAAAATAAGACTTGCATCAGACGTTCAAGCGTCAATATATTGATCAGCGTCTAGCATGGGGATAAATGGTCTGGTGCGTTTTCTAAATTTAATTGTAAATACTTAATTCTACGGCTCTGCTCGCCAACTCTTTTTACACAAAGACTCGTCATTTGAGAAGGCAAAGTAATAAAATATTTATCATTGTCAGTATTTATTTTGTTCCTTTTATTGCAATCATGTTTTCTTTCTGAAAATAAGTTGATGGTCATTAATCTTTGTCAATATAAAGTTTTATTGCTACATTTGATACCTCAATGGAAATTGTCTTGTTAGCCAATGTATGTTATATCTTACCTTCACATTTCTTGATTCTATTAATATCTGACAGCAAGGTAACACTGTGTTTGAACTTTTTTGTTGATACACATTTAATTTTCCAAGTACTTCAACTACCGTTTACGTCAGTATCAATCTGATCCTGTACAATCTCTGATGATAAAAATAGTTGTGAATTGGCGTTTTAATTTATATTACTTAACTCATCAATACATAATAAAATAAAGTAAGGTTTCTATTCTAGTCTTGGTATCAGATGTACAATCATATGAATTTTGGATGTCCTGTGACCCCATTTTAATGAGGCGTCATTTGCAAGGGTTTTGTATGAAGACAAAGAAGAGTAAACAATGAACCAAAAATATCACATATAAGGTGTTTGGCCATCAAAGATTTAAAAAGGTATTAGGGTTCGATTTAAATAAATAAAACACTGTTATAACACCTATACTCATACGTCGGATAATAAATATACTTGTAGTATAAATATATTACACAGTCAAATATAATGAACTCAGATCAGCACCTTTGTCTGAGTTTTTTTTGTTTTGCTCAAAAATAAGATATTGTCTGCGCAACTCCCAAAATATTTTCTTGTAGGGTAAGATATAAATATTTAAAACAGACTAAGCTCAAAAGTTTTATTCTGATTCATGGGTGTTTTCTTAATTCTATGAAATTATTTTTTACCGACAGGCAATAAATAACAAATGGAGATAACTATGTTTCTCTCATGTTCAAACGCTAAAAACACAAGTAAATATCCAGGTTATTGAGAGTTTATTACAAAAACAACGAAGTATGCTGATAGCATCTTCAGGTGCTAACGAGCGTGTTCAAGCAATGTTAGTTCATTTATTTTACATCGATTGAGAAGAAAGTTATATTAGTGTATACTAAGTTATTCTCTTTGACACGATGTTTCGGGTGAGTGTGGTCTTGTCTTATCGGGAAAACGGAGAGCCTTGAGAAAAACACTTGCTCGACTTGGAGTCCACGAACCAAACTCATATGCTCCCTGGCCGAGAATCGAAACTGGGTCACTTCGGTGAGAACGAGTGCACTAACCACTGCGCTAACCGAAAAATCGTATCAGCAATGTTGGCAACAAATAAATGCAAAATCAATCATGGCTTTACCTACTGTGAAATTTGAATGTGTTGTAATTTACTTAAAAGCCAGACAAACAAAAGCATCTCCGTTCTATTTTGCTATTTCTGTTTCTTTTTCTTTCTTTTTTTGTTCACCGAAAATGGCAATTTCTGTGAGAGACTTTTTGTGTTGCGTATCTAGAGGTGTGTTTCAAGACGAATAATTAGGAGTGTTAGTCAATGTTCGGAATATTGCAATGAACGATTCTCCAAGTAAACAAATCGAATACAAATTTCGTACAATGAAAAGCAGACTAGATGTTAAATCAGTATAATTACATGGTAAGGTGTGTTTTTTATATAGTCGGCATCGTTAAAACATCGCCCATCTTACCAAGCTGCATGTCAAAGATGCACTCACACATGTGTAGCGATGTGTTTTGTTGAAATAAGTTGCAATGTTGTATCCAGCCAAGACTTCTGTTAATATATTAGATGCAAAATGAGCTTACAGAGTTCTATTCATACATAATAGGTTTCAAGTCAAGTCAAGTCAACAATTTATTGCGTGATTAAAGGCCACTGGCCCAAAATACATAACATACAAGGGTTGTTCGATTTGAAACGAATGTTTAGAACATGTGATTGGTGTATTTTTTTTTACAATCGTTTTAAAATAAACATTCGCTTTCGCTTAAAATACGTTTAATGGATAGTTTGTAATTTATGTCTGGAATGTGAAGTCATTATTTAAATGATTCGTAAGATGTTAGTAAATGAAATATTTGTTTTCTTTGGTTTAGTTAAAATAAAATGTGTTCCTTTCACATTTTCGATGTGACGCTGTATGGAATGGACAGTCATTATACAAAAAGCAATCGAACTATTTATGGAATTGACACTCGTATCAAGGAAGCAATCGAAACATTTATGAAATTGACACTTTAACCAAGAAAGCAATTGAAACATTTTTGGAATTGACACTTTAACCAAGGAAGCAATCGAAACATTTATGAAATTGACACTTTAACCAAGGAAGCAATCGAAACATTTATGGAATTGACACTTTAACCAAGGAAGCAATCGAAACATTTATGGAATTGACACTTTAACCAAGGAAGCAATCGAAACATTTATGGAATTGACACTTTAACCAAGGAAGCAATCGAAACATTTATGGAATTGACACTTTAACCAAGGAAGCAATCGAAACATTTATGAAATTGACACTTTAACCAAGGAAGCAATCGAAACATTTATGGAATTGACACTTAAACCAAGGAAGCAATCGAAACATTTTTGGAATTGACACTTTAACCAAGGAAGCAATCGAAACATTTATGGAATTGACACTTGAACCAAGGAAGCAATCGACGTATTTATGGAATTGACACTTAAACCATTTAGCAATCAAAACATTTATGGAATTGACACTTGAACAATGAAGCAATTGAATCATTTATGGTATTGGCACTTAAACGAAGGAAGCAACTGGAACATGTTTTTATTGGCAATCAGGCGGAGAGTCAAAACAAGATCGAACATTTCAAAATAAGCCGATGTAAAACAGGAACTATTTGAAAAATGAAAATATTTCAGTCTAATTCCGAGAAAAGATTTGCTATTTTGATTTCCAGTCTCTCGTTACTTTTCACGGCTAATGCCATTTAAAACCAATTTGTTATGTCTCATGTTTCAAACTGTCAGACTTCATGCCTATCAAATCATTTATCAGCTGTGTATTCATCCATAAAATCGTGCGTCAAAATAAACCAAAACGAACATACAACGTATATAACTTCAAATATAGGGGTTAAACAAGGGGATCCTGCAAGTAGCATTTTGTGTTTATTTTTCCTCAATGATATAATAGATAGCATAAATGTAGAAAATGAAAACATCATAACATTAGACCAAACAAAATTATTTATGTTACTCTTTGCCGATGATGCAGTGGTATTCGCCCACTCTCATCAATCGTTACAGAACATACTTACACAAATACAGGATTACTGTGATATGTGGGGATTAAAACTGAATACAAGCAAAACTAAAGTAATGATTTTCGAAAAAGGACGACAAACAACACATGATTTTGTCATAAACAACCAACCCATAGAAATCGTACAGTCTTTTAAGTATCTTGGAGTTCACCTTTTCAAAAATAATAATTGGTACAGAACACAGAAAAGAATAGCACAGCACTCATCACACTCTTTGCACAATCTATTTATAATTTATAATCAAACGGATTTACCAATTTCAGAAAAAATAAAATTGTTCAACACATTAGTTGCACCAATACTAAACTATGGCGCAGAGATAATTGGATATCACGAATGTAAAGACATCAAACTAATCCATAACAAATACTGCAGAAAACTTCTATGTGTAAAAAAATCAACACATATAGACGCACTAAATGGAGAACTTGGGATTCTCCCAATGGAAATACAAAGGAAAATCATTCTAATTAAATACTGGTCGAAATTACTAAACAGTAACCCAAACTCTTTATTATTCAAATCGTATAGTATGCTTAAAAATACAGTGGACGATGGATCAATTAATAAAGCCAACTGGGCATTTCATATAAAAAGCATTCTACAAAAATGCGGAATGAATGACTTATGGGTGAACCAAGCCAGAACTCAAATTAACACCACATTAATTATTCAAAGAATAACAGATATCTATAAACAGTCATGGTACTCAAGAATAAACAACTCAAGTAAACTTGAAACATACTGTCTATTTAAACACGAATTTGTACTTGAAAATTATCTAGACCGAATTATATGTAAAAAGTACCGAATAGCATTAACCAAATTTAGAACCAGTTCTCACACACTACAAATAGAAACGGGGAGATATAACAATATACCAAGAACACAGATAATTTGTACAAACTGCAGTCAAAACCAAGTAGAATCAGAATACCATTTTCTTTTAGTATGTCCAAAATTTAGGGATGTACGTAAACAATTCTTTAAACCATACTATTGCCACTGGCCTAATATACACAAGTTTACAAAATTATTATGCGAAGAAACCATTAACACAACCATCAATATGGCAAAATATATATACCATGCAAATAACCTAAGAACTTAAAATAAATAACATCATTATTCAATCTCACCAGTTGGACAGTCTACATATGAATAATACCATACAACATATTGCAACTTACCATACATTGCTGCAACTAATTCGCTATATATTCACGGTTGGAATGTCATTCACAAATGTATAATACTTTTCATTCATAGAAAGTTGGTTGTAGTACCACATAGCACGTGGGTGTCAAGTCATTGAGTACTTACAAAAACACGAGTTAGCTCAAGATATTCACGACTGGATAAATACTACTACATCTAACTTCTGTTAAACAAACACCCGGACTTTGGTAAATTAATTTTTGTTCCATCAAATTGTTAAAAACAAAATGTTCTATTTAAGCATTCTAGATTTACCTTTAATTGCAAAATAATTTACTACTACTGACTAACAATCATTTATCTTTATGTTCACATTTTATTTTTATGCTTCTCGCTAAATTCTACCTGATTGCTCATTATGTTTGTATGCTATAGGCATTATTGCCTGAATGCATTAAAAGTTGTTGTTGTTGTTGTTGTTGTTGTTGTTTATTACTCCACAAAATATCATTAACGACGACAAAGCATATGTATCATGCAGGGCAATCATTCATTCCACTAGGGAAATTATCGACCAAAGCCATGGTCAACAATGTATTATTCTATAAGTCATAATTTGACAGCTTGTTGATGCCCTTCAAGGGATAAATATGAAAATAATACATCCGTGCTTATGGTAAAGACGCGTCTGTTTAGTATGAAAAGAAACCAATTTGTATCATATTTAGACGGTATAAATCATTCAGGTATTGACCTTCCCTCTGACATCGTGGGATACCGCGGGTACACGTTTACAACGCTTCACCATCTTTATTTGGACATTCAACCAAAAAACTCTCTAATTATCCGCAGACAAATTGTTACCGATAATTAGCGCTAAAACAAGCGCATTTCCAAGATCTACTCCTCTATTATCTAGTTGTATTTGCCAGGGTTTGGAACACAGATACAGGCCCTGTAAAAATGTACAGTTGCATGGATGTTATGCAATGATCATGCTCTGGTGAACAAGGATGCCATTTGCGCATAATAGGGGTAATAATTGGTGATGACGACTGTTGTTAACAGTGTGCATTTGTGTCACATAGCAGAGATGTACGAGAGTGTGGTTGATTACACGTAAACTAGTCTAATCTCCCAGTGACCTTCTGTTTTGCTGACAGTTCCGAGTCCGTTACACATACATTTATTAATACTTATGAGGATATTTGGATGCGTGAGTGACTTGTCTGTGTTGTTTTGTTCGTTTAGTGGATTTCGTTTTGACTCTGTTAAACCCTAGTCTTCTAGTCAGGGTCTTTGATAAATCGGTGGTGCTTTTTACCAAATCGTTTCGATTTGGACGAGAACTGAATTGTACAAAGTTTTTCCATCTTTTAAATGGATTACAGAAATAGCTCTAGCTTTCCTAGCCTCATTTCGAAATGCCAGTTCAGAGGTAATATTTGCTTGTCCACGGCGATCTACGAGTAGGAGGAAAAAAATAATATAACTAGTGGGATCATTTTGGACATAATGTCATAAATGAATAGCGGTGAATGGGGGCGAGTTAACATAATTGTATCTATATATTGCGATAATTATCAAGTCTAATTTTATGATTAAAATAGATTATCACATTCGTGGTCATTCAACAGAAAATTAATTCAACTCGTTTACCACAATTGATTAAAAAATGCCTTGGCTCGTTTATTACAGTTAATAAATAAGGGCTCTAAATTACATGAAATGCTAGGTTTGAGTAGGCTAAATTTGGCAATTTGGTAACAAAGTCGAAAGGCTGCTGTTATTTCGAGTAATATGATTTGATTGCGAGGCGGTCATTACCTCTTAAATTTAGGCACAAAAAATTAGCAGTTAATCATATAAATTCACTAATATTAAAAGGTGCACGCAATGTCGTGACATTTGCCATTATTATTAACATATCTGCTATCATTCTGGCACTGAAAATCAATAACAAAGAATAAAATAAATGGGTTGTAAAATTTCTGAAGAGATAATTTAGAAGAAACGTTTGGTTTAAGATTATATAAGTATGATTTGTCTGCGAATATATCAAGATAAATTTCACTGATTGGCAGACAAACATGGTTTTCTACATACGACGAAGCAACAGGAAATGCACAACATGTTCTAGGAGACGTTTGGTATATTATGTCACAAGGGACCCCCATTTAACGTTCCTCCTGAAAGACAATTTGTATTGCTGTACTTGAAACTCTTCCATTCTTGAGCATGTACATGCTCACCGGAAGGCATTAATGCGATGGTGAAAACACGATTGTTTATCGCATCATTATCATCGTACTGTCGTAATATCGCGTTTTCGTTGTCGTAATGTTGCGTTACCAACATAGTGCCGCCGCATTTTCGTTATATTAGTTTCGTGATTTCGCGTTTTCATCGTCGAACATTATTGAGTAACTTGTTTTAGATCAACACAATCACAGGCAATGGCCCTAATGGCATTCCGTACTTGAGCGTATCGTTAAATCTTTCTCTCCTGTCGCTTGTCGGCAACGCTTTAATAGTTTATCAAAGCAATGCTGGAAAACCCCAATCTCAATTCTGCGATAAGCTAACAACATTGATAAATTCCTGGATAATAGATGAAACATCGCTTTTTGCATTGAAATTAGAATTACATTCAATAACGCTAAAATGCGCACCATACATCGTATCTTTTTCTGCAGTCATCACATTTCATACTTTGAATTAGTTTAACTTTAATCACATCAATTGTAGAGAACACTGTTTACGATGACGCTTGTCAAAACCTAACATACGCTTAACGGAAGACACATTACATACATAATAACTCATATATACTATATAACAAACAAAACAAGTACTGGAAAAAACTAAGCTCGTGTTTCCGTTATATTAATCCGGAATATAAACACTTTATCTCGGGTGTTTTTGTATCTCAAACTGAAGTACAATACCTGCAGACTTCTTTAAAAGTGTACTTGTAATATGAAAATTTAACTGGTCAAAAAGTGTGAGTGCAGTAAGAACAGCATATCTACCAACTTTAACGTTGCTAATTGGAGAACTGCTTGATTACTACATAACGACAACACATGTTACTGGTAAACAAAACATGCTGATAAATATGTTTCTATTCGTGTTTTAGAACCTTAGGAAGAACACCGTCTGGCTTCATAAAATGTAAATACCCACTGGGAAATATTTATCACGATAAAAAAAAACAGAAGATGAATAAGTTGTGTTATCCCGTCCAGTCAACCAATAATGATTTGAAATTAAATAAACTAAGCAGCTTTGATGCAAATCAGTATCCGTCTTAGCAATTCTGCTATTACATGAAATTTAGGTGTTCTTTTAAAGTTATCAATTACACTGATAAAAACAACAGAATATAATTGCGTTTGGAGGTCAAACAAAGCCAATATTTGGATAGATGTTATTAAACATTATGGAGATAGACAGAAACAAGATCAGTAACCTATCAAGAAGTAAAAGCCCATACCATTTCAAATTATTCCATAAGTCAGTGCTAACATGCTTTCATTTCCAATTTTTATTTATGTAGTGTCCAGTACCGTTAATTCGCATCGTTTGCTACGTTGAGCAACAAACGCAGCTAACATTTATACAGGACGAAGTGATCGTCTGTAAAAAACATTTAACAGACAGGAAGTATATTTAACAGCAATGAAAAGATATTAAACAGAGCGGCGTATGTGTTCAACAGCAAGAGAGGCAGATCTAGAATATACTTTTACTAACTGACACATTGTTTAGAAGATATCGAGAACATCTGCGCACTTACCATCCTATAAATTACTACGTGTTAACACTTGTCGGAACATTGCATTTTAAGGGTATCCTATCTGATAATTGGATATTATTAGCAGATTCTTGATATGCTTCATGAAATATATTTTGTTAACGTAGACATTGTTTAAGAAAACAATAAGATGGAACCTGTTGTTAACAACATATCCAAACTTTGGATCTACACATAAACATTTATCCAGTATTCAATTAATTACTCGCAATATCGGTGTAAATCACGGTTTATGGTCCGTAGAAATTAAAATTACACTTTAATTTGACTATAGAAAGGGATTTCCTCCGTTAACAACAGTCCGTAAGTGTTATATTTTTTTCCTTTTAGTATCAAATTTCATGAAAAGTCGGGTCAGTGGGGCAATTATCAACCAAAACCATGCTCAACCATGTACGACCCTGCATAATACATATGTTTTGTTTTTTCATTTGTCGATGATTTGAACTGGTTTTGAACATATTCTATCAAAATTATTAGATAATCAATATAGATCTAGTATAGTACATCTTATGAAAACTATCTCGGGTTAACTACTGAATACTAAATCTGCAGAATTCTAAACAACACTATATGTTTTTGCTTTAGACAATTCATAAAGCGTACATTATTCGTGTTGTTACCTGGATTATTAGCTCGGATTTACCTGAGGAAACGTTTATCGGTGGGAGAAAAAAATGGCGAACTCGGAAATTACATACGTGAAAACGATTCTACTGTGTGTAGACTTGAGTCCCCAGGCAGAATCGGCATTCAACTGTGAGTATTAACCCTGTGTGTTTTATGTCATTACAATTTTCAAGCCCTTCTCAGATGTATCCGTATTATCAACGTTGTAATTGGACATGCAGATCATCATAAACTCCTGATTAAGGCACTGTGATTGGATGAGTAAACTGACAGAATAGACATCCCTTGTTATTTCGCACAGACATATCCTGTCTCATGGGTTCATTTGAAAAAAAATGTAGTATTTTCTGCCGATTTATTGCTGTATTTGCAGTACACATCATACATTCTTTTCATTTTTGTCCTAATAGCTATCAACGTAGGCAACACAAATAATATTCTTAATTGCAAGAGAGACCTGTTTGTTTTATGACAGTCAGTCAGTTGTTTATATCCAATATTTCATGGATACATCAGGCAATAAAACATATCACGTTGGTTATTTGCGCAAGGTAATGTAAGTCTTATACATTAATAAAATAGTACAAAAATGATATCGGTAATAACAAATATAAAAACATTAAAAAGTAAAATAGTGTTCATGGAAATACTCAATATTTGCCTGATTGCCATTCTATTATTAAATATTATGGAAAATGCCTTTGATTTTAAACTTAATATAGTTTTCAAAAGCATTGATATTTGAGATTCCATTACGTTTCAAAGGAACTTTTATCTATTCAACATTGATTTCTTCAGCTTGAGAACCACTAAAAGAATAAGGTTTGGTTATCACTAGCTGTAGGCTTCCTGAGTTATGCAGTCAGCAAACATCGATATATTCATTACAATGTAGGGTTTGATCATAATTATATTGTTACACTCATTTGACTTTAACGATAAAAGCAAAAAACAAATACAAAACATAAGTCTTCATACATGTTATCTTTATTGATAGCTACGTGGTCACAGATTTCTCAATAAAATAAAACTAAAATACCGTTAAAATGTTTTATCTGTACACAAATTAGTATCATTAAAGTCAAGGTGAACATGACAATGCATTAAAATTAATAACAAAATGAATCAACCTAAATTATGCGTTTAACAAAGAAAAAATATATTAGTATCATATAGTACGTTGATGGGCAAGGACATCCTATGTGCGACATAGCAACAATTATGTTGTTATCATTACCTTTCACTCCTCAACACCAATAATCGTATTCTAGCTGATATTATTGTAGTCGTAATTATCACGGCATTAATAGTTGAATTATCATTGTGGATTGTCATGAGATGGTCATTCATTTGGTAATACACACGAGGCACAGGATGGGGTGTTCAAACTGTCTCATAAAGCATGTGTTGGTTTTTTATTCATGAGAAAAGGTGCACTGGAGGTGTTTAACAGTGATACAGGGCATACAAAAATGCAATATAATTGACATATTCATGATATATCTGAAATAAATCTTCTAAGACGTCCCTTCGCGGAAATCTCAGACTAATGCTCTTTGAAACTCGACACATTCCTGTCCGGATACTGAACACACTGTTATTTTGATACACATGGTATATATCATCAAAAACTCATTTACTGAAAAGAAGTTAGTATGTAAACAAAGCTTGTACTAGCACCTGTACAAATAGCCGTATGCTATGCTATAAGTTATTAAGCACGTATTCGTCCTTAGGCATTGTTATATGGATGAAAGCCAGTAACTTATTCTGATGACACAGTTTTCTGCTGAAGCAATTATGCCTATTAATTTTTATACAAAGCATTCTTATCCATGTTACGCAGCATGTATAGCCCGTTACCTGGCTGTTTAAGATGTGTACAGCTTAAAGCTAAATATGTTATTCAGCATAGAGAATATGTGTATAAATGTTTTTAATATTCCCGTAAAATTCTCAATAGAATCCTGTGGCAATTTCTAAATTTGTTTTGTATATTTAGCATTAGCCAAGAACCACAAAAAAGTTTTGAGACATGCTTTTAATCGTGTTTTGGAGTTCATTGAAGGGCTCTTCTGGCTTCCTGAAATGTAAGCATTTTCTGGGAACTGTTGATCACGATGACGAGAAACACACTTCGTTGATATGGCCCAGAACTGAGGACAGAAGATAAATTAGTTATGTTAGCATGTGTATTTAAAATTAAGTTAGCAATTATGTGTATCGGTCCTACTATTTTTGCCACCGCGTTCTTTTTCAGTGCTTTCAAAATTATATATTAAACGATTAACACTATGAATAATTCCGTTTTAAGTTAAAAAAAGTTCAAATCTAATATAGTTTTTGAAAGATCTATGGATATCAATATACAATGGAAACTACAGCAACAAGCGTAGTAGCCAAATAGAAATGTAAGCCAATGCCAATTGAAATTAACCGCAAAATTAAAATGCCTTAATTCCTAGATCTCATATACGTAAAGTGCATTGTATCAGCATAGTTTTGTATGCTATTCATCGACCGCGGCTTACTTTATTCAACACGTACTGATTAGCCAAACAAAAAAATCTAGCAGAGAGATATTTAACAGCAAGAAAAGTACATGTAACAGCAAGAAAAGGAGATTTAACGGAAAGGCACTTGTGTTTAATGACAAGAGAAGTTGGTATAGAGTGTATATTAAAGCTTTAACTGTTGTTAAAGGAGAAAGGAAACTTACCGTTCTTGCATTTATTTTTGGCTTCTACAAGGAGAGCATTTACAAATAGGATTAGAATCCCTGACATGTTTGCATATCAAGAAAAGACTTCCTGGCAAGATAACTTCAATGTGCATAAGTTTTTCACACATTTTGTAAATTGATATTATATTTTATCTAATCAAGTGAGCGACATGTAAAAGCTTATTCAGGTGTATGATTTGGTCATAAAAGCGAACCACTATAGGAAGCCAGCAACACATGACAGTAAATGCCATAATTTGTTGATCAATAAGTTGAAACATCGCAATACAGTGTCTTAATACTTTTTTATTTATTCACCAATCATTTCATAGGAACGTTTGCATCATATGACCATGTGGCAAAGAACCACTTAAAAACACATAAAAGCCCTAAACCTACATGATATAACCAGCTGAGTACGGTTTGTAATATCAGAAACATATCGGGTTGTTCAATGAATGATTACGGGTTAAATGTAAAGCTAAAGCCATGCCGGTACTTTTCTCATTGGCATTTTCAATGTATCCGTTCATGCTTTAAAGCGAACAGTATTGCAGTAGGAATTTCTTAGGTCTCAACAAGGACCAGACGTTTACCCAATACTAAGAAATTATTGAGACATTGTTCTGGGATACGTGAGTCGTTTAATAACAATCAAATCGGAAACTAACCAGCAAGCAGATCTAAAATTAAGAAATGGTTTCATTCCGGTAGGAATGAACTGACAGGGTGTGTTTGGTCGCCTCAATTCTTTATTCATGTTCTATTTTGCTCAACGTAGGAGATTAAGTTATTCAGATTACACTAATCATTATGCCCAAAGATGTTTTGGAAAACACAGACAATTTAAACTGTGTTATATTCTAAAGAACATTATAAACTTTAACATCATTAAAAGATCTCTACATTGATTAACTTGGCCAGTTTCTCCGGCTCAATTTATGCTATGCATCACCTTTCTCTTGCGAGTTATTGTTTAGGTCAGTTTTGATTTCTGGATTTTCATTGTGACACGTAAAGTTTTGTTTGTATGTTCGCATGACTGTTACACACTTTTGACAAATATTGGGACACGTTCGAGGTTAAGCGTTCACAAACTGGTTAAAACAGCCGATGATGTGTTAATTAGTCTTCACTGACCATATCGTGGCTGTTATCCAAACATTTAGCAATGCAGATATTAAGTACCGTAATAAAAACAGTCTACGATGATCGGTATAACTATGTGATTATTGGCTATAGCTGTCACTTTATTTGAACATGCACTTTTATCACTTGTTGTTGGAACTACATTTGAGTATATCACTAATCTAAAATAATAGACGTGTTATACGGGATTCTTCCAATCCCTAACGTCTAAACGGGAATGTGCAAAAAACGGGGGTGTTTTAAAAATATTGAAATTGTTTTAAGTGAAGTATTTTATTGTTGAAATTGATCATAAAGAGTAATATTCATATTTTACCATGTAAGTGAAATGTTATTTTGCACTAAACAAGCATTTAATGTATAAAAACAAGTTGTTAACCTTTCCAATAAAACGAAAGTTGACTGACACAAACAACAATTATGCGAAGGGGAACAATTCGATACAATCGTAATAACTCGGCCTCCTCCGACAAAGCTTCGAGATAGACCTCTTTATACAATCGTAACAACTCGGCCATGGCCGAAATGTTCCGGGCGATTTAAAACTGTGCCCTGAAGCCTTGCAGGTGCCCTTCATGTATATATCGTTATGTTTTGACAGAATGAAATGAAGAAAAGCCGTCAAACTCATAATCAGAAGTTATTTATTTTTTTGTGTACGGAACTAATATAAAATAACATTATCTGGTAATATTTCTTGTTTTTATGATATTTTATAGACGCTATATGCTTTAACCCGGAATCCTGATAGGAACAACTACCCACTTTTGATACTAAACAATTTGTACGTGAATGATTTGCCATATCAAAAATCTAAAAGAAATCCGTCAACGTACAATTAGTTTGACTAAGTATATCACATGCATTATGTTTGGTTACTAGTAAATATCGCCATGTACTGCACAAACGCCTCCAGTTAAACTAAAATGTATAATTTAATTATATTCTTATTGTGAGCAGACTTCCATGAATAAAATAGAGGATTATGAATTATTATAAAACAATGCAAACTAGTGTCTGATAATATGTATCACGTCCGTTGCCAATTAAAAACTTATTTGAACGACGAGTTCGGAACACAAGTTTACATTTTTTCTTTAAGAATTACAATCAATCGATTAAACAAAACTGCCATATCAATTGCCAGTGCGGTTTAACAGGTCCTTAATTATGTTGAAGACTCATGGCGACAAATGGTTTGGTATAAACACTTGACGAATGTGACAAAAGTTTGTTATCGTGTCCTGTTTAAGAGAGATGATTGATGCAAAATATCGATAAACACAATACGCGTTCAATAGATACAACGCTAAGCACGCATGTATTACAAGCTTAGTTCCTTAAGCATTCCCTTTTATTAGGTTCTGTGCCATTACGCAGACTGGAAGAAATGTCCTTGACCTACAAGATCGATTTACAAAACAAAAAGAAGTAAATAAATTATGCAACCAAGCGGAAAAAAATTATTTACATGCAAAGGGAACACTTGTGTATAAAATGCAATATGGGTAATGTTTATTGATTGAGGAAGATTAAATGTAAATCATCAAACCAAGAGATAATTATCAGGGTATGAAAATTAAAATAAATAACATAAAAAGGTTATTCATTATTACAGTGTTTTAGAGGGCCAACTTGTTCCCAGGCGTTTAAACGAACTCCTTATCACAAAGTAGGAAATCCAAACATCTTCAAATGTAGTAATATCCATTCCATGGAGCTTTACAATGGCATATTTTTACTCATTGTACTTGTTCTGTTATAAATGAGGATAACGACTATGATTATTATTTTGATAAACATTATGTTTGATGGCGGGAAATACAAACACGATATAAAATGAAAGCAAAATAAATGAATTGAAAATGCTTCTTTTTAACTTAATTTACACTCGCTTGTTATTGAAATGCCTTATCTGTCATTGCTTCATGTTTTATTTGTATATAATTATGAAAGTAGAAAATGTTGTTGTAAAATGCAGTTATTAAAACTTGATGTATGAGTTTCAAGAGCAGAAATGATATTTTAATCTAGAACACAACTCTAGCGTTTCAGGAAAAATGATAGTCCAATAATATCGATAACCTGGCTGTTAAAACAAAACACATCTCTGCAGATGAGTGCATTCCAGTGTTGGGCTGATTTTTTTAGAATCTTATAAAAATCTATTCGTTGTGATATTGGATGCTTGTCCTGTCTGAAGGGTCGGAATAATTGAAAACGTCTATATATTATTAAGCTGTCAGTAAGTCGGTTCAACACCGGTAAAGTGTGTATCTATTTAGAAAGTGCGTAAGACTCAGGAAAATAACGACGTCTACAGAACTGGATACACAACTTTGATATACATTTGCAGAAAAGGAGTGTAAAGCGAACATTATTTGTTCACGTCTCTGGAAACTAAGTTTGGATTTCCCTAAGGGAACAATTAGTAGGAGAACTGCGGGAGAGGAAATGGCTAACTCGGAAGTTACAATAGTGAAAACGGTTCTGCTGTGTGTAGACATGAGTCCCCAGGCAGAGTAGGCTTTCATCAGTGAGTATTAGCACTGCTTATATCATTGCCACCATTAAAACTCACAAAGTTATTATTATTTATCGTAAAAGTCGTTATGTTACAACATCTACCTTAATTGGTCAGACAACTCCTTATCAATTCCGCATTAAGGCATTGGTAACTGATTTGATAGATGGGACAGACATTTCAATGAGACACAGTTAAAATATCCAATCTATAGAGCGTATTTTAACTTTTGCAGTCTTTCCTACCCATTGTCCGCAGTTATTCTTGAAGTCAGTTTTCTCTGAGAATGGTCAATACTATCTAGTCTGAGGTCGATAATTCATGATTGAACGAATATTTGTCCTTGTCTCAGAAGATTTTATTCATAATCGTTTCCCAGTTCATAGTTTGTATATTTAGCATGACACGGGATTGAACCAATCGGTCAAGATCAAAGCCATCGATTCGCGTAAGAAAAAGCCGCAAAACTGCCAGACACGATTCGTCGATTTGCTGTCCAATCTATTTAAGATCTGGTAAAACAAATTGGAACGCGTTTTTTCAATTCCAGTTTACACCGATTATTTGTTGTTGCAGATAACATACCTGTTTACCAATTATACCATAAATAAGTAACTTTTGCCTGGCTTTGTTAAAGAGAACTAGAAGCAACTCGTTTTTATGAAGTAGCAGATAGGGATACTGGCTTCACATTGAATAGGACAGAACTGACTATGAGTATATTGAATCTCCCTCCAAAACTAAAAAAGTGTATATATCAGACCGTTTAGTCGCGATGTTTGGATGTCCGGAAAGCTATAGATAAATTTCTATATAATAGAAAAGTTATGTTATGTTTCGTTCCTTATTCTTAAATAAATGTACCGTTTATAATAAGAATCAATAAGGTATGCAGATGATTGCCAGTCGCTACAGCTATACACTAGTGATATATGGGCATTGATATTAAATAAATGTACCGTTTATAATAAGAATCAATAAGATATGCAGCTGATTGCCAGTCGCTACAGCTATACACTAGTGATATATGGGCATTGATATTAAATAAATGTACCGTTTATAATAAGAATCAATAAGATATGCAGCTGATTGCCAGTCGCTACAGCTATACACTAGTGATATATGGGCATTGATATTAAATAAATGTACCGTTTATAATAAGAATCAATAAGGTATGCAGCTGATTGCCAGTCGCTACAGCTATACACTGGTGATATATGGGCATTGATATTAAATAAATGTACCGTTTATAATAAGAATCAATAAGGTATGCAGCTGATTGCCAGTCGCTACAGCTATACACTGGTGATATATGGACATTGATATTATTGAATACTCATTTACTTATACGCACAACTTTACCCCTTCTAAATCAAGTATGCTACTCTCCGTCTTCCCCTGTTAGTTCACTATACTCTGTACAGTAGTTCCACCATTTGTGTTTACTAAATTGCTTTTCTAGTTGATGGAATCATTTTACATTTGACTTCCGCTTAATGTGTCCATATGTCTTCAACATCAATCAAAAGTATTGAATTTACTGTGGTCGCTGCATGGCTTTGATTGAAGAAGTTATTTTCAATATTGGTAGGTTTCCTGCCAGTCTAGCTGTTTATTACTGTATATGGACAGGTTCTGCTTTTTGTGCATGAGTGTTTTCACCTTCGATAAACATTGCTATTGTTGATTGACAAGCTAATACAAAAGTGCTCGGGCGGTAAATCAAATGTCAATTAGAAAAAGCCATGATTTTATCCACAAAGAATTGAATTGGTGGCTAAACGAATCGGCCAAAAAATCGTGTTTGTCTCAAAAGGGTTTAATTTGATAGTAAGTTGACTCATCACCTTCAATCTTGAATGTGATAGGAATACAGTTGTAGTGGACTTCAACTATATACACATACATTGTAAAATTTCATAAGAACAAAACAACAATGTATTATAGGGGTTCGAACATGAATTGCCATTGACTACCGAAATTGCTTCCTAATCAAATTGCCATTGTCAACAATACGTTTTGTTGACACATGGGATTGTTACTGTGGTATTCAGCTTTTTCTTATTAGCCAATTTTGTTTCGTTCTCATCTTATAATTTCTAACTCAATAGTAAACGTTTCCGTCCGTCTTCTACTGCAAAGTAATCCGTTTCTGTAGTCAAGCAGTTCTTGATTAAATTTCCTTTGCGTAAATGTTTCTTCCAGATATAGCAAGAAAGCTTGAAAACGCTTTGTCTTTAATTTATATTGGTTGTTTGCTTGGCAGCGACTGAATTTCCACTGTAAGAACCAACAGTTCTGGGTTCGTATTACACAATCACCTTAATAAATATTTAGATTGTTTTTACGTAAGTGTTAAATTTGGAATTGTTATATTCCTTAAATAGTTCTTAAAAATGTTTTTATTTTTCAACACTTAAATGTCCACATTTTAATTGCAGAATATACACTTAGCATAACAATTTCTTCCAGTGAAATAAAACAGTTAAGGAAATTGTTAAATTTAAGGAAAAGGTAAAATTTTAACTTAAGATGCTTCTGTAATATGGCCCTCGCTGCTGTACAATCATATCTATGAATGAACTGATTTTAGGCAATATAGATGTTTGTTATGCATTGACACCTTGCGATTTTGTTTTGTGTTGCGGTTTTCAAAGAACAATGAGAATGAACTAATAATAAACCATATGTTTGGTAACATGGATACTTAATATTAGACAACATACTGTAAAACCCGTTAAACTATTTTGATACCTTTAACATCGAATTGCTTTTTTCATTGACGTGACAATGATATTCTTTACATTCTCCGCAAGTATCACATCCATTTCAAAGAAAGTCTTGCATCAGACGGTTCAAGCGTCAATATATTGATCAGCGTCTAGCAAGAAGATAAACGGTCTGGTGCGTTTTCTAAATTTAATTGCAAATACCTAATTCTACGGCTCAGTCGTCTGTGCTCGCCTACTCTTTTTCAAGTAGGCTCGTCATTTGAGAATGCAAAGTAATAAACTATTAATCATTCTCATTATTTATTTTGTTCCTTTAAGTGCATTCAATTTTCTTTCTGAAAATGAATTGGTGGTCATTCATCTTTGTCAATATATTGACAAGTTATATTGCTACATTTTATACCTCAATTGAAATTGTCTTGTTAGCCAATGTATGTTAATTATATCTTACATTTTTGGTCTATTCTATGAACATCTAACAGCAAAGCAACCCCTATGTGTTTGAACTTTCTTTTTGTTCATACACTTTTAATTTTCCGAGTCCTTCAACTACCTTTTACGTCGGTATCATTCTGATCCAGTACAATCTCCGATGCTAAAAAGAGTTGTGAATTTGGCGTTTTAATTGATACTACTTATCAATACATAATAAAATAAAGTAAGGTTTATATTCTAGTCTAGGTATCAGATGAACAAGCATGTGAATTTTGGATGCCCTGTGACCCCATTTTAATTAGGCGTCGTTTGCAAGGGTTTTATATGCAGACAAAGGAAAAGGAAACAATGAACTAAAACTAACACATATTAGAGTTCTGGTCATCAAAGATTTAAAAAGGTAATCGGGTTCGATCAATGTTGAAATAATAACACACACAGTTATACTTATATTATCGTGTTTTCGGTAATTTATTTTGCGAACTTTTAACTAGAATACTACACCCATTCAAATCCCACCAAAGCTGTATTGGGTCACTTAACATTATTAGAATATATGTGTGCAGCCAAAATATCGTTTACCGGTAGCAAGCAAAACAACAAAAAGCTGTTATAAACGCTAATACTCATACGTTGGATACGTTGCATATATACTAGTAGTATAAATATATTACACAGTCAATTTTAATGAACTCAGATCAGCACCTTTGTCTGAGTTTTTTTTTGTTTCGCTCGAAAATAAGAGCGCCTGTCTGTCTGCGCAACCCCCGAAATATTTTCCTGTAGGGTAGGATATAAAAATTATAATACATACTAAGCTCAAAAGTTTTATTCTGGTTCATGTTTTTTTAATACTATGAAATTGTTGTTTACCGACAGACAATAAATAACAGGTGGAGGTAGCTATGTTTCTCTCATGTTCAAACGCTAAATACACAAAAAATATCCAGGTTATTGATATTATCCATATTGCCAAGAGTTATAAACGAAATCAACGAAGTATGCTGATAGCATCTTCAGGTCCTGACGAGCGCGTTCAAGCAGTGTTAGTTCATTTATTTTACATCGATTTAGAAGAAAGTTATATAAGTCATTCTCTTTGACACGAGATTACGCGAGAGTATGGTCCTGTGTTATAGGGGAAAACCTGAGAACCTGGAGAAAACCACTTGCCCGACTTGGTGTCCACAAACCAAAGTCACATCTCCCCAGGCCGATTATCGAAACTGGGTCACCTTGGTGAGAACGAGTGCACTTACCATTGTGCTAACCGAACAGTCGTATAAGCAATGTTGGCAACAAAGAAATACAAAATCAGTCATGGCTATACCTACTGTGAAATTTGAACGTTTTGTAATTTACTTAACAGCCAGACAAACAAAAGCATCTCCGTTCTATTTTGTTCTCTTTTGCTTTTCTTTGTTTTCACCGAAAATGACAATTTCTATGAGAGACTTTTTTTGTGTTGCGTATCTAGGTGTGTATCAAGACGAATAATTAGGAGTGTAAGTCAATGTTCGGAATATTTCAATGAACGATTCTCCAAGTAAACGAATCGAATTTTTTTTTCGTACAATCAAAAGTATACTAGATGTTAAATAAGTATATTTACACGGAAAGGTGTTTATATGTAGTCGGCATTAGTAAAACATCGTCCATCTTACCCAGCTACTTGTCAAAGATGCACTCACACATGTGTAGCGATGTGTTTTGTTGAAATAAGTTGCAATGGTGTATACACTTGGACTGTCCCAATGGTAGATCCATTCATACTTATATCAGGGATAGTAGGCGAACAACTGAACACGAAAACATGACAGCAATAACGAGGCTTAGTCAGAATATAATATATTTTATGCTGGGACCTATGAAAATGGCATATATAAAAAACAACATTTATGTTTTATGTTTCATAAAACAATTTGTTTGGTTAATAAAAGTTCGTACAAAGGAAAAGTAATGCAATTGATCTGTTAAACACCATAAAAATCAACCAACTTAAATGTTTAACCTATTATTTTACTATATCGCCATGCAAACATCGAGGTTTCTTATGTTCTATTCCCGCGGAATCCCATTTCCGTGATTGGGAACTAAAGCTCTGACATTATTTCCCTTCGTCTATCAATGAACGAGGTCTTTCCAGCCAAGACCTCTTCTTACATACCAGATGCAAATTCTGCTTAAAGAGTTCTATTCATACAGAATAGGTTCATCCATGGTTGTTCGATTTGAAACGAATTTTTAGAACATGTGATGTTTGTTTGTTTTTACAATCGGTTTAAAAGAAGATTAAAATAGATTATCACATTCGTGGTCATTCCACAGAAAATCCATTCAACTCGTTTACCACAATTGATGAAAAATGCCATGGCACGTTTATAACAATTAATAAATAATCATAAAAATATAATATTTTTATAAATTCCCCGAATGACCGACCACTCATATATGTATATACGTGGTTTGACAAACGGCACATACTTAGTTTTGTCCTTAGAGGGCTTTAAATTACAGGAAATGCTTGAGTTGCGTAGCTGATTTTGGTCATTTTGTAACAAAGTTTAAAGGCTGGTGTGTTTTCGAGTAAAATGATTTGATTGCGAGGCGGTCTTTACCTCTTAAATTCAGGCACGAAAATGATCAGTTATTTATTTAAATTTTCTGATATTAAAAGGCGCACGCAATGTCGTGACATTTGCCATTATTAGAATACATTAACATATCTGCTATCATTCTGGCACTGGAAATCAATAACAAAGAATAAAATGAATGGGTTGTAAAATTTCTGAAGAGATAAATCAAAAGTGTTTGGTTCAAGCCTATATACGTATTGCTTGTCTATGAATATATCAGAAATATCTGACTGATTAATAGCAGACAAACATGGTTTTCTACATACATAGTAGCAACTTACAGGAAATGCTCAACATGTTCGTGTCTGCCTGTGTCCATTAAATAAACTAGTATGGCGGCTGGCCTTATCCAAGCAGAGGTGTTGTATGGCGACTGGTTTCATCCCAAGAAATGTGTCGTATGGCGGCTGGTTTCATCCAAAGAAATGTGTTGTATGGCGGCTGGTTTCAACCCAAGAAATGTGTTCTATGGCGGCTGGTTTCACCGCTAGAAATGTGTTGTATGGCGGCTGGTTTCATCCCATGAAATGTGTTGTATGGCGGATGGTTTCACACCACGAAATGTGTTGTATGAGTGCTGGTTTCATCCCAAGAAATGTGTTGTATGGTAGCTGGTTTCATCCCAAGAAATGTGATGTATGGTGGCTGGTTTTATCCCAAGAAATGTGTTGTATGGCGGCTGGTTTCATCCCATGAAATGTCTTGTATGGCGGCTGGTTTCAACCCAATAAATGTGTTGTATGGTGGCTGGTGTCATCCCAAGAAATGTGTTGTATGGCGGCTGCTTTCAGCCCAAGAAATGTATTGCATGGCGGCTGGTTTCACCCCAATAAATGTGTTGTATAGCGGCTAGTTTCACCCCAAGAAATGTGTTGTATGGCGGCTGACGGCTTGTTTCATTTCAAGAAATGTGTTTTATGGCGACTGATTCCATTCCAAGAAATGTGTTGTATGGCAGCTGGCCTCATCCCTGAAAATATGTTGTATGGCGGCAGGCCTCTTCCCAGAAAGTGTGTTGAATAGCGGCTGGCTTCATCACAAGAAATGTGTTGTATAGCCTCTGGTTTCACCCCAAGAAATGTGTTGTATGGCGGATGGTTTCACACCAAGAAATGTGTTGTATGGTGGCTTGTTTCACCCAAAGAAATGTGTTGTATGGCGGCTGGTTTTAGTCCAAGAAATGTGTTGTATTGCGGCTGGTTTCAGTCCATGAAATGTGTTGTATGGCGGATTGTTTCACACCAAGAAATGTGTTGTATGGTGGCTTGTTTCACCCAAAGAAATGTGTTGTATGGCGGCTGGTTTTAGTCCAAGAAATGTGTTGTATTGCGGCTGGTTTTAGTCCAAGAAATGTGTTGTATGGCGGCTGGTTTCACCCCAAGAAATGTGTTGTATGGCGGCTAGTTTCACCCCAAAAGTTGTGTTGTATGGCGGCTGGTTTTAGTCCAAGAAATGTATTGTATGGCGGCTAGTTTCAGTCCAAGAAATGTGTTGTATGACGGCTGGTTTCACCCCAAGAAATGTGTTGTATGGCGGCTGGTTTCAGTCCAAGAAATGTGCTGTATGACGGCTGGTTTAAGTCCAAGAAATGTGTTGTATGGCGGCTGGTTTCAGTCCAAGAAATGTGCTGTATGACGGCTGGTTTCAGTCCAAGAAATGTGTTGTATGACGGCTGGTTTCACCCCAAGAAATGTGTTGTATGGCGGCTGGTTTCACCCCAAGAAATGTGTTGTATGGCGGCTGGTTTCACCCCAAGAAATGTGTTGTATGGCGGCTGGTTTCACCCTAAGAAATGTGTTGTATGGCGGCTGGTTTCACCCCAAGAAATGTGTTGTATGGCGGCTGTTCTCACCCCCAAAAATGTGTTGTAAGGTGGCTGGTTTTGTCGCAAAATATATGTTGTAAGGCGGCTTGTTTCATTCCATGAAATGTGTTTTATGGCGACTCATTTCATTTCAAGAAATGTGTTGTATGACTGCTAGTTTCATTCCAAGAAATGTGTTTTATGGCGACTCATTTCGTTTCAAGAAATGTGTTAGTTACATTCCAAGAAATGTGTTTTATGGTGACTCAATTCATTTCAAAAAATGTGTTGTATGGCGGCTAGTTTCATCCCAGAAAGTTTGTTGTAATGCCACACGTATTCCATAAGTTTATAACCTTAAATATATAAGGAGCGCACGCAAGCTGGGTATCAATCGTGTGACGGTTGCCTTTCATCGACCACGTATTCACTTTGTCTATTAATAAAGACACAGAAAAAAGGAAACAAAGAAGTGATAAATATATATATATATTTTTTTTTTCAAACAAAGTCTTAAAACATTTGCCTAAATGAGCACTTTTTAAATCTTCCATCCCTTGTCGGCAAAGCTTTTATAGTTTAGCAAATCAATTCCGGAAAAAACAATCTAAATACAGACCTTCTAAATACTGTGATAAGCTAATAGCAATGATAAATTCCAGGATATTAGGTGGATATAAGTGGTGAAACACGGCCGCTTGCGTTGAAAATAGCACTGCATTCAATTAAACTAAAAATACGCAACCGCACATCGTATTTTCTGACGATATCAATGCCATACTTTGAATTAGTTTCATTTGTTTTTATTTCAACAAGTGTGAAGAAAGTTATGTTGCGAAGTATCTCACGATGACACGATGTTGCTTGTGTTGTATTTACCACATTTTTCCTCTCATCCGATTCATTTCCATATATATCCGATTGTCTTGTTCTTTAATTTAAAATTATAATGAGTTGCTTTACTAAATAAACGATTCTCTTTTCCAGTATCCTGCTAGATTGATCTATATGTTGTTAAATAATAATTGATAACTGTTTGCGGTTAAAGTTTAGGGCTGTGTATTTGACACGACATTGCCTGTATGTATTTTTATTTGTGGAACGGCCGGCTAAAACGAAACTTTCCTTCATATAAGAATTGATATTCAATTAACTTGTATACGATTAATACTCTAATCAAAGTATGAAGGGGTGCAGTTTATAATTCGGACCTAGCTCTGACTATAGGGAACATGCAACGTAATCCGCAGCGACTTTTGACTAATTGTTTGAATTTGTGTTCATATAAAGCAATTTTTGGACGACTCCTGACCCGATGACAAGTGTTCGCCTTACTCATCGGACTGCGTAT
This sequence comes from Mya arenaria, assembly GCF_026914265.1. Lineage (NCBI taxonomy): Eukaryota > Metazoa > Mollusca > Bivalvia > Myida > Myidae > Mya > Mya arenaria. Next base: position 11,229,177 of record NC_069135.1, on the reverse strand, counting down.
ATTTCAGACTAAAACTTTTTTGTCATTGAAGTCATATTTTGACAATACGAGCGAAAACTTGAAAATAAAACACTTATTCAATGTGCTCAAACCGGGGAAAAACGTTAATACCATTTAAAAAACACATACTGTTTTCAACACAAGATATACTATCTTTTAAATTCAATTCAACTACAACTTTTATTTTGGGACTTGAGCAAAACTGAGAGTCGTATCCGTCTATTGGGTACCTCGTAATTGTTCTCTAAGGATGCGTAACTCCTTTAACACGTTCTCCGTGTCAAACACAGTAGTCTCTCTGCGACCAAATAAAATACTTTTAAATGTGTGCTCGAATAAAAACATTAATAGTTCGATGAGTATTTGCTACACACGACGCTAGTGTAGGTAACGCACCAGTGGAATCAATGGATGTGTGTGTGTGGAGGGGGCGGGGGGGGGGGCGCCCGGCGCCCCCCCCCTAAACTAATCACATTTTCTTTCATGTCAATATCGGGAAAAAGTTAAAATATACGCTCATTTTGCACCATTTTAATTGTTAAACAAATATTGTGCGAGTGCCCCCTTACCCCGCTGCCAACATTTTTAACCATATAACTTTCGGTTCTGACTGTGGGGCACATGTCAAATGATTGCGCCCCTAAGTTACGCCATCTCTTAAAATGGATAAGGCGACTAAAGTTTTAATTGCAAGATTTTCATCCCCACCCACCCCTTCTTTTTTCCACAGCCCTTTAAATCTTTTTGACTCAAATAAAAAATGTTGAACTAGTGTCTCTATAATTTGCGTACCGCTCCGTGTTTTAGGGAACTGCGTTAATTTATACCTACGGTGTCGATGTATAACTTTCACATATAAAATAAAGATAATGTTTACGATCGTGTTCGTGGTTTGTTTAGAAACACATGTATATGGTCCCTTATGCAATGAGAGAGAGCATGACATAATCAACAATAAAACAGTCATCTAAGACAAAAAGGTCACCCCTCCACTATTTAAAAAATGGATGAAAATCTAGCAATAAATTTATATTGGCCTAAATAGATGTCATGCATGTGTGCCATAGTGCCGATTCTTTTGTTGATATTCAGTGAGGCATTAACGTGCCATTTAAATTATTCATAAACCAGTAACATAATATAATCATTTTTTGTTATTATCATTTATATTACGCATACCCTTCATACTCTAATGATCGTATTTCCAGCTCAACTACAATCGCGACCGAACTTTAACTTAACAGCTAAATATCGATCTGATTGTTTCCATCCCACCTTATCGAGTATTTCATAAAGCTAACATAAACCAGACTCCCGTCTGCTTCTTTCCATACTATACATTACAGCTTTAACGGTATCTGTACAGCAGAGTCGTGTGGTATTTGCTTTAACTGCTGTATAGATCGCGTTACAAGGAAGGGGACGCTCTGTTTAATAGTGTGTACATCCGCGATACAAGGCACAGTTTTAACAGCGTGTACATTTCCACTGGTTTATAAACTGGACATTATCGTTTGTGAAGGTCGATGGCAAACATGGCTTCCAAGGATACTCGTACCGTTGTGTTATGTGTAGATGACAGCGAGCATGCATTTTTGGCTTTCGACTGTAAGTTCGTTTACATTCTTGCTTGACTCAGTATTTCCTCATACTTAAACCTCTTATGATGCAAGAGTGTGTGTATAAAAATACATACATGCAGGTCGGCATGAAATATATGCATCGAAGAAAATAACTTCTAGTAACACAGTACTTAGCTTTATGCTAAACTGACGAACGTTGAATGCATTAATTATTTTCATGATATTATATTTTCTTCGCTTGGCTAACACAGTGTGTTTACAAATTGTCAGAGAGCAATGTAAGGTTATCCTGTACACATGGTAGTTAATTAACCGTCTGAATTGCATACCTGTTCAGGTCAATAGTGGAATCGTGGCAGTGAATCAATAATCTATATTGCCTACCTATCAATATAACGGCTTGATTTTCTACGTTTTTATCGTTAAATGGTTTGTTAACCATGATCATGTTTATTCATCAATTAATTGTGTATATATTTTCCTCATTATCTATTTATGCTCGTATGCATATATCTTCATTATTGTATGCAGTAAAGTATTGATTTGAATTGAATTGCCTTTATAGCTTGTTTTAGAAGACGGTATACCAAATAATAGTGGAAAAACTACCTCAAAATGATCATTTATACTGCTTATATACACGCTATTGTGATGTTAAATGACACGAAGAAAGTCTACATTGCATCCATTGATTTTTGTTTTGTAGGAAATTCTATTTTATCTTTATTTCTAAAAAGGCCTTTGAACACTTGTTTTTTGTTTGTATATGTGTTATTTTGTAATATTTACCATATAATTTTAACCGGTGTCCATACTATTGTATTTAGGTTTACTGAACTGGCAATGTTTGAACGCAAGTTCAACCCGATTAAATATTGATCTGTCCTGAAGGTAGAACGCTGTATCGAGCTGCGAGTGTATGATTAATATTAATTGTTGTATGTAGCAAAGTTTTTTTTAATTAATATACCTGTATATACAAACCATGTATCTAATGTTTTTGGAAGTTAATGTTGAAGCAGTTATATACGTTAAAGTTAGAAGTTGCGGTTAAGAAACATTCATCGATCAAGTGCATTGTGAAAATTGAGCCGGCGAACAAACTATGTTCTCAAAGAATTTTAGCTAAAAGTCGTTGAACATCATAAACCGTGCAGTATGGTTAAGGGTGCAACTGCGGTATACCTTCCTGAATATAATGTCAAATAACAATGGGCGCAGTAAAATCGTCTCTAAACAATAGTTCAACAAAAACAGGATCTTGGCACCAAGCTCATTTATCTATCTGATCTATAATCATTGTTATTGTTTATGAAACAAAATTATGTTACAGACAAATCAATGTTGATGAAACAATTGAAAAAATGGCATCAAGGGAGGTTTCAGCTTTTAACGATACAATACACTTACTGAGATCAATTGGGGGCAGTTGATGGTACATGACGGCAGAACAGGAACTCGGATATCTTAGAGGTGGTATTTCCTTAGCAAGCCGGATATTACGCAAAAAAAGATTCAATATCATGCCGGATTTCGATTTGTTCAGATAAGACCTCGTATATGTCCGTACAGCGCTTTATAATCTCATGTTTCGAAAAAAATAACGTTACCTTCTGAACCCATCTAACTATATATTCTATGTAAGTTATGGCTTAAATAAAAATCAGATGTGTTTTCGAGACATCGACACAGTAGTAGAACATCTGTCCCTCAATGAGACAGTTCAACACCAACACTATGTACGGCTTCTAGTACACTAGTTTAATTTCAACTCGTGAATACGTGAACTCCTGCAAGTGCGACATGCTGTATCATATGTTTAAAGCTGCACTCCCATTGATTGACTGTTCTGACAACTTGCTGTTATGTATGGCTTGGAACTAGCCATGTTTGTGTAAATGTCTTCAAACCAATGATACAAGACTGATGACAAAATATCATATTTCGGATCGAAAAGTGATATTTATGGCTAAAAGCGTTACCAATGCTGTAAGAAAAATGATATGTTGGTGTTTTCCTAAAATTTAAGATCTGTTCTATAGTAAGTTATCTTATGTGACCTTTTAAAGACATGGATAACAAAATAATCTGATTCTGAGACAAAAACTAAACAAAAGGAACGTTTGGTGATCCCTCGCCTCTTGACAGTGAACTGTTATGTCTACAGTGTAATGTTTTACAGAATCATATCGCTACTCTGATCTTGTTTAAAAGAAAACAAATCAATAATCTTTTGAACAAGGAGTGGAAATGCATTATACTATGAATAAGGTTATTTACATATCCTGGTATGATACGTTGACAGATAAATGTCGCACTGTACTTGCCGTTTTTGTGTCATTGCCCGACGGATATAGAAGATTATTCCATTTCCGTTTGGATAGCGTAGCCCCTTTGATGGGTTTTGGTTCTGGGTTCCGTTGACCGTCTTCTGTATGTTATTTCATTTCACCAAACAAAAGTAATGATCATTCTACATTGCCTTAAGTGCTATTGGTACATGTTTAAAGTAATGTTTTTGCCGTTTGTTTCATGGACTTTAAAATATTTCTAAGTATTCGAAAACTATTTTGAGCATACTATTGTATACGTTTTATTATACGCTCTAGATTTTACAAACAAATCTATTAAATGCAACTTACTAATAAAAAAACGAATAGCAAGCTATAACCTTTGTTAAAAACATTATTTAGTTCATAAGAATGCATTGAAACAACCCATTTCATTCATATGTAATCGTTGGGATAATGAAGATAGCTAATAGCCAAAATACTTGTGACAAAGGTTTGAGTGTTCCAACAATGCATCACATTCTAAACGTCTCCGTTGACGGGTCTGTGACAATCAGTCTGTGACAATCAGTCTTGTGACAATCAGTCTTGTGACAATCAGTCTTGTGACAATCAGTCTGTGACAATCAGTCTGTGACAATCAGTCTGTGACAATCACTACTTATCAATGGCCTCTAAAGTGAAGGCTTATGGCGTCTTTTAGTTGCAGATACAGTCGAACCCCGTGTGCTCGAACTCACATGGACCGGTCCGGCGAAAATACCTGGAGCCTCGGAAAATTCGAGCCAGGCGAGAATGCTTACATTCAGTTGAAAGAAACCGGTGCTTTACATCCAGTTCGAGCGACTAAATAAATCGAGCCAATCGAGTTCGAGCCAACGGGGTTTGCCTGTATTGGTTATATTTTAAGATGAGAAATACTCCCAGTTTTTCCACGGCAGTCTCTTTCAACATTATCATGAACGCACGATTTGTTATCTTCTCGTGAACGTTTGAACCTGTCTCTTAAATATCTAACGACAACATCACATGAGTGATAATACAATCATCGTACGAAGCTTGCTAGGTATATGGCCTCCTATAGCATGTGAACCTATACTGTATTTGACGTATATTTGTTCCTGGACCCGTGTCAAACCGCGCAGACAGCACTGATAAATTTTCACCGGAGAAAGCCAGGGCCCCTGCCTACGATGAGTCTCAAGTTCGAGTCTAGACTCAAGACTCAGAAAAGCACTTTTATTAAATTATGGGGAATCATCTTATCAAATGTATCATTTAAGATAGAACAACTATTATTATATCCAGTTTTTACGTCAGTGTGGTTTCCGATGCATTTCACGTAGAGACAAACTTCGTTAACCAAACCGTCTGTACGTTTTATATGCCAGTCCTTTATTGTATTTATCTGGACGAAGATGTTGCGGGATGAGTTTAACTGTTCGTCCCTCATATAACCGGGGAAAACATAATGTTATTTATTAAAATGAATGGTATTGTCTACTTATCCGGATGGACTCGAAACTTATGCTTCCGTTATTCGTTCATGGTGAACTTTCGGTATTTTTAAAAGAGTCCTGTTGTTTCGAGCAACAGTTCAAAAGACATTTTGCAGAACTCATTGAATCGATATGAGTAAGCCTTTCTTTGGCTTCTCGAATTCATGTCTCCTAAACATGCTAAATCCGGAACTAGACACCGGTTTCTCAATGCAAACGCCATACGTATACAAATTACCTCGCATTTTAAGACTTATAAACTTGTAAAGGAAATAAAAAACAGTTAACTTGATAAGGAATAAACATCTTTGTGGTATAGTTTATGATATTTGCATGCAACTAACCTCCATCAGACGAAAATGGCAAGTGAACGCGCTCATAAAGACATTCTAGTATGTAATCTAAATGGATACTAGACAAAATAATATACTTTATGTTCATGAGGAAATATGTATTCTCTTAGCCTATCATTGTATACTAACATGCACATGGGTTGTTGTGTAACATAACAGCTCTTTCTCATTGCCTTGGAATCATTTGTCCGCCCTTCTTCATTTGGCGCCTTTCTCACTTGTTCTTTAGTTTTAATCCGGTTTGGACGTTGGTTTTTGTTTGGCTGATTTAGAAATGAGCTTGAAATATAAGTCAATAGTTTTTTTCAATGTAGCAGCCTATTATTTCGGCCAAATTAAATATATATTTTACATTTGCCTTGTTTTTTTCCTGAGCGCAATAATTGTTCATTTGTGAAGACCTCATGCCGTACATTTCACGTCCTTATTTCGAAAAGGAGGATCCGAGATTCAAAGTGGTTCAAATTGACTTTATTGATCAAAACAAACAAAAAGGCATATGATGCATGTTCAGATAAAAGTATAAGCTGTAGTAAAAACATTTCGATAAATAGCTACGTGGCCACAAAATATCAAGTTAAAAGCGCAAAATTTTCGCTATTATTATGATCTGTACTGAAATCATATGCTTTCTTGTATTCATTACAGTCAAATGTGTAACATAAAAAAATAGAATTGCATAAACTGATAGTGTGCCCCTTTAACGTATTGCTGTTAATTTATTCATTAACTAGGCTATGAGTTTGATATCAGGCGATCAGATAATTATGTAGACGTTGCTACGTGCGCCCTTATCTCGAAAACTTCATTTGAGAACAGTTGAACCTAGTTGAACTTCGGCATCGATAATGAGGATGTTATCATGTTATTTCGGGGAGTGACTCTATAACATAGTATTACATTCTAACATATGAATATATGAAGACTGCTATTTTCATCCTAACTGTCTGTTTTTTTTCCGTCAATCAACTCTCTCCATTTATTTATGTGATATCATATTACATCTGATATGGCAACACTATAAAATGCAGCACGTGCTGTCTTTTTGCAAATAAAAGATAAAAGATAAAATGGCTTCCATATAAAATCGATTCGATACATTTTGAAGTGACTGTTATTGTTTTCTTTTATGTATTTTGTTTTGTGTGCCTTTCAAGACAACGTCTATGGAGCTATATACAGCATACATATCTATAAAGCAGCCGTGTCAAGTGCCACACACGAACACTGAAGGATTGGACATTATTTATAACATTCTGATACACAAGATAGAGAGTAAGCATACTCTATATGATATTGTCAAGAGCCACTAAAGAAATGCTCCTTTGATAACTTCAAACTCCAAACCGAGGGAAGCAATAAATTGTATTACTTGTTTTGATGACTGACAGGTATCTGATTTATGTTCTTCTATAAATACTTTCTAAACAACAAGCTGTGGATGAACGTATAAATCATCCCCTCCTTGCGTGTTTGCATTAACGATTAGCTCAAGTGACAGTGATAGTACAAATGTGTAAGGAAAAACACTCTCCAGTAGGGTCTTATCTTACCGTATTTCACCTAAACAGTCCTTATCTTCGACATAATTTACGTATTTTGTGCAAAAAGTCAGGTTTTAATCCAAAGTCAAATGTTCATTTCAGTTCATGTCTTTTCAGACTTTAAGGGGACTGTACACCAGGTTGGCACCAAAAAAAGTTTTTTCTGTAACGAATCTCAAGACAATTATTCATTAAAGTGTTTTACTCTTTGATATCATAATTGTAAAAAAAAACTACCAAAATGTAAAGAAAAATTGAGTCGGAGACTGGGTTCTAACCGGTGTCGCCAAAATTGCAGTCCAGTGTTGTATCCTCTGCGCTACGAAGGCTTACCATAAACGGTTGTAATATTTAGCTATAAACCTAACTTGGTAACATCACGTGATAACATCGACTAGCCAATCACGCATAAGGAATGAATTCTACTAGGTAGACATACCTTGTAATCTTTTTTAATGGAAAAATACGAAATACCTGCGAAAAATAAATTAATTGTAAACTATGTGTGACTTCAGTATGAAGTAAGTTTCAATGCTTTGTACACATCGATACCAAGTTAAAGTCAGTTTTCGACAATTTTCTCTTTTTTTCCCGCTACTTCATCATACGGAGTACAGCCCCTTTAAAATATTATCAAAGCACAGAGTAACAACGCTTATAAGAGATAGAAGGTGTCTTACAGAGTATTGAAAACCTAATCCAGTAATTATTGGTCCATGTTTTCATTAATGGCCAATCAGAAGATAGATTATCTAGGTAAAAGGGGTTTTAAATAGTTTGTACACGAGTTTGCTTTTGATAGCATTGTGATTAACAAGTTTGTTTGTATGTTCATGTTTTTGTTCCTGGTAATCACTTTGAGACCATTTTCATATGAAAGTATACTTTTGTCTAGTTTTATAACATGGCTTGGATGGTATAGAAGAATGCTCATATATATTGATGGCCCAGGCTCTTAAAATAAATTATTTTATAAATCGTTTGGTCTACTTTAACTTTCGATCTCATTTCACTTTCGGTTTAAAATACAGGTAAAATATTGACTAAAACGTCACCTAAGTGTTTTCCGTATTAAAGGATAGTCCATCTTTGTCCCAAGTCATTATTATATTTCCATGAAACATTTAAGATTGCGAAATTGATTTTATCTTGCAGCGCTTGTGAATGTATTGTGATCTGGCCATTGCAGAAAATCTAAGATTAAACCGATCGTGAACCTCACATAAATGTCAAATTTATTCTCGATGGCCAGATCACATGGAAACATTCTATCAGATTCTAAACCTAGATTTAGAATTCAAAGAATTGTTTTAAGATGTGTATCAATAAGTAAATACTGGTTTGATTCAATCCATGAAATTCGTTCACCACAAGTGCTGCAATTTTGTCAGTGCGATATTGGCTGACCCTTGGAGTAGCTTTGCAAGAGAATATTCCGAAGATAATCTTCACATACTTCAATCATTCGGTTTTCACTTTACTTTAATGTAAATCCTCTTTTTCCATGTATAAGTGCCATGTTAAGAAGTAAATACTGCTGAAAAACAGTTCTGGTGAGATTAAAGAAACAATCTACGATCAAAGTAAACACACGATTTCTGATTAGTCTTTACTTTCTTGACTAAGCATGATCGATATGCAAGTTTAAGCTAACATTCTGCAAGTCTTGAAAACCTTAACGCTTTGAAGGTCCGAAGGGTTAGTTTTTTCTCATAAGATTAATCTTGTTGGTTTCAACGCAGTGTGTAAGCACCCACCCACCCCTTTTAGTGGACATGGGTTCTTCCATTATACTATTTAATGTCTACAACATGTCTGTGTCATTGAGAGTTTTGCAGCTAATTTATGCTCTCAACTTGTTGATAAAACATTCATGCAGACATTGTAAACATTTGACATTTATTTCACGCAAGAAAGATCTTGAACGCCACAAACTCAGCATGTAGTGGAGGTAGATATATTTCGCAAGACATGGTTAATGATTTTGTTTCAAAAAGCAGCATGCGAGCAAACCATATACATTTCACATTTCCATAGTCCATTCATAACTCAGTGTCCGATACAGCGACTGTTTTTACATGATTTTATAAGTCATCAACAACAAACCGATTTCCCTGCCCTTTCAATCAGAACAATTACATATTTCCGCACCCAAAAGCGGGCTAGGGGGTTGGGGATGCACCCGCCCCACCCCACCCCACCCCGCCCCATATTGCCAAAGTTTACTCAATATTTCAATGAATGAGTAATACAGTACGCCCAAAATGCACCATTTTGGACTAAAGAGACGGAGGAAGGGGTGCAAATCTAAAGATTACGCCCCCAAGGTACGCCCTCTTTAACGTCAACTCATGGATGCGCCCCTGACACCGTACTGTATGATAAGCGATGTACTGTAAGGTAAGGCTCGCTAAAGCAGTATTAACGATGACTACATGAACGATAAAAGTGCAAAACATAATACAATTAGACAAGAGTCAAAATATATGAGAACATGTTTATATCTGATTGCCGATACTGCGAACAATCCTAGCAAATCAGTCGTTCTATTCCAAGCAATGTCAAGTAGGACTATTAATCCCTTCCCGCTGTCTCACTGCTTATCGCTTCTGCCTCTCTTGACGTGCAGACTGGTTGCATATTGTCAGGATCTTGTTAAGATGCTTCAAGTCTAGACTGGCTTATTCCTGAATTCAACAAGGTCATATTTTGCAGAAATAAAATATGACAGAAAAATCAAAAACTTAATAAAAATTGTTTTCGCCTTTATACCTCCTATCTATTTGAAGAAATAAAATACAGGGTTGTAGTGAAATACAGCTCCAAATGATCTGATGATACGGAGATAGTATATACAACTTTGAATTTTATCAGTTTTTAAGTTTATGTATAGAACGTTTAAAATATAAACAACGTAAACAACAGTGTCGGCGTCCGGTTAAAGTTTTAGGGCAAGTTGGGATTTTCACTTATAAGTCCAATACCCTACATTCAATTGACTTAATACGTCACGCAGTTGTTCAGGGACATCACATGATGAGATTAGATAACTCCATATTATTCTTTACACAGATTATGGCCCCTGATTGACTATGGAACTTAGGTTAAAGTTTTAGGGCAAGTTGGGATATTTATTAATAACTTCTATATCCTTTGTTCAATTGACTTAATACTTCACACAGTTGTTCAGGACCATCACACAATGAGGTTACATAACTCCATATAATCCTTAATACAAGTTATGGCCCCTGATTGACTTAGGTTAAAGTTTTAGGGCAGGTTAAAGTTTTAGGGCAAGTTGGGATTTTCACTTTAAACTCCAATACCATTCATTCAATTGACTTAATACTTCACACAGATGTTCAGAGCCATCACATAATGAGGTGAGATAACTCCATATTATCTTTTATACAAATTATGGCCCCTGATTGATTATGGAACTTAGGTTAAAGTTTTAGGGCAGGTTAGGATATTGTTTAATAACTTCTATACCCTTCATTCAATTGACTAAATATTTCACACAATTGTTCAGGACCATCACCCAATGTGGTTACATAATTCCATATCCTTAATACAAGTTATGGCTCCTGATTGACTTAGGTTAAAGTTTTAGGCAAGTAGAAGTTAAGGGCAAGTTGAGATTTTAATTAAAACAAATGTTCATTCAATGCACTAAATAAAATTCAAAATTATTTACGACCATCTTACAACAAGAAACATAACTCCGTTTTAAGCCTTAATACAAATTATTGCCCTTGATTTTTTTTAATTTCCTTTGAAAGGCATTGTATATTCTTAACCACATTTTCATAATGGGAAATCAAGTTATTTGAATGACTTGCGTCATTCATTGGGCGGGCTGGTGGGAGGGCAGTATCAAAGTCACCTTATGTATCGAATAATTTTAGTTAGGTTTGACATAAAGAGACCAAGCTTGGTATTATTACATCGTTACTGTATTCTAAGTCAAAGCGGCGTAGTCGAGCGCGCTGTCTTACGACGGCTCTTGTTTTATATGCAGTTACAATTTGTCAAGAAATTGTCATTTTGACGCTAAATCTAAACGCATGGTCTAAAGAACAGCATGTGTATATATAACGTTTCTACGCCAGATCTGATCATTTACATCGTTTGTGTATTTTTAGGGTATGTGCAGAACTTCCACAAGCCCGAGAACCACCTGGTCACGGTCCATTGCCCAGAGACATTCACCAACGTCACCATGATGAGTACGTATGTATGGCGTCACCGCTTACCTTGTGCACACGTGCCATTTTACAGCCAAGTTATAGTTTTACAAACCTATGTAACCTAGGCATTATGTATGGAAATATCGTAAAATATTTTGAGGTTTAAGAAAAAATTGTAGAACAAGCTTATTTAACTACCGCTTGAATAATTCTGAAAGGATGGATTTTAAGAGAAACATAAGTTTTGCTTGCCAAATGGAGTTATGGTATGCTTGTACTCGCTGAAATGTTATCTATGATCATTAACATGTTTAATTCACCGTTATGTGTTGTTTTAGGTCACGGCGGTAAGTTGCACGTGTAAGACATATTCGGTGCTGCACTTAAAACACATCTCTGCCATGCTTATATAGTACATGTTAAACTAAACGTGGCGACCATGATTCTGCTATAGCCTTTTAATGCTGGCTATACAGATTCACTGATGATAACCCTTTAAAAACGATTTTGAAAACTATGCAAACAAAACGGAGAATGTTTAAACAAAGGTGAACCATGTACAATTTCTCTATAACTGCGTTTAACACTAATTAAAACCTATCATTTTAGAAGTTCAGTATTTTCGGACACCTGCGTGTGTGCAATTCGGACATTTTTCTTTTGATTACCGCATTAGATTTGTCTTAGACTCTCCTGATAATAATGATACGCGAAGAGAGTTTGAGCTGCTAGAATAATTCTACAGATATTGCCATATATCAAAGAAAATCATTTAATGCTTACGATGTAATAATTGTAAATTTTGTAATTAAAAGTGTCAATTATTGATGATACAGCAGTAAAACAATACAATTGAACTCCCGTTTTCTTTTACAGAAAGAATCATATTGTCATAGCCTTTGTGTCGTGCTAAAATTTAAAATTTGACAATAACTAAAAATTGCAGATACTAACGTTATTTCTATTGATGATACGGTTATGCGTAGGAAATCGCCGAACCATTGGTCGTGATTCACATCGATAAGCAGACGAGCGTTGACATCCACTGTTACAGAAACTATATGCTTTCGCTTCATGTATGGCTTGTATATCATCAGAAGTTCCAATTACTGGAAAAGCACTGCTTAAATTCTTCTAAGGGCTTACTCATGCTGAAGTTATTAAATTTATTTACAAAATAACACATATGTATATGAATGTTTATAACTTTGCAAAACTGTGTACTAAATCCACTTAATCTCAAATATTATAGTATGCAATAGTATATAGATACATTTCTTGATGAAAACGAAATCAGTAGAAACATTTAAAACATTTTCCTGCCTGTTACAGGTCCTGGAAGGGTAAGCGAGCTGATCACGGAATGCAATGCGAAACTCGACGCGCTCAAAACAAAGTTCGTCTCCAAGATGACGGAAAATGGGGTAAGTTCGCGTTCTTGAATTCCACAGAATTTCGGCAGAGCGTTGTTCAACTCGAGACACATCATATGAAACGTGCTTAACACTAATATTCGTATACGTTTCTATGATATTGTAGGAATTGGTCAGATTATGTTCAAACTTGGTCAGACTGTTCCCATTGATCTCGACGGTTTTTAAAAGTGGGCCCCATACGGTTTAGAAGAAGATCACGGGGTCAAATCTTAAAAAATTATCGATGGAAAACTCTTGAGGCATATGATTCGGTCTGATATTAATCGTTCTGAATCTGAATGTTTACATGTGACGAATCCTAAAGATTTAAAACTTGGTCACATGTGATAAAAAATTAAGTCGCTAAATCAAATCTTAGATCTTGGTAATGATTGGTCAGATTATGCTCTTGGACAGAATGTTACCCTTGATGAAATCTCACCGTGAATCAAAAGTGGGACATATGGGGTCAAAAACTAGGTAACTAGGTCAAATCTTGGGAACATACTGGAGGCAATATATCTGGTAAAACAATATTAAACATAATTATAATAATGTTTTCCTTGGTGTTATCATTGATTTAAAATGGGTCACATGAATTTCTTTTTTCTGTTTGGAACTGTTTCAGTATAACAGTCCGTTTATTAGATCATAAAAGCAACAATGTCACATGTAATAAAAAATACATAGACAAAATTAAAACAAGTTATTTTAAAATCTGTCCATAGAAGGGAAAGTTACAGCTCGGACACGACAACCTATACTCTATGTCCTTATATGCAGCATTCCATTGTGAATAAACACCTAAGTGTGGCCTTGAATTAAGGGGTAGTGACACGGTTCTTGCACGCGACACGTCGTCTTGGTATGCCGAACACATGTGGCAAATTATTTTAAAATCTGTCCATACAAGGGAAAGTTACAGCCCGGACACGAGTTATTGAGCCGGACACACGGACGGACGGACAGACGGACGGACGGACGGTGCGATTTTAATATGCCCACCTTCGAGGGCATAAAAAAAGTCAAAGTATCTATTGGATGCACTTAAGGTTTTTAAAAAATCATTTAAAAATCGATAATTGACATTTTTTGTTCGTAGGTATGTTTGTAAGGCAATCAGATCGTAATATAAATAAGTCAATATATTTATGGGCTTCATTCTCCGGTCGCATATTGAGTTTGTTTTATTAATACATTAACATATTTGATTTAAAACAAAACTAGGTCAAATCCTGAAGAGTCATGTTCGGAACAGTGGTATTGATTATTCAGGGTTTGTTCAAACTGTGGTCAAAATGTCCGCCTTGATGGTTTCTTGGTAGGCTTCCAATGTGGGTCACATGGGTCCAAGACCAGGTAATTATCTCGAATCTAAGAGAAATGCTGGAACTTAACAGAGACAGAAGATTCCTCCAATCTTTATGAAACTTAATCAGAATATTTGCCTCGGTGAAACCTTTGATGAGTTTGAAACTAGGTCATATTATGTCAGAAACTTTGTCGTAAGGTCAACTCTTAGACAAGAACCTTGTAACCACTATTAAGGCTATATCTGTGCATTATTTCCGGTCCCATGTATATGAAATTTAATCAGTATGTTTTCCATGATGAACTATTTTATTAGTTTGAAACCGGGTAACGTTGGGTCACAAACTAGATAACTAGGACAAATCTTTAAGCTAGCAACAATTTTCTCTTTTTTAAACATTTTCAAACAAACTGAAATCTGATATCCACCGTTCATAAGAGTCCATCACTCCGCGGCTGTAGTGCATGCTTCGGTTAGAATAACCAACGCTTGGTTTCCATAGCATCTATTTTGCCTCATCAGGCGGGGAATATCAACTCAACAAATTGTAATATGCTTTCAAGGATAGAAGATGATTAATTGTAGTTTTAAGAAAAGCGAGCCAAATTGTATTAGCAAAAGCATGTGAGAAATCACGAAAATTAACATGTCCCACTCCTTTGCGCTCTGACGTTATAGGCTAGAATTCCAAAACAGTGAAAAATATCAAATTGATACTTTCACTGTTTATGTCGTTGATCTTAGTCATTGTGTTCGCAGCATTTATTATTTATGGCTGAAGATAAGTTTTTAAGTAATAATTTTTATCATTTTGATTTGATTTAGAAATCAAATAAGGTGTTGTTCTTCATCATGAACAATTTTTAGAAAGCTATATGAAGATTAAAAAATAAAGGTAATAAAAGAGGGAAATAAACGGATTAATCCATTTTTTCATTGATGGTTTCCCTTTTTCGATGGAAATTTGGCCTGGTTTTCAATTTGCCTTTCTTGCAGATCAATGGTGAGTTCAAGGCCATCGGCCTCGAGGGAGATATGAAGCCAGGCCAAGCCATCGTGGACTACGCTGAGAAATCCAAAGCCACGTTCATCGTGACGGGAACCAGGGGCATGGGCAAGTTCCGTCGGACCGTGATGGGATCTGTGAGCGACTATATCGTGCACCACAGCCCTTGCCCCGTCCTCGTGTGCCGCCAGAAGGAGAAGGATCATAAGGAGCATAAGGAGCATAAGGATCATAAGGAAAAGGGAGATAAGCACTAGTGGCCGGTCGTCAGGCGAAACCACCGCCACACTGACCAATATCAACACGCCAGAATCTCCAAACGTCGCCGCCGAATAGCTGGCCTTATTCAATATACTGTCGTATTTTATTTAGGTTGTCTTGATGTAGTAGAAGCTTATCGCAGTGTTAAGCTTCAGTGATTAACTTATCTCACTTGATAGGTATGTCATGCTCTTTTCGCTTAATTATCTCGATTAAAATATCCTTGAATAATGACCAAAAAATAAATATATATAAAACCTATGGATATGCATGTATTGTTATTAATATGTTTCAAGTATACACTCATTATATATAATAATAAATGACACAAAGCATGACACTTTCGTAACCAAGACTTATAATTTATATTATCTCCAGTAGCGTGTTACATGAAGTTTCCAAGTGATTCGTGAAGCATTTTAAATTTTCTAATTTTAAGTTGTCTTCTTTTACGCAACTCTTAATGGCCTATCTTAGTGCATTCGAACTAGCTGGTTGGTGGTATAATCAAACTATATACCAGTAAAGCGAGATAATAAAATGGGTTTCAATGTAATTTCATGGCTATTAATAATTGATCAAGCGGTTCCTGGATTGAAAGGCCATTACCAAAGCAATCACACATCTTAGTATAAATGTGAACATTACCAAGGGACGGTAATAGTTTAAGAATATCTTGTGTGTAATGTATTTGCTGTAAGTGAACTTTAGTGTAAAATGTGTGTACACCATTGACTCATTGTGCATGCCTTCATAATTTGTGTTTATACAATGTCTAGATGTTGGAATAAAATAAAGTTATACTTGTCATATCTGTGTCCTTTTATTGGTAGTGTATTAGCGGATAATGTTCGGAATATTGTAATAGCATAGGTTAGAACTGCAAGAAAGCAGTTGTTCTATTTCATTTATGACTTGTATGAAAAGACAAAACATTGACCTGTTGCGATGCATTCGCCAAAAAGTCTAAGTCAAATAATGCTTGCTGGTCTCCTTTTATATTTATGCCGTATTCACCCCCACGGTCACCATGACTGTGGCCTTTGACCTACTAACTTTAAAAGGAATAGGGGCCAGCTGCTGGTCATGACCAACTCTCTACCAAGTTGAAGGACGGTCGGACCAAGCACAGTCTAGTTATCAATCGACATTTGTTGAACATCTTACTAGTAAATGGGATAAAATCTCAAAATATTAACTTTGCCGTCGCATTGTCTCAAAGCATTTACATTATGTCCCTTCTTATTTTATTAGCATTGTCCACAATAAACAAATTAAAAAAAACATTGGAGGTACATAAATAAACACAAAAGTCTACCATCATGGAAGTAATCCAGAAGATTCCAAAACCTATATTGTGATGTCGCCTGATATCTTCGACATAAGCGCCAAGCCATCGAGAACAGGCTTTATAATGATTATGATAAAATTGCATCATTTAAATAATGCCTTTACTAAACGCCAGTAAACACCACTTATCGTTTCTGCAGTAAGAAACGCTGGTAAAATTCCGTGATGCAGCTGTTACTTTTGTTTGTTTGTTCTATTAAATGGACATATTTCGATAATCGGAGAGTGTGACTACAAGTTGGCTATGATTTCGATTCAATATTGTGCCAACTGTAATGCCAGGAACTTTTCTCACGATTCAGAGTAAAGCATATTTTGTTATAAACTTGCATTTCAACTACAATTCGGTGCATAGAAACACTGTAAGAACATTCTTGAGCAGGCAAATAGAGCTGTTATTTAAAGTACTTACGCCCGCACACATCAACACTGACATGCTCATCTGAAAAAAGAATCATTTATATATTTAGACTGCGCCATGTTCCATTAAATATGATGAAGTATTGCATTTCGACGTAACATATGTGACGTAATGCATCAAGTTGAATACACAAACTGAATAAATCGTTCTTTAATTACGAGAATGAAAATCAATGGACCAATCTTATGAGTATTGAGAGTCACAACTGCAAATCGTCGGGGACGTCGTAGCTCCGTTGAAATTGTTTGCTTTTGGGTTTTATTGGCCGTTTACTGTGTTTCGTTTCCTTACACTAAACACAATTGGAATCCAGCCTACATTTACAGCCAAAGCAATTGACAAGACGACGACCAACTCGATACACAACCAAACAACCCAAACTGGCGCCCTCGTTAAAGCAACGCCCCAAAGCCCAATGAATCGGAAAGTATAAAGAAGCATTCAAGTACTGACATTACGAATCAAAATAGTCTAACAAGGCACTCGTGCAAACCGGACGCCTATAACTCTAACCACAGGCACTCTAAACGTTTTTTCTTTGCCGTAAGAAGAAAAAAGACATTCTCCTATCACATCGGGATAATCGATTAGAGTAGAGGCGTTATGTCATCTGCTTACACGTTCAGCACTATTTTAGATACGTATAAGATGAACATAGCCCTTATTAGCGATTACAGACTGCTACACAGATCTTCAAACTTCTTTGATTCTACGACTACAAATTATGTCTCATACGTGAATATAGACGATGCATTAGATCCCTTTATTATGTTATGTTGCGGAAAGGCTGGTACCGCGATTATGATAAATAAGCACATGTGCAGGTATGTAACAAAACTAGACAATATTAACAACAACCGAATTCTCGGAATTGAACTTTAGATTGATACTCACCTGCCTAGATATATTTTGTATTTATATCCCTGCTTGTCAAGATCCTGATTCGTACAAAGAAACTGTAAACGATGTGAACACCCTACATGCATTCTATTCTAAAGTTGGCACCGTCGTTCTAGCAGGTGTTTGGAATGGGCAAATAGTCCAAGGTGTCATGTTACCTAATTCTGTGCTGCATTAGCGCTTTGTTCATCAGAATAACCTGCGATCTGCTCAGAGTGTGGATGAATCAAACGTGGACTTAACGTTTATCAATGGTACAGTACTCGAAAATGTATGTAAATATTTATTGAAAAGTTAACGATAGGCGACGTGTGCTCCTACAGAAACCTGAGCAAATTCTAACGTCAGACAATCTGCATATACTAGTCTTGATGCAAGCGTCAACAAATAACGCCGATAAGATCAGTAAAAGACAGTGTGTATCATGGACGAAGTTCTCACACGCTCTAATCAACATACTCTGTAACTGCGCAGTAACGAGCGATCCGGACAGGTTAAACGAGAGACTAGTCAGTGCACTACATTCAGCATCATCACCTTTAACGAGCACGTGAACCCATACTGGTCCGCAGAGGTAAAGCATTTCCATGCGCATGCCCGGCGTGTAAAGAAAGAATGGTACGATCAAGGTAAACTCCGTGACGACGACTCACAGATTCTACGGAACAACAAGAGCGCCAAGCGCGAATCCCGGCGCACACAGCGACAACATCATGATATGTACGAAAACAAAGTGTTAGATGACCTTGATTAAGTCGCTGAGTTGCATTAAATAACTTTTTTGGAAATTATTGCGAGCAAAAAGTGGCAAAAAATGAATTATGCAATTGTATTTCCGTTGAGGACCTATCATACAAACACGAACAGGGATTCAAACAGCATTTCTCGAATGTATTCAGTACAAAGACATTGGCTGATAAACTAGATACAAGGCTACAGCATGAATTAAACGAATATTTGAAGAAGATACGTATGCCAAGAACACTGTTACTACAAGCATACCATTCACGGAAGTGAAGGGTATAATACAAATCCTTGCCCGAAAAAAAAGCCCTGGTTAAGATTACATTTTAAATGAACACGTAATTAACGCATGCTTCGGGATTGATCTTGCTGTTCAATTGCATCATCGCGAACGAGCGGGTCCCGTTATCGTGGCAAACGAGTGTTATTATCCTAGTCTACAACACGGAATTCAGAAAAACTTAAGCTCCATTACCACGTCCTTTTCATTTCAAGATACTGTTCTCTACAATATCCATCATGGCAGAGACGTCTAGGTTGCGTGTCTGGCGTGTCTGGACCAGCGCGCCTTTGATAACCTGCGGCACGGTTCCTTAATGCTCAGACGTATTTGCGTAAGGGGTAAGCATTCCTTGCTTCAATCGTCATACATCAACCTGCGTTGCGTCACCAGATTTAGCGGTCAGGCATCTAACGCTTTTGAAATCGTGCGAGGGGTCCGGCGGGGTCATGTCTACGTTTGTTTATTTAGTCTACGTCAAAGGGCTACTCCATACTTTAGAAAAACGTAAATGTGGTGCAAAGGTAATGTAACATCCCTACATTCACAGACGACAGTTCCTTGCTTCCCCCAACAGTCCGCACAGTCAAGTTGACGTCATAATTATATAGATACATTCGTCGATGGAATATTGAAGTTAACGTAACAAAATCGTCAACCATAACATTTTAAAAAGTAATACTCTCCTCCTGATTAGTGTCGTTTTTGGCGACGCTCTTCTTTTTCCAATGCACCTTCTGAAAATCATCTTGGTATACTTCAACAGTCAAATTTGAAAATAGGCGAACGAATAACCTTAGTTAGTTTGCATAATAAAATTGTTCTACCAACACTTCTGTATGGACCTGAATTGTAGAAAGACATGTTTTAATCCAATGAAAAAAATCGATGTCTTCCATCATTTTGTATCAAAGAAAATTCAGAGAGTATCAACGCATTCAAGCCCAGATATGGTCCAGTCTATGTAAGGGCTACACTGAATACATTCTGAAATTTATAGAAGAAAGTTCAGACATAAAATATTGTCCTTTCCTGATCATTGTATATCTTAGCAAATATTTACTTGCCAGTATTATATGTGTGAACGTGATAGATTAGGATTTATTCCCGATATCTGTTATATTGTACAAAAATGTAATAATGTTCATATGATAAATGTACTATTACCAAGAAGAAATGTCGCATGTAATTGCCGAATGTGCCAAGACTGTCCACCTACTTAATGAGTTGTTAGTGCATATATTGTCGGTTTGTTCAAATGACTTTGAAACCGAACTTGTTAGCCTTGGTGATAATGGTCTCTGTCTCCGTCTTCTTTGTACTCCTTTGCCGCCATTACTTATCTGATAGCCCTGATTAAAATGATTTTCTTAATGCTTTGCACTCTTTCATTTTAAAATGAAAGCTTATTTCTCTTAGTAGAAGTATGATTGATGTTTAGGTACATGTACATTTGTAAATGACCTTTAGCTTATGTTGCTACTTTCCGATAAACAATTGTTGTATATTTTCAAGTCGTTCAAGCAACGTATGATAACTGACTCAATTTTGTATATTGTGTATCGACTGGATATTACATAATTGTTATATAGCGTGTTTTAAAATTGTGAACATAATTGATTCTGTGTTCATTCCAAATACCTTTTGTATCGCTTCGTTAAGGTATTGATCACATTTAACACCTTGTGTATTTGCTTCATATTTAACATTTGTTTCAGTAATAACCATTTAGCAACAGTTTATATACATCCTATCTATATGGGTATGGTTATTCATCAACTACTTTGTATGTGTTTTTCTCATTATATATATATTTTCCTATTCATATATTTTCATTATTGGAGGCGATAAAGTATTGAATTGAATTGGATTGAGACATTATCATTCAGAATTTCAACTTTCACGGGTGTTTAAAGGTCCGCTCACTGCCACTCGTTCGATACAAAATCCCTGTGTCAGATTTTTCGTTGACAATGTGTCAAGCCAATGAGGTCGCTACGCTCTCTCTGCTTATTCTAAATGATTAAGATTTTACCTTCTCTCTGTTTAAAGATTATAAGTTTAAAATCAAATTCACTGTTTGTTTCTAAAATTTGAACGTACTATATCACGAATTTTCATATACTTCGAAGTTTTCGAGATTTTTAGACTACAATTGTACTAAATTTAATATACTCTCTGGAGTTTACAAAGCAATCAGTTAATCTTATTTACGTAGCACACAACACACACGATTAATAAGGTAAAAGTTGTATATATTTGGTTTGAAAATTATTTATTTCATGAAATATCTTGAAACAGCACATATTATAAATAGAAAGTCAATATTATTAATCCTCCTTGTATATTTACAAGTGTTCCAACAAGGCTTCAAGGTTTTAATGTCTCCGTTGACGGGTCTGGAGTCATCACTGTACTAATCGCTATGTTTTAAACAGAAATTAATAATGCGCGAAAAATGCATAAATTGAACAAAAGAATATTCGTGGTCATCGAAGCATCATATTGTCGCGCGTAACCTGCCCAACTCGTGAAAAAATGACCATTCCTGAAATAAAATGCTATCATCTGAACTCAACAAATATCCCCTATTTCTGTGAATATCACGAATTAACGTCACCTTAACAAGCTCAATCCGGAGCACGGCATGGGTATCTGAAATCAAAAATCATACTCATTGACAAAAAAAAGATCCTTTTTATGGAAAACCCTTTTGACATATTTGATAGCAGATATCTGGAAGCAAACAACCTTTATCAGACGAAAACGGCAGTTTAAAGTGGTCATAAAGTGATCCTAGATAAGTTTGTTATCTTGATCGATATAAGACAAAGAAATATACTTTAAAGTCGATAGCAAATATATGTGTTCCGTTACCATAACAATATATATTATTGTGCACATGGTTTGTTATGTAACAGTTCATTTGAGAAGACTTTATGCTGTACGTGTCACGTCCTTATTCCAAAGTGGTCGGGGACACAGCAGCAGATAGTCTCCTTTAAAGGGGACGTACCCCGTATGATGAAATAGCGAAAAAATAGAAAATTGTCGGAAACTGACATAAACTTGGTATTGATGTGTACAATGCATTGAAACTTACTAACTGAAGTACCACATATTTTACAATTAATTTTTTTTTCGCAGTTTTTTCATAGTTTTCCATTAAAAAAGATTACTAGGTATGTCTACCTAGTGGAATTCATTCCTTATGCGTGATTGGCTAGTCGATGGTTTTATGATTTACCAAATGCATTTTGTTTTTGTTTGTTTGTTTTTCTTCATAGAAGGCCACATTGTAAATATGATGTTGTTATGGTTGAACCTGTAATTATGTCATAATGTGTTTATACCTTCTCTAAATAAAGATATTATTATTATTATTATTATTATTATTATCATTATTATTATTAGTAGTAGTATTATCATTATTATTATTATTATTATTATTATTATTATTATTATTATTATTATTATTATTATTATTATTATTATTATCATCACGTGATATTACCCAGTGAGGTATATAGCTTAAATATTCCAAATATTTAGGGTAGGCCTTCGTAGCACAGTGGATACAACACTCAACTGCAATTTTGGTGACACCGGTTCGAACCCGGTCTCCGACTCGATGTTCTTTTTACATTTTGGTATTATTTTACAATTATGATATCAAAGAGTAAAACATTTTATTAGATAATTGTCCTGAGATTCGTTAAAGAAAAACACTTTTTTGGGTGCCAATCTGGTGTACAGTCCTTTTAAAGTCCTGCTCCTGTTTAAGAATTCATTAGTTTTTCGTTCCGAAAAAGGCTGATCAAATTGATATCATGCGATCAATTATATAGACGTTGTTACGTGCGCAATCTCTTAAAAGAAGACAACAGTTGAACCTAGTTGAACATATTTAGTAAGGGTATTACCGTGTTTCTTTTGGTTGTTGACTCTAAAAATTATTAACATCGAACAAACTTAAAAATGAAGACTGCTTATTTCATCCTTAAGTCGGTTTTGTATGCATGTGCTATAATAATATACCATTTCTACATGACGTATTACTGCAGTAGTGATGGTAACAATCAATAAAATGGTAACATTATAAAACGTAATCGATGCATTATGTAGTAACTGTAATTTATGTTTTATGATATGTATTTTAATGTGTGTAAAATTCCAAAGAGTGTTGTAAATGCAGCTACAAAGCATAGATATCTATACATCAGTTGCGTTCTTTGCCTTTTTCAATTAAACGGCACATCAAAGCTGATTCAGAACCAGTCATGTCATACACACGAAGACTGAAGTATTGGACATTATTGTGATAAACTAAATACAAAGTAAACATTTCTCTTTTATCTTTTCAACAGTGACTATCAATAAAAAACAGAAGGAATGCATCTAAGATTACTTATCAAAACAAATGAAGCAATATAAAAGGGTTATAAATACTGCGTTTTAACCCGGGAGGTTGTTTTCGACTTGAGTGGATTTTGCAGATACGGATTTCACGAGGCGCTAGCCGAGTAAAATCAAAATCTACAAAATTCCACGAGAGTCGAATACGACTTTCCGGATCAAAACGCAGTACTAATAACCCTTTTTTTAAATACATTACTGGTCAGTACACTAAAAGGCACATGGTTTCACAATAAATGTCATTTTAACGACGCACCATTTTGTTTTATGACGTCATTTTAACATCGCACAACGATACGTTATGACGTGACGTCACAAGAGTGGAATAACGCCGTATTGTACTGGAGTGGAATACGGACTACCGTAATTTGCGATATGTATTGCGTGTGGATTTATGATGTGTATATAGTGAATTGAATCACTTGTTTCGATGACAGACAGGTATTTTACCCACATTTTGCTCGTTCGATTATCTCAAAGAAAACCTGAGGATGGACATATAAACACTTCAGCATAATGACAGAAACAATGTGAAGAGAAATCAAAGCACTGAAAGTGCTGATTGACGGTGACATTGTTCGGTCTGCTGCAAGTATAGAACTAAGTCCTTTCTCTTATAAACACAGAAAATCATCGGGACCTAATCTTGAATATAGGAGCATAATTTACCCACTCTTAGGTGAGGACAATGCTTCATCGGGACCTCATCTTGAATATAGGAGCATAATGTGAACACTCTTAGGTGGGGACAATGCTTCAAACCAAATACCTAAGCTTGATATTCATTTTCCAAACATAATTATTCATCTCAATGCTGTAGCTTTGAAAAGTTGATGAAAAGGACACCTGGCAATATCATCGTTAATGTTTGTTTGCAGAACTACATCATGGTCAAAATTCCATTCCAGTTGCATAACAAATACGCCAAACGGACACAATCAAGATAACTGAAGCATTACATTAACAGATGTTTTTAAAACAGTACATATGGTCCAAAGTTCAATGTTGTACTCAAAATTAAAAACGTAGGCCTTAGTTGAAGCAACTGTGCACAAGATGATCAATTTGCAAGAATTTCTTTTGTCGAAAACTGACATAAACTTGGTATTAGCCTTTGTCGAGCTTACTAACATATTTCCTTGACGAGTTGTATAATACAGTCTATTATATGATGACGATTCTTAGTATCTTTTTATCAAAATATTCTTTAAGTAAAGACAGCAAAAACAACCAACCTGTTTTACTTCTCTAGTAAACAATAGCTGTCACAGAGACTGCGCGCCGACTATTACGCCGCTGTTCAGTGTAAGGATTGAAAAGTTTTGGCGAGCATGGATCACTGTATAATTAGATTAGATTTCAATGCAATACATCATGTATTTGTTGAGATATTAACATGAATGTGATAACATGGATAATTTTAAGCAGAATTTCAAGTCCAATAATAATGGGCCGTTATTTGCATAATATAGTTATCTAACTTGGTTATTCAAGTAGGTTGGGTGGTTGAGTACCATTGTCTAAAGTCTCAATGCAATACATGAGTAGTTGCTGAGATATTAACCATGTGTGTTAACATGCAAAACCTTAACCAGTATTTCTAAGCTGCATAATAAAGGGGCAAAAATGATAAAATATAAAAGATAGAGTTATCTTTCCTGATTAATTAAGAAGGTTGAATAGTTGGGAGCCTGTGTATAAAGTTTGAATCCAATATATGATGTATTTGAATTTATATGTCAAATAATAAAGCAAAACCTTAACCAGAATTTTTAAGTCGAATAATAAAGGGTTAAATGCAAACTAGAGTTATCTAACTTGGTTAATAAGGAAGGTTGGATGGTTGAGTACCATTGTATAAAATCTTTATGCAATACATCAAGTAGTTGCTGAGATAATAACCTATGTGTGCTTACATGCAAAACCTTAACCAGAATTTCAAATTTCAAAGAAAGTCAAATAATAAAGGCCCATTATTTGCATTAAATTCAAATAAGTGTTATCTTACTTCATTAATTTAGTAGGTTAGATAGTTGGGAATACATATCTAAAGTTTCAATGCAATACATGATGTATTTGCTGAGATAATGACTTAAAGTTGCTTACATGCAAAACCTTAACCAAGGTGTGACGCCGACGCCGACGCTTGGGTGAGTAGTATAGCTCTCCATATTCTTCGAAAAGTCGAGCTAAAAACAGGATACAGTTAAAGCGATGCTATTCTCTGCACTACATGCATGCATTGCAAAAAAATTGTATTAGGAAAAATTTCAAACCAAAGAATCATGCGATCATTCTCACACTGTTTGTAAGAAGAATACATATAAAGGTGATATCAAGCACAGCAGAAAGGAACAACAACAAAAAACTAAACTCTTTTTAATTGTGACATCAAAATGGTCACCGGTAAGATGAAGTCATAGATTACTATGTGTTCATGACGTCATTTCCTATTTAAACCAATAAAGTACCCCATTCAGTACCCAACGTGATTGAAAGTTTTTATCAGGAGATAAGATAAATATCACATTTTCCTCTTAAGAATAGGTTGGAAATTTAATTTGACCTTTTTTTCATCACAATGAATACAAAATGACAAATTGGCATTTGAAACAAACTATTCTTGTCAATGAATTTGTTTAAAAACATGCGGAAGAATACTATAAGTTCCATGGTCAGTAGGTAACCCGATATGGGATATTCAATGTAAAGGAAACCATATTGCGGTGGAGTGAAGCTCGAACCTAAATATGGATTCTTTCCCCCCATATTTCCAATACTATGTCACCTACTAACCCTGTAATGTAAGTATAACGTTGACAACCTGTTACCCTGTTTAAATGTCTTATTTATTCATTGAAATATTCATCAAGTCCGAATAAAGACGCCATTTTGGTGTAATATGAATTTGGAAAATGAAAAAATGTGGTGTCACCGCGTGACCTGTCCTTGACCAACAGCGGTGTTTCATATATATTTGAGTCATATTTTTTTGACCAATAGAATTAGACCAATGTTATATTGATATCCCCATGTGTATTAAGGAGAGAGAAAATATGTGATGGCTGTATTTAACTGGATATAAAGTATACAAGTAAATAAAAAAAACACGAAAAAAAATCTTTATAAAAAAACATTACTAAGAATGGGTGGAGTGATTGCTGATAATGAGCCCTTCTTAATCATTAAGCTAGTTACTTTAGGTCATTTAATTGACTTGGAATACAACCTCATTGTCTAATTCATTGTCGACGTAAAATCTTATGCAGGGATTGTGCATCAGGTGAGTGACAGTAGGCTGAGGAAAAACCAAACTTGAAGAATAAAATTGTTAATGATTAAGGATAGCACTTCATTTATGCCTATCTGAAATTTCATTTGCTTAATTGTAGGTTTATTCTATTTTTGATGGTAAAGCTGCACTCTCACAGATTGAAAGTATTGACAACTTCTTGATTTTTTTGTCTTGGAACGAGCGGTTTTTTCCGAAAATCCATTGAAACCAGCAATATAAGACTGCTGACAAAAAATCAGATCATAGATTCTTATACTTATGTTCAAATATTGATGTTTTATGCATTTTTTCTTTAACCGTTAGTATCAGTATAAGCCATTAAGCATCAATTTTTGAACATAAATATGAAAATCTAAGATCTGATATTTTGTCAGATATCTTATTATTGGTTTGCACATATTTACGCAATAATTTTCTCTTTCCAAAAAAAAAAAAAAAGAAGCTGTTAAAATAGTCAATCTGTGGGAGTGCAGCTTTAAGGGCTCATTATTTCTTAGTCTAAACAAGTTGATGTTCAAATGAAGAGTCTTCTTATCCATAAACATCTATTAAAACAAGTTTTTAAAAAAGAGGGCATTTTGAAAATATCAAAATTGAATTAAGGAAAAGAATTTCATATTTGTCAGGTTTGAACTGACATTTCCAAATGCTTTATACTTTGGAACAGGCCATGCGGTAACTAAGAAATATGTCAAGTCCAAGATATACGCATTACCACAAAATTAACCAAGCACAATTTTGATCACAATTCACCCACTGTGCAATGTTAAAATTGCAAAATTTCCTTCTGATTGAAAAAAAAATCACAGGCTGTCAGACTAAATTACTGACACTCCTTTTCTATAAAAGTTCATGCTGTCTTCAGAAATAAATTGAAATAATGAATAAGGGTAAAGTAACATTCTGCCAAAGGGGGAAGTGCATTTATAGTATGTGGATGTCCTGGATTAAATATGCAAATTAACATACCAGGTCTCTGTTTGGAGGGAGAATATATGTTTATAAAAGGGTTATGCATGATTTTCTCTGAAGGGATCTGTTGGCCTTGAACATTTCAGTAATATGGCTTGTTTTTATTGATCTTTTTAAGACATACATGTTTGATGCTTGATAGGCATACCAATGAGAATAATTTGCCCAAAATTGCAACAGAAAAATTTCAGGGGCGTAGCCAGCGTTACACACTTACGCACATGCGTAACATCAATTTGAAACATGTTTTGACATCAGAATAAAACCTTAAAGGGAAGATCAGCTATAGAAAGCATTGTCTCTCTGTGCTAGATAGCTAACACAGCCTTAAAAATCACTTGGTAACTACAGTCGTCGGCCTCGAACCTATAAATCCCGACAAATACAAATCAATGCTAAACATGTTAGTTCCATTTTCCCGTGGGGAGCAGCCCCCCCCCCCCCCCTTAACCTCCTACGGTTACAGGGATTCCCCATCCCATAGCCTCTCACATTCAGTACAGCCTGGCCACACCCTTGAATTTAATTAATTGCCAAAAAATGTCAAAATCCTGTCTACATTCTAGTATTTTGATTATTTTTTTCATTGAGTAAGACCCTTTTGGGCTATTTAAACACTGTAAATATCCGTAAAGCTATATACATGTATACAATATTGATATCCCCAGCATGCACAGTTAAGTTATGCGTTATCTTTTACGATTGTTAATTTTAACATACAAGAAAAATACTGTAATTTACACTTACTTGAAAAATGTGTAGTCAATGATAGAGAATAATAAGTGGCAGATTTCAAATCAAGGCATTTAAGGCTCACCAGCGGCTTAGCACCGTCGAGATAATACAGACAGGCTAGCTCCGTGTCCTAATGCCAGGATCATTTATAGTAACTTTATCTTGTTGAAAAGTTTAATACTTGACTAGTCCAAATAAACAGCAACTTCAGAGTCTTTAACAAGTTTTGTTTTGGCGAGTCTTCATGTCCACATCCAACTTTTTCTCCTAGCCAAGAATGACATTTCAAGCACTAAGTTTATTTAGTTCAAATAATTGTACATTGAATGATTTTTTACCATTTTTGATATGGCACGTCACGTAGTGAACACATCTATAATTTTCGACTTGATGTATAATGAGCTTCAAGATGACGCGCATCAGCTAGATAGTTCCAAAATGGCAATGCTATGTTGACAGAAGCTGATCGGAATTTAAGTGTTTAATGAAACACTTGTGTAATTATACACACTTGTGTGATTAAACAATGATATTGGCTCAAGATAAATTATGTGAAACTTTTGTGATTCTATTTTGCAATGCAGTGTTAAATATTGAAGTGTTGTTACAGATGAAGAAAATATTTTACTATGGTATGAATCAGATCAACATGGCATAAAGGGAACCAAATTATGCACTGGTCAGTCAATTGTAACCATGCCCCCCCCCCCCCCCCCCCCGATCTTGGGAATAGCGGGGACTTTGACTTTCAGTACAGCTAACACCGGCTAAATTCCATGCCATGCGGGGACGAACAGTTGGTAAAATCCTCACCAAAGTCCCTGCTCCCCGGGGACTCTAGGTAAGGCCAATTACCCGCTATATTTAAAGCAGACAAAACCACCGCATTCACCCGGCAATGCGGGGCCACCTGAAAAGCATAAACGCGACCCATTTCACCGGCTATTTCCAGTATATCCCCGGACCTGGGATGGCCGTGGTTACAATTGACTTGTGCATTAATATCACGATTTTAAAGAAAATCTGAAATACCCTACTGTACTGTAATATATGTTTTATGCTGAAAGATGACAACTGTGACGCAGATGCAACTTGTTTCGAGTTATTATCATTATTTTTCACATCAATATTTGCAACAATTATTAACATCTACTAATGGCACGAAGCAAAACGACGTTATTGTTTTTTGGATTTTCACCAAGTTCGTCATGTATTTCCGTGTTTTACTGCAACTTACTTTTAGTAGTGGGTGACCTTTCACTAGTCATTTTAAAATGCCGTCCAGGCTTTTTTTAATTATGATTAGCCTCCAGGCTAACCATCTTTAAAAAAAAGAAGCCTGGACGGCATTTTAGAATGACTAGACCTTTCACCAGATGTATAAATTCAGTCACTAATTGTATTGCGTTAAATTCAGCCAATATGACCACAAGGTGATGATGTTATTCAATTAATTATTATTAATTCTCCTTTTTAGCACTAACAATCCATTGTAAAACTCTAGTGTGATGCCATAAATCCCATTTGACATCGGAAATTCCACGGACATGTGTCCATTCGTCCGCCATCTTGGATAAACCGGGTCATTTTGGGTCATGCCATTAACACATCATATTTTGATGATTCTACTTAAAGAGTCTACAGTATGATATATATTTTAAAATATTTCGATAGTTCAAAGTATTGAATTAATTCTGTTTAGCAACAATGTACTTCAGTATTCAGGTCGAAACATTTACGAATTTATTTTTATCGATACAGTAAAATGGCCGAGGAGTTCCGAATGCAGTTTGATATTAATGTAGTGGAACTATTTCCATGTAGTTGTCGATATTAGCGAAATGATTTATCAAAATAAATATTTGATTTGAGTACCAATTGTCAATAAATTATACATGACCCACTTCTCTCACTATTCGCCAAGATATTTTAGAAAAAAAACTATATAACAGTCACTTTAAATAGTTGTGTATTTAAAACAATGATACGAACTATTTACTGAGCGCACTGGCGTGCTTTGGATTGTAGTTGGATCGGCTGATGTGCCTACTTAGGACGGGCCTTGAGGGGCACTGTCCACAAACTGATATGTTGTAACACGGACATGTTTATCTCTGCATGCCGATAATGCTTACTATTCCAAGCTAATCAGTCGTCCTGGTCATATCAATGTACATTACGACTATCATCAATCCCTGTCCCGCTGTCTCACTGGATCATGTTCACGTCCAGGCTGATAACATATTGTCAAGATCTTGCTATAATCGTTTTAGTGTAGACTGGGTTATTCCATCAAGGCCGGTTGTTTCAGAAATAAAATATGACTAGAAACTAAAACTACACATCAAACTTTCAATAACATTTGTTTCGCTGTATCCCTCTTTATACTTTTATCATTGATTTTACAGCAGAAGCACAATAAAGGTTTGTAGTATCATGAAAATAGCTCAAAATAATCTGATGATACGGATATAGTATAAACATTTAGCTATATCGGTTAAGTTTATAAATAATGTTATCAGAATTTAAACAATTGCAACTACAGTGGATAGGTCGCACGGCTGCGAAACAGTGGCTCCAGGTCTTTTAGGAGCTGTGTATAAAAAAGAGCCAATGACACTTCCGAGCTAGAGCAAAAGAACGGATATCATCATAAAACGTTAAGTATGACTCATTATTTTATCTAATATTACAATTAAGAGGTTTTTTTGAGAAATCGGGGAATGCAATGCCATATAAATATGTTTAATCTTCATACGTATTTCGGTTATTTTGTAAACATATTGTCTATTGAGTTATACAACCGATTCTCCCATCAAACACATGCATGTTTACAAACGAAAGAAGTACATTTTCATTAATTATCAGCTTAATTACACTCAAGAAGCTTACATTTAAGATAAAACCAGTATTATCGAGTGCTTTTATTTTGTCGGGAATAAAAATGACCGCCTGTTTACCGGAATAAGCATGTGTATACTATTTTTCTGGGTTGAGCTGGAGCCAAAAGTCAGGGAGCTGGAGCCAAAGCGTGGAGGCTGAGCCAATATGCTGTATAATAATGCACGTTTTGATGAGAAATATCGGCTTATGCATCAGAATAACCTGAATCTGCTCAGAGTGTGAAAGAATTCAACGCTGATTTTACGTTTATTCCTAATCGTACAGTACTCGATCATGTATTTATTAAAAAGTCAACGATCAATGACGTGTGCTCATACAAAACTTTGTCACCTGATCAAATCTTAACGTCAGACCAACTGCCCATAATAACTTCTTTTAAAATGCAAGCGTCAATAAATAAATCCGATAAGATCATTAAAAGACAGTGTTTATCATGGACGAAGTGCACGCACGCTCATTTAGTAAATTACAAAACATGTATAGCCCATGCCCTTATTGACCCTCTGTAATAGTACAGTAACGTGCGATCCGGACGAGTTAAACGAGAGACTCGTTAGTGCGCTTCATTCAGCCTCGGTACACCTTCCTATAACCACCTTTAACGAGCACGTAAAACCATACTGGTCTGCGGAGATAAAGCATTCCTATGCGCATGCCCGGCGTGCAAAGAAAGAATGGTATGATCAAGGTAAACCCCGCGACGTCCATTCGCAGACTTTTTGGGACTATAAAAGCGCCAAGCGTGAATTCCGGCGCACACAGCGACACCATCGTGATACGTACGAAAACAAAGTGTTTGATGACCTTGATAAATCGACTGAATTGGATCACAGAACATTTTGGAAATTATTGCGCGCAAGAAGTGGCGAATATTTCGAAATATGTAATTGTAATATGTATATATGTAATTGTATTTCCGTAGATAACCATTCTTACAAACATAAAGAGGTCGCTGAGGGATTCAAACACCATTTCTCGAATGTATTTAGTGCGATGACATCGGCTGATAATCTAGATGCAAAGCAACAATTCGAATTAAATGACTATTTGCAAGAAGATACGTATGTCACGAACACTATAACTAAATTAATTACATTCACAGAGGTGAATAACTTCATAAAAAGCCTTGCACGAAGAAAAAGCCCAGGTTTAGACAACGTACTAAATGAACATGTAATTAATTCAGGCACTGAGTTCACTTCGGGATTGACCTTACGGTTCAATAGCATTATCGCGAACGAGCGCATCCCGTTATCGTGGCAAACGAGTGTCCTCATCCCCGTCTACAAGGGAAAGGATAAGGATAAATCCGACCCCGCTAGTTATCGGCCAATTTCTTTGATACCATGTTTCTGTAAAATATTCGAAAAAGTTATCCTTAATAGGCTTAACACATTCACAAAACTAATGAAAATGGACTTCCCTTGCAAACAACAACACGGATTCCAGAAAAAACTTAAGTTGCATAAACAACGTCCTTTAACTTTCAAGAGACTGTTCTGTACAATAATGGACGTGACAGCGACGTCTAGGTGGCGTGTCTGGACCAGCGCGCCGCCTTTGACACCGGCCCTTTAATGCTGAAGCTCGTACGTCTTGGCGTCAGGGGTAAGCCCCTTCGCCTGCTTCAATCGTCATTTTATAACTTGCGTTGCATCATCAGATATAGCGGTCAGTCATCTAACGCCTTTGAAATTGTGCGTGGGGTCCGTCAGGGCGGGGTCATGTCTACGTTTTTGTATCTAGTCTACGTCGACGAGCTACTCCATACTCTAGAAAAATGTGGTGCAAAGGTGATGTCTGTTAAATTTAATAACCCTACATTCGCAGACGACATCTCCTTACTAGCAACATCCCCCAACAGTCTGCAGAGTCAAGTCGACATCGTATATAGATACTGCCGCCGATCGAAGTTAACGTAACAAAATCGTCAACCATAACATTTTCAAAACCCCCGTCCCCTCCCGATAAGTGTTGTCTATGGCAACGCTCTTATATCAAATGCACCTTTTGCAAATCATCTCGGTATACTTCAACAGTCGAACTTAAAAATAGGTGAACGAATAAGTGGTCGAATTCAAAAGGCTCGAAACTCACTTTTTTTTTCAATCATTTCACAGGGCGTTCACCCCTTATGCATGAACCCTCTTACCTCAGTAAGTTTGTATAAAAAGGTTGTTCTACCAACACTTCTGTATGGATCTGAACTATGGAATGACATGTCTAAATCCGATGAAAATAAAATTGATGTCTTCCAACACTTTGTATCAAAGAAAATTCAGGGATTGGCATTGCGTTCACGTTCAGATATGGTCGAGTTTATGCTAGGTCTACACAGAATATGTTCTGAAATTGATAGCAGAAAGCTTACGTTCTTACATAAAATATTTTCCCTTCCTGACCATTGTAATACGAAACAAATATTTACTTGCAAGTATTATATGTATATACGTGATAGAAACACAGTTAGATCAGGATTTATTCCCGATATCTGCTACATCCTACAAAAGTATAATATTGTTCATATGATAAATGATTGCATTGTTGAATCTGTTTTGCCATCCAAATACGTTTGGAAAGCACATGTCAAAAGAACAATCAATGCTTATGAAATCGACATGTGGAACACTAGAATAGCAAATGATCCAGAATTTATGTTATTTCGTATACTGCATCCATGTATCCAACCATGTGGCATTTACGTTGTAAGCAAACAACGATCATTTCGAAACACGACGCTAGCTATTGCTAAACTATGGTGCAAACTAACTGTCTTAAGAAACATGTACTGTATAAAATGTTATTGTATTTACCAAGAAGAATTGTCGCATGTTATTGCCGAATGCGACAACACTGTCCATCTACTTAATGAGTTCTTAGTGCATGTATTGTCAATTTGTTCAAATGACTTTGTAACCGAACTTGTTAGTCTTGATGCCATTGGTTTCTGTCTCCGTCTCCTTGGCGCTCCTTTGCCGCCATTACTTGATAGTTCGGATGAATACGCATTCCTTAACGTGTCGTATTCTTTTATTGTGAAATGCATGAAAGCTTACTTCTCTTAGTAGAAGTATGTCTGATGTCTAGGTACATGTATACTTATAAATGGCCCTAAGCACATTTTGCTGTCTTCCGATACACAAGTGTTAAATTATTTCGAAAGCGTTCAAGCAACGCATGATTACTACCTTAATTATGTACTGTATATTGCATATCGACTGGATATGGCACAATTGTTATATAGTGTGTGTTTTTCTCTATTGTTAACTTGATTTTTTCTGTGTTCATTCAAATATCTTCTGTTTCGTTTCGCTAAGGTTTTTAACACATTGATCACCTTGTATATTTGCTTATATTTATTTTTTCGTTCATATATTTCCATTTGACAATAGTTTATATTCATCAAATCTATATATATATATATGCAAGTTTATTCACCAAATCCCTTTGTATGTGTTTCGAGTATTACATATGTATTTTCCTATCTTCATTATTGGAGGCAATAAAATATTGACATATATGATCGTTCACATTGCTTTTATATTCAAGGGTATGTGCTGAGCGTCCACAAGCCCGAGGATCACCTACAGGTCAATATTTATTGTCTAGAGACTTTCATCAACGTCACCGTGATAAGCATTATGTATGACGTCACAGTTTCACAGTTTTCCCTGTGCAAACGATCGATTTTTGTAGGAAAGTTATAATATCCTATAATAGTATGTGCTATATAAGCTAGGTGTTATTTTTGGAAATATGGAAACATATGTTGAAATTCATAAGATAATATATTCTTTTATAAAATCGGTTTGCTTAATTTGAAAAATGCTTAAAGGACAGCCGGACAGATCGTCTCAAAGATAACAAAAAGTGGGGCTAGTTCGCGTTCATACTCATGGTAGAATGCCTTCAAACTCGAGACATTTATAACGAAAGGTTATGTAAACACAGCAATACTCTTAACCGCTTTCGTTCTTATACTTTGTATACTGATATATTTGGAATGAAACTGGATGGATGGTGAATGACATAAACTATTTTTGGAAATAGTATACATAATAGCAGGCTGTATACATGGATGAAGAATACGAAATAACATAAAATCGCAATCATTCGAAGTACGGAAGTCCCAGCATAACTTGCATTTAAGTATTACAGCAATGTTAACCATCCGTTTCCAAGTTTGTTTATCTGGGGTGGCTCTTTCTACGAAGAAGTAGCTATTTAGCACAAATTGCATGTTGTATTTGGTCACCAGCTTACATATATCTGGTATAAATCCTCGTTTGATTGAGTTGTTATCAAGGATGTAAGAAATATATTTTCTCACAAAAAATTGTTTGGTAATACTGTTTGGAAGCATAAACAACTTGTGTAAGAACATCAGTTTTATTTTTTCGACGTGGATATCTAGCTTAGTTAATCCTAGAATAGATTCCGACATATCCGATCTGGTAGTCCTTGTATCTTTTTGGCTATGAAGTGTTCAAGACGGTTGATGGCTAAGGTGTCAACGTCAGTCATTGAGTTCAAGAGTTCGGAGCCTTAGAGAGCAATGGGAATTACATTTTTTGTAAAGACTTGTAGAGACTAAGGGATTCACACCGAGAGGGTGGACACCCTGGCCAACCATTGAAAAAAGCTAGCTTTCTGTAAGCGTTCTGAAATGCGTGTACGTATTTTAAGAGTGCCCTCTTGGGTGCGTTATTGATGTAACCTGTTTTATTTCTTGGTCATTATAGATGGTGTAGCTGCGCCACTCCTAAAAAATATGTTTTTATGACCACTCGTGTAATAAATCGATCTTGTGAAACCAACAAATATCCTCTATTCCTGTGCATTTCACAAATTAATGTCTCCTAAACGCGCTCAATCCGGAACAGGGCATGGGTTTCTCGAATCAACAATCTCAATGACAAATTCTTAGCATTTTTAATACTTTTTAAGTTTGTATGGGATTAACAGACTTTTGACGTGCTGGATGGCAGATATCTGGAAGAAGCAACCTCTATTGGACGAAAATGGCAATTCATAAAGTAATCTTAGTTAAGTATGTTATCTATAGGGTTACAAGACAAAGAGAAAAATATAATGACGAGAAAGTATATATATTCCATTATTTAAATGTGCACAGCAATTGTTATGTAAAAGTTCATTTGTGAAGCCTTTATGTCATACGTTTCATGTCCTCATTCCGTGAGGGTTTACGTACTGTTTGAGAAAACACAGCATCAGATATTCTTGTGTAAGATAGTGCTGTTTGTTTATTCATGTTTTTTTTCGTTCCGAACAGCGCTATCAATTTGATATCAGGTGATCAAATATATAGATGGTGTTACATGCGCACTCATCTCACAAACTCCATTAACAGTTGAACCTAGTTGAACTTATATATCAATTATGTATAAGGGTATTACCGTGTTCCTTTGGGATGTTGACTCTATAAACAATCATCTAACATACGTATAAATGAAGACTGTTATTTTCATCCTGACTGTTTTGCCGTGAAGCAACTCTCTTTTATTTATTTGCTATTTTCATGCTACATTTCAGCATGACGTATTCCTGCCGTACTCAATGGCGTCAATAAATAAATTGGCTACAAAAATGCAATGGCTTCATAATAACATCAATTCGATGCATTATGTAGTGGCAGTGATTTATGTTTCATGATAAGTATTATTTTATGTACATTTCCAGATAAATGTTTTTTATGCAGCTACACAGCATATATATCCATAAATTAGTTTATCAAACTAAGCATGATTCATGTCGAGTGCCACAAGCAAAGATTGCAATATAGAACATTATCTGATACGCAAGCTGCAGAGAAAACAAGTATCTTTTATCTTTTCGACAGTCATTGTCAATAAAAAGAAAGTAATGCTTCTACGATTACTTATCAAAACAAATGAAGCAATAAATTGTATTACTAGTTTCGATGACTGACAGGTATTTTACCCACATCTTGCTCGTTCGATTATCTCAAAGACAACCTGGGGATGAATATAATATATGCGCCTTGTCTCGCATAATGACAAAAGAAATGTGAAGAGAAAAAAAACACTTTTTTCGAACTCCTGTGAGGTATTATCTTTCACTTCAGTTTAACATGACGCAGGTTGGGATTGTATGATTGTCTTTATACTGTGAGGCTCGCTATAGCACTATATCTGATGAACACATACACTGAAACATGGAAAAATAAGACAGAGTGAACATGTTTCCTAGCTAAGAAAAGAGAAATTATAAGCTGTTGATCGTTGAAATTTATCTGCTGTTTCAATGTGGACATGTTTATCTCTGCATGCCAATGATGCTAACTATTCCGAGCAAATCAATCGCCCTATTCATATCAATGTCTATTAGGACTATCAATGCCTGTCCCGCTGTCTAACTGCATCATCTCTACTGTATCTCTTGACGTTCAGACTGAGTACATATTGTCAATATTGCTAAGATTCTTTAAGTATAGACTGGGTTATTTAAAAAAGGCCTTTTTGCAGAAACAAAATATAGCTGGCCCTCGCTTAAGTCATCTTGACACATCCATCATTGATTATGCAGCAATTTAAAATAAAGGTTTGTACTATTGTGAAATAGATCTTAAAAATAATCTGATGATACGGTTAAAGTATAAACTTTAAGTTGTATCGATAAAGCTGGTTTATTTTCTCAATTTTTTTTTTTCAATTCAAAAACTTACATAAAATTGACATCGTCGTGCACAACTTAAAATTATGTATTTTCGGTCCCCTACTAGCTGGCATTAACAATTCTTTGCTCGTTTTGAGGAAATACTGTATTTGCCGATTTTTGGACCACCTAGTATATAGTCCCTTTAAGAGTCACAACTGCGTTTGCCATGAGGATGCCGTAGCCTCGTTGGTTGTGTTTGATTCAGTGTTCCGTTGATCGTCTGTTGTGTGCTGGTTCCTTACACTAAACAAAATTAAAGTACAACTTACATTCATAGGCTAAGTCATAATGAATTTCAACTTTCGTAGCTGTTAAAAGGTCCGACTACTGCCACTCATCACCGATACACAATCCCTGCGTCAGATTTTGCGTTGATAATGTGTCAGCCAATGAGGTTGTATTCTATGACAGTTCTTTACTGCAGTTACCGTACACTTCACTGTTTTTTTTTTCAAATGAAAGAATAAGAAAGCGCGAAAAAAGCATGAAGTCAAAACAAAATCCGTGTTCATCAAAGTATAACATTTTCATTCGTAGCTGCGCCATTCGTGAAAATATGTTTGTTTATTACCACTCGTGACCTCTTGTGAAATCGTTTGAAACCAACAAATATCCTCTATTTCTGTGGAGTTCACAAATTAATGCCTTCTAAATGCGCTCAATCCGGAACACGGCATGGGTTTCTCAAATCAACACTCTCATTTACAGAATACTTAGCAATTTTAATACTTCTTTACATTTTATGGGATAAACATACTTTTGACATGCTGGTTGGCAAATATCTGGAAGAAGCAACCTCTGTTAGACGAAAATGGCAATTTTAAGTTTATATGTGATCTTAGAATAGTTAGGAAACATTTTTGGAGGAAATAAATATATATATATATAACTGCCCTAGTCCAAAAACCTACATGTTGATGTCACTTCTGGCATCAGCCCCACGCCATCAAGTACACGCGATTCAACGGCATCAAGATATAACGTCTAAACAATGAATGAGTACCCAGTGCAAACTGCAGCGTATAATGAAGTCCAGTTCAGGGATGCACACCCGTTGCATATGAATTTCTCTGCAGTAAATTGTATACAACTTGGTTGAGCTGTCACTAGAATATCTTCTTGACATTTAAATGCTATATTGGTCATAATGATTATTTGCTAAATATTGACAAATCAATAAACCTTTCGGCTGACTTTCACCAAACCAATGACATAACCAATGTATACAAATAACTGCTTGTTGTTAAAAATATTTTGATATTTTTTATTTTGGTTGCACATTTTCTGTGGCTTTCTAATTAAGCCTTTCCTCGTGTTATAATGATTTCAAGACTACGGTGTTTAATCTGAATCTGATTCTTGAAAACACAGGAAAAATTTTAAGTTTGTAAATCGAGAATCCGTTAAAAATTGGAGCGATCCGGCCGACATTTCCGAAGGGGTAACACTATCATGGATTAGGAAAAAGAATTTTGATATTGTATATTTGATTTCGCATGCTGTTACTTTCTCAAGTTAATGCGTAAATTATTCTCTCTTGCTGACGGATGGTTAGGAAAAGCATAGGGAAACGTCCGATTTAATCAATACAGGGCACTATAGCCTGATAATAGATCTTGATTAAATTGAAAATGCCATTAAAGTGGATGCTGAGAAAGAATACTGAGAGCTTAAATGCTAATCAATAGTATCTTGAGCCTTTGATAATCTGTAACATATAACTCGCTGTTCTTCAAAGGGAGAACATCTCTTGCTCATATCATGCAAATGATGATGTAACGAATATTAAGTGCTTTACTTTAAATTTGAAATAGTGGTTCTTAAGTTAAAGTTTCATGTTTTGCATGTCAATTTTGCTGGTATACAGCGTTTCGTAAGGATTAGATTAAGCAGAGTTATCATCTCAGATAGTTTCTTCGGTCCATGGATGGCATAGCAACGATGCTGTTTTTTAGTTCAATAAGTCCGAGATTTGCAAACAAAATGTATAAATATTAAGAATTGCGATTTGCATATGACAGAAATGTTATTGAACAATACCCTGAACACATAATAATACCATTTCGTTTGAGTTGACCGAATCCATTAAATATAAAAACAGAACCTAATATGAATGGTAATAAAATCAATTTAGGAAACTTGTGAGCTATGACTTCCGAAGAACGTAAACCTCTCCTGGTAATTGATGTATATGTGTTTCCCATACCAGCTGTCATTGGATGTCGATATTCCGCGCAGATAGTGTATATTTGTTTTGACTGAAGTAAGTATGGTTTTATATACTGTATTTTTATTTTACTATGTTATGTTCAATTTTGGCGTCTATTCTCGAGGTCATTTATCATAAAAAATATGTTATTGTGTGTGTTTTGCATCGAAAATATATGTGATATGTATAGAGTTATGTCCATTGATGGAAGGCGAACACGTGTATTTGTTGTTCTTGTTTGATCTGTCTTGTTTAGCTTAAGTATGACTCAAATAGTTAGTAGTTACAGTATTTTAATAATAAATAATAACAAAGTTAAACCGTTCGTTAAACGATAAATGGTTAATGGACACATCGTACTGTCCAAGATTTACCCCAGTTAGTGTGCCAGTGCAGATTTCAAAAAAGCCAAAAAAGGTCTAATAATGATCCATATAGTCTTGATCTTTCAGAGGTCAGTCATTTAATATTGTACCATTTACTTACGTTAATGTCGCAAAACTGTTTTACCATTGACCTTTTTTCAGTATATATAGAGCGTTTCATTTTGATATTTTTACTGCAAACTAAGCTATGAAAATACAAACTTTACTAACTACGTTAAGAAGGGTAGTTACTCCACTTGTACAAAACTAAACTCATTACATTTGAACCAGTAAACTTTGCCAAAAATAATAATTTGATAGTGAAAACATATGGCATATGTTAAATAAAGATGTATTCGGAAATACATCAACTGTGTGGTGTGTAGTCACAACTAACCGTTTATTAGAAACAAAAGGTAATTCTGTTTCTCAAACATTTCTTGAACTTAAAGCTGAATACTCGAACATTTGCTTTCATTCAAGACAATTTACTCACAAGCACCACTGTTCAAACATAAATTGTATCATCTATAAGATATTTTCACAAAATAATTATATGATTCCCCTCACCCGCTTAAACAAATGTCAACTACCAAGCGCGGTCTTCGCTCTTTATCTGGAAAACGATCAGAATGTTTTAAACCCAAAGTTTCGTTAACATTTTTTTTTATTTACACATTCGACCTTTTCGAAATTCATTCAGTAAATGGCAAAAATGTTATTTTGGCCACGAATGCATGCCTTATTCATTCAAAAGATACCTTCGTGCAATAACTGTTATCAGTTTGAACATAAATTACATTAACACAAGTGCACTGATGAAAGCTTTTACTAAATAACTCATTGGGAACTACTTTTCCACTGGCTACGACATCACAATGAAAACCTTACGAGAGGGGCTTCCCGCTTTTAAAGGCGACGAAAACTCAAAAATACATTAAAATACCCATAAAACTCCGAAAATACGCGTAAAAAAAACAGAACATCTGTTGATTCCAGTGTAAGATATATTTTATTTCACTCGTGATCATTACAAATCTATATTTTCATCCGTGGCCTCGACACTCATGAAAATATTAATTTTTTTCCATGACACTCGTGTATCAAAATACAAACTTACACTGACATCAACAAATATCCTCAATTTATTCATCTGAAGCAACGCTGCATATTTGTTTACATTGTCTAGCTTGTCATTTTACGCTGTTTAACGCTATATTTTAGGAGTTCGATAATGGCATGCAGATGATCGCTTCTTGTGCATTACTAAATGAGTCCGTGTACTTTAACATGTCTGAATGGTAAGTATAGGAGGACAAATGAAGTTGTGATTTCCGTTAGCAGTAAGATGTTGGCTTGTATTTGTAGGTGATGTATATTGTCCATAGTGTACATTTAAGTCGTATGTCCTAGTGATAGACATGCACCTAGAAATGTCTTGAGCACTTTAGGCAGGACTTAAATTCATTAAAATGTATGATTGTATTGTTTGACAACCTATCCCATTTTGAAGACCTTTTACGATTGCACAATATATCATTTTGCTCTATGATTAGTTAAGTATCTAAAACTGAACAAATATTGAATTTGTATAAGTTTTACCAAAATACACATAACGACTTATAACTGTTTGTTTATTAGAAATTGAATATTTTATTGGTGAAATAAAAAGGCGTATATCTGACAAGAAGAATTAAGGAAACCTCGTATTAAGTCCACATTTCTTTGATAGTCCCAATAAGCACAATACTCTCTGAAAGACACGATATTTGAAACGAAAAGGAACTCCACAGAAAGCTTCGTAATACAAAATTACAAAATCTATAGCACCCACCTGGTTATTACCACATTTGTTTTTGAAACGCAATATATAATAATTAAGGTTATCAACAGGATGAGGTATCACGTGACTTCAAGAGTTCTCAAATGGGGTCTCAACGACATATAAAGGACTATGATTATTTTGCTTCTACACGTGTGGACTTTTTAAGATTTGCTTGTATTAAAATGATGCAATCCTAGACCAACATTTCAACTTGACGGAATTTTGCGTTGACAAGGTGTCGATCCAATGAGGTTGTATTCTAAGTCGGTTGGATTACCAAAATTTAAATCTTAATCTAAAAATGTACTATTTTGCTACGCCCAATCCGGTCATTCTTAATTATTAAGATTTTTATTCATCCCATCTAACTATAACATATTAAAGATTATTCCTACTCTCCTAGTTCAAATATTATATGCTTAAAATTAGATTCACTGTTTGTCTTATAGACTCGAGAACTTTTATAAAATTCAGTCGTACTAAATATACCATAACAATTGGATTTTACAATCAATAAATAAAATCTTTTTATCAAATCACACAACAACACACAAATATTTAGTATAAGATGTTGACTGTTTTTCCAGGGGCAAGATATCGCTCCATATATCACAAGAGACCAACGGGAAAACAGTTTCCTGCGACAGCAATTCCATCAAAGCCAATGTAATACAATTACATGACTGGCCTCTGAAAGATCAAGACGGATCTATATTGGTAATTGGTGGACTCTGTTTGTATCTACGTATAATCTGCAATGGGACACACGCTGACGTTAATATGGACAGCACGATGTCTCAATAATATAAGAAACGTTTTCGAACTGCTTAACTTCAAAGTACGTTTCGCGAAACTGCTTTATTTGTTGATCATTTCATCCACACGCAATGTAAACAAAACAGAACAAAGAATATCACATCAGATGCATGTAAAGTTTCACTTTCCATCAAGGGCATAACTCGACACATACATTGTGTGAAGATTTGGGAAAAGAACATTTGATTAAATAAATCGAATTGATACCGGTCTAAATATCCTTTAAATTACTGAATAATGTCAATGTTAAAAGAAGTCTGCTTGTGCGTATGGTATAAGCAGTTGTATTAAAGGATATATGGTTGCTCCTTTGGTTGTTTGACGTAATTTATATTGCAATTTGACCATATTTAGAATTACGTTTATCATCATTATATGCGTTACCATGGTCATTTAGAAAATAAACTCTAAAACTGTACTATATACGTACTCTATAAAAATGTTGGATGAAACCAAATCAACATCCACATTTTGAGGCTAGGAGAATCAACAT
This sequence comes from Mya arenaria, assembly GCF_026914265.1. NCBI lineage: Eukaryota > Metazoa > Mollusca > Bivalvia > Myida > Myidae > Mya > Mya arenaria. The sequence goes on along the minus strand of NC_069135.1, from coordinate 11,185,299 downwards.
TGACAAAAGACGATAAAGTTGATTAGATGGTAAAACAAGACTTACTCCAATGGGGAGACATGAGCCCTATCTATTCTAAATATCGACTGCTAACGTCAGTCGGTCTTAGAAACAAATATACAGCACTTATCAAAAGAGGTTTATAGCTATGGTATGTCATACCTCGCAAGATTGTTGAAATGGTTTTATAACCATTCACAGTAAGCTGTTTTTTATGTTAAGATGACAATGTCAGCTAATTGGCAACGGTTTTAACTTATAGTCTGTCAGAGTATTTTCAAAAACCATTTCTACGATATCAAACGCAATGCCTATAGTTGTATGCATATTTTCGCAATTACTTATTAATAAATATTTGACTATTTCAATCCTCCCGCCTACGACGGAAGAAACTCTCATATTACTATACCGATGACGATTAATAATGCACTCAAACCATTGTCACACGTCTTTATACTATTTTTTCCTTTCTGTTTCTTTTTTTAATGTTTCATCGCTTATTGTTTATTCAGTATCCAAAATACTTCAAAATAAGTTGTTTATAGATGGAACAGACTTCATTCAAGTGCGGTAAATCTGACTAAATGAATCCTAGGCAGTTTATGAGAAGTTATCCACGATTATTTCGTGTAAGAAATTATCACAGTATGGAAAGTCTGTGGAACCCATGTTTGGTATAAACCCCATTCCAGAACAACATGTGTAAAAACTGTAAACTAGGTGCGAGATGTGATATTCATCCACAGCAATTTAAAGTTGAGACATTTAATGTCATTTTCATAGAAACATAGTTTTGCCTGACAGTAATCGAAGACGAAATTATAATAGCGCTGAGCATAATATGCTTTTGGTTTCGCACGTGCTGAATAATTGCTTCAAGAAGCCAAATGGGATCTTAGTGAATAGTAATATACAATATGTCTCGCAAAAGTGCCTCTTGAGTTGTTTTGTCATACGACAGCCGTAACAGTCATTAATAATTGTTAATTCGGTGTGCTTTATACTTGTGTATACTATTATTCATTTTAACTGTTCATCCATAATACCTATTTATTATTGTGCATCGAATAAGATCATAGCATGTGTTTTGGCAATTGGCATGATGAGTATCCATTACATTATCATTCTGTGGCATGAACCAGCTGGTAAAAAGAAGAGACATGGTATATTTTATATAGACGAGGGCATATGGTTAGAAAACGCCATACATATTCTGAACTCCTCGATATCCATCTGCCTTAAGACATTGTTGGTTACGGTAAATGGTGAGGTGATAGTAGGCTGTTTCACTGTTCCTAACAGTGAAATTGAAATTTGATATGTTTCATATTATGAAATTTAGCCCGCTTTTACCTACAAATACAGCTTAAGAATGGAAAGGGCTGGGACACAATTTCAACGACGTCACGTCTGAAATGACGTTACGTTCTCTCACGTTTGCGCGCGTCAATCTGAAAACTACATTTTACTTTCTTTTTATAACATTTTAGGCATAAAATAAAAGTGACAGTCAATGCTGTATCTGTGTTCATTTCACTACGTGATCACAAGAAATAACATATAATGTAAAATATAGCTTCTGGTGCACAACTGATGAAAAAAAAATTGCGATCTTACACGGAAATAATAATCATTTATATGTTTGACCCTAATTATTTGTTATGATTTTACTGAACGCTGTATTCTCTTTATTGATGTCGGGTGAAAAACTATTTTACAATTTGACGGTCATAACATTGCTTTAGTTGTGTTTAATCCAAAGCTTATCAAGCTTTATTGCTCGAGATATGCTTTGGCGTTTTTAATATTCTAGTGTTATTATAATTAAATCAAACAATTGACACTTTTTTCAGTTCTGCACGGATTATCTGATTTTTTGTCTCGAACTTTTTATATAAATCTGATTTCTTTATGTCATGTTTTTTTTATTGTTATACAGGAGTATATACTTAATGATTATCTTTATTCGGTCACTAAACATGAGATGTAAGCCAGTGTCGATGGTATGATAAGTACAAAGCACTAAATGGAATGGATATCTACATACTGTCATTATTCTGAACCAATTGAAACCAGAATCTTCATGATGTACAACAAAATTGTTCGGCTTTACAAGCCAGTGACATTGCTGAACAGCTTTAAGTGCCCGTGTCATCGTCACATTGCTAAATACGTGCAACAGCTCTCAGAAGTGGTATGGTATCATTGAAATTGAACTTTTAATGGAAGGTCAAATGGAAATATTATTAAATCAATATTGGATGGTTTACAACATGTATTTAATAAATAATCTAATATGTATGTATATGAATGCACTCGGTGCCGGGATCATGTTTTATTGTCTTGTATTGAAAAGATTTGCCTAAAAACGATTTGATTGCACGCTATCATATTTAGGAAGGTTTGCTGACCGCCTATGTAACCTTGGCTTGCCTTCTCGGCTTCTCGAGATCATTTAATATCAGCTGTATAACTATCTATTCAACTCAATTATTCAATGCATATCCTCGATAATAATGCTTAAAATCGTTTTGAATCAGGTGTGTGACGTAATTCTTTGTGTCTGCACTACTTTCTATATATTATTGTATAGTGTGTATCTAACATTTGTACTCTGCTGTCAAATATTAGACCCGTTTTGGACTGCTTATGGGCGTATTGTAAGATCCCGTATTAAATACTAATTTGTTTCAGTTTACTTGATTGTGCCCGTACACTTTGAACGAAATAAAACACATTAAATTCATAATACTTATGTGAAAAACTACAGAAACAAGCTCAGTAGCTAAAACATAAACCCGGTTTAATGGTCTTGGGTAAACGCCAAAGACATAGAACATAATAAACAAAAAATCATAAACAAGAAACACGGAAGAACAGCTCAAAACTCCACAAACATCACAGTGCATATATAGTATATAAAAAACTAGGTATGTTGTACCGCCTTGGAATGGTCAGTAAAATGTAAATTTACTGGGGGTTTTAACAACTTGACGTGCATAAACATCACTCTTATTCCAACAATCCTAAATAAATTTAAAAAAAACGCAAAAGGTACATTTTATCAAAGTATGCATTAACTTGAGGAAACTTAATAATAAAACAAATACTAATAAACTAATAGGTAAACCCCAAGTACTTCAATTATTAGAGATCCCAACTCTATCTGCGAAATTTGCATAACATCGACGGACTGAAAGCTTAGAAGAGTCAGCCAAAGACGATTTTAAAGATAACATGAATTTGCATTTTTTTTTATAAAGTCAAAGGACTGAAAGCTTAGTTATGTAAGGATGCTATATTCAACCCTATATTTTGTTTCAGGAATTCATCTTCAAAAACTTGTTTCTCTCGAAAAACATTTAAATGAATCGTCCTCATGGCCAAAAAAGATTTGCTTTAAATTTAATAATAGCAAATGTAAATTCAAAACTGATTTCGTGGTTTCACCATTGCCAAATTTGGAGAAATCCGCTGAAGCGAAAGTGCCTATAGAGTTATATAGGGAAAATATGGTTAAACAGTTCTCACGACTTAGTCTTTCAACAGATCAACTTACTTCCTACATATATGTTAGGATAATTCTTGCCATTGAAGATGATGGTTTTGTATTAATTGTATGATTTTTTACATTTTGGTCCTTTTTAAGGGTTTTGTTGGTCATTAAAAGTTAAATTGAAATAAGAAGGAGCTAAACATTGTTTTGCTATTTAAATTTATAATAGACATCCGATCGCTTAGCTTCCAACGGATTATGTTGCAGAATATTTTTTTCTTTCAAATGCACTTTTCGACATAATGAATTTTCAAATATCTTTTGGTCCTTTTTGAACATTTATGTAAAGTTTGTAGAAAATCAATGCCCCAAAATTGTGTATTCAACTATACAATAATGGTTTTATGGCCCACCCCGCGGCGTATTCACAGCAGGATAGAAATAATCCATCGGCAAGGTTATGACACTTTTAATGACATGTGTATCGAAGTTTGTCATTTATAGCAATAAAATTATTCCATAACTATTTCGGATTTTTTTCCTTTTATCATAATTATATAATTGAAATTATATATGATACTCGATTATTCATTTACATTAGTAGATAAGAAATGTCATATATTGTTCTTGTGTAAAAAAGAAAGTAATATATTTGGCAAAAATTATTCCCATTTTTGACCTCAACACTATTACAGACCGTTAAAACTTAACACTTTTCTTATAAAATATTAATGTTTCCAGTTTCATTGGCAATTTTGGAAATGCATATGGGCTATGCAACATGATAAATAAGGGTATTCAAAGATATTTTTTTATATATCTACATCGATTCAACATGTCCATTAGTAATGCTTAAGTTTTAATTCTTAATGGTAAACATTTTGGTCTACCATTTTGCAATACAACCAAACATTTTTATAAATTTAGCGTAAGTAATGTGTCACATTGACTTATATTAGCATATTTTTAATTACGAGTGCACTAGGTTTGCATATCATGTCGAAATGCCATTCTATCAACGTGTTGTTATGGAATAAAAGGGCATACCTGTCATATTGTCAATACAACATTAATGACATTTTAACTTGTGTTGTTAAAGACCGGTACTAAATGATAGCAACTGCAGTTAATATTTCATTTTATTTGTTCCTTTCCGAAATTTCACACCCAATTTTGTGTTACAATGCTATTAGAAAAAATACCAAACTGTTAGAATAAAGATGTGGAAATGGCCCCAATTAAATGTCTTGATAAACGATCAATTATAGACTTCAACAAAAAAGACACGGAAAGTAAAATGTAAAAGAAGTAAGTTTATCAGAGATGATTGAATATTTCAGTACTTTTTCAACTAACTTGCCCTCTATAGAGCTTTACCTAATTATGGCTAAATCTAAAATCGTCCCAAACTTTTCTATCGCAACTTATAATAGAAGGACGGGTCAACTTTATGACCCTTATAAATTCTGTATTTCTTATCTGCCTTAATCTTACACTGCGTCGAGTAGATAAATAAATGCTAAACTAGCGTATCTTAACGCTACTATTGCACTGAGAGGAGAAATCGATAGAAACCGTCGTTACCCTGATAAGCTCCAAAGTTGGCTGGGCCAGACTTTTTACTGTCCGTCGACTGGCACCTTCCCGACGTCAATGCTGCCTTTGAATTTCTTCTCTGTAGATGCTTCATAATTATTGTCAAATATTTAACAAGAGCACCACGAGCAGAATACACCGCTCAAATAATTATTTTAATCTCAATTCATCAGACGCCGCCACGATCAACGACGACTTTGAAAAGATACTAGATCTTATAATTTTCAAGACATATTTGTTGTGTTTTATACTAAATGTAAAAATTTGAAACTAGATATCGTTTTGGTCAGTACTCAATATTTTAATAAAAACGAAACGTTATCGTGATGTTGTAAGTGAGGGAAATGCCTCAAACTGTTCAATACTTCACAATACGAATGCACATAACAAAACTATATTTGATAAATCATGACTTATAATACGTTAAACAGAAGTTTAAATAGAGTTTGGAATCATAAAGAAATGAAGAGATGAAGTATATTTTGAATCACCAAAGAAGCTCTAGCAATACCCAGTTGGTATTTGCTGTAACATATTTACAAACCATTGGGAACTCCATTTTATTGCACGTATTTAGATGATTAGTCATGCGTATCGGCAGCTAAATAAAATTATTCCAAAGTCAATATTTAGCTTAGAATCGGATACTGACCACGGTCAACGGAGATAATGAAAATGTAAATAAGGCTTCAGTGATAACGGAGCAATAAACGGTACGAAATGAGAAAATAGCCCATCTACCTCAGTGTCCTTTCACTCAACAGCCAGTCAATTACGAACAGATTATGTTGTTTAATCACCAAGAAAGTACAATATTTGCCCCAATTAGAATTTGCATTTGGTGGTAGTCCATACTTAATGGATTCTTCATCGCTCATTCGCCCCCCTTTGAGTGCAAAACTGATGATTATGTAACAAACCCAACACATTCGTATACCATTCTGGTATTTAAAGGAACCAGCATAGTTTTCATTAAACACCATGTACATGAAAGACAAATATGTATTTAAATGAAGTAAAATGACCATTTCATATATGCAAAACAAACAACCGTCAAGGCCATGCTTAAGGATAATTTAGCAATATTTCGTATTTCAAAGTGGTTATTTTGGTCTCAACTGAATCGCAATCGGATCAAAATTCACGAGTTGTAGATCTTAATGCGATGTTTCTTCATATAATTGTAGATAACCTCCGACAGATTGGTCACGCATGGCTATTGTACCCTAAAAGTTAAGGCAAAAGTCAAAACACTTCCGAACCGGATTAAAATTAAAGAATAAGTGAGAAATGCGCAAAAATAAAGAAGGGCGGCCAATTGAACGTTCGACAATGATAAAGGGTTCCTTCCCTTAATAATTATGAAATTTCCTCAAAATTTGTTAAATTATACTGAATATTTATCCTTTATCACACCTTCGAGTAAATGTGTATTGTACAATTGGAAAAAAAACAATTGCCCATCTTTAGGTCCATATGTCACCTACGATTATATAAATGGCGATGTCTTCATTGATTTTAAAGTACACTGACTCATTTGGAATTTCCCAAAAAGCGATCATCTACTTGCCATGATAGAGATCCTAAACACATCCTAAGCACATAGCGTTCAGAAGCAATGTTTACAAATATGCAGCGTTGCTTGAGATTTAAAAGATGATATGTGTTGATATCAGTTTAAGATCGTATCTTATTTCACGAGTGTCATAGACAAAAATCATGAATGTCGAGGACACGAGTTAAAATAAAGATTTTCAATGATCATGAGTGAAATAAGATACGATCTTACACTTGATATGTTCGGGGATTAGATATTCTTAGAAACAACAGATGACCGTTCACTAGCTTTATTCATGATCGTATATCTTCCGGAAGTCCCGGTATCATATTACATGCACATACATATAGAGTGGCTACTGAGGACACAACATCCCTCCTCAATTCAGATTGAATGTTATTTGAAAAATATAAATATAAAAACAACAATCATTAATTAAAAGTAATACATGTATGTTATAATTATAATACGAATATATCAAAACTTAATATTGCAAACCACATCGATAACTTTGCAATTGATAATTAGATTATTAACATACTCTGGTGGAATTGATTCTGTGAACTTAACTATAGTGTTTACGGGTTTAAGAAATTCCAAGGTAATCAGTAACTCATTGAAACATGATACTGGTGAGGTCAGTTCGAAGGTTATATTTACTACTACTAGATAAAACGTTTCTACTACATGAGCAATACCAAACATTTACACATACGTACACAATCTTATTCATATTTTTTTTTAAAGAATAATGTTATATAAGAAAATCGTCTGTCATCTAAATTGTCCATAATTTGTCCACATTCTTTTCTTTACTTTAAAGTATGTCTTTGGCAGATATTCACTGTGAGAAATTTAAATATACTGAATGTTTCAGAATTTGTCAAATGTTTATATGTCAAAACTCATTTAAAACACCTTATCAATATTAACTATAATAAAACAATATAAGATAATTTTGTACTCATTTATGTTTACAACTCACACGAAAGATCAAATATCATCGATCTTCAGGTTTCACTGGGTTTATTATGCCCATATCACTATGAAACCTTATTATCAACACTCCGCACATAGTCGCTCAAATAAGTCGGAGGTCGTCGTTCCCTAGTTGGTCGGGTGTGAACCTCCGTCGTATTTTGACCACCATCATTATCGATCAGATCATCCCCAAGATCATCGTCATTATTATTCATATCCATGTTGGAGGCGTCCAATGATGGTTCAACCTTTTTCATAAAAGACGAATTACGTGTAACTCGATGTCCTGAATCACATTTTACACTGATCATAGGTCCTTTTGTTTCCGTAACCGTATATGGCATTGGTTTGAACTGCGTAGAGCACTTAGACGGTGTCTCATTTCGCAGTAGCACTTTGTCACCAATGTTGATGTGACGTTCCCTTGCCCTAATCCTTCTGTCCTCATACTCTTTCGAGTGGGATTTTGATTTCTCGTCATTACGCCTTGCGAGTTCGTCTAATCTTACATCTTGTTCTGGTTTTGCGATATCTGGTAATCGCGTTGATGGTTCCCGCTGAAACAATAAACGGAACGGCGTAAAACCAGTTGACGTATGTGGCGTCACTCTGTATTGGCGTAAGAAACGGAATAACTCCTGTTTCCAGTTCTTTCCTTCTACATGTGAAGATTTGATGCATTTCATTAGGGGCTTATTAAAAGACTCTGCTTGAGCATTTGCCCGCGGCCACCTAGGTGTGATTTTTCGGTGAATAAATCCACAGTATTTTGCATAATCTGAAAATGCATTACTGTTAAATGGACTGCCATTATCCGTTTTGATCACTGTTGGTACCCCGAACATTGCTATTATTTTGTCCAGCACTGGTATGACAGTGTTCGCCGATACTGATTTGACTATCTCCACAATTGGATAACGTGAATATTCATCAACGATAACTAATAAATAGTCCCCAGTTTGTAACGGTCCACAAAAGTCCGCGCTTAAATTCATCCATGGGCCTGATGGCATTTCCGACATTCTCAGTGGTTCTCTTGATCTCGGTTCCTTTGTATTTGCTTGACAAGCCAAACAACCTTTTATTGCTGTTTCGATATCAGCGTTCAAATTAGGAAACCAGACTTTTGAACGTATGTAGCTCTTGGTTCGCACGACCCCTTGATGCCCTTCGTGGCCCAGTTTGATAGCCTGCGCTCTTAACGATTTAGGCATAACGATCTTGTCATTTCTCAATAGTACAGTTCCACAGTGTACACTCAGTTCATCCTTCACACTTCTAAGTGCAGATAATTCTTCTTTGTTTATTTTTAGATCACTTAGTGTCTTTATTTCGTACCATTTTCCATTTTCTGTAAGCTCAATAGCCTTTCTTATTGTACTGTCACTTATCGATGCTGATTTTACCTCATCTAATGTCATAGCATTTGGAACAGCTCTTTCAGCGATAAAATTCACATATTCCTCTGCTAGGTTTCTATCGTTACCAACATCTTGCAATGGATGTCTTGACAGGTAGTCAGATGGATTGTCTTTTCCAGGCTTGTAGACAATGTTCATTTTGTATGGCTGAAGTCGTAAACCCCACCGTTCAATTCTTAGAGGCGGTTGTTTTTTTCTTCCATATGCATTCTAGCGGCTTATGGTCGGTTATGAGAGTGAAGCATGGAGCACCACGAAGATACATGTTATAGTGTTCGCATGCCCATACAACACCTAACGCCTCTCTTTCCGTCTGACTGTACCTAGACTCTGTTGGTGACAATGCCCGACTTGCATATGCCACGACTTTGCCCTGTTGGGTAAGAATTGCTGAAAGTCCCACCGGTGAAGCGTCTGTCACTACTTCTATTTCCTTCCCTGGGTCGAAATACACCATCACTGTGTCACTTGAGAGATCCTGTTTGAGCTTCTCGAACGCGTTTTCTTGCTCACGTTCCCATGACCATGGTGTTTCGTTTCTTGTCAGTCTTCGGAGAGGTTCTGTTATTGTCGCATATTCCTTTATAAAACGGGAGCAATATGCTGTCATTCCAAGAAAACTTCTTATTTCTGACACATTGGTTGGTTGTTCCATTTTCCGGATAGCTTCCACTTTTAACGGATCTGCTGAGATCCCTGACCCATTGAAAACAACACCAAAGAACGTAATCTCTGACTTGTTGAATTCGCATTTTTGTTTATTAAGTGTCAGTCCGTTGCGATGAAGTGCATTGAACACTTTGTCTATTGCAATGTCATGCTCTGTTTGGTTTTTCCCATATACAATTATGTCGTCTGAAATGTTCTTTGCTCCTGGAATTCCTGCTATTATTGAACTTATTGTCTTTTGAAATACTTCGCTTGCGGAGTTTGTCCCAAAGTTCAATCGTTTGTATCTGAATAGACCTATGTGCGTCGAAAAGGTTGTAATTGGGCGTGACTCTTCTTCGAGAACTAGTTGATTGTATCCAGATTTCAAATCCATTTTACTAAACACCTTTGATCCATTTAAATCATGTATAAGCTCATCGATGGTTGGCATTGGGTGTCGTTCCCTTTCAATCGCTTTGTTTGCTAATCGCATATCAACGCAAATTCTGACGTCACCATTTTTCTTCGGTGGTGTCACGATTGGAGACACCCATGGCGTTGATTCATTCCTTATTTCCTCTATTATGTCGTTTTTTAACATTGTTTCAATTTCCTTTTCGACCTTTTTTCGCAAATGAAAAGGAGTTCTTCTGCCTTTTTGTGCCACTGGATGCACGTCCTTGTTTACGTGAAGTTTCACGGTTTGCTGCTTCAATTTCCCAATACCTTCATATATTCCTGGGTATTTCCTTTCGATCGTTTCCTGTGAAATGTTGACATTTTGGATTATTTTAACAACACCTAAGTCTGAAGCCGTTTGAAATCCCAAAAGTGTCCCGTAATTACCTTTGACTAGGTAAAATTTGTCTACAACTATTTTGTCATTTTTCTCAGCTGTCATTTCACAACAACCTTTCACTTTCAAGTTTGAACCCCCTCCGTATGGTAATAATTTAGGTAAATGTTTCGTTTTAAGTGTTGGTTTTCCGAGGAATGCGTATGTGTTTTCATCGATAATGTTTACACTCGAACCGGTATCTATTGTTACTTTTATTGCTATATTGTTAATTGAGATGAGTGTTTTCGGAGTCTTGTTGTTTTTGCTAACACTTTTTACACTGACTTGGTAGTTGTATTCATCTTCTGAATCGGACTGTAGCTTAACTTCCCTAATACCCCTCTGTCGGCAGCACCTACTAAAGTGATTAGGCTTTTTGCAAAGATTGCAAGTTTTGCCCTTCGCTGGACAGGTCTGCTTGTGTGGATATTCATAACCACATGCTCGGCAGGTATTTTCATTCAGTGGAGCGCGATCACGTGGTCTCGCCGATAAGCCAGGGTGATCACGTGGTTTCGCCGATAAACCTCTTCGCATGCCAGAATTTGCATAATGCTGACCACCGCGCTCTCGTTTATGTCCACGCCTGTTCACACTGCCACGTGGTCGTTGTGAAACCCTTTGCACAGTGTCCGAATTCTCCATAACAGCAGCCTGTCGGTCGGATTGCTCCAGCATTCGACCCATTGTTAATATGTCGCATAATGCCTTATCCGGTTCTCGCAGGGCACGACGTCTTAATTGGTTCGATCTGCAGTTCTGAATTACTTGTTGTAGAATTTCCTTGTCTACGTTTGTGAACTCACAATTTTTTGCAAGTGTCCGGAGTTCTGTCACGAACTCATCTAATGACTGCGTGTCATGTTGCTTGCATGACCGAAAATTGTATATTTCCATTTGAACATTCTTTTTAGGGGCGAAATAATCATTAAGCACTTTCCTCGTTGCCTCGAAGGTCGCATCCGTGTCCCTTTTTTCTACATCGTATATGTCATACACTTTCTCACCAGCGTAATGAAGCAACAACGCCCGTTTTTGGTCATCATCTGTCACTTTTAATCCTACAAATAAATTTTCTAACCGCCCTAGCCATTTCTCCCAACGCGTGCCAGCGTTTGATTTGTCTGTGTCCACATCAAAGGATGGAAAATTCGGAAGATTATTCATTTTATGTTCACTGTTTAACGTCTTTATCCATTAGTTAAACAAAATGATCATTAATCCAAATATTACACTATTAATTCACAGTATCCTCGTCGCCAGATGATATGTTCGGGGATTAGATATTCTTAGAAACAACAGATGACCGTTCACTAGCTTTATTCATGATCGTATATCTTCCGGAAGTCCCGGTATCATATTACATGCACATACATATAGAGTGGCTACTGAGGACACAACAACACTGAAATCAACAATTTTTTGGGGGTTTACTCGGAGTTCTATTGGTATTTTAATTTATATTGAAAAAAAAAAACCTTTTTAAAAAACAACAACAGTTTTTAACGCCGCTACATGCGGGACACCCTTCACGTAAGGTGTTACTTATGATGATGAGCCAATGGAAAAATAGTTTTCAAGGAGTTTTTAGTGCAAACTGTCATCAATGCACTTTTGTTAATGCAATTATGTTCAAAATAATACAAGTAAATGCACGAAAGTATTTTTAAATGAATGAGGAATATATACATAGCCAAAAATAACTCTGTTCGCCATTTACCGAATGCATATTCGAAAAGGTCGAACGTGTAAATAAAACAAATGTAAAAAAAAAACATTGGGTTTAAACAGTTTTTCAAGTTTAAGAGTGTGTTTAATTACCCATGGGTATTTAGTCACTCACTATCAGAGATCAATATGATTAGCTTTAAAACTGGTCGTTTTCCAGATAAAGAGTGAAGACGACTCTTTGTAGTTGACAATCTTTTAAGCGGGTGGGGGATGGGGAATCATTTAATTGCAATGTGAATTTATCTTATAGATGAAATAAGTTATGTTTGAGAAGTGGTTCCTGTGAGTATATTGTTTTGTATGAAAGTAAATGTTGAGTATTCAGCTTCAAGTTCTAGCAAACGTTTGAAAAACAGAATTACCATTGTTTTCTGATACACGGTTAGTTGTGACTATTTCCTAACACATTTTTATTTTAATATGTGCTATATGTTTTCAAAATTATTTAGTTATTATTTTTTGCGTTAACTGGTTCAAAAGTGATCAGAATAGTTTTAATCGTGTGGAGTGATTATCTTTGATTCTAAACCTAGTTCTTTGAGTTGATATTTTCATAGCTTAGGTTGCAGTGAAATTATCAAATTGAAACGATCTATATGTATATTGAAAAGGCCAATGATAAAACAGTTTTCGCGACATTTACGTAAGTAAATGATACAATGTTATAGGACTGACCGCTGAACGATCAAGACGATTCTTAACGGATAATTATTTGACCTTATTTGTCTCTACGTGAAATCTGCACTGGCACACAAACTGACGTAAAACATGAACAGCACGATTTTCGCATTGAAAATGTTACGTTTCCGAACGATTTAACTTTTATTATTTATTATAGCAATACATTAACAACTGATTATTTGCGTCAGACTCAAACTAAATAAGACAGATCAAAAGATCAAACAAGAACATCACTGACGCGTGTTCGCCTTCCATCAATGGGCATAACTCCGCACACATTTTGGATACAAAAACACGCATACCAACATGTCTTGGCGATGATTACTAGCCTCGACAGACGCCGCCACAATTGAACATAATAGTATGTTAATATAAATAATAATACAGTACATAATACCAGACTTACTTCAGTCAGGACATATATGCACTATCTGCCCGGGATACCGACATCCAACGCCAGCTGGTCTGGGAAACAAATATACATCAATTACCAAGAGAGGTTTACGTGCTTAGGACGTCAAAGCTCGCATGTTTATCAAATTCATTATATTACCATTCATATTTGGTTCTGTTTTTTATATTTAATGGATTCGGTCAACTCAATCGAAATGGTATGAATAAGTGGGCAGGTTATTGTTCAATAACATTTATGTCATATGAAATTGCAATGCTTAATATTTATACATTTCGTTTGCAGATCTCGTTCTTATTAAACTAAAAACCACCATCCTTGCTATGCCATCCTTGGACCGGAGAAACTATTTGAGAAGTTACCGCTTCTTAATCTAGTCCTCCAAAACGCAGTATACCAGCAAAATTGGCATGCAAAACATGAAGCTATTACTTAAGTACCACTATTGCAAATTTAAAGTGAAGCACACGCCACATGATATTTGCGGCATCATTATTTGCATGATATGAGCAAGTGATGTTCTCTCTTTGAAGCACAGCGAGATATATGTTACAGATTATCAAAGGCTCAAGATACTATTGATTTGCATTTAAGCTCTCAGCTTTCTTTCTCAGCATCTACTTTAATGGCATTTTCAATTTAATCAAGATCTATTATCAGGCTATAGTGCCCTGTATTGATTGAATCGGACGTTTCCCCTATGCTTTTCCTAACCGTCCGTCAGCAAGAGAGAAATTTATACGCATTAACTTAAGAAAGGAACAGCACGCGAGAATATTATACGCATTAACTTGAGAAAGGAACAGCACGCGAAATCAAAAATACAATATGGACATCCTTTATTTTCTAATACATGATATTGTTACCCGTTTTGGAAACTTCAGTGGGATCGCTCTAATTTTAAATACAAACTTAAAATAATTCCAATGTTTTCAATGAATCAGCTTTAAATCAAACACCGTACTCTTGAAATCATCATAACACGAGGAAAGGCTTAACCTTTAAGCCGCAGTAAATGTGCAACCAAAATAAACATATAAAAAAAAACAACCAGCAGAGTTATTTGTGTAAATTGGTTATGTCTTTGGTTTGTTGAAAGTTAGCCGAAAGGTTGATTGATTTGTCAATATTCATCAAATAATCATTATAACCAATTAAGCATTTAAATGTCCAGAACATATTCTTGTGACAGCCTAACCAAGTCGAATACAATTTACTGCAGAGAAATTCACTGCAACGGGTGTGCATCCCTGTTCTAGGATAGCGTCTGACATAGCGATGGATTCATTCGCTGCATTTAGCACTAGATACTCATTCATTGTTAAGATGTTATATCAAGTTGCAGTTGTATCGCTTGTACTCGATCGCGTTGGGCTAATGGCTAGAGTTATTAGGCGACATTATTATGTAGGTTTTTTCCACTAGGGCACTTGCGATGCACAGATAGTGGACCATTAAAGCTGCAAACACACCTTACGTGGAGTATCACTAAGCTCTGCAGTAAATCCATCATCATCATCATCATCATCATCATCATCATCATCATCATCATCATCATCATTGTCGTCGTAAAACAGCCTTATCTTAGAGCTTCCTATTGTTCCTGAAGAACATGGGGCAGAATTAATTTATGTTTATGCATTTAAGACCTTCATGAAAACAACAAGCGTGAAAGTGAACCGAATATTAAAAAGTGCAACCTTTTCCGATCACGCTGAAATAACTGTTAAAACAGCATTTCGGCTTGAAAGTGTTCTTCAGTACTTCAGCAAACACACTGAAACCTACGACGTGTGTCGACAAGTGACCAAGTAAAAAAAAAACGAAACACAACTGAGATAATGTCGAAATTGAACTAAAAAGAGTTCTTCATATCCAATAGTATTCGTGTTTAGGATTCTGCCGGCAAATAACTTCAATTATGTCCCGTGTTGAATGCATACTATCAGGGTATTTTGCCGGAAAAAAATAGTTGCAGCCTGTCTAGTGTATAGGTTTTAACTTAATATTGGCAAAAAGGTGATGGTATGATTAGTCGCGGATGTAAGAATCGGTCAACGTAGATCTTATAATGACTTTGCCCTAAAACCCTTGTCACATAGTACACCGAGTCGTCGATTGCCTCCTATAACTTTAAAACTGTTTCCTTGCTTGTTTGTTAGATGTTTGTACTTAGTAAAACAATTGTAAGAAAAAACAATGCCACAGACGTCTGATTATATAAATGTTTGGTCTTAACACCATCCCCAAAATAAGTGTAAAAACTGTAAATTATTTGCGAGTTATGGCATTCCTCAACATTAACTTCAACCTGTGACTTTTATTGTCCATTTGATCGAAACATTGTATTGCCTTGTAGTAAACGTAGACGGATTAATAAAAGTGCTTTTGTTCCAGCAAATGGTGAATGATTGTACCAATATGTCAAAAGATTGGGCTTTTAGTTAATAACAATATACAGTATATCTCGCAATAGTTCTTCATCATCCTATCATACGACAGACATTACAGCAATAAATAAATGTCATTTCGATGATACCTCCATAATTCCATTTATTTCTATTATCAATGTTAGCTGTTCGTCCATAATACAAAATATAAATTGTCTACCATCTGGCGGTAAACCAATTGCCATCGAACAATATCAGTGCACGTGTTTTGCTTCTTGGCTTGGTCATGTAGTTACAACTGTATTATCATTATGTGGCATGAACCAGTATGTTGGCTTGGTCATGTTGTTACAACTGTATTATCATTATGTGACATGAACCAGCATGCTGGTTTGGCTATGTAGTTACAACTGTATTATCATTCTGTGGCATGAACCAGCTTGTTGTCTGGGTCATGTAGTTACAACTGTATTATCATTCTGTGGCATGAACCAGCACGCTGGCTTGGTCATGTAGTTACAACTGTATTATGATTCTGTGGCATGAACTAGCTTGTTGTCTTGGTCATATAGTTACAACTGTATTATCGTTCTGTGATATGAACCAGCTTGTTGCCTTGGCCATGTAGTTACAACTGTATTATCGTTATGTGGCATGACCCAGCTTGTTGTCCTGGCCATGTAGTTACAACTGTATTATCATTCTGTGGCATGAACCAGCTTGTTGTCTTGGCCATGTAGTTACAACTGTATTATCATTATGTGGCATGAACCAGTATGTTGGCTTGGTCATGTAGTTACAACTGTATTATCATTATGTGGCATGAACCAGTATGTTGGCTTGGTCATGTAGTTACAACTGTATTATCATTCTGTGGCATGAACCAGCACGCTGGCTTGGTCATGTAGTTACAACTGTATTATCATTCTGTGGCATGAACCAGCTTGTTGTCTGGGTCATGTAGTTACAACTGTATTATCATTCTGTGGCATGAACCAGTATGCTGGCTTGGTCATGTAGTTACAACTGTATTATCATTCTGTGACATGAACCAGCTTGTTGACTTGGCCATGTAGTTACAACTGTATTATCGTTCTGTGATATGAACCAGTATGTTGCCTTGGCCATGTAGTTACAACTGTATTATCATTCTGTGGCATGAACCAGCTTGTTGGCTTGGTCATGTAGTTACAACTGTATTGTCATTATGTGGCATGAACCAGTATGTTGGCTTGGTCATGTAGTTACAACTGTATTATCATTGTGTTATCATTCTGTGGCATGAACCAGTATGTTGGCTTGGTCATGTAGTTACAACTGTATTATCATTCTGTGGCATGAACCAGCTTGTTGTCTGGGTCATGTAGTTACAACTGTATTATCATTCTGTGGCATGAACCAGCACGCTGGCTTGGTCATGTAGTTACAACTGTATTATCATTCTGTGGCATGAACCAGCTTGTTGACTTGGCCATGTAGTTACAACTGTATTATCGTTCTGTGATATGAACCCGCTTGTTGCCTTGGCCATGTAGTTACAACTGTTTAATCATTCTGTGGCATGAACCAGCTTGTTGTCCTGGCCATGTAGTTACAACTGTATTATCATTATGTGGCATGAACCAGTATGTTGGCTTGGCCATGTTGTTACAACTGTATTATTATTATGTGGCATGAACCAGCTTGTTGTCTGGGTCATGTAGTTACAACTGTATTATCATTATGTGGCATGAACCAGCATGTTGGCTTGGCCATGTAGTTACAGCTGTATTATCATTCTGTGGCATGAACCAGCTTGTTGGCTTGGCCATGTAGTTACCACTGTATTATCATTCTGTGGCATGAACCAGTATGTTGGCTTGGTCATGTAGTTACAACTGTTTTATCATTATGTGGCATGAACCATCATGTTGACTTGGTCATGTAGTTACAACTGTATTATCATTATGTGGCATGAACCAGTATGTTGGCTTGGTCATGTAGTTACAACTGTATTATCATTATGTGGCATTAACCAGTATGTTGGCTTGGTCATGTAGTTACAACTGTTTTATCAGTATGTGGCATGAACCAGTATGTTGGCTTGGTCATGTAGTTACAACTGTATTATCATTATGTGGCATGAACCAGTATGCTGGCTTGGTCATGTAGTTACAACTGTATTATCATTATGTGGCATGAACCAGTATGCTGGCTTGGTCATGTAGTTACAACTGTATTATCATTATGTGGCATGAACAGATGAACAGCAGGTAAAAACGTAAAAACATATATTATTTTTCCTTTGTTTAGAGCGAGTCGAGATTCGAAGTGCAGTCTTTTTTACCTCGCTTACTCGCCAGGATCTATAAAATGCAGGGAAATATTTAAGACGTGTCTCTTTATATTTCGTTTTAATCCAGAATATACTTCATTTTTGCATGCTAAATGTTTATTATTTGAGACTAGGTAGATCTAGTACATAATTTTGCATAAAAACTTACTCATATAACTGACTGACGTACTGCAATAATTTTGCTCAATATAATCGTATTCGGGTCGAACTTTTGCGTAATTATACCTTAGTCCTTAGCAGAATGTAAGCAGTGCCCTTTAAGCTCACGTAAATGGAAATTCTGGCCATATATAAGCCTTACATAAGCCAAAGCAATTAGTTTCGATATTAACCTGGAACGAAACTGAAGACCTCTGCAAGTGAATGTCAACGAACGTCCGTTTATCGCAGTAGATCAAGTGAACCTATATAAAAGCCAAGGGAATGGTGTGTGCTTTGCTACGCAAATATGTATATCATTGGTAATGTGTGTACTAAGATCAATATAATTAAAGGGCTATAGTATTTGCCTCACTTCGACGACACAAACGCAATACACATTATTTTCTATCTTTGAAAAAGGAGTTACAGAGAGAGTGTGCTTGTTCATGTGTCGATTGTACTGCTTTACTTACAGTTATTGCCACTTGCAATAATACAAATTAACTTGATTTGCCTTAAATTCAATAACTGATTTCCGTCGATAATTGCCAATGTCTGTAGAATTTTCCCAGAATCTTAGACTATCTTCTCTTATTATCACAAAGAAAGCCTACGACAAATCTAATGCGGTACTCTACAGGTTTATGGCCTGAACCTCAGACATGCATGTTTTCAAAATCATTGGAGTTCTTCAATGACAGACTTTAATAACTGTTCAAGGAAATCGTAGCGTCACAAAAACTTAGTTTAAAAAACCCTCCATTTATTCACATATGATTAAAAATGTAGTTACCAATGCATCTGTATAGCCTGCCTGATTAAACACCTGAGAAGCTATAACAGAGTCATGGATGCCACGATTAGTGTAAAATGTAATATAAAAGCATGGCGGAGATTTGTTTAATGCAGAGAACGGATTTTGTCTTTCACGTGAACTTAAACAACATATTGCGATAAATACATAATTATCATACACACTTTAATGAGTACAAACATTCAATTCATCGACTGTCCTGCTCTCCAATAAGAAAGTGAACGATCAGATGTGTGTATGAATGTTGAATAAATGACAATTTAAAGAAAAACCGCTCAGATTAAGCATCAAAATGGCAATTTCTTGAATTATAGGGTTATTGTTTCTTATTTCTGGGTGTATTAATTGGTCAACTATTTAAATTAACAGCTATTGCAAACTTCATATGTTCGAAAAAGCAGCTACATACAATACAAGTATCTCCGATTTGCCTAATATGCATAGCTTGTGACGTTGTCTACCTCTCGATATTGTTGTTTCCGTATCATCAGATTATTTTTAGGATGTATTTCACAATACTACAAACCTTTATTTTACATTGATGCATCATCAATGATGGATGTATTAAGAAGCTTACGCCAGGGCCAGTAATATTTTATTTCTGCAAAAAAAGCCTTTTAAAAATAACCCAGTCTATACGTAAACGATATTACCAAGATCTTGACAATATGAACTCAGTCTGAACGTCAAGAGAGGCAGCAGTGATGATGCAGTCAGACAGCGGGACAGGCATTGATGGTCCTAATAGACATTGATATGAATAGGGGATTGATTTGTTCGGAATAGTTAACATTATCGGCATGCAGAGATAAACATGTACTCGTCGCTATAACAGATCAATCTCAAATATCAACAGCCTATAATATCTGTTTTCTTGAAAAGCTACAAACATATTTTGGCTTTGTCTTATTGTACCATGTTTTCGTTTATTGATTTACTATCATCAGCTATATAGTGCTATGGCGAGTTTTACTGTTTTAAGCCAATTATACAGTCCCAACCCCGGTATGTTTAGGTGGGAGGAGTTAAAAAAAGTCAGTTTGTCCTCTTCACAATTTTGTCTGTCAATATACGGGACGATATGTTCTTCCTCAGGTTGTCTTTGAGATAATCGAACGAGCAAAACTAGTTATGGAATTTATTGCTTCATTTGTTTTGATAAGTAATCGTAGAAGCATTACCTTTTTTATTGATAGTGACTGTTGGAAAGATAAAAGAGACGTGTTTATTCTGATCTTGCGTATCAGAAAATGTTACATATTGCAATCTATGTGTGTGGTACTTGATATGAATCATGCTTTGATCAACTAGTTTATAGATATCTATGCTATGTAGCTGCATTAACAACATTCTCAGGAAATGTACACAAAATAATACATATCATGAAACATAAATTACTGTCACTACATAATGCATCGAATAGATGTCATAATGTAGCCATTTTATTTATTGAAGCCAATGTATTTACTGACGCCATTATTACGACAGGAATACGTCATACTGAAATGTAAAATAAAATTAGCAAATAAATAAGAAGACAGATGCTACACGGCAAAACAGACTTAAAGGATGAAAATAGCAATCTTCATTTATACGTATGTAAATATTTTATAGAGTCAACATCCCAAAGGAACACGGTAATATCCTTATACATATTTATATAAGTTCAACTAGGTTGAACTGTTTTCTATTGTTAATAAAGTTTGTGAGATGAGAGCGCACGTAACAACGTCTATATATCTGATCGCCTGATATCAAATTGATAGCGCTGTTCGGAACGGAAAATATAATGAATAAACCAATAGCAATACCTTACAGAAGAATATCTGATGCTGTGTTTTCTCAAACAGTACGTAAACCCTCACGGAATAAGGACATGAAACGTATGACATAAAGGCTTCACAAATGAAATGTTACATAACAAGTTCACATTATAATATAATGTCATATCTATGGAATGCATATATACTTTCTCGTCACTATATGTTTCTCTTTGTCTTGTACCCATGTAGATAACATACTTAACTAATATCACTCTGTGAATTGCCATTTTCATCTAATAGAGGTTGCTTCTTTCAGATATCTGCTTACCAGCATGTCAAAAGTCTCTTTATTCCATACAAAGTTAAGAGGTATTAAAAATGCTAAGTATTTTGTCAATGATATTGTTGATTTGAAAAACCCATGCCCTGTTCCGGAGTGAGCGCATTTAGGAGACATTAATTTGTGAAATCCACAGAAATAGAGGACATTTGTTGATTTCAAACAATCGTTTTTTTATTTCACGGCCATAAAAACATATTTTCACGAGTGGCGCAGCTACGAACACGGATTTTCTATTTATTTCATGCATTTTTCGCACTTGCATATTCTCTCATTTTAAAAGCCAGTGATTTGTACGGCAACCACTGCAGTCCTGTCAACGGAGACATTTATATTTAAAAATGTTCTTGGAACTTTTAAACCCTTGTCACAAGTAAATATACAAGGAGTATTTCCATGTATAATATGTGTTGTTGCGTTTTATTTATAAAATGTGTTTTTATTAAATACATTTTGTTCAAACTAAATATACTTATGCATCCCAAGCAATACCGCATAAGTGTTAACATTATCTCTCACTTTCATGTTTTACACCGTTTATTTCTGTTATTATTGAAGGAGGTCGGTAATGGCATTCAGATGATCTATATCTCTTCTTGAGTAATCCTTTATGGACCGTGTTATTCCGATTTTATATTTTTGTCGTTTATTATTATTGTAGTAAAAGAAACTATAATGCTTGTTAAGGTCAATATGAGGATTTTTTATAGTGTGTGTTTGTCTCTGAATATATTATTCAAGCGATTCGGCATTTTAAAACTTTAAAAAAAAATCAAACTAAGTTCATATCAAATTTATTTTAAACATTTTGTTTCAAAATTTACATACACTATTTTTATAAACATCTATAGAAACAAACACAGTAGTCGAAAGTTATATTCTATTTTTCGTCACCTAAGGGAAGGTTGGTAATGGTGGGTGGACACGGGAGATCAGTACATATCCGCTTTCTTTGTGTTGAGAGTACTGGGCATATAAAAAAAATGAGACGTACTTTCAATATCGATGCAGACATACTGGATATTCTTTTGTTTCTATTTTCTGTAAAAAGTTTAATTTTAGTGGCATTGCATGATATGATTTCGGCGCAAACCGACAAGTGGGGAAATCTTTGCTTTGTAAAGTAGTCCATTTTGAATTAAAAAAACAACAACAACAATATAATTTGGATAAAAGTTTCCGTTTTTCTTCCTTGCCGATTTTTCTTTGTTTGAATGTTGTATTTGAGCTACTTTTCTTTGAGTTTTGATTGGTTCAAATTATTCTGGGTTTTTTTTCGTACAAATTTATGTTTTTCTTCATCTTATATTTCGACTGCCAATGAATAACTTCGTTTAGCAAAGAAAATATTTTATATTTAAAGTAATTCGGAGCTTTGTATAATTCTGTAGCTGATGTGTTACTAAGTATTTATGTTTATGTATGATGATGTAAATCAGGAGTTTTCGCAAGGAGATCTTTCAGGCTATCGGATTCATATATTTAGAACGAAATTTGACTTAAGTTAGGTTGTCATACTTAATCGTGGTTTTAAAAATGTTTAAACAAAGGCGGGGTGTCGAAGGATGTTGACACGGAAGGGGTGTCGGGAAGAGCCGTTTTAGAAGGGGTGAGTGAAGAAGGCTGCTGCTTACAACGTGGTAAGGAAGGACGCTAATTTAAAGCCTGTTTCGTAAGTAAGGATTTAGGGGAAATGAAAACGATTTAGTCTGATCGCGCGTAGCTTTGTTACCAATATGAACTGAAAAATACTCACAAGACATGTAAATTGATTATTTGATATATTTGTTAAATTGATGATTTGACTTTTATGGCGGACATAGAGATCTGCAGTCATATTTTACAAAATCATGTTAACGCTTGATAAGAATTAAATTATTATATTCCTTATTGTTATAATTATCAGATGGCATGGCCATAGTAGGCAAATCACCTGACGAAATCCAGCAAAAGACTTGATAGATTGCTAGAATATTGTAACAATTTGAGCTTATCAATAAATACTATGAAAACTAAAATTATCGTCTTTCCTATAACGGAAGGGCTGAAAATTGGACCAACTATAGCCAACCCGTTGAAGTTTCAGATTATTTGAATTACTTAGGAACTGTTTTTAACAACACTGGTAGTTTACTATAACAAAGAACATTACATCGGTAAGGCATTTAATTATGTGAATATAAAGGTTATGATCTCAAATAAGTTTCAATGCATTCAATATATGGGCTTATACCAAATCGACGAACTCGAAAGAATTCACTTCAAATTAAGTAAAGAACAGAACAATTCTGTGAAGTTCGATCGAACTCAGATGTTACAGCTGAGACACTAATTTTTACAATTGGATTCATATCCAGCTTCATTGAGAGCTAATCGTGACCTTGCATATTAAGGTGAGAGCACGGAAAAAAATATATGAAGATTTAAGAAAGTAACACTTGAGAAACGAACTATTACTATGACACTCTATTATAGCTATGTAAACGTATATGTGACCTTAACCTTTGAGGCATAAACTTAAACGTTATACGCGACACACCTTTTACGATGCTTTACAATGCTTAGATGGGTTTCAACTCAAATTATAAGATGAGTAAGTAACAGCTGCGATACGATAGTTACTGATAGACTTTGGGACAGATATTGAAAACGGTGCGATTTCTAAATAAAATCATTTTTGGGGGTAAAGATTTATTTCAATCATTGATAAAATACATAAACATAAATAACATATAAATACACAAAATACATAAACGACATTCTCTATACTGCAACTTTTAATCTACTGATTTAAAACTTTCCTCAGTCGTGTAGCTATACAAAGCCTTTGTATGATGGCCGACCTTACATTGTTAGACTCGCGAGTATATATGATATAAACCAAAACGATTTAAGCGTTATTCAAAATGATCGAGATCAGTTTTTTTCATGGACGGTATTGCTTTAGGATATTGGGTTAACTCTCAGTTAGTTTTAAGTTGTATTACAAATGTGTTCCAAGGATACAGATGCAAATTTCACATCAAACCTGACAAGGAGACCGATCGTTTGTAATTGATCTGCTGTTGTAATGTTATTGATCTCAGCTTGTTGATATTACGCTCATTTTTCAGGATGATGCCTGGCTTACCAATAATATCGTTCAAGTAATTTTGGCTACCGGACGATCATCCAATTCTCACTTAGTCTAGACCTGAAGTCTTTAGATTTGGGTCATCAACTACACCGTTCTTGGTAATAGATAGCTTTATATATATAAAAAAAATAACACTGGTATTCAGATTATCTGTTGTTGTCCTATTTTTCTTTTTCTTTTTTTTCTTTTTTTTTTATGTTTTGTTTGGGGGGTGAGGTCTGTAAAACTGGGGCTTGCTCGTAAATGACTTATTTTAATAAAAGTTCGTGAGCCCAATATATATCATGCATATCCCCAAACACACGGACGACATGAAACGGTACATTGGAAAGTTGTTCATTAAAAGTGTTCAGGCAAATGATTTAAAAGCAGAGGGCAAACACATTTATCGGTACTATGAACTTACAGATGATATATACGCTATTTTAAAAGGATTTATATACATAAAGCATAGAATCTAACACTTAATATTGACAGTTACGTCTGTCGTTTGACAACACGAAGTTGAACTATTGCGAGGTATATTGTATATTGTTATTCACTAAAAGCACAATCTTTGGACGTATTTGGGCAATCATTCATCATTACCTAAAATAATAGCAGAACATGCCTAGCGCCATTATAAATTCATGCTCATTTACTTAGTGGCAATACACTGTTTCTGTCAAATGGACATTAAAAGTCAAATATTCTATGACTGTTAGGAATGTAAAATCTTGCAGTTTTTACACCTCTTGTTTTAGGATTGTATTAAGACCAAGCATGTACTAACACGGACATCTGTGGCTGTGATATTTTTCACACGAGACAAGCAGAGAACCATTCGACTTCCCGTAAATGTCTATATGAAAACCTACAGAAACAAGCGTTTAAACATAATCCTCGTTCAATGGCACAGGGTCAACGCCAAAGACAAAGATCACAAAAACAAACAATCACAAACCAGGAACATGGAACAACAGCACAAAAATCAACAAATGACACACTACATATATAATATATAAAAAGACTAGGGGCGTATATCAAGGATTGTTAGCTACCGCCTTGGAACGGTCAGTAAAATGTAAATTTACTGGGAATTGTCCGTATAGCGAGTTGTTTAAACCGCTCAAAGTGAGTAGTATGGATAGTTTCTTTTGTTTAAGAACGGCACCTAAATGGTCCAAACATTATTTATATTAAGATACCAGAAGTCTAGAAAAATATGTATATACAATAAGGACTGCGATTTACATGCCACACGAATGGTTTGTGACAATACTCTGAACACAAGTTGATACCATTGCGATTAAATTGACCATGTCATTTAAATTTAAAAATAGCCTAGTCAGAGCGGTAATAGAAACTGAGAAGTATGGCATCATTAGGATATAAACCTTTCCTGGTTATTGATGTATATTTGTTTCTCGGACCGGATGACGTTGGAAGATATTCAGAGCAGATAGGGATCTCATATTTCCCCATTCGGGACAGTCTTGTTTAACCATGCTCTAATCAATTGTGGCGTCTTATGTCAATGTTGAATATCTTCGCCTTTAACTCATTTAAGATAAGTGTGCGCTGCCTTCAAATATCTTTCAATCGATACAGCATTTCATTCACACACAAAAATACCGAATATCAGTCCAATAGTTCATAGTTAATTTAGATCTATAATATGATATGTCTATTATTTTTATGAAATAATGTATATTACCAAAACGGTTGTACGTGCGTACAAACTATCATATCTTTGAATGTTGGGTTCTGGATGTTTCAAGACAAAAGCTATTCTGACATCATCCAAAAGTCGTATGTTGTCTTGTAGCAATAAATGTCGTACTGTTGATTTTATCTTTCCTCGAAGTTCTTCCAAAATGTTTGTGATACAGCCATTTTATATGACTGATGACAAAATGTGGTGGTAATTATGAGACAATGAACATTCCTTTATGCACACATTAGTCAGATAACAATGTTGCAAGAAAACCCTTCCTTGTTAATTGGTAATGAATACATATGTTTTGTTGTTTCAATTACAAATCGTTCAATAATATGCTCGTGTAACAATAGGGTTTTCATGACTATTATATAAGAGCATAGTGCATTGAATCATTGACATGTTGCAAGGTATTTAAGTAAAACACTGGGACAATCAGCAATATGGTACAAATACCGTAGTTGATAACCTCAATTTCATTCAACGGACGCTATAATTGATGATGATCACAGGGAATGTCAATAAGCACGAATTCCGTTCTATGAAGAAATGGATTTTACGGCAAGTGGAATCGGACAGAAGCGCACCTTACTAGCACAGACATCGTATCCTTCCGATTTGACCTTTACCAAGTGATCGTCATTCGTATTAAAATCAAAGATATTTGAATATTCAGTTGTAAGTGACATATTTTATGGCGAATTATTTCTTTGATATTTTATTTAGCTGCCAGTATACATGAGCAATTATCTTAATATGTGCAATACAATGGCGTTTAGACTGTTATTGGTTAATGTGTTTGAGAAATTACCAAGGATATGGCTAGCGCTTCTTTGGTGAACTCCATAATCCAAATCTCTAGTATTCGTCATTGAGTAATACTTTTTGATTGAATCCATACTTTCATACCGGTTCACCTTTAATAATTCATAATGTATAAATAATAGTTTAGTTTAATGCGTTAGTATATCAATGTAAACACCTTAAAGAATTCAATGAGTATATTTATTGGGAAATTGACCTGATAAGATAGTTATTAGATATTGAGCTGACATTCATTATTATCAGAAGCCATAAAGTAGGGCCAAGATAAGACTTGTCTTGTTGTTTGCGAAGCTGCCTAGATGTTTTATTAAATGCCCATGGGTTCGTTAAGGCAAATTTAGTCAATATTGTACAATGAAACCTGATGTTGGCACCGAACGCATTCATTTAAATACACATTTGATTATTAAATTATTTATAAAATAAATATTATAAACAATCTAATATTGATGCAAACAGTTTTATTATTTGATATACCACTATGATTTCATTTAAAGAATACCGAACGTCACCCGAGTGATGTTTAAAAGTGTGACGGATACACGGGTACCAATTAATATTCAGCACTGAGACTTGCTTGTTAAACCGGACATTGTGACAAGTCTGTTGTACTTCATCCAGATTCCGATTCTAATTGGACAGGACAATGGCAAGATGTAGACGTCGATTCCGTACACCTTACTTTCGAAAAGTGGCGATCATCTCAGTTTTCGAGCGATTCACAGTTTCATCAAAACTTTACTACTGTATAACAAAATTGTACACACTAACAGCCCATGATACATTACGAAATCAGAATTATTTCGAAATTCTTAAACAAAAAAATAGTCGATCCGTGCACGACTGGGAAATTGTCAATTGTTTGATTCAACCATTATTCTAGAAAAGTGAAACTGACAAAATTATGTTTCGAAAAGTAAGTTTTTAAAAGCTTAGTATAATAAATTACAGAAACAAGATAATGACTGCCAAATAGTTTTACACCCGACATCACTTTGAAGAATAACAGGCTTATTAACGTACAAATACTTTAACATTTATACAGGATCATTATTTGTATCAGTGTAAGATCGCACTATGTTTCTCCGAGTGTGCACCGAAAGTTGATTTTACGAGTAGGGGAGTCAAATTTTTACTTTCTGTGTTCACAATGTGGAAAATCTTGCACTGAAACAAAACATGAAGTATTTTAGAACAGCGCTAAAGTTTGTGCAAACGTACCCTCACTTTGGAAATGACGTCGCTAAAATTGTGTCCCAACCCTTGACGCGCTGACGTTTAATTTGTAGGTAAGAGCGGGCTAAATTTCAAAATTATTTTAATGTTTGAAGCAGTGAAATATAAGTAATATTTTACTTATCAAATCTATAACTTACCAGAATATTAGCTCAAGATTTACCATGACATATCTTGTCTTGTATAATTAAGAGAAGTAGGATGCATATCTAGTAGGTCAGGGTGTAAATGGCGTTTAAAAAAAATATTCCCTCGTCCATATAAAATATAGCTTGTCTCTACATTTCTACCAGCAGGTTAATGTCACAGAATGAGAATGCGGTGGAACTATAGAGACAAACGCACTACGAACAATTATATGCTTATCTTGTTCTATGGCAGACGGTTTAAAGCCAGGAGGCAAACAACTTAATAGGTATTATGGACGAACAGTTAAAATGAATGGTATTATAGATGGCTTTATACATATGGCATCGAAGTAACATTCAATTATAACCGATATATGTCTGTCGTATGATGAAGAGGAACTAAGTGTGCTGTATTCAGTTATTCACTAAAAGCCCAATCTGTCGACGTCTAGAGATATGAATAAACAAAAGGCATTGTGGTATGCACACCGCAGGAGTGGCTTTTGAGAATGCTCTGAACACAAGTTGATGCTGTTTCGTTTCAGTTGACAATGCCCCAGTTGTTGGTACAGTCGCTAAACATATAGCGATGATGATTATCGCTATTTTGACGCGTTTCGCTAAATACTTCGCTAAGGCACTCGCTAAATTATTTAAGGGTTGTTGGTACATATAGCGATAACGATATCGCTATATTATGGCATGTTTAACGAAAAAATATAGCGGAGCATAAGGGCTTCGCTAAACACACATAGCGAATAACAAAATGGCTGCATTAAACAGAGGGCGAAAAGAAAAATATTTCAGGGCACACAACTTACATCTCAGTTTCACAGAAGATGAACTCAGAGAAAGGTACCGCTTTGGCATGGATGGGATTAGATTTTTATGTGAATTATTGGGCGAAGACATTTGCAGAACAACCTCCAGGAATTGCAGTATGTCCGTTGAGGAGCAAGTGTGTATAACACTGCGATACCTTGCCTCCGGTGCATTTTTGCAAGTTGATACTTTTGGACGGGACAAGGCAACTGTGTGCCGTGTCATACATTGCGTGGCTGACCTCATCGCCAGCAAGTCAGAAATGTTCATTCGATGGCCTGACAAAGCTGAGCAGGATAGGACGAAAGCGGCGTTTATGGATGTGGCTGGATTTCCTTGTGTCATCGGACTCATTGATGGAACCCATGTAAGAGTGATGAAACCCAGTAAAGAGCAGGAGAGGGGATTTATCAACCGTAAGGGGTTTCCATCAATCAATGGGATGGCAGTTTGTGATGAAACAGGTACTGTTAGTTTAAAAAAAATATCACAATAGTTGTTACTTTTGTAAAACTGATATCTTTTAAGTTTTATTCAAAATGTGACATTTGATTTCTCAAATAAACTCTAGTCCAAATAATTGTACGTTGACGGATTGTTTTTAGATTTTTGATATGGCAAATCCTTCACGTACAAATTGCTTAGTATCAAAAGTGGGTAGTTGTTCCGATCAGGATTCCGATTAAAGCATATAGCGTCTATAAAATATCATAAAAACAAGAAATATTACCAGATAATGTTATTTTATATTAGTTCCGTACACAAAAAAAATAAATATCCAACTTATAATTATGAGTTTGACGGCTTTTTTTCATTTCATTCTGTCAAAACATAACGATATATACATGAAGGGCACCTGCAAGGCTTTAGGGCACAGTTTTAAATCGCTCGGAACATAACGGCCATGGCCGAGTTGTTACGATTGTATAACGAAGTCTATCTCGAAGCTTTGTCGGAGGAGGCCGAGCTATTACGATTGTATCGAGTTGTTCCCCTTCGCATAATTGTTGTCTGTGTTAGTCAACTTTCGTTTAATTGGAAAGGTAAACAACTTGTTTTAATGCATTAAATGCTTGTTTAGTGTAAAAAATAACATTTCACTTACATGGTAAAATATGAATATAACTCTTTCTGATCAATTACAACCATAAAATACTTCACTTAAAACAACTTCAATATTTTTAAAACACCCCCGTTTTTTGCACATTCCCGTTTAGACGTTAGGGATTGGAAGAATCCCGTATAACAAGTCTATTATTTTAGACTAAGATAAACTCATGAATTCCTGTACTCAAAATGTAAAGATTACTATAATTATGCAGTAATGCTTACCAATGCTGGTATGTCCAATTTAACACATGTTCCAAAGTTGTATTTCATCAGTTAGAACTTTTTACGCTCGATAAATGTGTGGAAAAGTACTCACCAATGCATTTTGTTATCCGGAAATATATTTTGTTTCTTCAACGAAGGTCAAGGTTACCATGGTTATTCAGACAAAACGGCGACATGGGTAACGGTGTATAATAGCTTACTGGTAACTTCTATGCATTTTTGGTGCTTAATTGGGAATCAATTGCCAACTCGATTAAAACCTATTGTTCCATTCGAATTTTGTAATCGATATACGTTCTTTATAATGATGCATACAGTACATCAGGTTTGATGAGCACTTACAGAACTGATACAAATGTGTATTCAAATGAAACCTACTGATTTATTTCAAGGAAGTTTATGTCCATCAATGCCATTGGCCAGGGTCTGCTCATGACAGCTTTGTATTTAAGTCATCTACCTTGGGGGTACACCTGGAGACACAGCATCGCGGCCTTGAAGATGGTATCCTTCTCGGAGATAGTGGGTGTGTATTCAATTTACGTCGGTTAAAAGAACGTTCTTATTCGTTTGCATTTAGGAAGTGCATATACAAGACAAAGGTTAAATTTTTACAGTGAACCACCGAAACCCTATAGGCAAACAAAGTAAAGTTTTATATGGAAGCACACCTTCATTGGATCAACGTTTGTAGACGCACTGCAATGCCTGTATTCATTGCATATATAAAAGTGTGGATATAACATGGATGTAATTGTGCCTTTTTCTCATGGAATGCTCCGAAATTGCACCATTTTGATTCTTATTTAGAAAGAAATGTTTTATTCGTGTGTGTGTTGGGGGGGTCTTATCCCTAAACTCACCTAGAACTCTTGGACCTCCAAGTTTCTTAAGGCCTCTCTACGCCCCTGGATCATATAATATGTCCGTTTGCTTAAATGCCCATCAGGGAAAATAATGTTTTGCAGAGTTTGTAAAAGACGTATTTTACACCTCTGAATGATTTTGCAGATATGCATGTGCCAGATATCTTTTGACGCCTTTCAAAACAGCGGACACAGATAGAAAAGCTGCCTATAACAGAGCTCACTGCCGAACTCGTGTCATTGTGGAATCCACATTCGGGAGATGGAAAAGGCGCTTCGGCATACTCCATGGCGAGGTTTGTTGTTTCCATTTTTTTATAATTGGATGAACAAAAGACAAATAACTGAAATCGTTTATAATTAATATACCTCTATATTAAGGTTTATTAGCAGTAATGGCATAACCAAGATGATGTATAAGTTTAACAACTAAACTGATGATGATGATGATGATGATGATGATGATGATGATGATGATGATGATGATGATGATGATGATGATGGTGGTGTTGAGAATGATGAAGACATCGACGACAGCTACGACAGCGACCATGGCGACAACGATGACATCTCATGTGGCTAATAATTCTGAAATACAGAAAATATGCACTTGAGTCTGATGTATATATTTCAATATAACAGAGGTTGGAGTCCCTTATTCGTCACTTTGACAGCTCCTTATCGTTACTTTCTATATGCGTTGTGTTTTGAAATACAGTGAGCTCCAAACCGACTGTGTGAATCTAGTGACACCCAAAACAGTTTTTAAGAAACTGCTTACAAATTTATATTTTGAGTGCTCGAACCACATGAAATTGTAACACGCAATGTTGATGTATGTTTGTATTCTCAGGTACGACTAGTCCCTGAAAAGGCATCAAAGATTATCATGGCATGTGCTGTTCTGCACAACATCGCGATTATTCATCGGACGAGAGACTGGCTTTTACACCAGAGAATACATTGTGCAACAATACTTTTAAATGTTGGAAATATGAGACATTATTAAGAGTTAAAACACTTACCTCACTCATCACTGAGTATTTGCAGGAAGCTACTGGTTTCTTTTTGTTCCAAGTCTTTGGTTACCCTCTCAAAAAAGCGTCGCTTTGCTTTTGATGTTGCAATCTCTTCTATTATGAGTAGCTTTTGCAGTTTCACCTTTTCAGTTTGTTCTTTGAAATAGTTGAGTTGTGCATCTTGGAGCTCTTCAGAAATAGACCTGCAAAAACATATCTTTATACCAAATTGTTTTATCACTTTCATGTCACCTGAGCACAATGTGTTCAGCGTAAGCTAATAATTATTTGGTGAATGATCTTCGTAGTTGTCCGTCAAACAATTTATCCTCTCTAACCCCTTGGTCAGATAGATAGCAAGTATATATTTGCCATGTGTTCAGGGATTTCTTTTAAATATTAACAACACTCTTCATTCGGCAGTGTGGTGAATATTAAACAATAGATCGAAAACATAATATATCCAACGTTAACTATCAATAACATAAGAAGTATTTTACATGTGATCGCATACATATAGCAACTACAATTAGAACTCACTTTCGCTTCTTGGAAGATTGGCTAGAGCTGCATTGCTTCTTGTTTACTTGTTCACTGTCCTGAAATATATATGTTTTTCTGCATCGAGTCGCTTAAGGTAAATAAATAAATATGACAATAAATGATCAATTACAACATAAAACCTCGGCTTTTGACGTCATCAACCGAATGGCTTAGTTTAACTTTACAACACGTATTTAATTAAAACCCTCACTGGCTTGCATTCATATTGTACAAAAATGTTACCTTAATGCTTAATATGTTCATGCAAGTACTGGCACTGCTACAGCCAGGAACCATAAAAGGGGTGCTTGGCATCTCGTTTCTTTCAATCAGTACCTGGAATTGTTGAAGTGTTCATTAATATTCATTTTTAAATGGTTACTGTTATAAATACACGTACATTAGCCTTTTCATACCTCGTAGAAGGTGGGACATGGCAAGATTGAATTGAAATGACAATAATAAAGTTCAATAACTGTTTGTATCAATGTGTGCAAGCCTATTGTGAAAGCAGCTGAAAGGTTAAAAAAATAGCAAGTATCTTAAGGTGTATATACCCATATAAGCTGACTGTTTTAATTCAAGAACTTTCTTTAAATAAATTTAATCCATTACCGACATGTTAATGTTTTAATATTTTTGGGGGAGGTAAGGGGTGTGTGGGGTGGTATGATCTTGCTACCCATAAGAGGGAAAGTCCACATCTTTATCAAAACAAGTCGATTAATTTGTTACCTTTGATTAAACATCATCAACCTCATCGGATGACACACAGCTGACGATATTAACATTCAGCAGTTCACTCTTCGTCGGGGCTGGTCCTGAAAAATGCCATAATGTTACACCGTTTATAACGAGAGACGTTTTGACTACTACTGCATTATCAAGGATATTCGACCCATAGACGTTTCAACCCATGGATAAATAAGTATTTCAACCAAAACATTATTTCCTTATAGTGAATGCATTGAACCCGTCCATTGCAGTGAAGCCATTTCCACTAGCGGATCCATGGTGGTGGTGGTGAGGGTCCACCCGGCGCCCAGGCCAAGCCCCTGGAAATGGTCTAAATATACCTTTATTTTCAATGAAGATATTGTAAAATTATCTTGAAGGAGTACCTCGGCCTAAACCCATTTACCAACACTTCAAAAAATTAAATAAAAATTAATGCAGTTCTCAACAATGGGCGCAATACAGTTACATCTAAATATTTACATCCGTACTTGATTTTCTGAACGATAAAAATTGAGTTCATTTTGCATGAACCGGTCGACCTTTTCGTGACCTTTGTAGGCGGAGTTTGGCAACAAAGCAACGCTCTGATTTGGCGTAGTGATCTTACTACGATCTACATTATTGCTAAATATAGCATGGCACATGTTCTGTTGAATGCCGGCTTGTTTACATGTTTTTTTTGTGGTTTTACGAAGAATTTAAATGAAAGACATTATTTTCTAGAAATATCATTTGGAAAATGCTTTATTTTGCATTTGATAACAAAGAACACGCATTGAACAAATATTAAAGACAAATTGAAATTGACACTGTTTTTACTACGGTTTTTCTGTATCAACTGTCAAAACAAACATTGCTGATGATTCTAAGTTCAGTTGTAATGGTGCTGAATAGTTCACGTTTATAGTGTTAAATGTTAAAATGACAGAGGATTTGAAGTATTTATCACATAAGGGCTGGTGGATTAGGGTTTGCAACGTCTATGGGTTGAAACGACCTGACGTTGTAGTTAACTCTCCTGGATAAAATGACGCATTTGAAATTGAATAACGCGAACTTTTGATGGTTTCAATTGATTCAAGTTGGAATGTGATATACATGGCGAGTGTTTTGAAATAGGGTAAGTGATGTAAACATGTTAAGCATTTCTAACTAGTATATATTATGAAAATGACCGAAACAAACTTGAATAACCGGTACATGCATCTAAAATTTATTTATAGTAACAATAACTTAGTTCAGAATTCCAGTTTTACAGCAATGCTTGCAGACGATCTATCTCAATTCTCTTCATTTGTACATATGAAACTACTTTTAACTGCTTAACTCAAGATATAAAGTTCATCATTCACTACTTGGCTTACCCAAGCAGACCTTTGTTTGGTATCAACCAGTTATCCCACAGAATGACAGGTCATCTGCGCACAAGTCCACCACCCTCTGATACAGAGCTTCTTCTTTCTTTTCCTTCACAGTCAGTCCTTTTCCTCTTCCTGTCCCTTTCTTTTGTGCTTTCCTCATTGCCTCCTCCATTTTCCCATGCCTTTGTAGGTTGTCCCATTTGTTTTTTACATTAATTCCCGTTCTTTTACAAACTCCTAACACAGACAGCTGCTCTGCAATCCTGTCCCATATCATTCCTTTAGTCTCCGGGCTGGTTTTACTCGGCCGCAGCTTGTCTTTATTCTCTTCATACAGAGTTAACAACAGATCAATCTCACCAGGTGTAAAATTCACACTTTTTACCTTCTTTTTACTATTTTCAGGCACGCATCAGCAGACGTCATCTTTGATGAACAGGAAGTAACCAGTAAAACCACAACCCAACAGTAACAGGAAGTTATGTCAATTTAGCGATTTCGCTATATATTTTAACGATTTCGTTATGTAGCGATGATCGCTAAATTGATACCAACAACTGAAAATTTAGCGACTCGTCAGGTAACGGTAAGTCAGATATTTAGCGACCGTTAAAATAGCGAATCGTCAAAAATTAGCGATTGTACCAACACTGGGCAAATGTCGATCAAATATGAAAAACAGCATATTTTGAATGGAAATATAATCACTTCAAGAAACTCGAAAGCTATGACATCCAAAGCACATAAACCTCTCCTAATAGTTCAGTTATATTTGTTTCTCAGAACGGATTATGTTGGAAGTCAATAATCAGAGCAGAAATATGTTCCCATTGGAGACAGTCTTGTTTAACCATACTCTGATAATTTGTGGCGTATTGTTGTCGATGTTGTTTTTACCTTGCCTGATCTAGAGTGTGGATATTGGTGTGATTTAATCCGCAAAAATAGTGTATTAGAGTTTATTTACAAATACAAAATACCCACGCATACGCATATAAGGAAGACATGCATGTTTAACAATATAGTCAAGCAATTGCAATAACTTAAACACAGCACGCAACCATATGATCACAGAACTATATCCGATATTATAGCGTGACATATTAAACTGGCGTCAGTAAGAATTGCAACAGATGATAAATCTTCAATACCATTGCTTAATAGACAGAAATAATCTGATTTCTATTAAAATTGACATTGTTTAATTTGAAAAGTGCAATAAACTCAAATGAATTTGGACAGGTTTATTTTTATCAATTATTTATACAATAGGAGAAACAAAGATCATCTTCTAATACTTTACATGAACTAGAACTATCATAACATGTTACAATCATAACATGGTATTG
This sequence comes from Mya arenaria, assembly GCF_026914265.1. Taxonomy (NCBI): domain Eukaryota; kingdom Metazoa; phylum Mollusca; class Bivalvia; order Myida; family Myidae; genus Mya; species Mya arenaria. Next base: position 11,149,094 of record NC_069135.1, on the reverse strand, counting down.
TAACAGGTTTAATATGTGTCGAGTTATGCCTCTTGATGGTTAGTGGAAAAGCAGGACAGGCATATGTGGTGCCCTTTATTGTATTATAGTATTATAGTATTATAGATATTTTAACACCATGACCTTTTGTAGTTGTGTAAAATGAATTTTTGTCACATTTATTGTGTATGATTATTACCATTAACATACGTCTTTTCATAATGGAGGAAATACAGAATCTCTCTCTCTCTCTCTCTCTCTCTCTCTCTCTCGCTCTCTATCTCTCTCTCTTGTTTACCAATGCAGATTATTTCACATAGAGACAGCCAATTATCACTACAGAAACAAGTATAGTTATCAAAAGTTTAAACATAAAAATCGTTCAATGGCACAATGTCAACGCCAAGGACAAAGAACAAAAAACAAACAATCACAAACCAGAAACATGGAACAACAGCACAAAAACTCCACAAGCAACACACTTCATATATCAAGGATTGTTCGGTACCGCCCAGGGACGGTCAGCCAAATGTAAATTTACTGGGGGTTTAAAATGAAGTTTTCATCATCGATTTGAATGACTGATAACACGACAAAACATATTTTTAAGTATTGTTCGTGCTTGTGTTCAATATCTTTGGAGTTTACCCTGTACCATTAAAGGGGTTTTTATATTTAAACTTTGAGGTTGTTCATGTAGTTTTTCATAGTTTTGAAAATTTAAATTTCATTTAAATTTAAAAATAGCATAGTCAGAGCGGTAATAACATTTAAGAAATATGACACCCTTAGGATATAAACCTTTCCTGGTAATATATGTATATTTGTTTCTCGGACCGGATGACGTTGGGAGTCGATATTCAGAGCAGATAGGGCTCTCATATTTCCCCATTGGAGACAATCTTGTTTAACCATGCTTAAACAATTGTGGCGTCTTATGTCAATGATGAATATCCTTGCCAGAAGATGTGTATGGTATACTATTCAAAATATATACAGTTTAGGTGTAAGAGCTAAGAGAGCTTATTTGAAAATACACGAAGGCTTATGTGTACGCATATACCGATGACAAACATTTTTTTAAATATAATCAAATTACATTAATTACAATCGGTTGTCCGGTTAGCGCTTTGGTTAGCGCACTCGCTTCTCACCTAAGCGACCCGGGTTCAATTCCCGGCTCGGGCGCATGTAAGTTTGGTTCGTGGTCACCAAGCCGGACAAGTGGGTTTTCTCCGGGTTCTCCCGTTTCCCCCACAACACAAGACCACACTCTCGCGTAAAATCGGTTCAACGAGAGTGATTAATATAATGTTGTAATAACTTGTTTCACAATTGTTGCAAAATAAATATGTTAAACTAATAATTACATATTCAAATCACACAAATCACAATATGATCTTAGCCATATATAATCTAAACGCGAAAGTATTGAATGGCGTCAGTATTGACTACAACAGATTAGAAAATATTCCTTTAAATCCATTCCTTTATGCACATAAATAAGGCATATCTATGTAAATATTGACATTCTCTTCTTGTTATCGTTTCCAATTATAATAAGGTCATCATGATGTCTATGTATTACGCCAGCTTGTTTACCAGTACAGATGTCACGTAGAGACACTCATTTGATATTATTCCGTTTGATGGAATTGTCGCGAGATACCGTTTTACATTTTGGGTCTTTTGGTATATGAAGCGACATTTTGCTCCGGACAAATTAGGTTATAATCTGCATACGTATTAGCATTGCCATTTTTATCATTTTTACTCTGTTTAAAGCTATGTTCGTAATCCTTATAGGGCTAAATAATGGCATTCAGATGATCTATTTCCATTTCTTGGCAGTCATAAATGTATTGTGTTATTCATTTATGTTTTGGCGTTCGTATTTAGTATTATTAACAAAAGTGGTTGATGTTGTTCATACGAGGATTTTCTTATGTACGTGAAGTTAGCGGCCTAGCGGCCTAGCGGCATGAAGTTAGCGGCCTAGCGGCGTGAAGTTAGCGGCCTAGCGGCGTGAAGTAAACGGCCTAGCGGCGTGAAGTTGGTGGCCTAGCGGCGTGAAGTTGGCGGCCTAGCGGCCTGGCGGCCTAATTATTTTTCAATTTCCGAGCAATTGTTAATGCGTCTTTTTTTAATATATTTAATGCTTTAAAATAGCTGACTGCTTAATCGACTTTTTTGAAAAAAATATGTTGATTATCGCTAATAGCTTCAAAGTGTTAATTTGTGCATTCAAACAGTTAATTTGAAATAGGAAACAATTTTAGGCCGCAAGGCCGCAAGGCCGCCAGGCCGCTAACTTCACGCCGCTAGGTCGCTAGACCGCTGAAGTGCTTGATCGACTTTTTTGAAAAAAAAAATGAAAAACGCTTCAGAGTGATAATTTGTGCATAAAAACACTAAATATATAATTGTTTTAGAAAATCAGGCATGTTTAATGCTTTGAAATAGCTGACTGCTTAATCGACTTTTTTAGAAAAAAAAATATGCTGATTATCGCTAATAGCTTCAAAGTGTTAATTTGTGCATTCAAACAGTTAATAGGTCATTGTTTTAGAAGAAAATGCATGTATACATGGTTTGAAATAGGAAACCCTTTTAGGCCGCTAAGCCGGTAGGCCGCCAGGCCGCTAACTTCACGCCGCTAGGCTGCTAGGCTGCTGAAATGCTCGATCGACTTTTTTGAAAAAAAGTTGAAAAACGCTTCAGAGTGATAATTTGTGCATAAAAACACTAAATATATCATTGTTTTAGAAGATCAGGCATGTTTAATGCTTTGAAATAGCTGACTGCTTAATCGACTTTTAAAAAAAAAAATATGCTGATTATCGCTAATAGCTTCAAAGTGTTAATTTGTGCATTCAAACAGTTAACATGTCATTGTTTTAAAAGAAAATGCATGTATACATGGTTTGAAATAGGAAACCATTTTAGGCCGCTAAGCCGGTAGGCCGCCAGGCCGCTAACTTCACGCCGCTAGGCCGCTAGGCCACTGAAGTGCTCGATCGACTTTTTTGAAAAAAAAAAAATGAAAAACGCTTCAGAGTGATAATTTGTGCATAAAAACAGTCAATACATCATTGTTTTAGAAGAACAGGCATGTTTAATGCTTTGAATTAGCTGACTGCTTTATCGACGTTTTTGAATATAAAAATGTTGATAATCGCTTCAACGTGTAAATGTGTGAATAAAAACAGTTAAAATGTCATTGTTTTAGAACGTATTTTTCAGCTCATGACGGCGTGCACTGCTAAAATCTATCTTAAGGGATTATTCGAAGTCTCTGTCTATCATGGGTCCAAAATTAATATTTATTACCTAGACAACTAACCAGCACGACATATTTTGAATGCCTAATGTCGTGCCATTTCGGTTTTGAATGTCCAATGTCGTGCCAGCACGACTTTCGTTTTCGAATGTCCAATGTCCAATGTCGTGCCAGCACAACATTTGATTTTGAATGTCCAATGTCCAATGTCGTGCCAGCACAACATTCGATTTTGATTGTCCAATGTCAAATGTTGCGATGGCACGACATTCATTTTTGAATGTCTAATGTCGTACCAGCACGACTTTCAATTTTGAATGTCCAATGTCGTGCCAGCACAACATTCGATTTTGAATGTCCAATGTCAAATGTCGTGCTAACGCGACATTCATTTTTGAAATCCCAATGTCCAATGTCCAATGTCGTGCTGGTACGACTTTCACTTTTGAATTTCCAATGTCGTGCCAACACGACTTTCAATTTTGAATGTCCAATGTCCAATGTCGTGCTGGAACGACATTCATTTTTGAATGTCCAATGTCATGCCAGCACGACTTTCAATTTTGAATTTCCAATGTCCAATGTCGTGCTAACACAACATTCGATTTTGAATTCCAATGTCCAATGTCGTGCCAGCACAACATTCGATTTTGAATTACAATGTCCAATGTCGTGCCAGCACAACATTTGATTTTGAATGTCTAATGTCGTGCTGGCATGACATTCATTTTGAATGTCAAATGTCCAATGTCGTGCCAGCACAACATTCGATTTTTAATGTCCAATGTCGTATGTTTAGCTAACTTCACACAGCTTAATTAGAATGAGAGTTTCTTGAAACATATATAACCTGATGCTGCGGAAGTTCTGAAATGAAGAAAATCATTTTGAATGGATTTTCTATACTGAAATCAATCATTTGTAAAGCCGTTCTACACTAGATAGTATCGTTTGTTATTCAAGGGCAGGTGAATAACTGCCACCAGCCCGAACTCCATTGTACAAAGACCGTCACCATCATCACCATGAGTCACAACTTATCCCGCGCATACGCGAGTCATTACAGTAAAGTCTTATTTTTTTACCGAGCCTGTAAAGTGAATGTTTGCTTTATTCATTAAGATATTCGTTATTTGAATTATGTTTAAATACAAGTATTCTAAATGTTTTTATTAATTAGGCCAGTCTAATTACCATTTGAATCATTTCGAAGGGATGACGTAGAACAAACGTATTTCCCTTTGCTGATACAACATATTTGTAATAAGTAATACCTTATCAAAATTGCATTTACATATTATGACCTGGTTGGCAGCCTTGCATATTTTCAGTTCCATGCAGTATGAATCGCTGGCATTCGCCTGCTTTTGTTAGCATGTTTACTGTTTTCCATGCAGCCAGATTATTATTCGACTTTTTAATGTATTAATTTTATATTTAGGGAATCGCAGAAGAGTGTCTATATTGTTGAACTAGCTGAAGGGATATAGGTATGAAAAACATTTGGTTTCAAAATTAAATCCAACACTGAAATACGCTTTGCCAATATTAATAGGATCGTGAACTGTAGTCAGGCGACACAACTGATGTTAGCTGCTATCATGTTTCATTTCGGGCGGAAACTTAAAGCTTTGACTTTTGTAAACCCCAAGCTGAGCAAGTATGAACCCAGTTCCATTTTGTGTTTTTCCGCACATTAAGAAGATGTCACAGTCATACCGCTGTACACAAGTAACGTATTGTAATTTCTCAACCAGTCCCAGGAAATATTTCAAGTTCTTTACTCCACGTCTTTTGTTTTTGTTTCAGGAAAGATACTAAGTTAATATAAGATTATAGGACGCTTTCATTGCTTGTACTGTAGTTTGAAGTCCTATAAAGTTAGCAAAACAGATGGTGTTGAAGACTCTCCAAAAACAAAATCCAGTTTATTGTTGTCAAAGGGAAACAAAACGCGAAACAAATACAAGCCGCCACATCAGAGTAATCGAGCAGGAAAACTGGTTACCCAACAAAAGACGTCGTATCTGAAATCGGAGTAGTGTTATTTGTATCAAGAAACAGTGAAATGAAATTATTCATGCGTTGTTGATTATAATCGTAATCGTTCGATGTTTAATGCCAGAAAGCGTTGTAGTAACCAAAATGTTATGGACATAAATGCCCCTACGTCAATGTACTAGTATGTTAACGGACGATTGCTCACCAGCACAGTCAGGACCGGTGCATCCCTTCGTGTCATCGTTATTTCCAACACAGTAATTGCCTCCGTTGGCCGGTTTAGGGTGGGTGCACGTCCGAAAGCGTGTCTGGGTGCCGTTACCACAGGTGGAAGTGCATGCGAACCACGCGTGCCATGTAGCCCAACCTCCGTTTACTACACACCGGAATTTAGTGAACAAATTCCAAGTACGGATACAGTGCGAAAAAAGGACAAAAATAAATGCAAAACCGGTGGTAGTGAACAAGTATTGTTTTTTCCTTCAAAACACTAAACTCCCTTAAACTTCTAACCAAAATTATTTTTTTCTTTTTAAGGTATATCAATTTGTTATCCATTTATATTTCAATGATAGATAAACGACATTAAAAAAACATACAAGTAATAAAATGCATAAGTATTTTGTGCTAAAACATTTACGAAACCAAAATGAAGAGTTACGTGTTTATTCAAGCATGAACATAAACGATTATAATCGTAATCGTTTGATGTTTAATGCCAGAAAATCGATAGAAAAACATGGTTCGATTCCAAAGGCTAACACTTATTGTTTATTTGGTGCTTATAAATACGTGCATTTAAAACGCAGAAAACATGTTAACTCTTGTTGAATAAAAGGCACACGAAGATGTATGTACGTCTTTATGCGAATATTTCGCCAAACGTATTGTCTTAAAGTTTAAATTTATTCTTGAATCATACTCTAACCTGGACAGGGCGTTGGATTGGTGCACGACTGAACATCACTTCCGTTACCAACACAATACTTCCCCTCGCCGTGGGGGCTAGGGTTGTCGCAGGCTCGGGTGCGGGTGCCGTTACCGTCTCCGCATGTGACCCCGCAACTGCTCCACTGTTCCCACGAGCCCCAACCACCGTCAACTGAGAGATATGTACATGCACTGTCAATATATATTTAATGTTGTCGGAACTGATATTTTTTAATGATGCCAAGAACAATACGGAGTGGTGCTAAAGCAACCTCATGTTTATATATATATATATATATACGCATAATCCCCTTATGACTCCGTATTCATAAGATAACTTTCATGTATGTTGCTTAAGTACATTTTGAGTTATGCCAACGTCCAACCAAAAAGTAGTATTAGCGCTAAACCTAAGTAATATTTTCACCGTAGCAACTACAGCTTAAGTCCATAGCCTCATAATTGCCCTCTATCCATATACCAAGATTAAAATACCTTGCATATTTCTTAGTTTTTTATTTCAGCGTCAAATGTTATCAGACGATTAGACGAAAACGGTAAGGTACTAAACAGAATATTCACTTCAGATAATTTAGCTATTATGCAGCTCATTTGTGAGTTGCGATTTGTATACCAGAAAAAGTTCATTAATGCAGTGTTGGTTCACCTCTCAATTTTCTTTTCACCTATATATTAGGTGATCAATATTTGTGGCGTGTTTGCAGCCTACATATCAAGCAGGGCATTTGTTGTACTCAAATTCTTACTTGTGCAATTTGTTACGTCAGGGTTGATGGAACAGTTGGAGAACTCTTCGAACTCGCCATCACAGAAATCTCCACCGTACTCGGGTTTTGGGTTTGAGCAGACACGGAAGCGTGACGTACTTCCCGAGCCGCACGTGGTGGAACACGCGCCCCACTCGAACCACTGGGTCCACCCGCCGTCAACTAATTGAGAGAAATGAAATGCGAGGTGTAAGAATGAATGGGTAAAAACCATTTTCAAATAACTGGCAATTTCTAATTAAAATATATATGCAAATTCATCATCAAATTGAACTGATAATCCATCGCAGTTGATTCCGGTTTTCTACAAAAAGACCCCTCACTAACGAAATGAGTGCCTTCCATTTTGAATTACCTAATATTTAAGTTAATTGATAATAATCAAAAACGACTTGAGTAATAGTTAACGCACCAACTACTAGTACCTGACTTATTGAACTTATACAAAACAAGCGCGAGGAGTGAGAACTGTATTATTTCAATCACAGGTGTTGGGTGTAGTAAATGTTGTGTTATATTTTTTTTATGTTCCAGCTTCCCGTGCAATAAAATGCAGACTATCGTTGTTATATATCCACACGTTAATTATTGCACTATACAATTGGTAACCGTAATGATATGAGAGTTAAAACATTTATATATATTCTCCAATATAGTCCAAGAACAAAAGAGCGTTTAGTTTATAGTGTGTACAGTGTATATAATAAACTTATAGTTTACGGGGTGCCCTTTCTGACAGCTTCTTCATCAGATCTTATATATGTCTAGTTCAGCGTTTCAAACAGGCCAATCGGAGCTAAATACTTATATTAAGCCTAGATGTCAGACTTAATGTGGGTTTCAACGATACATTATAAACATGTATTTCCTTCTGTCTTTGAGGTTTGTGTCAATACGGTCCCTTTGGGATGTTTTAAGGAATTCCTTCTTTGCAAAGATTTTTTTCTTAATTATTGTAGCAGCAGCTGTTTTTTCTTTATTTTTTTCTACCACATATCACTGAATCAAATCACACTGGTGTCATAACAGGCCGTTGGCTAATTTCCATCTTTTAAAGGTTTTAAAACTGAATGGACTGATGGTTTCAAGAGGCACTGAACATGCTGTGTTTTTGTTTTGTTGTTCACCGCATTGTTTGTACTCCTGTGCCGGATCTGGCCACTCGCTCCGCCCTTCTTAATCATAACAATTTTTTTAAAAAATACGGTCTAACTATTACTTAATAAACCTATACTGCGCACGATGTTAAAATATCTGGATATACCATATCATGAATTAGTATGCTCATTGGACGAGAAGCGTAGAAAGACGAGGAGTGAGCTGTAAAAGTCAATGATAATCGATGAAATTCAAAACAAAAAACAAGCGTGCCTGTGTCAGTGTCTTGTAGTATTCATGTAACTTACTCTTGCAGTGTCCATCGTTACAGGCACCGGTTTCTATGTCCTTGCCAACACATGGCTTGCCGTGGTACATGGGTGGCGGGTGGGAGCAGCGACGGATGCGCAGCCTGTGGCCGTCGTCGCACGTGGCGTCACACGACGACCAAACAGTCCATTCGGACCACATGCCGTTGACTTGAGTTGGGGAATATATTCAATCGTTGATATGATAAAAACATAAGAGGGTCAAAATAAACGGGAAAATATCACCCAGCCCATTTGGCTCGCCGGAGCTAAACCGGAGCACATTTTTGTTTTTTTACTAGTTCGGCAGGTATCACATCGCTAAAGACGGTAGTATTTCGTCAGGACATCATCAAAACATCGACAAAACAATAAGCAACGGCCGGCGTCATTTTAAGTCTTTGAACATGCACAAAAAGTACTGCCGATATGCTATCAGGAGATAGAAACTGCAACGGCAGTACTCCGGTATCACTCCGCTGTAGCTTTAGTCTACGGTGGCACATCGGTAGAACAACGACGGCGCCTTGGTAATACACTAAAGCAACAGAAAAGTGTTAATCGGTAACGCATCGGCTCTAACGTCGGTTGGACAACGGTAGTACAACGCAGGTACTACATCGATACTCCCGATGGAGCTCCGTCGATTTCTCGCCGTTGTTGATTGTGTGTTTCGGTTTAGCGCCGTTGAGGTAGTGTGTGATGGGCGCTTTTAAAACTGTTACTTTATCCAAATGTTCACACATGGACTTCTCTAAAGTAAGATTGAGCTTATACTATGTACAATTTCTAAGTTCTTAATGTAATGTCTCATATAGATGTAACTACTAACTACTATTAGAAAACTATGTTGTTTGTCTATAAGGGCTTTAAAATGCGTCAGTATAGACATTAGACACTTTTCTCCACTGACTATTTTTTCAGTATTATAAGCAAATGTGATATAACTTTACTTTGTTTATACATTATGATTGATTTTGAAAGTTGTTCTATCGGAAATGTTTATATACTGTACATGTTTATATTATATGTAACTCATGGGCTGTAAGCTTATAGTTAATAAAATCTTCTTCTTCTATAGCTAAAAATACGTATTGGTGGGCTGCCTAACGTAAAAAATATACGTGTTTATAAATAATTGCGTAATTGATCAATAAAGGTATAACTTTGCTTCATATATAGTACATGACAACAATACCTGGACAGGGTGTTGGCACTGTGCAGTTCTTGGTTTGTTCGTTGTCGCCCGCGCACGGCAAACCACCGTGGAGTGCGGGCGGATTGGCACAGAGACGTTCCCGGTGTGTGGTTCCATGTTCGCACGTGACACTACATCGCGCCCAACTGCTCCAGTCCGACCAACTTCCGTTTACTGGTAAGTATATACATTTAACCAATTTTACCTTGCGAACATCGTTTACAATATGATTTGAATATTCACGTACCTGGCAACCTTAAATAATGTTATGGTCGTTCTTAACCGCATTTCATGTCTAACCGTTAATGACGTTTTGTTATGTTCATGTTTCTGTGATAACAAAGATATACGTTTCTGTCTTTCATATGAAACAATTGGAACATTAAAACATTGACATTTCACCTCTCCTTACCTGGGCACGGATTTGAGCATAAGTCACTCTCGTACTCGTTGCCCGTGCACGTGCCATTTCTGGTGGAAAAGGTGCAGTTCCGGAACCGGAATCGAACGGACGTGCCGCACGTGGCGCTGCATGAGCCCCACTCTGCCCAAGTTTCCCAGATACCATCTGTTTTGGAAGACAAAATAATAGAGAGAGTTTTCGTCACATGATGACTACATGTCATTGTTATTGTAGTTGAGTCATATGCGATATTAACTTTGTATATATGACCTCAATGATACATGCATTCACCACTTTCTTCCTGCTCTTGCGTATTCATGCTGAACTTTACATTGTACATATATGTCGGTTTGTAACGCACAACACGTAGTCCACACGTACTATCTCTCTCTTTTGGAGGTTTGGTAGCCCCCATTACTTCGATACAAATAGAACATATACGATATATAAAGAATCAAATACAGTCCAGGGAATATAGATCCGTCCCAAATGAGCACTACTTATTACCCAGATCAACGCTGCGATGACGCCATCATAATTAAAATAAAATGTCATGTGTATTCATGCATTGACAGAGCGTACTATTTTTGACCGCTTTACCGCTTTACTATGAACGTTGGCCCTGAAGAGCCTCAGTTCAACAATACGGAAGTTGAGTACTTTCACCTCAAACAACAAAACAATTAAGTAAAAGTAGACAATGATATAGTTTACATTCATATATGTGATCTTGGTGATGTGGTTCATATGCTCTTTACGTATTCGAAACACTTCCCCATTTGCTACCGAAAACAACATTGGATGTATATGGACGGTTTACAATGTCAGAAATCTTTACAGTTTAACTGCGCTACAGGTAGATTGCGTAGTTATTTCAATTATGCTGATAAGCTTTATGACGTTACCCTTGAGTATCTTAACAACTCATGTAATAATACACTTCACAATCAATTCAAACTTAGTAAATGTAAAATACACGTCAAACCACTACTGTAAATACACTTTCGAACTTCTTCAACAGATTAACCGGCATACATCCGATGTTGCTTTCGATTACAAATGGCTGCGGAGTTCGAAATGCTCTTTCCTATCGTAATGATTTACATTACCTTTACAGTCAATGTAGCTGCATAACCCCGTGTCGAGGCCGTCCCCATCACACGTCTTCCCTCCGTACATGGGCCTCGGGTTGGTGCAAGTCCGATTTCTACACGTGAAATGAGAAAATTATCGTTTGATGTGTGTTGAAAAAGATGGATTTTTTTATCTGTTTCGCATACAGTTATATACAGTGTGTGTATACCACGTGATAAATTGCGTCATAAATGCTACGTAGGACGGCAACAATTTGCTTCGAATGAAGGCTTAATTCAAAGATATCTTCACTCTTTCTTCACCATGTTCACCAGTTTAAATGAAACATAGCGCAGTCTACGCTGCTTACGGAGCCCCACCTTCGGTCTTTTACGAAAGATTGATTGAGAGTTTAGTTTCTTTAAACAATTCGACAAACCTTTTCACAATACGGCCGTCTGACAGAGCAGTCAAAACATTATTTTGGAAACAGGTTTGTCGAAGTGTTTGATGAAATTAATCATCTTATCAAACTCCAGTAATAAAACGAAGGCGGGGCTCTTTAAGTGGCATAGCCCTTTGTTTCATTTAAAATGGTGTAGTAAAAGAAACGTTATCTTTGTTTTAAGTCTTCATTTTAAGCAAATTAGTGCCCTTCGACGTAGCATATACGACGTAATTTATCACGTGGTATATAACACTCACCGTATATACATTTCTACACAACAGTTTGTTGCAATTGTGCCATAAATTATGCCTACATACGGTGTCGGGCACGACGACAAACATGCTAAATAAAGATGTGAGTGAACGAGGTTCAGGTTGACAGATGGACTGAATAATCTGGTAAACCTCTCTTTGTAGACATTGTAGCCACATGTTGCACTGCACTGGCCAAAGTCACCCCAGTTCGTCCAGCCGCCAGGAACTAGGGATAATAACATTGTATTGTATAAATGATAGTCTATCGTGAATGGTCAGTGTTTACTTTTGAGGATTATATAAATTAGTTAGAACACCAAATGTATGTCTTGGTCGTCTCAACTTCAGGATACCTTTGGCAAAGTATAAGATTGTTTGCTTTATATATATAGTACTAGGCCGTACCTTGCCGCCAAGATCGTGTCACCTCGGCACTAACACACTTAGTTCGATCATATCTTCGTCCCTGTAAACGTACAGTATGAAATGAGGAGGTGCTTACTGGGGCAGTGTTTGACAAGGCACTTAGAAAAGTCCTGGTTGAGGCCAGGGCAATCTGAGCCGTTATAGGCGGGGGCGGGGTTGTCACAGTGGCGAGTACGAAAAGTTACGCCCGTGCCACATGTGGTCGTGCACGCCGTCCACGCCTCCCAGCCGCTCCATTCACCATCAACTGGCAAAGTAAAATATCAAAGTGAATAGTCGTATACCGTTAAAGGTCAATCACGTGAGTATATGTGACAACGTTAAAGATAAGGTACTGTACATTGTCAAGTAAATGATATGGCTACATGTAACTCTTGTGATATTTTTTTGTTTTTTTTTAATAGGTCCATGCACCATGAAATAACTGACCGGACATAAACTATGAAGGATTCGAGCAATCCTATAGTCACAAATGATCGAATATTTATTAAGAACAATTAAGATTTTCGTCAAACAGGTATCAACATGTTTAATAATAAAGGATGACATGTTTATTACTCCATATCATTGACTTTTGAACAAGTGACCCCTTAAAGCAACATGATACTTCTCATACTTTTATGAAGTATCTGTGTAGAAAAGTTATCAAAATATTGAGTGCTAAAGAATTTTACATGTATAGCCCCTATACAATGACCTAAAATGTTAATTTACTCAATACGTTCTAGCATCCTGTACAATGCGAGGGCTATATCGGAAAAAAACTTTTTTTGGAATGTGTGACGCATTCGTATGAATAATGTTTTGACGGGTGTTGTTTTTTTTTTTGGACATGTGACGTATTCGTTTTTGCGTTCGAGGGGGCGGGGGGAATGGGGTGGTGGTAGAGGTACAACACTGAATTTTCACAAATGTGTGACATATTCGTACGAATTTGTCGCACGTGTGTAATATTCGGCTGTGTGAAAAATACCGTTCAGTGCCGCCCGCTTATCTAACGCATAAGCATATAGTGAGTCACTGATCGAGTTAGGGTGTTCACTTGGTAATTTATATCCACTTTTGTTTAATAAAGCCTCGTTTGAGCCTCGGGGTTTTATCAGACATAATCTGAGACCTATCATAGTTATATACCCACTGTTATTTCTCTTTCTCTTATATTTTAATCCTTAGTGGCACTAGGTCTTCAATTATGACATACCTTTTTTAAGAATAAATATTGCTCAGTTTATTCCATTAGTATTAAAAAATAAGAAGCTAATCAACATTTTGCACCCTCTATTATCTTCATTTTGATATAGTTAATAAACACATTTTTGTCACAAGTTGTGATATTTTAACACCTCTTTTCTATGAGTTCATACACCAAAGTGGGATTTTTTACTTTTTAATAAAAATAACAGCTTTAACAAGATTAAATTGAATAATTTGGTGTTGTGTTACCTTATTTAGACTCGCACTAGGGCCTCCCCATTCGGCGAATGCTCCGATAAGAGTGTTAATCGTTTTAGGTTTTTGGAGAATAGTGCACAGACAGAATATACAACCTTTGTATTAATTACCCTGATTTTTTCACGTGCACCTGTGTACAGTAATGTCAAACGGGGCACCTTTTGAACGTCCCTCCCAGAAAACGATTAGTATCTGTGTAGCTGTTGCAGCGGAAAATCGAACCTGCGACCCCTGGATTGACAGTCAAGTGTGTAACCACTTGACCACAGATCCGCCACAGAAGATTTTCTGGTGACGTAACAATTTTATAGTTGTGATCGCATACCTGGACAGTTGGACATATCGCAGGGCTTCGTGTCATAGTCCGTCCCAGCACAGTCAGCGCCGCCGCCTTCCGGTTCCGGATTGTCGCAGATCTTTGAGCGCACGTGGTAGCCACTACCGCAAGTGACGGAGCAGGTGGTCCACGGCATCCAGCCGCCCCATGCACCGTCAACTGATACGGGCACGGGATATGCACGAGGTTAAAGGGTGAATCGACAATGACACTATAATCGTTCATTGTTGGCTAAATGTACTTAATGATTTATCTTACAACATATTTCTAATTCAAAACTGAGGATTTGTGTTTGGTACATCTAAGTTTCTTACCGTCAGCCCCGGTCGCTATGGGCACACATAGGTAGGCAGCTAAAACTGCCCATAACCTCATTCTGCAATAAAACTTATCGCAAGTATACATGTATAGTAACAAACCAACTAAATCAACCAATTAAACAACCTGCAATCGACCAATAAATTGATCATTCGTTCAATAATTCGTCAGTCAGTCAATGAAATATACCATTGGCGTCGTTTGAATTGTCGTACTATCTTATGTCTATTTTAATTGCTATTTATTCTGGCTTTCTATTTTAAATTTCTTTCATTTTCATCGTTGGTAAACTTGATAAAATGATGACAATCACTAATTTTAAGAAAAAATGAAAATCATAATAATAATATTAAACCGGGCTTAAGATTATTTACGACATTTAAAAAAGAAGAAGCTGACACTGTATTGTTTTGGTAAAATCTAAACTATGGACAATATGTGACACGACCAGGACATTGCTTGCTCTTTGTGGGGTAAGTTCCTTTACAAAGTGAATGACGGTCGTCATTCCATATTCATCAGATGGTTATATCCCCCAAAATACAAACATCAATGTCACCCAACATTATATTAATGAAAATGATAATTGACTAAGTAATAAAAGACATAACACAAACCTGACGAGATTCTGACTTTATCCAAAGATTTACATCAGACAAGGTAAGCTACGAAGGTCAGACTGATTTAAATCACGATGTTGACAGATAAAGACCGCTCACGTCGAATCTGGGTCACACAGATTATATTCATACTTGATCTCGAAAGATTTCATACAAAGTTCGTGTCAGTCTAGTAAAACGTGCGTGCGTATTAACAGACATCTTATTTTCCTTCATGCATTGCAAAATTGTGGTCTTATCACTTATCAAACCTTTGAACACGTTGATAAATAGTGAAAACTCATTATAAGCTGTTACAAATATGCTTGTATATTGTGATAATGGTATATATAATGAAATGAACAGTTTTATACAGCTGTTCTCAAGAGTTTCAGAATGTCTGACAACTAAAGGTCTCCACTGACCTAGATATGCACTCCCGCGTTCAGTATCAGTAAGTAAGCATTGATATAGAGGAACATGTCTTTTCTGCCATTGATGTATACACTAGAGATTTATGTAAGAAACGACCATGAACTAAAAAAAAAATTCGCGTTCACGGCAAATTTTCAAGTTACTGTATACAAGCATTATTTCAAGTCAACCAAACTGCCCATACACTCAGCACTGTCTAGCTGCTCGGGCTTGTTTCTATGTGGAGTACAGCGGTGTATGTCATCTTCCGGAGTATCTGAAATGTTCATAAAAGTGTCATCTTTATTTGATTGTACCTCATTCACATGCATATCACAGGCTGTTCCAACAGACCCATTTGGAACATCCACTGTTGTCACCCGCGATTCACTACCCATACCGTCCTTACTGCCTGAACTGTGATCTTCTGCCAGTTGTGTTTTAGGAATAAGGACAAAATAGTCGTGTTTATCCAGGTCTAGTGCCAACATTTCCAGGTCCAATTTGTTTTTCTCGCTCTCCAATTTTGATGTCTGTCGGTTGTATGTGTAACCCGTTTGTCTGTCCAGTTCCAAAGTTTGGTGATGCCCACTCGGGGATCCAGGGATGGATTCCTGTTGAGGTCCAAGCGTCGAGGCATTGTACCTACAATAGTTATCAACTCCATCGTTATCTTTTTGTGAAATATCGGTACATTGAGGGATGCTATTTAAAACTAAACTTCCATTCATTTCATTTCCATGTGCATTTACGCATTTCTCATTTGTGTTGTGAGAATTTGCTATGTTTAACCCTCTTGAGGCCATTCGCATTATTTCCTGCCTGATGCTTTCATCTGTTGAAATAATTGAATGGTAAATATCATCAGTGATTGAGCATTCTTCAAGTGCATTCGAACGAGTACAACATATTACACTGTTTTCTTCTTTTGCATGTATTACATCTTCATTTCCTGTAAAAGTTTTTAGAGGAATCGATTCACGCTGGATGCCTTGCACACCGAAACGGTGCCTACTGTATGTGTCTCCGCTACCAGCACCAGTCAAGGTGTAAGTCATGTCATCTGGGACCGAAGTGTTCTCAACAACCATACAACTGTTGCTTTGGTTGTACGGTGCATCCCCCTGCAAGGGGGCGGGTGGCGCATGGCGGGATGGGAAGTTCAGGGAATGATAGACAGCGTCGTTCATGGTGTCTGTGGTCATTGTGTGGGGACGAGGTGGTGCTTGAGGACCGCTCAATGTGCTTGGCTGCAGGTACTGCAATACACGAAAGATAACTGATAAACCTTAAAAATACTAACATACCATTACGCTTATCACTTATTCCAATTAACCGAAGACAGTATTATGTCTTTGCCTTTATTAACATGTTGTAAATATCATGAATAAATTATTAAAATGGCGGCCTACATTAGGGTCTGTTGGTGCTTGAGGCACGGGATGCGGCATCGGCAAAGGTAGCGCGGGCAGAGTCTTTCCTTTATTCCTGCTTTGTTTGGGTTTTCCCAGCAGGGTCTTGCGGAAACTTTCGATCTTCCTGCAAACATTTATAATACACTATTACTTTTAATGTTGTGATGGATTCGGTAACTTAATATGTATGGTGTCAATGCTTTATCGAAAATTAAGCAGTATTTTATCAAGTTTTTAGGGTATTAATTGTGTTATTTTACAGAATGTTAAACCGGTAAATTACAGGCACCTGGTGAGGCAGGGCATGCAGAGACAGAGGGCGATGGACAGAAGAACACCAACGACTGCACCCAGCCCCAGCAGTGTGAGTGCTACCTCCACAGGAACTCCTTCCAGCAGCTTTTTCGCACCTGTCTCGCAGTCACGTGACCGGGCATACGCGGGCGTGGTCTCAGGACGGGGCTGTTTACAGAAGCATGGCTTCTGGGTGAGGGAAGATGTTGTTGGCTGAATATCTGAAATGAGAAATATCATGATGGTACGTTTGTGTAAGTGTATCCAGTATTGTACATTCCAACTTCCTGGATGTGCTTAAAATAAACAAATAGAATTTACAATAATAAAACTTTGGTCTTAAATCTTCGACAAGCACACCTACATGATTTATTGAGAGTTGGGCCATTCTTTGGCGTGGTGGGATTCTGTGTCGTCCTCTTCGAGTGGCAGCTCGTGTCCTGTACACACTGCAGAAAATCACAGATGAATATAATAGCACTAGCTAGTAACCAGTATCGTACAAAAAGCAAAATACAACTGCCCATTAGAAATATACGCTTTAATTTCATTCACAGTGTTTCACGACAAAATGAGATGCTCACGGTGGTCGTTCAATTTTTATTGCGTTTTTTTTAAATCAATAAATGTTTGTTTGTTTTTTTTTTAACTTTTTCAACGATTAAATTCCCAATTATTTATTATCTTTAAAGCGAGAGGATATGACTGGACCGACTAGGGGCATGACCTTTGGGCAATTGCAGAGGAGGTGTAGGCGGTCCCGGACGGCGCACTCGGCGGCGGCTATCTGCATATCGTAGCAGTCACCGGAACTCTGGTAGCGCCCGAAACATTCACCGCACGCCGGGATGATACGAAACACTAGGAAATAAAGTGAGATTGCACTCGACCGTTGTACTTGTGGCGTTGTATAGACATTTGGATGCCAATTAATGAGGTTGCAAACCAAAAGAACTACTTATATTTGACTACACTGTTTTCGCTACCTCTTCCGATAGAGGTAGGGCATTTGAACGGGTTGGTATTATAACAGTTTTGAGATTTGATGTTGATTATTTAGTTTAAATATTATATATTTTACAACGATTGTGAAGAAAGCTATGATTGCTTATACTAAGTCACTCTCGTTGGCACGAGAGTGTGGTCTTGTGTTGTGTTGTGGGAGGGGGGAAACCGGAGTACCCGGAGAAAACCCACTTGTCCGGCTTGGTGACCACTAACGAAACACACATGCGCCCAGGCTGGGAATCGAACCCGGGTCGCTTTGGTGAGAAGCGAGTGCGCTAAAGACTGCGCTTAGTATAACCATCCATCAATAGTGACGGTTTTGATAATACCATCGGTAACATCATATACCATTATAGTTGTTTCAATTCATTTGAGGACTTAAAGAATATGAAAAAAAATACAGAATTATATAACATACTGGGTATGTCTGGGCCAAAATTAGTTGTAAGATAAGAATATAATTCAGTGGAAAGGAGTTATTAAAATAACATGATATCGTTAATCTGACTTTGAAACGGTTAGCTTTATAAAGTATGTTTTACGTTAATAAAAACTAAACGATTACATTGTACCATAAGGAAAAAGACCCTGTAAGTCTGTCTTGAATCGACAATCATATTGACAAAGAATGATGGATTCATGTAGAATCGTTCTACAGTTCTTCAACCAGAACACTATTACTAAATAAATGTTTCTATGACAGGGTCTTTTAAGCAATGTCATAAAGTCATTACTACCTCGATCTGCTATAGTATCTGTACCTTTAGAAATTCCGGCACAGTTGAGGTACAATGTTGGTCCTCTTGTATCCGGGTCCTCCTCTAGCGGATTATACTCGGCATACTGTTGTCTCAGGAGGCCGAGTGGCTGGAATGGTTCCCATGGCTGACTGGACAGGTCTACGCCGAAACAGGTCTTGGAGATCACCACAATAGCTCGTTTTACCTCTTTTGGTTGAATTTTGAATCTAGGAAACATCAATATACATACATTTAAACATTGTAAGTGTATATATTATGTAAATAAATGGTTATATGTGTGATACATTCTATTGGGCACAATTCCAAAAGAGATATATCAAAACTTGATCTAGGCCAAAATTTCTCGAAAATACTTAGGCCCAAAACACTTTGCTCATTCATTACACTTGTTTCACTTAACTAGATTTAACACTAATTAAAAACTAATTCATTGTGATGTATGATATCATTAAAATATTCACATTAAAATATAACTATTACACAAAAATAACACAACAAGAATAGTGAGCAAAGCTCAATCCTGTTATGAAGGATTTAAGATGTTTCGAGAAACTTAGGCCTGAAATTAAGTGTATTCCCCAGACTATTGAAGCATGTACATACATATAGGCACATATCAGGTATTGCAACCAATCATCGTCACACCCTCAGTACACATTCCGTTAACAGCACCATCGGTTCAAAGACCCACACCCCCTCTGTACACCTTCGGTACACATTCCGTCAAAATTAACATCGGTAAAAGACCCCCACCCCTCTCTGTACACAGCCCCCCCCCCCTTCGGTACACATTCCGTTAACAACACCCTCAGTACACTGCACACAACCCCCGTGGCACACATTCCACTAACTGCACCCTCGCTACACATTCCGTTAACAGTCCCCTCGGTTCACAGCCCCCCCCCCCCAAACACCTCGGTACACATTCCGGTAACAGCTCCCTTGGTTCACATTCTGCAAACAGTCCCCTCGGTTCACCCCCTCCCCCAAACACCTCGTTACACATTCCGTTAACAACACCCTCGGTACACTGCACACAACCCCCGCGGCATACATTCATCTAACTGCACCCTCGCTACACAGTCCCCTCGGTTCACAGCCACCCCCCCCCAAAACACCTCATTACACATTCCGGTAACAGCACCCTTGATACACATTCCGTTAACAGCACCCACTGTACACTTTTCGTTAACAGCGCCAACGGTTCACATCCCCATCGGTTCACATTCCGCTAACAGTTCCTTGGCTACACATTCCGCTAACAGCCCCTTAGCTACACATTCCGCTAATAGCCCCATAGACACATATTCCGCTAATAGCCCCCTAGCTACACATTCCGCTAAAAGCCCCCTCGGTACACATTCCGCTAAAAGCCCCCTCGGTACACATTCCGCTAACAGCGCCCCCGATACACATTCCGCTAGCAGCCCCTTCGGTACACATTCCGCTAACAGACCCTAGTTACACATTCCGCTAACAGCCCCCTTGGTATTCCGCTAACAGCCCTCTATACACATTCCGCTAACAGCCCCCGGTACAAATTCCGCTAACATCCCCTCGGTACACATTTCGCTAACGTTGAATAAGTACACGAAAACTTCACAGTATACTCGGGTACCAGGAGATTTCAATAATGGTAATTCAAAGCACCTTTCCCAAGTTGGTCTTAAAATGAGATCAATGAGTTGAACGTACTATTGAACTGTCTTATTACATTATATATTAAATGTGATTTGCAAAACAGTTTGATACTCTCCATAATCGTATTATTTAAAACTCGTTATGTCTGAGAAATATCAAGGACCATATCATAATTTATAAAAGGCAATAGCTTTTTTTTAAATAGAACATCTTACCGTACGTTTTCTGTGTAAAGCTGGTGAGATGTGGTCCCGGGCATGGCTTAAGAGAAAAAACAACAGCATTAACTTATAAGAACATGAATAAAATTCAAATATGACTAATCTATATTAGTCGTCAACCTTTTCTTTTGTCCAATGAGAAGGTAGTACTGCTCAGGCTTTTCGTTACATTTATTTCAGTAAATCAGCAGTCAGTCGTTATTGAATTAAATGAGATAAGGCGATAGATTCTGGCCCATTAAGTAGGTAGTTTACACAAGCAAATGAAGACCACTAAAAATATCATTATTATGTACTTACACGAAATAAATGGCTATTCGATAGATTATGATCAGACCATTTATGGTTGTAAGTACGTACTAACAACCTTTAACCGTTATTTATAAAATAACTATTAATTATTAGCCCTTAAACACAGCATTATATTTGTCTCGTCCAATAATACAAAGGCCTCCTCTATAACTGTGCCAACTTCTATATCAGTTAGCGGTCCCGGGCCGAAAAGTGATATAGATATAAAGTCTGCATTTTAAAGAATTTGAATGGCTAATTAAACAGGGCCAAAAATGACATAGATTCGTAGCTGGAAATTCGAAAACGGCAGCCATTGTATTTAAAAGTCAGTATTAAAACGTTCGTCGACTGTTTGAGCACGAAACTAATATGTTAATATTTTTTCATAAATTTAGTGTTTAAACTTTGAATCATGAAGTTATTTCATAAAATTCGGCCTCGTGCCAATACGACTGCCCTCAGACAAATAACAGGGCCAATATCAAATCACTTATTTATTAACAAACATTATCTTTGCTTCTTTATCGATTAAGCAAATGTCGATATAACAAAGTGGTATTAATCCCGCAAGACTGTATATTTAACGTTTGTATAATTGTTACCGTTAAAAATCATAAAAGTCCATATCACTTTTGTATGCACATCCATACTTGGCCAAAATAAAATGTAAACACACTGGCGTTTGACATGTATACTGTATCCTTTACCGGCCAGCCACCGTGAGGTCATATATCGGTCACCATGGTGACCAAAAACGTCACTCTCGGCAACGCTACTTAGGCACGAGCTGTCACGTTCATACTCGACGTATGAACGAGTCAATAAAGAATGAAATATGTCCACCGTCCTGGTTATTTCCTTGTCAGAATCGTATAAATAATTGCAGGATTAATTGAAGTGTTTACTTCATGTTGCGAACAAGCCGGTATTGGTCTAGCATGATAAATGACAAGTAGTATATGTATATAGGAAGTGTACACGCTCATGAATCCACAAATGGGATCGGTGAACGATTTCTGATGTGATCATACAGAAAGCTTCTCACGAAAACGACAGCCCAAAACCGAGCAATAAGTTATTACTTTACTATTTCAGTTGGTTATTCTGCTTTTCGCGCACACACATTGCTGGCTGGTATAGCCTCATCACATTGCTGGCTGGCATAGCCTCATCTCATTGCTGGCTGGTATAGCCTCATCTCATTGCTGGCTGGTATAGCCTCATCTCATTGCTGGCTGGTATAGCCTCATCTCATTGCTGGCTGGTATAGCCTCATCTCATTGCTGGCTGGTATAGCCTCATCACATTGCTGGCTGGTATAGCCTCATCTCATTGCTGGCTGGTATAGCCTCATCTCATTGCTGGCTGGTATAGCCTCATCTCATTGCTGGCTGGTATAGCCTCATCTCATTGCTGGCTGGTATAGCCTCATCTCATTGCTGGCTGGTATAGCCTCATCTCATTGCTGGCTGGTATAGCCTCATCTCACAAACACTAGGTTAAAGGTTATTATTTATTTTTATTTACTGATTAACTGAATCGGCAGTCCGGCTTATGCTGATGAAGAAAAAGTGTTCAGCAACTTTTACTAAGTATTCGTGATAGTTCATGTATTTACACAGCCTGATACATAGTCTTTCGTTGACCGTTCCAGCGTGGCAAGCCTCTCATTAAAAATACATTTTAATGTATATAGTATCGTTTATTTACTCATTCTTGTTTTTAAGCATTGTCGCCTTAGGCGATTTTTTTTTAAATTAAGAATACGATTAATAAATTATTTGATAATTAGTTCGAAATTTTAAGAAGTTTTACATTTTACATGCATAAAGAACGCTTACAGCCCGGTAACAGTGCTTCATAACAGGGTCATCATTAAATAGCTGGATGCAGGGATTGTCCTTGTAGTTCCCAAAATAAGAATATGACTTAGTTCAGGTGTTACAGATTAAACGAAATTACTCCAGGTGAAGAGAGACCGCTGGAATTAATACGTTTTATTTGGGATGCAAGCATTTTGATCGCTGCAACTCAGTCCGGTTGATCATTATATGTGAATTCACACCGCAAATGAATGAATGGACTCGGTAATGTAGCCCAGTTAATGAAATGCAATCCACTAAGTACTTGCCTCTGATTGGCTTATTTGAAGCAAAGTGACTTTACAAAAATGAATACTTCATCGCTTTAAACCAGCCAATCGGGCGCAATTAGTTCATGCACTGTATATTATATATGTATTAGACTAACTAATATATTTAGCGTTGACATCATACGTATAAGATCGCCTTAGCCGAATTTCAACGATGTACTTTTATTCGGTTAGAGTTTTTATTCGGTAACAAATTATTAATTAATTTATTCCGAAGAAGGTAAAAACAAGTAGTTGGCTCTAGTTCGCGATAAACTTAAAACACTGATATACTTTTATAACATGACTAATGAGTTTTCATAAGCTGTGTAACGCCGCATAGCGGCATCGCCACATAAACGTGTTTTTTTCGTTTATGCGGTTATTTTCAACGCATAAACAGGGCGACAACGTTTATGCGGCGACGCTCAACGCATAAAGCAGAAATTGCTTATATGGGGAGCAAGTGTGCCTTTTTGCCACATAAAGAGGATAAACTAAACCATTTATTATAAAGCTAAAAAATAGAGTACTAATATTTCAACAAAAACGATGATGATGATGATGATGATGATGATGATGATGATGATGAAATAATTCTTAGCTCATCTGAGCACAAAGAGCACATGTGGAGCTGTGAGGATTGTTGGATTTCTGTTGTTTGTCCGTCGTTAACAATTGACTTTTCTAGAAACGTTTGAAATAACGTTGAAAGTGCGCATTGTCAAGGGTACATGCCCGTCAGTCTGAAAAAAAGGCGAGAATATGCGTTACGTCATACGACGATTCAATTTTCTGATTGTCCCAAATCACGGTGTTGTGCGTTGTCGTAACATATATTCCCGCCATAAGTTGGGCCAAACGTCATTTCAAACATTTTCGCAAAAAAATCAATTGGTTTGTTTCACATTTAAACCGATCTTACTAAATCTTTGTCAGAATTTACGTCTCAAAAAGTCTAGTTCAAAGCTTGGTTAAGTGGACACAAAAAGCTAAGTCCGATCTTGATGAAACTTTATCAACCACTATTGTACTAGTATGTGTTTAAATTGTTTTTTATGCGAGGAACGTGTGCCTTTTTGCCACATAAGAAAGTCCTATGTATGCGTTGAAAATCACCGCATAAACGTGGTCGATTTCGTTAATGCGGCGATGCTGTTATGCGGCGTTACAAAGCTGTACTTGTGTTGTGCTAATAGTTTTTCTGAAACTTTGATCTTTTTAGAAAATCGAGAAGAGAGTTATTAATGTTTTATCGTCGGCAGCAAGATTCGGAAAAGGTGGCTCGAGGTCTGTAATAAGTGACTATACGGGCTGTGCCACTGTGCACGTATATCCAAATGTGTTTTATATAACATACACTAATAGACAAATCTCGACATACTTGTGGTGGAATATGGCAACATTTGAAACTTCTTTGTGATTTTTTTTTTGTTTAAGGTGAATTAAACATGCGTTATAACCAAATCAGCATTGAAGCATTGATGACTTGAGTTAATGTTATCAGCTATTTAGACGATAAGAAGTGTTCAAGAGGCCTAATTGAACGTACTATTCATTTATTTCACTCAAGAATATCAACATATACACTCTCTAGCGCCTATGATATATCTTTATTCGTGCCACAGTACACAACTATGTAAGCCTCGCTACCTCATGGATTCTAATGTGGGAGACGAGTCAGAGTTACATCCCCTGCACATGATTCTAGAAACCTTCCAAGAAGTTGAAGATAACGAGTTATATCAAAAAGTTGGAATAAATGACTTATGTTAGTTTATATTAGTTCTAGGTACTAGTTTAGTATTACATAACAGGAGGGGCAATGTTCTGAACGATTTAGAGAACCCATCATTAAGTTGACTCGTCCCATATGTCTTTATCAATCGTGTATCTTAATAATGCTATGGTTACTGCCAACATGTGTGTCAAACATTAAATGATGGATATCATAGATAAACTAGGGAATCTTATTAGGGCGAACCTGTAATTGGCTTCAATTGAAAACGAAAGTACGAAGCAAGTTTATAAGACTATGTTAACAGGTCATGTCATTCAGTGTGACAGTCCTTATAGCAGTTACGTGGCTAACGATCAATGCCGCATACTGAACCCTCTCTATTATAATATCATGCATAGTTCAAAAAAAGATTGCATGCCTTTCTCCAAGATAAAGCATGTCTACTGTAATGCAAACGTATTTAAAACGATGAAGATGCCTTAAAACGTCCCCACCATCATGTTATTTCCATTTTACCGAACGGTCTGAACAGTAACACCTGTCATAAAATCCTGTTTGATACAATATAGGGCTGTCGATATATGTATCATATATAATAACATACCCGACTTAGATGTAATGGCTATATCGTACAAAAAACGTATTTAGCTGGATTTGTTTTGATCATCCGAAGGCGTTTACTTTAACCATTATATATTTTACAACGATTGTGAAGGAAGCTATGATAGCTTATACTAAGTCACTCTCGCTGGCACAATGTTGTGTCATCTTGTGTTGTGGGGGAAACTGGAGTACCCGGAGAAAACCCATTTGTCCGGCTTGGTGACCACTAACCAAACTCACACGCGCCCAGGCCGGGAATCGAACCCGGGTCGCCTTGGTAAGAAGCGAGTGCGCTAACTACTGCGCTAACCGGACAACCTGAAGGCTTTTTGAAAGGTGAAAAAGGACGGAACAACTATACGTCCCTTCTTAACAACACAACCTTCCTCACGTATGCTTGAAACCAGATTTAGGCAATTAAAGATAGTAAGAATGTATCTGACAACAAGCTGTTTAAATAGGGTGAGAGTAGTTTACTGGAATAGTAACTTGCATCATACCCAATAGGTCTGCGGCTCGAGTCCAATCAAGGCCACGTCAATTTTCGAGAATATCTTCACAATCGAACTTAAATAAACGAAGAATATATCAAACCTACAACATCATTAAAGGCACCAGTTCTTCATCCGTGGATTACCACTCTAACTGTAGGCAGCATCTGTAAAAGGCACCAGGTTATCATCTGCCGATTACCACTCCAACTATAGGCAGCATCTGTAAAAGGTACAAGGTTATCATCCAACGATCACCACTATAACTTTAGGCAGCATCTTACACCAAGGCCATGTTTCAGTTCGAGATAAATGAAATGACAATTGAAGAAATCTAAAAAGTAGAGATTGATGATAATTAATGCTCAATTATTCCGCTGGCGCTTAGCCGAAACTTTCTGCTAGGCATCCCGATCCTAAACGTGTCTCTGAAACATGAGATGAAGCCATTAGTTGGCTAAAAGCTTTCCCTTTCATTTCCAATTCAAATGAGGCCAAAAGAGAGCGTGCAATCATAAAGGCAGGAAATCCCGTTTAATTTCTTAATTTGAAAACCTGCCAACTCAAAAGCCTTTGGGTGTGTAATGTTTTTTTTCGGTGACTGTGCTCAGACAAAAAACAATTTGCATTACATCTCTTATATTCCTATATTGGTTTGTATTCTGTTTTAGACAAATGGGTTGGCGGTATTTTTTACAATACAAAACTCTCCAACATATAGATATTACATATAATTGTTGTAACTTTATAACAGGGGTTATACATTTGAAATAGACACTATCAGATATTTCCATGAGCCAGTTGTACATGCTTTACTTATTATATTTTTTCCTTTAATTATGCTTATTTTCACATGGAAATGGTTAACATGAATGCCGAAATGTAAATTTGTCAACTTGCTTGAGCTCTTTATAATTCTGCTATAATATTTTTGCTGTGATGAAGTTGTTATGCCTTAAGCGTCAGAAATAGATCAAAAGGTCTCGATAAAGGTCATCTAAAATGTATCTAGAAATTATCTTGCCCAATTGTAAACATTGTTTTTCAATGCTTTAGGCAACAGGTATTGATCAAGATCATATAAGGACATTATCGATCGACATACATTTATTAATTACAGACCTTTCACTTATAACATAAATGTAAATAAAGCTAAAATAATGTTAATTTTGAAAACGTACTGTTGATAAAAATGTGTTTACCCAACATGGACTTTTATATCCTGCAATTTCAGCCATGGAAGATACATTTTTCTCCCACCTCAGATAAGTAGATCCAATCATTTAACCATGCTAGAAATTCTTATCTTGCCCACGGGCGAAGATAAAATGCCCGTATGGAACTCCTTTAAAATGGTTACCACATTGAAGTTACTTCCCTTGTTGAAGACAGTCGTCTGTAGCATCATAGAAACCTTGTCTTGTGGCAATATTTAGAATGCTTATTAACTATTTCTCGCTTCAAATGTCACCATTAAAAAGTTTTCACGCACCTTTCATGAAATAATGCTCCACTCTCAGCAGTATTATTTTAAAGACCGCTTTGACTATTAACATAATCTGAATCACTGCGCGCATATCCATGACAACCACGAGTTATCAAATATCCATACACATTATTTTCACTACGCACAAAAGAGTTCCAGCAAAAAAATACATTTTTACTAAATTTTGTTTAACTGAGGTGGGAGAAAAAGCATCTACCATAGCCGCTCGTGTAAGATAGGTTCATCCCGACCCTCGCACCCTACGCTCGGGTCGGGATGAACCTATCTTACACTCTGTCATGGAAGATACTTATAGTCTATACCCACCGGAAAAGATACACGCCGATATGTAGCAAGTCTTTTTTGTAGCCCATGATCACACGATTATGTTTCTTGTAATACGTGTATCTGCTAGAAGAACATGTTCCAACAAGTATGTCGTCCACCACCCCGGTTTACGTCATATCCATCATGACAGGATATTATTGCTGCAAAATCTCTTATTATTTCAAATATTAGCAGTATCAGTCTGTAACGCGCGATATTTCGCGTGTAATTAAACGTGAAGTTGTTTTTTTAGCACAGTTTCTAGATTGAATTGTGGACATTTCTTGTTAGTTTGCAAATTTGAAATTGTGATCTTTTTTCCTGCTATTCCAGTATTAATCTTACTTTTCGAAACCAGTACGTGAATATGTATTTCGGATACGCTTGCGAACTCGGACAATGTATTCGGAACACATGGTTTGGAATTCAAGCTCAGTCGATAAGGGTAAATTCAATGAATTGGATATAAAACTCCTGGTATAAGAATAAAATTTCAATTTGCCACCATAGAAGACCACAGTTAATATTTTAGTATTCACCAATCATTAAATATGTTTGCTCTTTCTGCTATTAAAAACACGGTTACAATCTTTGCTATTAGTACTAAATATTTTTCATAAATGTATTATTTTGTAAGTAGTTAAAGGTTTATCAGTCAAAATTGACGTTGTTTATACATTTGTATGTATTGATATTGAATACGAGTGTCACTTTCAGTATCAAGCTGAAGCAGCGATTTGTGTTGTTCATAATCACCCTTTAGTCTCATTTATGTCCTTTGTTCCGTCAGTTCTAAAAAAGAAATAAGTTTTGAAAAAAGTGATTTTGCAAAAACTTTGAAATGTGGGGGAAGATTGTATAAAAGTTGACAAGTTTACGCCCAAAGTAGTTCCAGTGAACCCGTGTTTCACTGACCGTTCCAATGCGGTAATCTCATTGTTTATCGGTATTTTGACGAGTGTGTTATCTGTTTTGGGTATTAGAATTTGTGTATGTGGTGTTTATAGGTTAGTGTTTCTAGTTCAATTAAGGAATGAATTGCGGGGTTGATGTCATTATCGGAGTATGAACGCATTTTGGCTGGTCAAAGTGTGTGGAGTCCGCAGGAAACAATTAACACATCATAAATTAACACATTCTAAAATGTTTATTTATATTTAACGAACCTGCTGATACATTACAAATAATAGCAAGATCATCAGTTTTCGTGTATATTGTTATGCATTAAATTGCGATCCGAACATATCCGAAGATGTTGCGTTCATCGGATGAAAACCGCAATTGCCGAAAAGCAGTTTTTTATAAGGAATGGAAGTTGAGGTGTAAATATTGTTGTGTTGGCCCTTGCCTTGTACCTCTACGTAGGGTTTATTTTTCAATGGCTAGTCCCTGTAAATGTCATTGTGTTATAGATATTTCAGTATTATCGAGTTTATATGCATTGTCATATGTACATTTGGTGTTTGAATTAAGAGTTCGCCAACATGGTTAATTTTGTCAAGATCAGTTTTGTGATGTTAAAGTAAAATATGTTGCCTAAAATGAATGGGTCAACACTTATCAATGCCTTTCCATTTCCATGATCTTATTGATGTCATATAAACCTTCATCAATCAGATAAGTAATCCAGCATACAACAAATGGTATGGCGATTGCTTCTACCGATCTTCACAGAACCAGAAATCTATTTACATCGGAATATTCAAATCAGTATTCATACAGTAAAGTGTCAGTTTACTGTAGCAACGTTTTGATTTTGTTAGTAATTTTTCATTTTTTAAAACATTCATCATGGTATGGAAATCAAGGGCCAGTTAAATGTCCTCTGGAAATAACGTCTTTTTTATATAAATTTTAATATAAAAAAGCTAATTGCCGAGTAAATAATTAATATTTTTACCATTTCTGATATAGTACATGAAAATAAAAAGATTTTTGAAACGAGTTTTTGATTAGCGCTTTCTCTAAAAATGTAACGATTTTAAAGATACGAACAGAAATCCTTCACTGCAGTACAATGTCAATGTTATCGAATGGGTCTACTCATCGTTCAGTTCATCATCGGCGGCTTCGCCACATTTTCGTTTATCTTGAATTCTGTTTACGAGGTCCATCCCGAAGCTTGCCGGAGATGGTCGAGTTGTTACTATTGTCGTAACGATTTAGTTGCCACGATTTACTCAGTCATGTTCATTTAAGGAATGAATTGCGTGATTGATGTCATTATCGGGGTACGAACGCAGTTGGACTGGTTGAAGTGTGTAGAGTCCGAATTCCAAGCATATTTTTTTACCAACCCAACTGCGCTCATAGACCTGATTATGACATAAATCACGCAAATCATTACTATAATTTACATCTTAAGTTCATTATTTCTTTTCAATATTGATAATACAATACTTAATTTCATTTAAAAGTCTTTAAATTAATTATATCTCACCCATTTGTTTATGGAACGACCCAACTTGTGTACACATTTTATTTCTGCGGACAAAGTAGTCCCAATACAAACAATATAATATTTTTGTTTTGTTTTATTAATAAGCGATGATTCACGATGCGAGCATTTCCGAAGATGTTGCATACATCAAATATTCGCAATTGCCGAAAGGTCGGGATGGAAGTTGAAGTGTAAATATACCAGTATTGTCAAGGAGCAATGTCTTTTAAATATATTTACTCCCCGAAGTAAGCTCCCGTATCGCTGACCAATCCCAGGTGGTACCCCAACAACAATGATAAAGATATTTCGATGAATGTGTGGGCTGGTTTAATTATGTCTAGTGTCTGTGGTTTAGCGAAGAATGGTTTATTTGGCTAAGGTACGTTTGGTGTCTCTGGTTTAGTGACGTTTGATGTCCTTTGTCTACGTTTGGTGTCTCTGGTTTAAAGACATTTGGTGTCTGTGTTTTAAAGACGTTTGGTGTCTGTGTTTTAAAGACGTTTGGTGTCTGTGTTTTAAAGACGTTTGGTGTCTGTGTTTTAAAGACGTTTATTGTCTGTGGTTTAGCGAAGATTGGCTAAGGTACGTTTGGTGTCTCTGGTTTAGTGACGTTTGGTGTCTGTGATTTAGTGACGTTTGGTGTCTGTGGTTTAGTGACGTTTGGTGTCTGTGGTTTAGTGACGTTTGGTGTCTGTGGTTTAGTGACGTTTGGTGTCTCTGGTTTAGTGGTGTCTCTTGTTTAGTGACGTTTGGTGTCTCTGGTTTAGTGACGTTTGGTGTCTCTGGTTTAGTGACGTTTGGTGTCTCTGGTTTAGTGACGTTAGGTGTCCCTGGTTTGGTGTAGTTTGGTGTATCTCGTCTAGTGAAGTTTGGTTTCTCTGGTTAAGAGTTGTATGGTGTCTCTGGTTAAGAGTTGTTTGGTGTCTCTGGTGTCGCGACGTTTGGTGTATCTTGTAAGTGACGTTTTGGTTTTGTGGTTAAGCGACGTTTAGTGTTTCTGGTAAGTGACGTTTGGTGCCTCTGGTTACTGACGTTTGGTGTTGTTGTAAGTGACGTTGGGTGACACTGGCTAGTGGCATTAAGTTATCTAGTTCAGTGACGTTTGGTGTCTCTGGTTTAGTGACGTTTGGTGACTGTGGTTTAGTGACGTTTGGTGTCTCTGGTTTAGTGACGTTTAGTGACTGTGGTTTAGTGACGTTTGGTGTATCTGGTAAGTCACGTTTGGTGTTTGTGGTTAGTGACGTTTGGTGTTTGTGGTTTACCTACGTTTGGTGTCACTGGTTTAGTAACGTTTGTTGTTTGTGGTGAGTAACGTTTGATGTCTCTGGTTAAGTGACTTTGGAGACTCTGGTGTAGTAAGGTTTGGTGTCTCTGGTTAAGTGACGTTTGGTGTCTCTGGTTTAAAGACGTTTGATGTCTCTGGTTTAGTGACGCTAGGTGCCTCTGGTTTAGAGACGTTTGGTGTATTTGGTTTAGTGACGTTTGGTGTCACTGGTTTAGTGACGTTAGGCGTCTCTGGTTTAGTGACGTTTGGTGTCACTGGTTTAGTGAGTTAGGTGTCACTGGTTTAGTGGCGTTTGGTGTCTGTGATTAGGTGACGTTTGGTGTTTCTGGTTCGGAGACGTTGGATGTCTGAAGTTACAAGACGTTTGGTGTCTGTGTTTAGTGATTTTGGTGTCTGTGGTTTAGTGACGTTTGGTGTCTCTGGTTTGGATACGTTTGGTGTCTGTGGTTTTAAGACGTTTGGTGTCTCTGGTTTAAAGAGGTTTGATGGCTGTGCTTTAGTGCCGTTTGGTGTCTGTGGTTTAGTGACGTTTGTTGTCTGTGGTTTAATGACGTTTGATGTCTGTGGTTTAGTGACGTTTGGTGTCTCTGGTTTAGTGACGTTTGGTGTCTCTGGTTAAAAGACGTTTGGTGTCTCTGGTTTAGACATGATTGTTGTCTGTGTTTTAATGACGTTTGGTGTCTGTGGTTTAGTGACGTTTGGTGTCTCTGGTTTAGTGACGTTTGGTGTCTCTGGTTTAAAGAGGTTTGATGTCTGTGCTTTAATGACGTTTGGTGTTTCTTGTTTAAAGACGTTTGGTGTCTGTGGTTTAGTGACGTTTGGTGTCTCTGGTTTAAAGAGGTTTGATGTCTGTGCTTTAATGACGTTTGGTGTTTCTTGTTTAGTGACGTTTGGTGTCTGTGGTTTAGTGACGTTTGGTGTCTGTGGTTTAGTGACGTTTGGTGTCTCTGGTTTAGTGACGTTTGGTGTCTCTGGTTTAGTGACGTTTGGTGTCTGTGGTTTAGTGACGTTTGGTGTCTCTGGTTTAGTGACGTTTGGTGTCTCTGGTTTAGTGACGTTTGGTCTCTGTGGTTTAGTAAGGTTTGGTGTCTCTGGGTTAGTGAAGATTGGTGTCTCTTGTCTAGTGACGTTTGGTGTCTCTGGTTTAAAGACGTTTGGTGGCTCTGGTTTAGTGACGTTTGGTGTCTCTGGTTTAGTGACGTTTGGTGTCTCTGGTTCAAAGACGTTTGGTGTCTCTGGTTTAGTGACGTTTGGTGTCTCTTGTTTAGTGACGTTTGGTGTCTCTGGTTTAGTGACGTTTGGTGTCTCTGGTTTAGTGACGTTTGGTGTCTCTGGTTTAGTGACGTTTGGTGTCTCTGGTTCAAAGACGTTTGGTGTCTCTGGTTTAGTGACGTTTGGTGTCTCTGGTTCAAAGACGTTTGGTGTCTCTGGTTCAAAGACGTTTGGTGTCTCTGGTTCAAAGACGTTTGGTGTCTCTGGTTCAAAGACGTTTGGTGTCTCTGGTTTAGTGACGATTGGTGTCTCTTGTCTAGTGACGTTTTGTGTCTCTTGTTTAAAGACGTTTGGTGTCTCTGGTTTAAAGACGTTTGGTGTCTCTGGTTTAGACATGAGTGTTGTCTGTGTATTAATGACGTTTGGTGTGTGTGGTTTAGTGACGTTTGGTGTCTGTGATTTAGTGACGTTTGGTGTCTCTGGTTAAGTGACGTATGGTGTCTGTGTTTTAGTGACGTTTGGTGTCTGTGGTTTAGTGACGTTTGGTGTCTCTGGTCTAGTGACGTTTGGTGTCTCTGGTTTAGTGACGTTTGGTGTCTCTGGTTTAGTGACGTTTGGTGTCTCTGGTTTAATGACGTTTGGTGTCTGTGGTTTAGTGACGTTTGGTGTCTGTGATTTAGTGACGTTTGGTGTCTCTGGTTAAGTGACGTATGGTGTCTGTGGTTTAGTGACGTTTGGTGTCTCTGGTTTAATGACGTTTGGTGTCTGTGGTTTAGTGTCGTTTGGTTTCTCTGGTTTAAAGACGTTTGGTGTCTCTGGTTTAATGACGTTTGGTGTCTGTGGTTTAGTGTCGTTGGGTTTCTCTGGTTTAAAGACGTTTGGTGTCTCTGGTTTAATGACGTTTGGTGTCTGTGGTTTAGTGTCGTTTGGTTTCTCTGGTTTAAAGACGTTTGGTGTATCTTATTTAGTGACGTTTGCTGTCTCTGATTTGATGTCTCTGGTTTAGTGACGTTTGGTGTCAGTGGTTAATTTACGTTTGTTTTCTATGGTTTAGTGACGTTTTGATATCGCTGGGGTAGTGACGATTGGTGCCCTAGGTTTAATGACGATTGAAATCTCTGGTTTGGTTACGCTTGGTGTTTGTGGTTAGTAACATTTTTTCTCTCTGGTTTAAAGACATTTGTTGCCTCTGGTTTAGTGACATTTGGTATCTGTGGTTTAGTGACGTTTGGTGTCTCTGGTTTAATGACGTTTGGTGTCTGTGGTATAGTGATATTACGTGCCTTTGGATTAGTGACGCTTGGTGTCTGTAGTTTAGTGACTTTTGGTGTCTCTGATTTACGTTTGGTTTTTCTGATTTAGGTTTAGTGTCTCTGATTTAGTGACGTTTGGTGTCTGTGGTGGGAGTCCGTTAAGCTTGAAAATCTTGTATTCACTGGGTCGGTCATCTCAATGTTTGTTAAGATAGAGATTAACTTGGTAGTTCGTCATGACAGCAATCACCCAAATAGTTTGTAGAGATAGCAATCCTCGAAATACTCTATTAAGCTAGCGATCAACTATTTTGTTTTGTTTTGATAGCGATCACTTAAAACCCATTCAAGATGATGATTAGGAAAACAGGTAATCCCACGACAGACGGAGATGTATCATAAGTAACAGTTACGTTTGAACTAACATTTTGAGTAGTGTATTAAATTGGAATGTAGTGCGAATGTACATGAAGTGGACGCAAATGACTCTACACCAACGTAATATAATGATAAAGGCAGATTATCCACCAGCGTAGTCTGGTGCATCCCGCCATTATTTCACAAACACAACTTCCCTATATAAGGGAATAAAATGTTACAGACTCCCTTTATTAGGTGTTATAGGAAAATAACGATAAAATCACAAGACACCACATCTGCGCATTCGATCAACAGAACGTGTCACCCCACGAGCGACAACTCATCTGAAACCGGAAGCTTGTCATAATAAGATAGTATCGTATAAACAAATCGTTCCAGTACAAAATCAAATGACGCGACGTCGTAATGTCAATGGAAATGTTAGTCACCGGCACAGTCAGGCCCGGTGCATACGCGCGTGTCGTTGTTACTTCCCGGACAGTACGGAGCTCCTTTGCTCGGTAAAGGGTGGTCGCACGTCCGTAAGCGTGTCTTAGTGCCGTTACCACAAGTTGAAGAGCACGTGAACCACGCGTTCCAATTTGACCATGCGCCTTTCTCTAATCACCCGCAGTTAGTATTTTTTAAGTTAGAACACAATATGAAAAAACATATAAAATGTACACGCGAATCTTTTAAAGCAAGCGGTTCTATTATCTCATACACAATGTGTTTATTTAAAATCTCCACGTGGAATTAAATTGCATGAACTATGTGACCTCTTGATTTACAGCAGTCGCACTTAAATGTAGATGCGAATATTCTGACATACCAACTAGACAGCAAGTTGTGCACGTCTTGTACTGAAATCTTTGACCGAAACTGTTCTTGCCCTGGTCGTAGGGCCGCGGGTTGTCGCAAGCTCGATAGGGATAGGTGATGTTGTCCTCGCATTTTGCCCATGGACCCCAGAAGCCCCACTCACCGTCAGCTGTGCGGAGAAGCACGCAATGTGAATTGTTTTCAAATTGAGAAAAAATAACTCTTTTGATCTATAATATTTTTAGAATTAAACCAAATACGTTTTATTTTATTTATTTACATATTATTTCCTAACTGTGGTGTTTTTACGTTTACACATACGTCAATATCCTAAATAAATGCATGCTTATTTAACACTCATTTTCCGTGTCGCTGATAACACACCCAAACCCACAGGCACTAGTCCATCCCATATGCGGCGTGATAGAAAGTAGTATGAATATATATCAAGATAGATGGTGTAATATACATATTAACTTCTTCTTACTAGAGCACTTTAACATGTCAGGGTTGATGGAACAGTTGGAGAATTCTTCAAAATCGCCATCACAGAAATTTCCGCCGTACGCGGGCTTGGGGTTCTTGCATATCCGGACACGCGTCCTGCTGCCCGAGCCACATGTGGTGGAACACGCACCCCACTCGAACCAATCGGCCCATCCGCCGTCAACTATGGAAGGGAACTTAAGCTAAAATAATCTTGCTTTTTGCCTTGACCATCCTGTCTCATCATATTCTTACTCGTGAAAATTACTTCGTCCAAAGATATTCAACATTACCTATGTAAATGTGCATTCGTATGCTTTTTAAATTATTTGCCATTCAGTTAACAATTTCTTCATTCTTCTCAGCTATCTTATTTAATCTAGCTATCTTAAAACCTACTTCCTGACCACCCAAAAAGAAGTTAAAATAATTGACTTCGTTTGTTATGTTAATTTTTCTTTTTTTACCAGAGCGTCTAGTTTTCTACAAAGGCCAGCTCTACTTTTAGCCGACATAGACAGATGTCCGTGCAGTTAGAAGTAAGCGGTTGGCATTGTATTTAACTTTTGATTTTTAATTAGAGTGTTTAATATTAATGTTTTACCTGCAGTAGCATCGGTCGCCGTTTGCGGACCATTAGGCATTGTATTTAACTTTTGATTTTTAATTAGAGTGTTTAATATTAATGTTTTACCTGCAGTAGCATCGGTCGCCGTTTGCGGACCATTAGCTGGAGGAAAAAAACAACTTTCGTATATGGATATTTTGTTTTTATTTTATTCCATTCTGCTCTTTTAACAAAAACAAGACACATTTAATGTCAACAATCTATACCCTAAATATTATATTCATCAATTGCTTAGAAGAACGTTTAAACTAATTAACGGCACATTTGTTGCACATTACGGACAGGTGACTTCTGCGAAAAGGTGGTCGTGACAGAACTGCGGGTTGCTCCGGCAGCCAGTCACATCCAAGTCCACGCATGGTGCGGAACCTGCAGCATGGTGCACGCAAACAGTCCAAACAAGTAAAATTGCTGAAAATAAACAACCCATTTCTATCAGTGTAAACATGTATAATTTTAACACATGTGTACGTGTCGAAGACTCTGTCAAATTTCTAATGCTGCAATCGAAGTCGATTGAATTCTTATTTTTCGTATTAATCAACATTGAAGTATATCATCTAGTTCGAGAACAGGATGAAATATACCTTCTCCTTTGTTATTAACCATGGTCTTAATTTAAACAATAATAACTTTAACATGAAGGAAGTCGCTTATCTCATGTTCAAGATATCGACGACCTTACGTGTTGAACTGGTGCTGTGTTAGACTATTTTATCATATAAAAAAACGTTAGACTCCATTGCGATTAATGATTTCTTAAAGATTTACATTTCGACTATAATAATCTACATTATATTAAGTCATCAAGGAAAACTCGGCAACAGTCTTGCTACTGGAGTCGTTTACAGCATTTTTTTAGCTAAGGACAAATTACTTTAACAGTATGACATTAAAGAAGGAAGGATAGTTTGACAAATTTGATATACGCTTTCATCGAAGAATGTTTTCGACTGTTTTTTCCCGAAACCCATACTAAGGTCTGACATAATATACCACACTTATACCACAGTCTGTAAACGTCATGTACGAGGGGCACAGAACACTGACGTTGGTACAATTCAAAGTTAGATAAACCTATTTAAGTACGGATCTCCATGTACTTTCCATTGTTTGGCAATATCGTAAAGAGCACAATGGCCATGTACTAAAAAAGGTGAGAACCCAAACATTTATTTTAACTTATGTCTCGATGCATTTGTTGTCTGTATCTCCAAACATCTCTAGGCACTACTTAACATCAACATACTATAGAATATACCAGGCACTACTTCACATCAACATACTATAGAATATACCAGGCACTACTTCACGTCACCATACTATAGAATATACCAGACACTACTTAACATCAACATACTATAGAATATACCAGACACTACTTCACGTCACCATACTATAGAATATACCAGACACTACTTCACGTCACCATACTATAGAATATACCAGACACTACTTCACGTCACCATACTATAGAATATACCAGACACTACTTCACGTCACCATACTATAGAATATACCAGACACTATTTCACGCCACCATACTATAGAATATACCAGACACTACTTCACGTAACCATACTATAGAATATACCAGACACTACTTCACGTCACCATACTATAGAATATACCAGACACTACTTCACGCCACCATACTATGGAATATACCAGACACTACTTCACGTCACCATACTAGAGAATATACCAGACTCTACTTCACGCCACCATATTATAGAATATACCAGACACTACTTCACGTCACCATACTATGGAATATACCAGACACTACTTCACGTCACCATACTATAGAATATACCAGACTCTACTTCACGCCACCATATTATAGAATATACCAGACACTACTTCACGCCACCATACTATAGAATATACCAGACACTACTTCACGTCACCATACTATAGAATATACCAGACACAACTTCACGTCACCATACTATAGAATATACCAGACACTATTTCACGTCACCATACTATAGAATAGAATATACCAGACACTACTTAACGCCACCATACTATAGAATATACCAGGCACTACTTCACGCCACCATACTATAGAATATACCAGACACTACTTCACGCCACCATACTATAGAATATACCAGGCACTACTTCACGTCACCATACTATAGAATATACCAGACACTACTTCACGCCACCATACTATAGAATATACCAGACACTACTTCACGTCACCATACTATAGAATATACCAGGCACTACTTCACGTCACCATACTATAGAATATACCAGACACTACTTCACGCCACCATACTATAGAATATACCAGACACTACTTCACGTCACTATACTATAGAATATACCAGACACTACTTCACGCCACCATACTATAGAATATACCAGACACTACTTCACGCCACCATACTATGGAATATACCAGACACTACTTCACGTCACCATACTATCGAATATACCAGATACTACTTCACGTCACCATACTATATAATATACCAGGCACTAATTCACATCAGCGTACTATATAATATACCAGGCACTACTTCACGTCACAATACTATAGAATATACAAGGCACTACTTCACGTCACCATTACATAGAATATACCAGACACTACTTCACATCAGCGTACTATAGAATATACCAGGCACTACTTCACGTCACCATACTATAGAATATACCAGGCACTCATTCACGTCACTACCTATAGAATATACCAGACACTACTTCACGTCACCATACTATATAATATACCAGGCACTACTTCACATTAGCGTACTATAGAATATACCAGGCACTACTTCACGTCACCATACTATAGAATAAACCAGGCACTCATTCACGTCTTACCTATAGAATATACCAGACACTACCTCACGTAACCATACTTTATAATATACCAGGCACTACTTCACATCAGCGTACTAAATAAAACACCAGGCACTACTTCACGTCACCATACTATAGAATATACCAGGCACTACTTCACGTCACCATACTATATAATATACCAGGCACTACTTCACATCAGCGTATTATATAATACACCAGGCACTACTTCACGTCACCATACTATAGAATATACCAGATACTACTTCACGTCACCATACTATATAATATACCAGGCACTACTTCACATCAGAGTACTATAGAATATACCAGGCACTACTTCACGTCACCATACTATAGAATATACCAGGCACTCATTCACGTCACTACCTGTAGAGTATACCAGATACTACTTCACGTCACCATACTATATAATATACCAGGCACTACTTCACATCAGCGTACTATATAATATACCAGGCACTATTTCACGTCACCATACTATAGAATATACCAGGCACTCATTAACGTCACCATACTATAGAATATACCAGATACTACTTCACGTCACCATACTATATAATATACCAGACACTATTTCACGTCACCATACTATATCATATACCAGGCACTACTTCACATCAGCGTACTATAGAATATACCAGGCACTACTGCGCATAACCATACTATAGAATATACCAGGCACTAATTCACGTCACCATACTATATAATATACCAGGCACTACTTCACATCAACATACTATATAATATACCAGGCACTACTTCACATCAACATACTATAGAATATACCAGGCACTACTTCACGTCACCATACTATAGAATATACCAGACACTACTTCACGTCACCATACTATATAATATACCAGGCACTACTTCACATCAGCGTACTATAGAATATACCAGGCACTACTTCACGTCACCATACTATAGAATATACCAGGCACTCATTCACGTCACTACCTATAGAATATACCAGACACTACTTCACGTCACCATACTATAGAATATACCAGACACTACTTCACGTCACCATACAATATAATATACCAGGCACTACTTCAAATCAACATACTATAGAATATACCAGGCACTAATTCACGTCACCATACTATAGAATATACCAGGCACTACTTCACGTCACCATACTATATAATATACCAGGCACTACTTCACATCAGCGTACTATATAATATACCAGGCACTACTTCACGTCACCATACTATAGAATATACCAGATACTACTTCACGTCACCATACTATATAATATACCAGGCACTACTTCATATCAGAGTACTATAGAATATACCAGGCACTACTTCACGTCACCATACTATAGAATATACCAGGCACTCATTCACGTCACTACCTATAGAATATACCAGATACTACTTCACGTCACCATACTATAGAATATACCAGGCACTACTTCACATCAGCGTACTATAGAATATACCAGGCACTACTTCACGTCACCATACTATAGAATATACCAGGCACTCATTCACGTCACCATACTATAGAATATACCAGATACTACTTCACGTCACCATACTATATAATATACCAGGCACTACTTCACGTCACCATTACATAGAATATACCAAACACTACTTCACATCAGCGTACTATAGAATATACCAGGCACTACTTCACGTCACCATACTATAGAATATACCAGGCACTCATTCACGTCACCATACTATAGAATATACCAGGCACTACTGCGCATAACCATACTATAGAATATACCAGGCACTACTACGCATAACCATATTATAGAATATACCAGGCACTACTGCGCATAACCATACTATAGAATATACCAGGCACTACTTCACGTCACCATACTATATAATAAACCAGGCACTACTCCACGTCTCCATACTATAGAATATACCAGGCACTACTTCACAACACCATACTATATAATATACCAGGCACTACTTTACGTCACCATTACATAGAATATACCAGGCACTACTGCGCATAACCATACTATAGAATATACCAGGCACTTCTTCACCACACCATATTATAGAATATACCAGGCACTACTGCGCATAAACATACTATAGAATATACCAGGCACTACTTCACCACACCATATTATAGAATATACCAGGCACTACTGCGCATAACCATACTATAGAATATACCAGGCACTACTGCGCATAGCCATATTATAGAATATACAAGGAACTACTGCGCATAACCATACTATAGAATATACCAGGCACTACTTCACGTCACCATACTATATAATATACCAGGCACTACTTCACGTCACCATACTATAGAATATACCAGGCACTACTGCGCATAACCATATTATAGAATATACAAGGAACTACTGCGCATAACCATACTATAGATTATACAAAGCCATACTTCACATCACCATACTAAAGATTAAACCCGGCACTACTTAACATCAGCGTATTATAGAATATACCAGGCACTACTTCACATCAGCGTACTATAGAATATACCAGGCACTACTTTATATCTCCATACTATAGAATATACCAGGCACTACTTCACATCAGCGAACTATAGAATACACCAGGCACTACTTTATATCTCCATACTATAGAAAATGTAAAGCACTACTACACATCACCAAAACATAGAATATTCCACGCACTACTTCACTACATCTTAAAAAAGAATATGTCAGGCAATACTTCACATAACGTTGCTACAGAATATTCAACGCACTACTTCACATCAACTTACTATAGAATATATTATGTACTGTATTATGTACTATTTCACATCACCATACTTCAGAATATGCCAGACACCTTGTCACATCACCTTCCTATAGAATATCCCAGGCACTACGTCGAGTCATGTTGATAATGTGTACCATGTTTCAGAGTTATTTATTTAATATTGTGGTCTCCACAAACTCCCCGAGTATACCGACGACCTGACGTAGATGAGAAAAATAAGGTTTGACCTGGGTCCACGAAAACAATGCCAGGTACTACCACTTCTAGTTGCGATAGTGTGAGACAGGTACTACTACTCCTAGTTGCGATAGAGTGAGTATCAGGCTAAAGATGCTCGCTCCATAAAACTACAACATATGTTTTTATACAATTTATGGCCGAGGGAACGTACGATGGGGGAGCTAAAACATCAGGCGCTACAATTCATCATGGAACTAATGTTTTTGATTTGCCTGTCAATTTCCTTTTTTCATGTATAGCAGTAAAAACACGCCTTTTCATCAAGAAAATATTCTTTAAGAATCCAACTTCTGATATCTGTTTGCAATAAATAATTAACGTTATTAAAATGTGATGTCATACAAAATAACATCGCCTAATACTTCAAGTTTGAAAATTGGCCGACAGATCCGACAGTTGTTAAAAGAAGTAGATGGTCCATGAATTTGTTCAAATCTGCATGCTTAAAACATTTTAGGTAAAAATGTCTTTACTGTCTGGTTTCTTTCAATAAAATACATATATAATAGGGGTTTGTTCCATCCAGACCGTCTGCAAAGAATCTTAACTTGATATTGTGTAAATTGGTAAACAACCAGTCGATTTTCTATCTAGAAGGGCTTTGGGATTCTCAAACACATCATTGATTCAAAAGAATTGTGACGAAGGTGTTTGTGTATCACATTTTGGTGCTTGATAT
Organism: Mya arenaria; assembly: GCF_026914265.1. Classification (NCBI taxonomy): domain Eukaryota; kingdom Metazoa; phylum Mollusca; class Bivalvia; order Myida; family Myidae; genus Mya; species Mya arenaria. Next base: position 11,106,390 of record NC_069135.1, on the reverse strand, counting down.
CTAGTTTTCACCATTGTTTGTTTGTTTTTATTGTTAATTGTATTTTGGCTTTATAGGATTATTTGGATTTTATGAATATATTTTCAAACATTTAAATATAAGTCTGAAAACAGTAGGACGTATGATTTTGAACTCAAGTACATGTCCAAATATGACTCATTCATGCATATTCGATATTTGTTGCGATGTAAAGATTATCGAGTATAATCAAATTATCGGCGATGACAATATCAGGCCGGTTACAATCGAAAGTAGATCGATAAGTCTAGACTCGATGTCGATACTGATACGATTTTGTCTTTGTGATGTAACAATTTTAATACATAATTACATCTCACTTTTATTGTGAACGACGAGGCATAACGAGCTTTTCGTTTGCTCATACCTCATTTTCAGTACTTTTTGTCTCACTGTATGGATCACACAGGAATCACCCTGAAGTTTCTCTGCTAAAATGCATTTCAAGTAAATCCAACAAATATTGACAGTGTAACTAAATATATTTTATTTACTTGAGAAATAAAATACTTAACATTTACAGTCTGTTGGTATTTCATATATTGCTGTGAACTGGTCTCAACTAAACACTGAATAATTATAGTCATACTAATTGTATCGTGCACTTATTTAACGCTCTGTTACTCGGACATATAGTGCTCATGTGGATAATTTCTAGTTTATACCTGAAAGTTACTAAAAAACAATAGTATTGTTACGATACGCTGGGGATTTGATTCGATATTCGATATTGTTTGTGTCCGATTTGGCCACTTTACTAAATTGATACACATGTTATGAATATAAAAAATTTCCATGGCCAAGAGTGTAAGATAGGTTCATCCCGACTCGAGCGTAAGGTTTTGCAGCATAAACGAGGTTTTCCGAGTTTCCGCAAAACACCCAGCAAGAGGGTTGGGATGAACATATCTTACACGAGCGGCTATGGTAGATGCTTTTTCTCCAACCTCAGATTAACAAAAAATAGTAAAACATTTTTTTTTTGCTGGAACTCGTGTGCGCAGTTAAAATAAATGCGTATGGATATGATATGTGATAATTCGTGGTTGTCAAGGATATGCGCGCAGTGATTCAGATTATGTCACTAGTCAAATCGGTCTTTAAATAGTTCTAAGGCGAGTGAAGCATTCTTTCTTAAAAGGTGCGTATAAACATTTTTATGGTGATATTTGAAGCAAGAAATAAATAAATTAATTAGCACTCTAAATATTGCCACTGGACAAGGTTTCTTTGATGCTACAGAAGACAGACTTCAACAAGGGAGGTAATTACAATGTGATGACCATTAAAAAGGAGTTCCATATCTTTGCCCGTAGGCAAGATAAGCATTTCTAGCACGGTTAAATTGTTGGATCTACTTATTTGAAGTGGGAAAAAATAAATTCTAAAATGCGATGTGATATAATTACAGATACCCATAAGCTATTCATTGCCATCACATCCTTTCTTATATTTGCCACAGCACGTACATCTCCACACATCGCGTAATAAACATAAATGCTTTTATCAATAAACCAATTATCATTGACATTTTTATTTCGCTTTATTGGCGCTATGTTAATATATATACGTTAAAGAATGTATGTGCAGTTCCTGTAATATCGCAATCAATGTCTGTGTGGTCACGGAGTGTTTGTTAAATCTTTAGCTACTGGGTTCTTCCCTGTATTTACTACTGTATTGTATGTGAATGTAGACTTGTTTTGGCCTGAACATTGTGAATCTTAACTTGGAGCCCGTTTGAAGTTTTAACAGCTGGGTTTGTTCCTGAAGTTTTCATTGTATTGTTAGGTGATAAAAGATGATTTTCTCAGCGAAAACACCGAACATTTTCCTTTCTTAAACTTCATCATAATTTCAGAAAGCAATGTTTTCAGCAAAGATAATATATATGCTGATTGGAGGCACAATACCCTGTTGTCCTAAATATACGTAATATAATGCAGTATAGACATGTGGGAAGAAGTTATCCACCATGTTTACAAATAATCAATCTATTATGTCTTCCTTTTGATTTAAATCGAACAAAATGGCCATATACTAAGAAGATTTCACAACTATATTAATTTTAGAAAAATATAACAACTGTTTTTGGAATAATGTTATGGCAACATCTATTTGGATATATACTTCACATGTACAAGAAAACATCGCTTATTTTATTTTTTTATCTTCAAAAAGCTTCGAACATTAAACGGCAGTACTTTTCACGCAGTTATCGAAGTGATATTCGAACTGTTGTCGTTTTCATCTATTAACTGCCTTAAACGTATTGAGCAACATTCCATTAGATTAATGGTTTTCTGCAATTCCCAGGACAGTCTGTACAAGCCAAGACACGTGACAACTTGACAGAATACATATATTGATACAATGATAGACATATTCATCCTTTACATAATTGCAACATCGTACAGGGAAGGGAATACGTTTTCAAACGTTTAACGTCAAACATTTTTCTTTCGAAATTCTCTTGAGTTTTCTGAGAAGCGATAAAATCCATCATGCCAAAGCACATCCAGTCTCTTTGCAAATGCTGGTATTACCTAAATGCATAGCTTCACGGACGCGTTTCTTGTCTGAGTCGGTTATTGAATAGATTCGCCTTGTTGCGTACGAAACGCGACAATAATAATTGTCTCGTTTTGTTCTTTCAGATAGCTACGAAGCGCAGCAACGGTTAATTGGTGCTTGAATTGTTTTGTAAGAAATAAAAAAGACAATAAATATATCACGTTCCCATGGTACCAGCTTAGGATCTATTTTTTTAAGTGACACCAGAAGTTTCAAAACGGCTTGCTTCTTATTGTGCAAGTCATTCAGCATATATATATATCTTTATAGGTTATCATATTTTAAATCTCTATCGAACAATTACGGAAAGGGTTTATTATTACACTCAGGCAGATTACGATGTAATTACCATATTTAAGTTCAGATGTTTGACATAATGAATCAATGCTATAAATCCTTCATCAATTTGGCCAATACCACGTACAATGATTTCCTGAAAATTAAACTAGAATGAAGATAATGTGAATTGTATGCATTGCGGAAACACTAAGACGAACAGCATAATACTGTTACGGAGAAAAAAGAAGAATGCATTGGCACAGAATGAAAAGGTTGCCGCATAGCGAATAACGCCATCAAGGGCACCTTCAGAAACACGACAGGGACCTGCATTAGCACCAAGGAAACACGCCCATTATTATGTTCGTATAAAGATAAACAAATAGTTCACTAACTGTGTTGTCAACACAATCGTATTCACCAGCCTGTATGGACTAACGGTAACATCAGTATTCGGAGGTTGCAAACAAATACGGTTATACATGTCACACAAGTAACCGATGTTCGACATTCAATAAATGCACTTATTGACAATTCAGGTGCAATTCACCACCTATCATGTTTCCAATGAGGCAAACTGCTTATATTTATGGTGCGACACTTGTACCAGCTTTAACAAGAACAAAATGCAGATAATAGCAAGCAGTATGTGGTTCCGCAAGCATGTTCACATAAGTAAATAGGAGAAAATATTGCTGCAGGGTAATATACACATAAGCGATTAAGTGGCACATATGGGGGCTCCTTGAACTTGCATACATTATAATTTCAAAAAAAACAAACTCAAAGCGGATTCGGCCGTTACACTCCTCCCGCTCAAGCACTGCCAAAATTACAACTACAATGACAAGCCAAGCAATCAAAATAACAAATAGCATTTGGCCAACGGTCATATCAAATCATACAATACATTAGCTCGTACACGTAAAAGAAGTCATTTGTGCACCATAGCTTTCACAGCTAAGATGATTATTGATACGTCTCACATTAAATCAATGATTATTTGAATACAGCAGCAACATATTGTCATGTGCCGACAAGCAAACCAGCAAATTCTGAAATCCATCATTATGTCACATGAAACGTTCAAATTTGACAATTATTTACAATCTCCTTCAACAAAATGGAAATAGATCCATCTCAGTATGAAATATAAAAAAAACTATGGTGTGTCGAACCGGTCACAGGTAAGAACTAAATGTCTCTCCCTCCTCAACGTAATGGAGATGATTGAACTCGCATAAGGATGGATCGGCGAGCAGCGTAGAAACCATTAATTATATGCTAATGTCTGGAGGGGTAAGCCAGTGCGCATTGTTGATGGGCTCAATAAATACGAAAAACGATTTGATATCAAGGAACTCCCTGACCCTTTGATGGCTAACTGCATATAATCTAAGCACAGCTCAGACGAGTATATGTCGAATGAGCTGAAAGAGTTGTTACTCTCGCATGCAGGGCATATGGTGATATACCAGAGTAAAAATTAGCCATCTTGATATTTCTATTTGTAGACTAACCCACTGGTCGGTTTGTTCTGAACAGCTGAACGGAATGTATGGAGAATTCTGTTTATCGCGCTCGATCGTTCTAGCATACCAGAGAACAAACTGGTCATCATGATAATTTTGTTAAGTTCTGGTTGTAGGCTAACCCGCTTGTCAGTTTGTTCTGAACAGCCGAACGGAATTTACGGAGGATGCTGTTGATCGCGCTCTTTGTAAAGTGTGAGACCATACCCATATATTATTTAAGCTGTGTCAAATACAATAACAGCATCCTTAGATTGAATGGATTCACAGGTCAAGGAGACTCAAGATACGTTTTAATATGTTGAATTCAGTGAAGCGAAGATTAGCAACAAAGTTGACTTGACGGTACTACTTTTTATAAGCTCACTGCCGTTAATAGCCATTAGGTATACCCCGCCAATGTACCGCGAATATTACAATTTGGGACAAGAATGTCACTTTGTGTATTACGGTCCAAAGCACGAAGAATTGAACAAAATTAATCAATTAAGTTTACGTTGTACGTGGCGTCTGAATCTTAAAGTGAGGATGAGGGCACAAACAGATACAAGCGAATCTCTTTCCCTACCAGCACATTTTAAGGTATCTGAATGTTCTTTAATCAGGGATAAAATGACACTGTATGCTCAGTCAATCTATCTAACCAATAGAATTATATGGATGACCTTGAAATATGTAAGTTAAGCTATGATTTCATGTGTTGGTTCGTTGCTTTACAAATCCGCTTTTGTTAATACAACTACCTAGGTCACTAGTATCTATATTGATTATTTGATAAGCTGGAACCAAAGCCTACGGTACAATATACAAACTGCAATGCAGAAAGAGAGAAGAAGGTGAAATGGTTGTCGCTGTGCCAGTTGCCATACAACAAGGAAAGAACATTATGTGATGTCTCTCTTTGTGCTTAGCTCCAATGGCAGATTGTAAACTGGTATTGGTCGTCTAGTAGCACATACGGTGTAAATAAACACCACAGACAAATATGTGACTGTTGAAAACGCTATCATACCTTTGCACATAAATGCGAAAATCAACGAAGCTTACATATGTCTTCTTGTCTTAGAAAACAATATATAACTGGATACTACTTTTGTTAGTTGTTTTGACTACTAAACATGGGCAAATCCGGTTCATCGCTTGATAGTATGTGCTCTCAGGGCTTATAAGACTGCGACTTCGCTGGAAATATTAAGCCGAGCAAAGATCAACTGTGAAGGGAAAAGGTTTGGAACAAAGTGAAAATTGACACGCAACAGATCAGGCGACTGCGAGTTCACTGACTGCGTCAACCCAACAATGGTGGCTAGGATATTGATCGCGCAACATCCCAGGTCAAAATGTAATGCAAACTGCATGTTCAGTCCCCATAGTAAGAGGCTCAACATTACAAACTGTCTGTACAACTTGTTGTCCAACATGGCATAACAGCTGACACAATTCTTAAAACCACATGACTCAAAATATTTGCCGAAAAGTGAAATCAAAATCATTTGAACTTAATTGCCAAAACGTTTTAAAATTAAAGAGTGCGATTTTGTTTTGCAATTAACAAGAAGTTTCTTGCTCATATCGCCAGTTCGACTATCAATATTCTTGTTTATGTGTGTTTTAAAGTTTCATTTGTATGCCTTATTTTCTTCCCAGGTTCAACCCCCATATTTTAAAGACACGTGTCACGATGGCCTTACTTTAAAATGCCGAAGCTGCATTTCACTCTATTTCGGAATGTTAACATCACTTAAATCATAACGACAGGCCGCATCTAAATGCAAATTGCCGAGTAAATAGTCCATTTAAGAAATAATGTTGTATCATGTGATTAAAATGTCGAACAATGATTGGACATCTCACAGAGAGACAAAAATGCTCAACCTTCAGAAATTGTAACTACAAAAATTGTAACTTCGGCATTTTGTAAAAGGAGAATGTGTGCTCAAATACTCACGATTAAATAGTTGAAACGTTGCTAATGAAAACATGGGATTTTGTAGCTTCAACATTTGTAAGTGAGGCCATCGATGAATTCAAATGACAGCTACTTAAAAATAAACACAATGGCTTTTCCATCCTGGAAACATCCTACAGTACCTATTCAATCCTTTTTGAACATGTTGATGCCTAGATTTGTAACGTTTCAATTTCATTTGCAATTTATTGAATGACTTACGACCTTTTTTGCGTCACTTTATAAGCATCACGAACTACTTGTTCTAAGATTAAAAAAATACTTTTTTGGTGTTCATGTGTGCTTTAGTTCTTTTTCAATAGTTGCAGCACAAAACAGACAGTCTGTTTGAAAGTTAAAGTTGTTGTCAGACCTTAGCCCTACTTTTTTAATATTGGTCCCTGATTTACGCTTGAGCAAACTTCTTCCAAGCAAGTAGTTTTTCCTACATAGTTTATGGACTGTTTGACCAACAGCTGGTTTCAAGTTGTCACCGCGACTTTCACTAATTGCATATATAGTATCACAAGCCTTGTCTCCAAGGGATATGTTTTCTTTATCGCCATATTTGTCCATGCACAGGATACATGTTGAGTTTGATGCTATATCTGTATAAATATATATGCAAAAAAGCTACAGAAACATGCTCAGTAGCAAAAAGTTTAAACATAAACCCGGTTTAGTGGCAATGGGCAAACGCCAAAGACATAGAACACAAAATCACAAACAAGAAACATAGAACAGCACAAAACTCTACAAACAGCGCAGTGCATAAATACTATATATATAAATAAATATAAATAATTGGTACGTTTATCAAGAATTATTAGGTACCGCCTTGGAACGGTCAGTAAAATGTAAATTTACTGGGGGTTTAAACCAGTTTATGTGCACAAACCTCACTCTTATCCCAACAATTCTTAATAAAGATAAAAAGCAAAATCTTATCAAAGTATGCATTAACTTGAGGAAACTTATCAATAAAACAAATAATAATAAAAAACGAAAAGGTAAACCACAAGTACTTCAATGATTAGAGACCCCAACTCTATCTGCAGACGGAGGGAAACAATTCAGAGCACCTAATGCAAATATTTTTCTAAGATACGATGCAGTCATCGTTAGAAACCAAAAACATCACACACAGTCTGCCTTATAAAATAAAAGGTTTAAAACTGTGTGATCATAGAGTTTCATAATAAAAAGCACCATTGTAACAAAACTGGGAACAAATAACGCAAAACATTATTAAAAATAAAAGCGATTTGTATATGCTATTCTCTACTTCCAAATGATTTGAAAACGTAAAATATTTGAAGAAAGTTAAGTCACAGCCAAAACACTCGGAGTCAGTCAACACGTGTCCGCAAAAAAAGGTTTTAAAGATTACATGAATTAGCTAATTCTTCATACAAATTAAAGCACTGAAAATTTAGTTATGAAAGGATGTTATATTAAACCCAATATTTTGTTTCAGGTATTCATCTTCAAAAACAAGACGGCAAGTGCTTTTCAAAATATTGCCTTTATATCCACGGTTTAAATAAAATCCAAGTAATTCATTAGGTTTATCTGCCCAACTACCTGCTGGAATCATTTTAATTTTACGAATTTTCTTTAAAACATCTCCATAAAAATCTGGAATTTTGAGAAAGTTTTCCTTAATTTAAAATATCGGAAACCCTGTTTTAAAAGTTTTTGCGTCATAACTTTACTGCGAGAGCTGATTTTTTTACATCTGTACATATTCTAGCAAATCGTATCAACTGTGCAATAAAAACACCATATGATGGTGAAATAGGAACATCACCATCTAAAGAAAGGTAATAAATTATTTTAAAATTAAAATCATCACGTTTATCATAAAGATTGATGCTCAATATATCTTCCTTTACTTCTAGTTGCAAATCTAAATAGGATGCTTTTAAGACGGATGTATTAGATTTATTAACTTAAAGTTGCAATTGTGAAGGGTATATCGAATGAATGTTATCTGTAAACACAGGATTATCTAAACTTAGAATATCATCAATATATCTAAACGTGCTATTGAATTTATCAACAAGAGCTAAATCTCCAGACTAAAATAATTTTAACATATATTCACTTTCATAGCAGTATAAAAAGAGATCTGCAAGTAAAGGTGCATAATTGGCACCCATTGGAATTCCAATAGTTTGATTATATAAACATTTACCAAATTTAAGAAAAAAAATATTGAGTACAAAATTTAAAACTTCAATGACATCGGTGCATGTCCATTAGATATATTTATCTGAGCGATCATTAGTAATAAAAAGCCTTTTTAACATTAACTGCCATGTAAGTAGTAGAAAACCCTCGCTAAAGTTATTTCGATAAGAGGAGTCAATTTGTTTGTAACTAAAGATTGTGGAATAGATGAATAGAGCGTTGAAAAGTCATAAGTATTAAGTACTGAGACTTTATACCGTCTATTTTCAAAATCATTAACTAAATCTAAAGAATTATTGATAGACCAAAAGAGATTAATTCCAGAATTCTCATAAACTTTACTACAGTATTTTTTCACTATTATACTTAAACAATTAAAATGAATATTAGTGCAGTTAAACATTCCGATGTTACTGTTCTACATTGACTTAAAAGATGCACTCTTATTCCCAAAAAAAGATTGACCACATTTAATACCAACGTTTTAGAAAATCAAAAAAGATGAACAAATGTCGAAAACAATAGTTCTCATGAAGAGTACTGAGTTCATTTTGAAATAAAGGTGCAGAAAACACGGTATTTCTTCCTTATGCGACGATAGTAGATAACAGTAAATCCTTTAGCAGTCACCAATCATTTAATATTTTTACGTGTTCAGCTGTTTAATACAAGGTTTCAATCCTGTTATCATTTAGTTTCCATAAATGCATTATTTAGGAAGTAGTTAAAGGTTTACCACTCAAAATGTATGTTTGTTGTACATGTTTATGTATTGATTTTGAATAAGAGTGTCACTTTAACTAAAACACTGAACATTTATCTTTTACTTACTCCACAGGAAGATTGATATCATCAGCAATGGCAACTGTATGTCAACGGTTCATCAAGCATTTATGTAGTGTAGAGTGAAGTACTGGATCATATGTTGCCATCCAGAATCATTGAAGAAACCCATGCTGTTGGTTATTTCTGTAAATTTAATAGCATTTTGATATTTAACTGCTGTAAAACAATGTAAAACATCCAACATGAAATAAATAGCTCACTTTTAGTGAAATGCACACAAATGTCCATTGTTTACATTTGCTCCCTGCAATATTTTAAGGGGCAAATTTGTAACAAAGGGAAGCCACTCTTTTAATAATCGAGTTTCAAATCTAAACCTTATGAAAATTTCAGCACAAGCTTAAAGCTGTCAACGTATTTTTTATAACAAATGTGCAGTACATCTTACAGCAACAAAGTTGAATTGTATTAATAATAATACCTGTTAATGGCGGTACATCAAACTCTCCATGTGATTGTCTATACATGTATAGCTTCTCCGAGACAGTCTATGCATGCATTGAAATTGGACATTTACCTTTCCAAATAAAGCAAATCATTATTAAATAGTAAATAATAAATCACAACTATGTTAAGTAAAGAAATTGATCAAAAGTTGTGCAATAGAATATGATGAAGTTAAATAGTTGAAATACATGTAACACTACCCCACCCACCCACCATGCACAGTATTTTTTGTATTATCCAGTGTTTATTTTCAGTAACTTCAGACCTGTTCAAAAAATATCAAAATTTATAAATATTGAATTGGTTGAGCACATGAAAGGCTTTATTAGTCATTTTTGCTATAAATAATTTAATGAAACGAAACAGAAAACAATATGGTTTCGTGTGAGCCAAGTGTGAAATATAGAAATATTTTTGGAAACTTTGCATTATTTATATATTTTCAGTAACACTGATTCTTCTGTATTCAGACAATATTGGAGCGTGATGAATCAGTTATTATCCTTATTGGAAGTTCTCGTACATGCAAAGGAGAAAAAATGTCAAATTAAAGCATGCCTCAGACATTAGCGACAATAAAGCCAATTACCTGCAGGGTATGGTTTGATATTGCTTAGGGCTCGACAAATATCATTTTAGTTTACCAGCTGCTCTCGTTTAATTTACTTCTAAATTCGCAATATTACACGAAATGATCATTATCAACACACTTGGACATGACTAAGATTTTCAATTTTATAGCAATAAATATGTCCTTTCGGTTATGTTTATGGTGGAATGTTGTTTGCACTGAAATCAACAATTTTTCATTTCAATAAATTCTTTCCTCGTGTCTCTGTCATTTTCTCTTGGATTGAGACAGTTAAAAGCTTTTCCTTTAAGTTCTTAGACATTTGAAAATTCTGACGGCAAACAACGTAAACGAATGGTAAAGAAGGAATTATTGATTGTTTTATTAGAACATCCAGGCCTGTGAGAACAATTTTGCATGACTTGATATAAGATATCCATAGATCTGTCTGAGGTGGTTATTGAATTAATTTCCGCTCTGATCCAAACGGCACATTGCATTTTTGCCTCATTACTTAGTCCTTATTTATTCCTCATTTGACAATCAGATAATTGAAAATTGTAGGAATATTTGTGCTGTATTTCTCAAGATACTATCTGATAGGAAAGTCTTTTGTTCCCATTTCATACACTATATTCTGCAATGTTCAGGCAAGTCATCTTGTTTTGCTCATGAAATACAATTATTAAAAAAAATGTTTTAGCTTGCAAAATATTGGGGTAGTGCGATATATTTGGTGTCGTCGTCGAAGTTCAAGATCTAACATTGGCCATAACTTGAAAACAGTTTTAGATTTTCAATTTAAGCGTAGGACAAATGTTACGAGAAACATTGCGTACACGTTATGCATAGCTCATTATAGTACTATTCAATGCGGTAACCTCTCCCGAAGTCATTTTAGGCCAAATCACACCAGTTCGAAAGTGACTACTCAGTGTAACAAGTGTTTATTATTCTCTTTGATTAACACATTTTAGTTAATCAAAGCTTTATTATACCATATGAGACCACTGGCTACGCTCAATCGTAATAGGTTTTATTACACACAGTTCTTTGAACATCAGATAGTCTTGAAGCAAAATGTTGCATATTTATTTAATGAGGTGGTGTGTTTTTGGCCGTATTAATTGACGTATTGTCAAATCTTGTGAAACAAATTTACTGAACAGGCTGTGTTTACTTGATCTACATGTCTATTGTTTACATTTTCACCTCATTGTTTGTTTTAATAATCGAGACTGCGTAACTTTATCGAATACATATTGTTAAGGTTAAACCAAATATTTTTAATAAAAAACACAACTTGTTTGTTATGTTGTTTTCAGGACCAAGTGGAATTTCAATCCTGGATATGCTGTTGAGGTTCGTGGGATTTTATTGTTGTCGGTCGGTTCACTATCAAATATATAGAACATTTATTTTGTGGTCTATATTGAACCTTAAATCAAATATTTTTCAGACGCTTGATTTCATGTTTTATCTTTATTACTCTTACATAAGGCTAAGACTTTTGAGAATAAGCACTTACTTTTTGCACAAAATACATAATTGATGTTATTTTTTCTTAAAACATTTTAACAGTTATTGCCACTTGAGCGTATCATTAAAACAAGGTCTTCGTGTGGCTTCGGAGTTTGTTTTTAAAGCTTTTATTGTATTATTGATATCTTATTGATGACTGGTATTATAATGTTTTCAATGATAAAGAAAATAAAAACATGACCGTTGTTTCTGCTGTATGAAGGCAGTACAGCAAACTTGTGCATCCCAAGAAGCGCTAGCATTCTTCATGGTTTTGCATTCATGTAGCATGATCGTGACGGGCAATTACTTTTGGAAAGTAACCAGACAAGAACTCGTTTCCCGGGAGCTATGATTATCAGCTTACATGATTGATGGACCGTGATTGTGAGGTTAAGCATGTTTGTACTGCAATTAAATAACTGTTCCCATGACAACATTCAATTTATATTGACACTAGACGAAGCAAATATACATTCATGAATCGTGTAAACAAATGTATCTGGACATTTGACGGTATTGTTTAGACTTACCCTTTACTATTTGAAGAAAACGCATCGCATCAATAGCCTTCATATAACTTAACAAATATAAATTTCAAAAAGGAAGTTGTTTTGGAACATTAATACTTCGATAATCAGTGGATTGCAACCACAGTCGAATTTCACCCGTATTTTATGGTGTTCATCCAAACACCAATGTGTTTGGCAAATTGGAAAGGGGTACGTCAACAATTGATAGTAAGTAACCATAGTTGAACTTCACCTGTAATGTATGGTGTTAAGCATTCGTGTCAATGTTATTTAAATACGTCAAAGTACAACACATTTGTAGCCAAATTCAAAGTTTTAAACGGTAACTCCGTTAGTAGTGTGTAATCAACGTCGAATTTGTCCTGTCAGGTTAGGAGGAAACCGACCGACCGACCGACCACACGCTTAACAAGTTCTATCCTTATAACACTTCCCTCCCTTCCCAAACCTTGTTGTGTGTGGGGTAAAATAACGAAACATGGTGGCACACAATGTTTGCTATGTTGAAATGTCACTTAGTCTATTTATAAAAAATGTAATCTATCGACATAAACGACAAGTGGAAATTAATGGCGTGTCGTAAATATTAGCGAGAGGGTGATTTTGAATATGGATGTTTAGGAACATCTTGTGAAATCGTGCGGTTGTTTTTCTGGTTTAAGAGAGTAATTGCAAAGTTATTCTACAACTATTGCTCTCACATGTTCAAAACATATATAAATTATTTTGTTATAACAAAAAATAACGGGCTTTATGGGGCTTGTTTCTCTTTGTTTATCGAAACGCCAGAACAGAAACTTTCTATTTGCATTATATATTCAATATCATACTCATTAACTGTACAATAAAATAGGGACAAGCCAAGTAGTCAAATATAAACCCTGTTTGAAGTAACTAGGTGTGGGCCTTAGCGACACTTAACGAGAGAAACAAAGGTAAAGATCTCGCACATACACGAACAAACGCACCAAACACACACACACATTGAAATACATTCACCGATAAATGATGCTATTACCGCCTTGAAATAGTAAGTGAAGCTAGAGTTATGGTTACCCGAGTCTACTTCGGGTTTAAATTAGTTAATAATAACAAAACCTCACCCTTGTCATATAAGATTTTTAAAGTTTTAGTTTCAAGATGCACCGTAATCGTAGCGACCCGACCGATAAAGGCCTCGTGGGCCTCTAAACTGGGTTTATATTTGAATGTTAGACATGTAATGAGTATTTTTTAAATGTATTCGTGTTAACCTCATTGCAGTCCTTTCATGTGTATGATTTTTATAGCTCTTGTCGAAATAGTGTGTATTATGGGATTTGTATGTTTACAGTAGCTATATAGTTATACTTTTTCCTTAGTATGCTTCATCCTGATGCAAGTTATATTCGTCATTTCAAATGTTAATGTACGACAATTTTTCGAAACATGTTTTACACATATCGTAGCCCTATTTAACATCGAGAACGTGTACGTTCTGTATGGTTTTAAAAGGAGGCAAGATTAAAATAATGGTAAAAGACATTCATTAACGCTTTGAATTTCAGCTCGCAGTTGCTACTACAACCAATGATTAAAGAAAAATCAGACTGCGTGACAGGCAACGGGCGCTAATTACGTTGTCGAACGAATGCATGATTCACACAAACAGAGCATCGTTTTAAAAGAGGAATTGGACAGGCCAGGATATGAGGTAAACAAAACAGGCCTCCATGCAAATACCATTTGGCCTGTGTTATGCATACCGTACTGAGAATTTTGAAACAACAGCCTAACTAATAAAGTGGTTTCCAGGTTTGTGACTGCATGTTGAAGGGAAAGTTTGCTAGTAGGTAACTCAGAGTCGTGGATATATACACTGCGTTTAGTATGCATATCCGCGATCACATGTACTTGCATAAATGGTTGATATCTATGGTACGCAACTACTCTCTGCCAACTGCCCGATCCCCAGTGACTCCTAGCACTCACAAGCTGCTAGTGCATCTTACAATATGTCACGGAGCGTATCCATATCGGTACCCTCTTTGCGAAATCTATTGAAACGGTAACCTTTTTCCACATGCACCGGTCATTCTCTGATGAAAACAAATCGGATATGGACAACATTCCAGTTAATGTTCACTCTACTGATGAAAGGAGGTATGTCATGTGCAAAAGAAGTATACCACGGAACACTAGAATGTTATAGCTATGTCTTTTTTGTAATATGCCCATTTTTCATGTTCTGCAACTCCACCATAAGCAACACAATATCGATATGTCATGCCTCACCCATCGCCTCTGCATGTTCTGCGGGCTTAAATGAACCACTGGTTTGATTATGTACACACCATACATAATACTATTATGCTTTAACACATACTTTCGAACATAATTTATGTCGATGACTATATTTCATTAATAGAATGTTTTTGCTTAGTTTATTTGCACATAACCGAGTTTAAATAAATAGAAACTAAATACGAAAAATAAAGTGTTAAAGAGAAAATATTTCCGACCTGTTTGGAACATTGCTTATTACATTGCTGACATTGACTTTTAACATACATTCTTTGTAAAATATTTAATTTAATATAGACTAAAAATGCTCTGAAAAACTATTCATATCTTTTCGGATTTGATGAGTATTATTTTAATTGTAATTCTTTATATGCATGGTTGCCCTAGTAAACTTAAACATGCACCCAACTTAATTCCCCGATCAAATATGCTACAAATTGGGGAACCTTATCACATCCTGTGATGGCTCTTTTAAAAAAGCGCAAGATGATATTCGACAACTTCTGCCTTTCGTATTGTTCGACAACTTGTCATCGAAAGAAAAAGATTTCCGATAAAATGTTATTCAATCATACTGAAGTTCCTCCAGCGCGCTGTATACAAACCAATAGAGACGTCGAAACACCATACAGGCTTCAGAGTTGGCAAGTTTACAAATTAAGAAAGTAAAATGGAATGCCTTTGTAATTGAACAAACACATTGTTGGTCTTATTTGAATTGGTAATGATGGCGTCAGCTTTTAGCAAACTAATGGTTGATGTTGTAAAGACCTTTGTTTGGATGCTTTGCATATATCATTCCCCACCTCTTGGTAAGCTGTTGCCAGGCACCAACCAAAAAATGGAAATTATTGATAGCATCCGTCGTCGTTTTCATAGAATGCCTTATATGTCATTATACGTTTTTTGTTTAACCGAAAGCATTTCACAACACGTGCAGCACTGTTTCTGTAAAACTTATCATGCTGTTATTTTAAGGATATATCTGGTGTGTTCTTTGCAATACCCGTTTGGTGCTTATATAAATCCGTTATAAAATTTCAGTTTTTAGTGTTGTTTTTGCACCCACGCCTATATGAGCGAACAGATGTTGTTGCTACATTTCTGGCATCATTTCTCCGTACGAAAACGTTGATTACTGGCCTTCATACCAGAAGGATACCGGTCTTTATTTGAGCCCACATTCTGTTCGATTTGCTCGTTAATGTTACTTGTTATATAATGGATAGGAATTAAGGAAAATACGCTCGTATTATTCATCCGTTGTCAGATCACTAAATTTATAGTGCGAAAAAGCATAGTTGATGCAAAGCTGGATAATATGTTGTTTATTTCAATTGTCACAGTTTAAGTTACTTTATAGTTCAACCTTATTGCTGAAGACGGATTTTCCTGAACATTTGTTTGTCTCCACCGTTATTTAAACCGACAATACAAACACGGACTTTCTGTTCTTTCAAGACTGTTCCGGTACAGATTATCAAATATTCGAGTTCGTTCACAGAATATTTGATATCAAATACTAAGATATATTTAATGAAAAAGAACATTAAACAGCAAATCAGGCTAATGATATTTTAAATGTTATCGACTGTCCCATAGTTTCACATTTCAGCTACAAGACGGACTCTGCAACATTAATTGATAATGAAGTGTTGATGATTGTTAAATTTGTGTCTATTAACTTGTTGCGTTTATAGTCTGTATGGCTTTCATCCTTGTTCAAGGATAAATTATTGAGTCCTTGGCTTATCTGTGCTGTGTCCATTTACTCGTATTGTTCATTAAAGTACATTGCATATGTTGAGTCTCATCTCTGCATTTGCATCGTGTTTGTATGGAATTTTGGAGATTCACTGAAATAAAACGCTGCAAAAAATCACTGCAAACATTTACGAGCATGCTATAAGAACAAAAAATGTGCACATTCGCATAACACAGGGAATGGGAATCAGTTTTTATGCTGACATTAACTGGAAAAGCATTAGATAAATCTTAAGCTTTAAAACAGGTTATTCATCGAAAACCTTTCAAACACATGAGTGAATTTCAAAGAAATCGAAAATTTCATTTGATCACAGTAATTCGACCCTCGATTTATCCACTCATTCTATATTAAATGCAGATAATGAAACACGTGTAATGACAATTTCATAACAACTAAACAAACCAGAGAAACCAGACATTATCAAGAAAGGCAACACAAAACCATTGTATTGTTATAAAACATATATATATATATATATATATATATATATATATATATGTTTTATAACAATACAATGGTGTCATGGCTTACTAAGTTTGTTTTACAAATTTTAATCTCATTCTGCCATTTTCACAAAACCACTGGTCTAAGTACAAAACAATTATCTGACTGCAGGATTCTGTTAAATAAAACTTTGAATAATAGTTCACCGTTATATTTCCATGTTTTGAGGAACTCTCAACGAAAAACAATCATTTCTTTTTTCGTTAAATTCAATTAGTAATTTCCGCGTTATACTCCAATACACAGATAACATTTCCGTTAAATACAACAGAGGTCGTTCATACAGAGACTAAAATTATCGGTGAACTCAAAACCCTTTGCCTGGTAACAATGTTGCAAATAATAGCTTCGGATAATTTTTTCTTCTTTATTTTTACGCGCGCGGTCAATGTTGCATGCCTTGATGCAATAACATTATGACACTTAAGAGCAATACGTAAGTCATACAGTTTATAAAAAAAACGGTTACAAAGTAACATAGTATGCAACCACACTGAGAAGTGTGTCTTATACCTATACATTTAAAATATTTAGCTGATTAAACATACAAAATTGTATACCATTGATGTCTACATGACTGGCATAAACCAGTAACTTTCCCTCATACAGAAACAGTGTGCTCGAAGTACTATTCACCTCACTCAATGCCAACATAAGTATGATACTAGCCATGTTTGTGTTTCTGGCAAGTTCATTATGTTTACTTTATTCTATGTTAATTGAAAAACAATGGAGCTATAATGAACAATTTAAATTCCTTTCAGCGAGTAGTTGCACATCCGTAGCTCCGTAGCCTCGAATCGTAGCTTCTGATAACAGATGGTTTCCAGTGGTAATGCACCTTATTATATCTGCGTTTGGGTACATCTTCAAAACAATAATATCACTATGCATTGCGTGTATTAGCTTGCATGCAAGGGGATAAACGTTGGAAGAGGCTCAACAAGCAACACAAGATCCATATAGGCTTGCACTATTATGCTAACATTGTCATATATTTAACACCAGCTAAAGTCCAATACTCATTCCTGACATCTTGGAGTGAATCTTGACCAAGCTAAAACAACTACATCCATTAACAATGCTCTAACTTGCATGGGAATACTTGATATGCATGCCTATTATTTTCAAAGTGAAAATACAATGAACGATTCTCTGCAATGAAATACCAAACAATAGCGGTAGTTCTTTATACAAAAGTCCTAAGGTTAAACTTCTCACGCTTTTGGACTGTCTCTAAAGTAACTTGAATGACATTTATTTCAAGTACCAACTGTAATTCTTTTTGTATTTTTAAAAAACTTATGTACAAACCAAACAAGCAAAACCGTTCTTCTTTAATTGTAGTTATTGTTTTCCCAGTACCAGTATAAACATTGTATTTATAGGCACTAGAATTACATAACCAATGTACCGAGTTGTCCGATGTTAACGTGTTTTAATATATAAAAAAAACATGAAGACACTGCATATACACTCAGATCCTCTTCCATTTTATTAATTTCGTTAGTGCATCGAAACGAAATGTACTGTTTACTGGATTAAATAAAAAACAATGACCTAAAATAAAGCATATTTGATTTATTCCAGATAGATCCCAATCCTCATTCGACACCTTTACTGCAAGACCATTATGGTTTTATATCTTGATTAACTCTTAACAAGTGTATTTCAATGGCACTTTTGAGGTGTATTTCTCAAAGTAGAATTCAACATTTAAACTAGAGGCAATGCATAACAATGCATCTACGCTGCTTTTAAATAATGTAGATGAAAAAATAAAATGTGCAGGCTAGTAAATCTCTAACTCATTTTCAACCAACCGCCAGAGTAAAGCGCAAGTAAAGGAATACAGGAAACATAGTTTGAACTACATAAATAATAAACTGTGTAATGAGTTTTAGAAAGAAACTTTATCTTCGAATCCAATTGTGAAGTGAACACTCCTTAATATTTTATTTCTATATTTTTCCATTCGTTCCTAGGTGATTACAAACCGAAGAAACAATACCTGTGCGAAAAAAGAAATTGAATACACTGTATGAAAAAAAGAAACTAGCACAGACTAAGTTCTTGATAACTGCAAGAACGGTATTTGTGTCATTTTAAATTATTTGTTACAACGCAAATACTGATTATACAACACAAAATATATCCGCATTGCTTTTTTTGACTACCAACTAACATATCTAACCATTTCAACTACTAACAACCAAATACAAATAGTATAAAAATATTTGAGTAAGACAGAAATATTAATAGGTCTTTTCACTTTCTTGCCAGATGATGCTGTGACGTTCTGCATAAGAAATGCAATCATGTATTATCAATACCCTACATCGTTATGTCTAAACCCATTATATTACGGTAGAAACATATTTTTTTAAGTGCGGCTCTTCCTCCGTCTGTCACGCTTTCGTATCCGCTCAGTATTTCATAAATCTTTTAAAAGATATAATGTTCACCACATCGATACCACTCACGGAACCTATATTCAAGGCGCTCGGTTCAAGGTCACGATTCAAAGTCATTTCAAGAGCCATTTATTCAATAACCACATGAAGATTTCGTTCGTCAACATGGTACCCGCATTTAGACTACGTGCAAAAACAAATATAGTTGGCGCGCTGGTGCAATGTTTCGACACCTAATATCGCCACATCTCCTTAACTCCTTGAATTATATTCATGGAACTTCGATAAAATGTTATTTACATTAACTCGACAAGTCGAACACACACCTCAGTCGCACGGATTGAATGTCACAGTTCAAGGTCAAACGGTTCGAGCCAGAGATTTATTCTGCCCCCATATCTCCATAACTCCTTGAAGGATTCAATGTATCCTGGGTAAAACATCATCTCATCATAACTTCACCCACATCTGCACCACATCTTCAAACGTCATGAATGTCAAACAGAATGAGACAAACAATGGAAATACGTATGTTCTTGTTTTCCCAAAACGACAATCTAATTTTGTATTAGAATAATTTGAAGTGTTGCATTGTTGAAAACATGAATCTTCATTGTACATGTGTACTACTCAAGTACACAAACCTGACTTCACATATAGATCCAAGTCACTATAATTACCCTTTACCATATTAAATTAACCACCTTCATGTCCCGGCATAATTATTGGCAGTTCCTCAACCAAAATTAATTATTATATTATAATAATAGATAATAAATTACTCATCAATTTAATAAATCACTTTTTGAACAATATTCGAAAGAAATCATACAAAAAAATCTCGTTTTCCATTCCTACATTTTTATTTTATTTTCGAAATTTCTGAGGACCTGAAAACAAGAATGGTTGGTTATGAAATAAATTTTACATTGAGCAAAAACATAATTATACGAGGGTTCATCAAACGGCTCTGTTTTAAAAGATATAACATATAAATTGTCACAAAACCACTATTTGAAGATGTTATTCAAGACTATAATAATTTCTATAACATATGAACTTTTCATAGAAAATGATGAAGAAATTAAAAAGTTTTTAATTGAAGTACTTTATAACAAAGAAATCAAACACCGTTGCCATTTCATCATAAACACTTCTATGACGGATTGTCTAATATTTATTAGTGTGTATTTATGACGATAATGAGTAAAATAATTAAAAAAAATATTTAAGGCTAAACAATTAAGTATAAAATATAACTACCCAAATGGACGGCAAAACCATATTTGGTTGTAAAGTATGTTGTTGTTGTACAGGATATAATTAGAAGAAAATGGACAGTGGATGGTTTTAAGAAGTTCTTATGGGACAACGGACACAAAAGGCAGTAAGTTTTTTAATCAGACTATACATTGGAACTCAATAATGACAGCTTTTTTCGTATGACAAGCCCATATAATAAAGAGGCAGATGTATTTTTTGCCAAAAGACGAATTAATACATTTAAATCAAGAAACACATTATGTCATATATTATAAAGAAAATCTGGATACACGTATTGGTACACATCGCTTCTGGTCAAGGTATCAGTCAGTAGTTTTTCATACATATATACATGTTGTGCCACATGACTGATACCTTGACCAGAAGCGATATGTACCAATACGTGTATCCAGATTTTCTTTATAATATATGACATAATGTGTTTCTTGATTTAAATGTATTTCCTGATAACAATATTTTGAATATTTATAAATGAAATCATATTATATAATATAATGCATTTCCGTATTTTTTGTGACAATGATTTAAGATTAATCAAATTATTTATATGAAAAACTACAGCAACAGGCACAGTAGTCAAACGTTGAAATGAAAACCCCGTTTCAGGCACAAGGTCAACGCCAAAGATATAGAAAATACGTTAATTCGTCTTTTGGCAAAAAATACATCTGCCTCTTTATTATATGGGCTTGTCATACGAAAAAATCTGTCATTTCTGAGTTCCAATGTATAGTCTGATTAAAAACCTTACTGCCTTTTGTGTCCGTTGTCCCATAAGAACTTCTTAAAACCATCCACTGTCCATTTATTCTAATTATATCCTGTACAACAGCAACATACTTTACAACCAAATATGGTTTTGCCGTCCATTTGGGTAGTTATATTTTATACTTAATTGTTTAGCCTTAAATATTTTTTTTAATTATTTTACTCATTATCGTCATAAATACACACCAATAACTATTAGACAACCCGTCATAGAAGTGTTTATGTTGAAATGGCAACGGAGTTTGATTTCTTTGTTATAAAGTACTTCAATTAAAAACTTTTTAATTTCTTCATCATTTTCTATGAAAAGTTCATATGTTGTAGAAATTATTATAGTCTTGAATAATATGTTCAAATAGTGGTTTTGAGAAAACCTTGATAATTTATATGTTATATCTTTTAAAACAGAGCCGTTTGATGAACCCTCGTATAATTATGTTTTTGCTCAATGTAAAATTTATTTCATAACCAACCATTCTTGTTTTCAGGTCCTCAGAAATTCCGAAAAAAAAATAAAAATGTAGGAATGGAAAACGAGATTTTTTTATGATTTCTTTCGAATATTGTTCAAAAAGTGATTTATTTAATTGGTGAGTAATTGGTAAAACAATGATGTTGCCACTAATTTGACAAAAACAAGACATACACTGCATACGTGTGTTGTGTTTAATAATGCATGCTAGCTATCTTGTATTTTTGCAAATTTTCTTTGACATATCGTCACCTTAGTGCAATACGTCATAAACTGCATATAGAAATAAAAGCAGATATTGAGTTCTTGCACTAAGGTGGCGATATTCTTATCTTTGAAATCGGTCGTAATGTTTTAAAAAGTGCCTATTTCCTCGTCAGTGTTCCTGAACAAAACAATGTAATATCGGTGTTGATTCCAATTTAGATAAGTCCACTACAAAGCGATGGACAATGATGAATAATGCATTGTGTCTACAGCTTCTGTAAATGTAAAAGACACACTGAAAGTGTGATATTAAATACGTTAATTAATTTCCATTTTTGCATGCATAATGCATGGTATAATGATGAAATGATAATATAATGTCAATTTCAAGTTTGCTCTAGGCATACGATCATGAAATCTCTAATTGTTCGACCCTTATCTTGTTAAACTAAAAGCTATGGTAAGAAGATAATTGATATTGTTTTCAATATACACTGTCAAAACAATTTTACTTTAAGAATAATGTAATGTAGTCATACATATGGATAATAAAAATGCAACAGGACATTTTTTCTTCTTTATCTTTTCATTTATGAATTTTTCAAAAACAAATCATTTGACACAGATTTTAAGAATCGTAATGGGAAATAATATAGATATTCATGTTCAACAGTTTCAACTGCAAAATTGCACAAAGAACAATTGTCATAGTTGATCGTTCGGCAATAAATGTCCGTGAGTTTACAACCGGTGATTCGCTTTGAAATGAGTGTAGCATCCTTAAACACTGGTTAATTATTTATCGTCTCTACATGTTCTATAAAAGTTATAGATACGGCAAGTGTGATGTTCTATATACTGGCTGTTAAGTAATTTCCACTATTTGCATATTAAATTAATCTTGTAATAGTGTTATCAAAATAATCAATAAAAAGTATTCAGTTAAGTCATTATCGTAATGAGAGATTAGAACACCTCGGTCATTTTCCATTGAAAAAGACATTGGTTGTATATGAACGGATTTACAATGTCAGAATTATTTTCATTTAACTACGCTGCAAGTAGATCGCGTAGTAATTTAACTCTTGATGAGACCAAGAATTGCAATCTCAGCAAGCATTATTATCTATGCATTAATAAATTTCACTTTGAATCAATTTGAACTAAGTTATACAAATTACTCGTTACAATACAATTAATGAATTCTATTATTGTTCATTTTACGAACTGTTTTTACTAATGCTCCGGCATACATTATTGGTTGATTTCGATTGAAAATGCCCAAGTAGCTCCGATTGATTTAATGAGTTACCATGAGAATCAAGAACTATGTAAGTTGGCATGGTTTAAATGCACACGATATAAGGCTAACCAAGTGATTCAAAACGCCACATGACAACACACAATTAACATTAAAAATAAAATTATCAGTAAATGTTGGCGTTCAGGTCTTAGGACGGTCAATATACTGTTGTTCTCCACACTGAAAGTATTTAATTTTTGGCCATCCAGACCATTAGATGTTTTAGTGATTCTTGAAAATAGAAAACCGCTAGACTGATTCAATGTAAA
The DNA here is from genome assembly GCF_026914265.1 of Mya arenaria. Classification (NCBI taxonomy): domain Eukaryota; kingdom Metazoa; phylum Mollusca; class Bivalvia; order Myida; family Myidae; genus Mya; species Mya arenaria. Next base: position 11,082,656 of record NC_069135.1, on the reverse strand, counting down.
CTTATGCATGTATATTTCGCTTCCGAATGATTACCTTTCGTGCATTCTTTGTCGAACAATTTCTTCAAGAAATTATGTTATTAAATCGATCGTTGATATCGTCGACGGCCATAACGAAAAACGTTCAAGATATTTAAAATAAACTTTTATAGTCTTAAATACTTGGTATTAAATGAAATTAAATAAGTTTCAATAAATGTCTTCTTATGTCTCTTGTTCGATTGAACCTAAGTCGAATGTCCGACACATATGGATATATGCACATATGGTTAATACTAATTTATATTAGTACGATTGCGACGAAAGCGTATAGCCTCACTCTCGAGTTGTCCGTTTCCTGGGAAGAAAGCAGTATTGGTGTCCATGAGAGAGTACCCCTGGTGGGATCGAAACAACAACCTCTTCAACTTTGTGTAGAGTATTCATAATTGCCATCACTAGAAGTTAGCGAGGAAGTGATATATTTTATACTCGGCACATGAATCAATGCGTGCTATTTCAACCCCATTGACGTTGTTTTGTTATTGCCCGTCCGTCCGTCTGTCCATCCGCCACATGTTTTACCCAATATTGGAAGTGATTGGTCAGATAAAGTTCATATTGGTTAAAATGCCTTCCTAAATACAATATCGACCGTGAATTTACTCCTCTTTTGTGTCCAACGTGTTATTGAAGAAATGCCTTTTTTCACTAAATTTGTTGGCATATATGAGCTTTTCCTTGACGTGTTTAATATCAAATTTACGTCAATTATACGTCAGGTGAAAGGACATTTAAGAACGTTTGAAGTATTTCAACATATATACAGAAAATCCGTCGTTATACGTCAAGCCAAGTAAGTAACTGGAGATTTGGTGCTCATAAATATATTTTTTATTATTTATTTGTTTCAGACGTTAGTGAATATGTCTTTGTCTTTTCTAGTCTTGCTTTAATTTTTTTACTTTGACCCCGTTTTACTGTTTTACTGTTTTATAAAGAAGTAATTAAATACCTATTGTTGCTTTATTGGTTGACATGTAAGAAATGATATTCAAAGTTTTGACATACGTTCTCTATTGAAAATCCTGGATTAAAGTTAAGTTTTATCTTAATTAGTGATGCTTAATCGAGGACTATTGGAAATGTTTCTATGAATTGCAGGATGTTTTAGATTGTTAGCTTCAATACATTGTTTGTTTAGCTACTCGGATGACTTAGTGTTTTCTTTGACACAATCCAAGTTCTTGTATTTCCAGCTGACAGGAGACACGGGGATTGACTTAGTCCATATCAAGTACGTGATATAATCATCTTAAGAACTTCTATGATAAAGCAAATCTTTCATTGTTTTCTATTAATTTTAGGTGCTTCTTTGAATGATGAAGGCCAAAGCGACTCACAAGCAGCCACAATGATTGTAATGGTAGATACTATAAAACTGTGATATAACTGTAGTGTTCATTATGGTGCATGTTTGTTGATGGAGATATTTTAATAAACACCCTTCAAACCGTCTTCGGTTGAGGATATATTTCGATCGCGGGGATTGTTATATATGGTTCGTAGATTAACATTTGATATTGGTCTCTTATTTCCCGATCGGGCAATAAATTGAGAAAAGTTTCGCTATCGGATGTCAATTTTAATAACCATTGCAGATATCTCCACTATCCCCGAAGCCGTGATTATTGGTGATCCTGATTGATGGTCTTACATTATTGTCTTTACCATGTCTGTCCTGCAGATGGTATACGTTTAATCCTTTAGATTGTATTGATGTTGCCACTAAAACAAGAAAATTCCGTACGACTTATTGTCCAAAGTTTTCTAGTGAAGACGTACTTGCGAACGGTCAAAGCTTTTGAAAAGGTTCAAAGTTTAACATGTTCAGAAAACTGTGATATTAAATTTAAAACATTCGTTTTCAGCAGAAAAAAAACAAGGAGATTAGGACACGAATAAAAAACATGCATAACATAATGAAAACTACAGGGACAAGCGTAGAAGACAAAACGCTTAACTACGTCATTGATTATATTGATAAATACTAATTCACCTCCTATAAGTAGTTGACGTGTATCTTATGTCGGTAAAATATGTCATGTATGAAAACTAAGCTGATCAAAATGTAGAAATATGACAGTGACCATTTGTTACAAGAAAATTATGAAGTCTCATAAAAAGTATTGTTCGGTTGATCAATTGACAACATGTTCGCCAAATATCGCCTGAAAGAACATCTGTGTCGATATGTATGCCCCCCCCCCCCACACACACACACTTCGAAGAAGAGGGGAGATATTGCTTTGCACGTGTCGGTCGGTCGGTCGGTCGGTCCGTAGGTAGACCAAAGCTTGTCCGAGTAATAACTCAACAATTCCAGGACCTTTTGACTTGACATGAAGGTTAGGCCTGACAAGTTGATGACCCCTATTGGCGTAAGGGTCATCTTGTCTTCGGTCAAGGTCAACGTGACATTAAACGGGAAAAGATTGTCAAGCTTGTCATGGTGATAACTCAACAATGCCTGGCCCTTTGGTCATCGAACTTGACATGGAATCTGGGCCCGACCAGAAATGACTTCTATTGTTTTGAGGGGTCATTGGTCAAATGTCAAGGTCATAGCGATGGTGAATGCTTAAAATTGTCCGAGTGATAACTCGACAACGCCTGCATGCAATGCCGTGAAACTTGATGGGGTTGGGCTTGACCAGTAAATGATCCCTGTTGATTTTATTGGTCATCGCATCAATGGTCAAGATCAGAGTGACAGTGAATGCTTAAAGGATGTCCGAGCTATAACTTGCCAACGCCTGCTGCCATGGCCCTAAAACTTGACTTGGAGGTGGGCCCTGACCTGTAAATTACCCATTTTGATTTAGGCGTCATCGGGTCAAAGGTCAAGGTCATAGTGACTAATAAAGATTTAAAGTTGTCCGAGTGATACGACAACGCCTGCACCTATATCTCTCGAACTTCACTTGAAAGTTGGGATTGACCAGAAGATGACCTCTTTTGAGTTTAGGGGTCATCGGGTCAAACGTCATAGTCACAGTGACCTTGAACACAAACTTGACCATTCCTGAGTGTATCGTTATCAAACTTAACATGAAGGTTAGGGCTGACCAGTAGATGACCCCTTTTGATTTTTTGGGCCATTGGATTAAAGCTCAAGGTCACATTGACCTTTAACGCGAAAAAGGTTGAGAAAGTTTTCCAAGTGATAACTCAACAATGCCTGACATATTGTCATCAAACTTAAAATGGAGGCTGAGTCTGACCAGTAGATGACCCCTATTAATTTAACGGATTATCGGGTGAAAGGTCAAGGTCAAAGTGTCCTTGAACGCAAAAGCCTTGTTTGTGTGACTCGACAATGCCTGCACCCAGAGCCCTCAAACTTGACCAGTAGATGACCCATGTGTATTTTGAGGTCAATAAGTCAAAGGTGAAGTTCACAAATTATAAATGTCATTCAAATTAACGCCATATTACTTATTCCCTGCTGAGGAAATATGTTTATCTGCAAATACCAGTCATCGTCTGAACATTTGTAACAAATGTACCAACAGTCCTCACACTTTGAATGTTCATAATCTTAAAACTGCTTCAAAGGCATCCAATGTCAATGACAAATCAGCTGTCATTTCGGTCCATGCACATTTGTTTTCAACTTCCAAATATTTCGGACAACATGACGCTGAGTGGGGGGGGGGGGGCATAATGTTTGACAAACATCTCTTGTTATGAATGGATTTTTATATTGTTTTTGAAAGGGTTTGTTTGCCATGAATGTTCTAATCTGAGGATCTGTTTTCAGTGTTTTTTCCTTTGTTTAGGAACAATTAGATGAATATCACTTTTATCTTAATTTTATAGGTACTTTACAGAGTTAGTAGAGACCAGACCAAAAACAAATCAGTGCTCATTCCTGAATAAATCCATTTAATTTCAATCAACTTACACAAATCACCCTTAAGGTTATCATTATTTAAACACACCGTGATGGACTGTTGTATAATTACCTCCATCTAATAGTGAAGAATAGTTCATCTACCGTCGACCGTTTCTTTGCACTAAGGTCTCTCTTGTGATATTGATTATAACACAAAAGCCAGAAGTCTTTCGCATGTCGCGAAAGTCATATATGTATTTATATAATCGCTCATTCAATTGACTTTGTAATTCACACAAGTGTTTGCAGCTATCAGGCAATACAGTTTAACAACTACACTATACGTAATACAAGTTAAAGTTGGTTAAATTATTTTGGCAAGTTTGTACTGTTCGTAAACTCTAAAAACCTTAGAGTTCAGGGTCGTCCGTTACGTAACTATTATAAATTATTGATACACGATATGATACTTTATTAAATCAACAATGGGACTATTGGTTATTTCTCAAAAATTGTTGCGTAATTGACATAATGCATGTTACTTTACCCTCAGTCCATGAGACAATTAAGTGAAACCTACACAATCTGCAACACAAGTAAGTTACAGTCCTTAAGAAAATTTGGCACGGTAAAATCTCTTTTTGGTCACATCTCATATGTCGATCAGGAAAATGAAATATTATTTCAAAAAAGTGTTCAATGCCATCATATTCTGCTTACTCTTTTTCATCCTCGATACAAGTTAATGTATCTGTTTTTGAATCGACTGCAATCATTCAAAAGACATAATCATGTTAGGTTCCTATACAGAATACGGACCCTATAGAATATACTGATTTGATTTTAAAATGCATATGAATATGCAACAATCATGAACATATTTCATCAATCATGCGTGGCATTTTATTATATATATAATGGACAAAGCGGCGTTAAGGTCTTACGGACAGTTCTTGCTTCTGTCAATGTTACTTTATGTGTATTGTTAAAGAGAGTTAGGAATAACATCTTTAAGAACAAGAATATTTATGTGAAAAAAGCTAGAGAAACAAGCTCAGTAGCCAGAAGCCAAAACGACAAATCACAAACACGAAACATGGAACAACAGCACAAACTCCACAAACAACATAGTGCATATATACTATATAAAAAAAAAATATGTATGTTTATCAAGGATTGTTAGGTACCGTCTTGGAACGGTCAGTAAATTCTTAAATAACTGGGATTTGAAACGTGCACAAACATCACTCTTATCCCAACAATCCTGAATAAAGTCAAAACATATGTAAATCTTACCAAAAGTATGCATTAACTTGAGGAAACGTTACAATAAAACAAATAATAATAAACTTAGAGGTAAACCCAAAGTACTTCAATGATAAGAGATCCCAACTCTATCTGCAGACAGAAGAATAATTTTCAGAGTACCTAATGCAAAAACTTTACAAAGATACGATGCAGTTATTGTTTGAAACTATGAGCATCACACACAGTCTGCCTTAGAAAAAAAGGTTTAAGACTGTGTGATCATAGAGTTTCATAACAAAAAAATGCCGTAAATACTCTAATGCCTATCTTATGAATAATTACATAACGTGTTGTCAAGTTTAATCTCATTTAATAATGATAAGTATGAAACACACAGAAAAAATGGGAAGTACTCGATATTCTAAATAAGTAATGTATATATAGAAAAAAGAGACACATTTAGCATAAACAATGCATATCTTATTTATTTTTTTTACTCATATAAATAAAGTAATATTTTGAACACTCTGTGTGTGTGTGCGTGTGTGCGTGCGTGCGTGTGTGTGTGTGATAGAAATTATTTTTCAATACAAAATAGAGATGTTTAAACGTATATGTGTTTTTGATATATTATGTAAATATGATTTATGTTGGAAATAAATGAGATTTTTTTTTTAATCTCTCAGTATTACTTTCATACTGCGTAAATTCTGATTAAGGTCTCTTGTGGTTTTATTTTTGATTGTCTGACAGTTATATATTTATTTATGTGCTTAATTATTGTAGTAATATATAATGAGTCTCCTTATGTCAATACGATCAATATTTGTAATACAGGCTCTGTACAATGTTGATAAAGCACAAGCAATTGATCGGATTTAATTAAGTTGAAAACGGATGGGAAATCAATAGCAATCATGATATCATAAGCATGTACTTTTATGTACTGTTAACGTTCTGTTTTAAATTTAGAAACAAATAGGAGTCGCCATTCGGAGGTTCAAATGAAATCTTAGACGAAATAAAACATAATTCAAAGCTCATAATAATTTTGGTAGTCAATTCTTATCGTCAAACATGTATTTCAAACAAACTAAATTTTTCGGGAATTAATTAACTTTAATTTTATTTACTTTACACACGATTACACTCATGACTTCTTTGTGCGTGAGTCGCGAGGCTTTCTTTGTTTACATATTTTAATAGACATCTTTGAGACCATATATTTTTTACAAGTAAACATTTAGGTACAAGTAAATTTGCATAATAGGTTAAGGGATCGTGTAAGCAGGACCCATGTTATTCTGAGTGTTTAAATTTAGGACACAATAATTAACATACCTTTATGTATGTTTATACACGTATTACTGTGTTGATGATATGTATTTCTTTATATTAATAAAGTAAACTTAATCTTATAAAGATGCACTCTTACTAACACAAGATGTTCCGCAATAAATACAATTGTTTCAATTTACCGACAAGTATGAATAAATATCACGATTAATTGCTGTTATGAAGGATACCGTGTTAATTTGAAGAGGAAGGTGCAAAAAACACAATATTTCTACGTTATGAGACGATAGTTGATCACTGTAAATCTTTAAGCACTCACCAATCTATCTTTTTGCGTTTTCAGCTATTAAATACACGGTTACAATCTTGTTAACAGTAATAAATACTTTTCCATAAATGCATTATTTAGTAAGTTCTTAAAGGTTTATCCCTTATTTTTTGAATTTTAAATAAGAGTGTCACTTGAGATGCCAAGAGGGAATCTCGCATATTCAGCTGAAGCAAATCATATAAACCATTATTGCATTGTGGGAATATTTCTTACAATACGATGACTAAAAATAGCCAAATGAGCTATATCATGGAAATGCGCAAGATGTTCATTAACAACCATTGAGAGAACCGAGCCGCCTGAGACAGTTATCCGCTATACAGGAAGCAATGATTGTTGGTTTAAATGATTAATGTCTTTAGATAATTGTCTTTAACATGTCTGTACAGCAGATATACAACTGTTGACGCTATAAGCCTGTACACTTTCAATATTTCAGAAAATATCGCACACTTGTCTTAGCATTCAAACACCTTCAATCATAGACGGTTATGAAGGTAATATGCTGCTGTCAATTATAGTGCATATCGTCATTCGTCTCGTACATTACCAGCAGATACATGTACGTCTGATATAGATTCAAAATGGAATAGGTTTTGCGCTGACCAACATGTCAATGAACATTCCTGAAACTTACGTCTTAAAGATGAAAGGCAGCAATAAGATGCATGACAGTCTACTCATTTATTTATGTATGAAAAAATAAACAAAGCAACCATTTACTGTCGCTGTAGAAAACATAAAGTTAGTCAGTGTTACATCACTGGAATCTCCGAATGTTGACTTGACTGTTTGATAACTTCTCAACCATTTCCCTTAAAATTCCATAAAAGAATTTCCTAAATTGGTAAGTCCATTTTCGTAGCCAAATTCAAAATGGCTGTGTGTTTAGATAATACAATCTGTAACAAGCCATCCTTTTGCGATCTCACTAACATATTTCTGGTGGAAGGATAATAAAACAACGAGCTACCTATTCCACCCGCGCATTCGAAGAGCCGAAAACCACAAAGCAATGCCATTTCCAACGTGCATTGCAGGGAAATATTATCTGGATTTGAACACGATCGTTTTAATTCTTTTTTTAACAATAGAATAAATGCTGAAATAATATCCATTAAGAATTATAACTGATATAAAATCTTTATCCACAGCCGATTCCGTATTAATCTTCGATAATTACCACAATTAATCATTAAGAATTGAAGTTTTGAAAATGAATAAAAACAACGTCAGAAGTTTCTTCGTTTGAATACGATGAATACGTGTCGTGAGAAAATCCTGTGGTTTTACGGCTCACCATTATTCAACGAACAGTTTTATACCACTTTTATTGGCGCTTAAAAGATTAAGAGACCAGAACAAAGGATAACGGAATTATATTTCTCCAGAGAATATGCAGTTGCCTGTCATAGAACTTACACAAATTCTGCTAATAGTCATCAATATTTAAACACATTTGGTTTTAAATAGAACTTGTTTTTCACTGTGCATTCCGTGTGCTAAAGCAAAGTAACAAACTTTAAAGTTGAATTGGAAATTTACCAAAGACGGACTTGGTACAAAACGTTTATACAGCGTACCTACAAGACAGGAATGTTCATCAAACCTAATATCCTGATTAAAATGCACTCTCAAGCATGTCGCATATTATTTCCTTGCATTAATAGAAATACAGAGTCTTTATAGCCAAAATGATTAAGCTGTTATTGTCATTTAAGAAATGCGATTAATTGTCATAGAATAAATGGTCGGGGAAGATAGGCATTGACAGTGTTGCATTTACCAATTCATATGAAGTCTTATCTTGAGAAAGCTATATTCATACTGTAAACGAATTATTGTATCACAAAGAATTACCTGCCGAAATACGTGCATATTTTATTGACTTATTTGGTAAAAGTCATACGTTTTCCTAGTGCATTGCACGTTGCATGGTGGTAAAAAGCTATGCATAGTTTATGTTTTAAATGTTACATGAAGTACGACAATAAACAAATATTAATTTGACTTCATGTTGATTTCCTATCGTCCTGCTGCATATCGTATAAGTATAGATTATATGGGTTATATGTTCCAAATTATTTATATGGCGCAGACTGATATGCCCTTCTTGGACCCTCATTGGACACTGATGTATGGGCATCACATGTTATCTCTGGTTGTGTTTTGAAAGATCCATTTCCTGCCTTATTTGTGTGTTTTTAATTGACTGATTTGTCTGTTTCGTAGTTTTAAAGTATATGTGGTCTTAAATCAGAGTACGCACGTTTCTTATGTTTTAAAGTTCAACCAATAAGTTGTGATCTATTTTACATTTTTCATTTTCTGTTGTTAGATTCAACCCATAAATAACAAATTGTTATTAAAATAAACTTCTGTCTAGTTCTCATCCAGCGTCATCCTGTTTTGAATTTCCAATGATAGATACCATTGAAATCCCATTTTATTTATTGAGTCCATGTTTGTTATCAGTTGCAATATATATTGTATGGTGTTTATTTTTAGTGAGTCTTTTAACTTTACGAGCACAGTCTGTACATTGTTGGTGAAGTGCAACCGCTCGAACGGATTTTATTTACATTGAACAAAGTAGGGTATTCAATAACAACTAAAATATCATAAGCATGGTATGAGTTGTTAAGCTGTTTAGTTTTTGACGTACTTTAGCTGGAAATCACGGATATGCGGCAAAAACGCATGCTTATTACGCAGTTAATAAACCATAAGAGGAAATGTCTGTGTAGGTACTGTTTTCTCTTTTTCGGTCCCTGAAGACCGGCGTCTGTTTGTTGGCGGGATTTTTATTATCTTCTTTTCTGTTATTGTCTGTTAAACTTCAGGAAAGAGATACATACAGCCATATTGGCGTTTGCCTTATACATTAGCATAAGGCGGGGGCCGTGCATGTTTTATTTGTTATTTCATTACGTGGCATTCGTTTAAATACGTTGTAAAACAACATACACATGATAAAAAATCTAGAAAAAATGAAAGGAGTTAGGACCATGTATGCAACTAAAATGTTATATGCTTAAGATCAATATTAAGTCAATGGCAGTGTGATATACACTATGTGAACGTAAATACGTGTCCCTTATGGACACATACAGCTCTCTATGATGAATTATGATTCATGGAAAAAACATCAGCAATGGTTTTTACTGCATAGTCCCTGGACACAAGAAATATGCCAGTAGAATCTTGTTTCATTTATTTTCAAAAGCATTCCATTGTTAATGTCCAAAGCGTTGTTTTCTTCATGTTATGTTCATAAATGATTATCAGATAGTTCATCAAAACAGTATAACTATTTTTAACATATTTTATTCATCAGCGTGTACGTTACATAAAGACAAAGAGATACACATGTACCGTCTAGAGAAAAGGATCAGAACGAAAGATAAATATTTCTCCCACCTTTGATAAGTAGATCACATAATTTAATCATGCTAGAAGTTCTTATCTTGCTCACGGGCGAAGATGAAATGCCCGTATGGAAATCCTTTTTAATGGTCACCACATTGTAATTACCTCCGTTGTTGAAGACTGCCGACTGTAGCATCATGGAAACCTTGTCTTGTGGCAATATTTAGAATGCAAATTAATTATTTCCCTCTTCAAATGTCACCATTAAACAGTTTTCATGCACCTTTTAAGAACTAATGCTTCACTCTCCTTAGAAGTATTTAAAGATCGATTTGACTATTAACATAATCTGAATCACTGCATCCATGACAACCACGAATCATCGCATTTCCATACGCAATTATTTTCACTAAGCACAAAAGAGTTCCATCAAAAAAATACATTTTTACTTAATTTTGTTTAACTGAGGTGGGAGATAAAGCATCTACCATAGCCGCTCGTCTAAGATAGGTTCATCCCGAACTCTTACACTCTCGGCCATTGAAGATACTTATTCTTATAATCCTAAAAGTGCTTCTCCAAACCTAAGCAAAAGTACATAGTTAGTGACCGTTATAAGTACAGCTTACAATGAAGTTGACTCACTGATATTGATACTGTTGAATTAGATAAAGTAGTGGTATTTAATCTAGTTACCTATAAAATATGACTTTGTTTTATTTAATGTTATGAAATAATTGACAGAATACGTACTGTTTATATTACAAAAGATTATTTGGTTTGAGAATATCCGACTTTAAGAAAGCTTTTAAACCAAAAACAGTGTCAATGATTTGTGCTTCATCTGGGAGCCTATTCCATGCTGAGATTGTTGAAGGAACGAATGAATTCATATACATGTATAGTGACGTATGTGTACTGAGGCTATAAATATCGGCTGATTTTCGAAGTGACCTTGTTGCGGCTTTACCTGCTGCCGGAGGAACCAAAGGTTAATCAGGAAAGAGATCAATTTTCATTGTGTAGGAGGGTAGAGGTTTGAGTTTAGTAGTATAGTAGTGTGAGGAGTAATTTTGTAAACTTAACGTCCTGTAAAAACAAAACCAAATTGTTTTATTGAAATATAAGTATGTTTGTTATAATAACGAACACAGTCGTCGGAAGTATTTCATATCAACTCAGTTGTTCACTAGCATCATTTATTTATATACTGTAAATTTCATACGTTGGGTGTATTGTTTATATATATTGCGGAATACATTGATATTCACGATTGGGCCTTATAATAATTTAAGCAGCTGCTATAGAGTATCGATTCCATATATCAGGCTAATGGCTTCATTGTGTCTAGCGCGTACAGTTTTCCACTCGCTGGACACGTGATGTATGGCCAGCCCACTTAAGACTCACTGCAACTTAATAATAATCAGTTGAATCCCGTCAGAACAGTTTAAGAGCCCTGATGGCATGTTATTTAACAAAAGCCTGTCTTAGTAGATGGTCACTGATCGAGTCTTTCTAGATGATGCCTTATTATGTCTAGTTATGTATTATTTGTATTTTGTGATCTGTGATTTTATAATCAACAAACCTTAATTGTGCGCTTTAGTTTTGTTTAGTTGTTTAATAAAGGCATTTTCATATATCTTTTAGATTTAACTTATAACAAACTTGTCACCAAATTGAACCTCTTTTCAATAATGTCCGTTCGCGTACATTCCAAATTAAATTTCTAGCTTGATACAGCAGCGCATTCTCATTTCAGGAACCGATATTATAATTTGCTTTAATTATTTCCAGTATTTGAATTTCAATAAATCTCCTTAGTTAAATACAAACACAATTAAAAACAAAGGGTCTGTGATATGTTGATATGATAAAACACTATCGATCAAGCGATCTTTAAATTAGCATAAAACTTTTGGGGAACAATAACAATTATAATGTCTTTAGTATGATCTGATTTGTACTGTTCAGTTGTTATTGTTGTAATTTGGGTTCAGTTATGAAGGTGTTTCAAAGGTTACAACTTTAAGATAACATACTTTCTGACTTGAAAACTTTAAAAGCATTAAATTCTAATTTCTCTGGGACGTTTTTAGGCCTATTTACTTAAAGAAACTTCTCGGAACATACACTGCATAACTTGTCCTGTATATAGATATCGACAGCAGGATATACAGGTAAGTGCCGTTGATGTGAACATTTATTCTGAATTCATGAATGTCTTGAGACATACTTTTTCCGGTGAAAAACGCAGTCGTATTACTTATTAACAAACATTTCTTTTAGTGTTAGTAAATAAGATGTCTTTTGTCTATTAAACAAATTGAAAAATCATTTTTCCTCTCCATAATGGCTGTCATTGGCCTATTAAGTAAAATGAAAGAAAATAACATGGATGAGATCTTACTGCCGGTACTGGCTGTTCAGAAGGTAATAGTGTTTAAACAAGAAACAACTTCTGAATTTGTTTTAAATTTTTCTTGAAGACTTTTCACATGAACATTCGACCTGATTAACATACGCTTCTGGTCAACTGCTGTGTAAAGCAAACAATGACAGGATTCATATTATCAGATAGATTTGTAAGTAACATTTTACCTGTTCTACTCTGTTCATCTGTTCTAGGAAAGAGGAGACTTGTATGTCAAAGTGAAATTTGCCAAAGAAAAAGCTACAAAATCATATTAATCTAGATGCAACGCGTATCAAGGAGTAATTATCAGACTTAGTGCTTTGCCTTTTTACTGCATACAACCGTCACTTATTTATCTGTAACTGTAAAAACATCAACACATAAAAAAGAAGAATGTAAAATAGAAATAAGAGAAAAAAAGATGTAAATTGAAAAACCAACCTTACATTTAAGTGTATGGAATAAAGAAGTATTTCTAGGTTTGTGAAATGTAATACAAATTTGATGTCTTATCTGATTCATTTGTGAATAAGCTTTTCCTTGAAGCACTCAGATAATGCCAGCGTACAACTTTATAGAAAACATGAAAGCATTTGTTCATCAAACTGCTCGTGCCTTACATTCACTGTCATCATTGCTCCCAGGGCATCTTACTGAATACAGGCAAATACACGAGTTGATGAGTTTTACACATACTCTTCTTTCTTGTTAATGTTAAGTAAACCTAATGGGGTCATTGCTTTTTGGTTAGGGTGTTGGTGTTCATATCTAGCCGGTATTGTCTACATTTTAAGTGGCTAACACAAAGATCGTTCTAATCACAGGAAAATCTGTTCATAGTCAAAGTGATAGGAGATTACCATGCATCTGTCTAATGGAACAATGAGCCAATGATGATTCCATAAAGCATATTTGAATTGTATTGACAACATGCTTTTAACACTCCTTACAGGCGGTTACGCCATCACGGAATATACAGCTTTATAGCAATTCTTGAGTGATTTTAGCTTTAATCCAAAAGCTCTATATTTTTAAAGTGCAAAGCTATTGCCCTAATGCCGGTGGTGCAAACGTTACCATTCCTCTTGAGAAAACTGAAAATATTAAGCAATACTGGTAACAATGAATTTTATAGTAGATCTCTACGTTGGGCGGAAATTTGAGAACATAAACTCAATTCGTTTATTTCATTTAAGCGTACTTTTTGTATATGATATACACATAAGCATCAATTGGATAAACAATATTATTATACAATCGGGTTGGGCCACAAGATATGGCAACACCAGAAAATGGCTCTCTCAGCTTAGAACTGATGGTTCCTAGCACGATGGTAATATCGTTAGCGGTTAAATGGATCCTCGCATAAGTATTTAATAGTGCTGTCGGCGACTAGGTTTAGTATCGTAAGCTTCTGCGGCGGGTTCACTTATCGTAATGCCGTTGAAAAGTTGCCGAAGTGAGATAATTTCATGTTTTTACGAGGATATTTTCTACTTCAGTATTCCTTTTACACATGACATTACAAAATCTAAGAGGGGAAGTGTCTTTCGCATGGGTACAAATGCGTAGTTAAGGCATAATGTTTGAAATGCCAATAATACCAAAAAAATACGGACGAAACAAAATACACTTAAAAACTTATAGATAGGGAAACTAACATAATGTGATAAGGATTATTTCTAAAATGTTTAAGGACACTTAAACATACTTTAAATTCTGAAAAAAAGAATACCCTTTTTGGTACGTTCTAGACATGTCTCTCACTTAATAATCCACAAAAATAATTTACGTCGGACCCACTGAATAACATTTGTTGATGCACATCTTAATCTTAGCTTTTTATCATTGAAAATCAAAATGCTTAATGGTTTAAACACGATAATGCATTAAAAAGATAATTATTTTTTTGGAATCAATTATATTGTGCTCCTTTACAACATCAAAACTGTCATTGTTTTCCCAGATCTAGGTGGTGTTTATTTCCCTTCAATCAAAAGCCTATCATTGCTCTTTCTTGAACTTACTCAATCTGAGTCTATTTACAAATTCACATTGTCTTTGGTCAATTTGCGATCCCGTTCACAGTTTTATTAAAATGAACGTACAAGAAAGGGATATTGGACATATTTCGAAAAAATATGTGATATGTTATAACAAATGACCCCACAGCTGTTATCATTATTTGATCTCATTATCCGCTTATGTTATCTGCTTGTACTTATATATCTGGTCAATATACAATTTAATGGTTTAATACACCTAAGCCAAGCATATTGTTTACATTAGGAATTAATTGCGAGATCGATTTCAGTCAACACTTTTAAACATGCTCTATGTCATACACCACTTTCAAGCATGCTGTAGGTTATAGACAAATTTCAAGCATGCTGTTGGTCATACGCCACTTTGAAACATGACCTAGGTCATACATCACTTTTAAAGATTCTCTAGGTCATTCACAACTTTTAAACATACTGTAGGCCATACACCACGTTCAAGCATGGTGTAGGTCATACACCACTTTAAACATGCTCTAGGTCATACACCACTTTCAAGCATGCTCTAGGTTGTACTCAAATTTCAAGCATGCTGTAGGTCATACGCATCTTTGAAACATGCTCTAGGTCACACACCACTTTTAAATATGCACTAGGTCATTCACAACTTTTGAACATGCTGTAGATCATGCAAAACTTTCAAGCATGTTTCAGGTTTTACACAAATTGCAAGCATGCTGTTGGTCCTACAACATCTTCAAATATGCTGTATAAACTCGTATGCGTTATATGTCGATCATCAATGAAAAGAAACGGTCATTGTTTTGCTGAAAAAATGAGCTTTTAAGCAAAGCATCGTCCAGCTGGTTGTATTTAAATAAGGTTTCAACAAACTAAAAATATGATCCTCATTTTAAACCAGGTTTATATTCCACTGGTGTGTCTTATATATACTCAGAAGAAAAAGTTAAGTCAGTAATTTCATTTCTGAACTAAGTCAACAAGTTTGAAAATAGTTTAAGTAAATACATCTTAACAACATATGGTTGACCTATTTATAATCAATACATCGGTTAATCCCATATTTGCCACTGCATACAGAAGTTTTGCTATTTTTTAAAATTCACATGGTGCACGTGCACACGTTAATCGGCGTGGTCATTTTGTCGCCAATTTTAACAAATGAATAGGGTAGTGGTCACATTGAAATAATCTGGACACAAAATATCGACAACAATCATGGGACGTCGCCCAGGCTTATAATAAGATAACAGAAATATCGTTTTAGGATTGCTGGAAGCCGGTATACGCGCAGCTGACGTCGCACGTCGTTTTGGTGTTCATGAACGGACTATTTTTCGTCTGCAAGTATTATTCATTCAAACAGGCACAGGCCGCGATCAGGCAGACCTCGTAAAACGACGCCACGCAAAGATCGGTACATAGTGACGTCATCTCGACGTCATCGTTTCATGGTTGCCCGGATGATGGCAAATCAATTGAGAACTGCCACAGGAACCAGAATTTCGGTTTTCACTGCACGTAATCGTTTGAAGGCCGCACGACTTCGCGCTCGTCGACCTTACGTTGGCATTCCGCTGAGTGCACGTCACCGTACAGCTCGTCTAAATTGGGCTAGCCAACATCTTGGCTGGATAAGACGGCTATGGAACAGGATCGTTTTCACAGACGAATTCAAATTTAATCTTCAAGGGGCAGACGGCAGGGTGCGTGTAGACGCAAAGGTGAACGGCTGGATCCTGCTAACGTCATCCAACGTAATCGATACGGTGCTGGAAGTGTTATGATATGGGGCGGGATTTCATACAGTGGGAAAACAGAACTTAAAACAATACGTGGAAATCTAAATCATGTTCGCTATTGTGATGGAATCATTGTTCCAATCGTTACACCGTACATAGCCAACCGTCATGTTGACGTTCAGCAGCAGAATAAGCTCGCTGTCACACTGCACGTTACACACAAAACATTCTGGCTGGACACGACATCGACACCCTTAATTGGCCTTCGAAATCACCTGATCTCTCACCGATCGAGCATATGCGGGATTACCTTGGACGTAAAGTATGTAGCAGAGATGACGTCAATAACGTTGCGGACCTTGAGCGGGCTTTACAGGAGGAATGTGCGAGAATACCACTTCGCGTTATTAGGACACTAAAAACAGCACGAGACGTCGGTGTGTTGCTGTTATTGAAGCCAGGGGTGGCCACACTAGACAACAAAATTTTCATTTGGACCCTTATGCTAAATATGAAGTGTAAAATACTGGAATCAGCTGGTATGGTGTGTTGAAATTGTTAACAAATGTTGGATATCAAATAAATTATGTGGTAAGTTAAATGGTTTTACGTTATAGTTTTATTTGCGAAAATTATTTGACAAAGTAGAATTACTAAACTTTTTCTTCTGCTGTTTGATACTTTGTGTCCTCTTTTTATTTTTATTTGCTGTCTCTCTGTTGAACAAGTAGTTGTCATCGCTTTCCTGGGTTAATGTTTCTATAGATCAGGATAATACACACCCTGCTGTAACCACCACTGGTGATTTACTGATGTGGTGTATAGTCAGGCAACGTATGAACCCCTTGAACGTCATCAGTGGAATTTTATCTGAGCTTGTCATTTTCCTATTTTTCATTTTCAAGTACGAAGGCAGCATGTAAAAAACTGTGAATTTTAAGCAATCTAGTGAATTGATACAGAAATGACGCATTCTCCGCGCTTGCAGTCAATGGAACCGTATTATCTTGTGTAGCTAATGACTGTAATTTGTTGCTGCTTGTCCTCTGATGTTTATTTTCTCGACAAATCTGTATAATTCAATATGAACTTTGTTACGATGGGTTATACAGGGTTTGTTAAATGATCATACCGAGAGTACTTTTATTAAGAAAATTAAGTTGGGAAATTAACAGCAAATATTAAGATAATCTATTATTTTTCGTTGTAATTTTGTGATAAGCAATTGTGTTCATGTATAAATGTATTTCAAGTAAAAAAATATTAATTAAGAGTTTATTTCAAAACAATTAGTTTTGCAGCTTTTAAAAATGAACTCTCTGTCAGAATGTCGATTGTGCAAAAGAAATCACCTAAATCCACAAAAAAGACACAATTTAAAAAGAATGATGAAATACGCAAAATTGGTTTTGGTTGACGCGGGTGTTGTTTGTGTGTGTTGTAGTGATGAGGTGACGTTTTACCCAGGTTGCATTTAATCATTTAAGGAGTTTTTGAGATATTGGGCCATATAAAATATCTGGGTCGAACCCTTTGACTTTGAACTCTGACATTAAAATTTTGTGACTTGAGTGTTTGTTCGGCATGTTGCGTAAATGTACAATTCTATGTTTATAGCAGAATTATACATTTATACCACTTTATAATAGAATGTCCGATTTTTTTCTTCAATCTGAGAAAGATAAATGAATAAAATCTTATGTCACACCTAGTTGTGCTTAACATTTTATCAACACATTTTAAAAGCATTTACCACTTAGTGATTAATACTGTTCATTCTCTGCCGGAGATTTTTGATAAGTAGCACAATGTTGTTTATTAACTGTTTTAAAATGTTTCATTTTGGCTTAACATTTGTAATTATAATTCTATTTGTAATTTTACAGCATTTGGAATTCAATGTATATTATGCACCAGTTAAGTGTAACCATGCCCCAAAGGTCCGGAAAATAGCGTTGATTTTGACTTTAGGTCCAGCCAATCCAAGGCCAATCCCAGGTAAATCCCCTTTCTGCGGGGACAAGTTGCTGGTAAAATCCCCGCCAAATGCCCCGCACCCCTGGACATCATAGGTTAGGTCAATTCCCCGCTATTTTCGGCGCAAATTCAAAACCAACGCGTTTTCACTTGGCACTGCGGGGCCATCTGGTAGGTTAAAACACGACCGATTCCCCCACTATCCCAGACATATCTCCGTACCTTGGGTACCCGTGGTTAGAATTGACTGGTGCATTAAATTTATACTGAAGAAGACGAAGCTGGTCCCACTTCAGACCCATCTGCTAGGAGTTGGTGTTGGCCGAAATTGGCTTTTGATATACACAGACATTTACACAAGCAAACAAGACTTGTGGGAGCAGTACAACGCACATGCTGTGCGAGGAGTACCTTACGGAGGTTGTGGAGATTTATGGCTAAGCTACTAAACAGCTAAATGAGCAGTATGCATTTTTTTGATATTTATTTGCATGTAAATATTTTATAAAGTATTGTATTAGCATATGTATATTTTGTACATAATATATATTTGTTATGTGATTTATTTGGACTGTTTGTTATTTTTGTATTCTTAATAAACTCTTGATTTTGAAAACAGATTACAAAATAAATTTGTTAAGTCTTACACCTTTTAGGGGTTGAAATGCCAAAGAGGTGGAAATGTCTTTGGTTTCACAAATGACTAAGGGGTTGAAAAGTGTTGGGGTAGAAAAATCTAACAGCCCTAGATTATTTTGCATGAAACAAAACAAAACAAAAACAGGTTGTTTTTTTCCACTTTCTTAACGTGCTTAAAATTCAAACATTTCAACCAGCAATATATGTTGCCTTGTTTTTGTCCTGAGTCCTATGTCTAGTGTCTTCGTTTGTTTTATGTTAACGTTTGTATGAATTTGTATGTTTCTGTATTGCTGTGATCTATGCCTACTATTGAACTACACGTTGAGTTTTTAAGAGTTAATCGAGATATAAACCCACGCTTGTCTAAAATTTCAGTAAGAGTGTCGAATGATAATAATGACCCATCTGGAATAAAACATATATTGTTTGTTTTAGGTCATTTAACGTTCTCATTTGTACCAACTTCAGTACAGAGTGAGTTTTGTTTCAATGCACTAACGAAAAAAAATAAGGGTGAATAGGATATTAGAGTATGTGCAGTGTCTTCAGTTTCTTTTATTAAACAACGTTTATAACGGACAACTCGTAACACTGGTTGTGTAATACTGGTGCATATATTTCCATTAGTTTAAAGACAACTATGATATAATTAAAGGATAATGATTTTGCTTGTATGGTTTGTATATATCTTTTAAAAAATACATAATTACGGTTTGTACATGAAAAAAAATGTCATTCAAATTGCTTTAGAGACAGTCCAAATGTATGAGAAGTTTGACCTTAGTTCTTTCGTAAAACTTTAAATATCCCGCTTTCAAAATAAACTACCGCTTTCGTTTCGTATTTCTTTGCAGAGTACGGTTCATTGTACCTTTTACTTTGAAATTAATAGGCACGCATATCAAGTATTCCCATGCGAGCTAAAGCATTGTAAATGTAGTTGTTTTAGCTGGGAATAGATAGAATTACTCCAAGGTGACAAGAATGAGCATTTGCTTTTATCTGGTGTTAAATAATTGACAATGTTAACATACGTGTAAGCCGATATGGACATTGTGTTGCTTGTCGAGTCTCTTGCAACTTTAATCCCCATGCATGCATGCTAATACACGCAATATGTCGTAAAAGTACTGTTTTGAAAATATAATAAGGTGCATTACGACTTGAAACCATCTGTTATCAGAAGCTACGATTCGAGGCTATGGATGTAAAACGTCTCATCTTTATTTCCTGTATAAGGGACAGCTGTTGACTTATGCCAGTCGTGTAGACCTGTATAGTATGAAATCAGTATGTTATAATCCGTTAAATATCTTTAAATGTACAGGTATACGCCGATAGATATTGTAAGAATGACCTCTGTTCTTACTTTGGGAAATTTAAACTATATATCGGAATATTACGCGGACATGACTGTTAATCTAACGAAAGAAGAAAGTGTTGTTTTGCGTTAAAACATATAGATCATGGTGGATAAAAGAGATGATTGAGATTAAAATTTGTATTAAATTTTCTATGAATCAATGACACTACTGTGTTGTTATTTAAGATAAGATGTATATATAGCATGATTTAGTATAAGCCCGAGGTCTTTATGTACTGAATAAGGTTGAATTAAGGTTTATATTTTTATACCTTGCCAATGAACCCGATCTTCTGTCTTTGTATTAGTATTTTATACCAGAATAAACAGTTGTCATACGTTTACAGTCACGGTTTTAATGTTTAAAATCAAGCTATCGACCTACACGGACTTGGTACAGACTGATGTCCATCTATGAAGCCTAATGAAAACATTATATAATGCCAAAAATAGCACTCAGTAGTTGCCAGTGGAATTTCGTCAAATTAGGTTGTTGTCTTTCTTGATCAGTACTTGCAAGACCCGGGCGTCTTTGGCCTGTTTTGTTGTAATGAAATTGTGATAACACGTGTATCATTATCTGCATTAAAAACAAAAATGCGAATAAATCAAAGGTCGATTAACCGTGATGAAATGCAATTTTGGATTTCTTTGGATTTCATTTATGGGCTTGAAGGTTTTTTTGATGAATTACCTGTCATCAAGCTGAAGATTTATCTAAGGCGTTTCCAGTTAATGTCAGCAGAAATTTTGATTCCCATTCCTCGTGTTTTGTGCAAGTGGACACCTTTTTTGTTTGTATCGTTTGCTTGTATTTACTTGCAGGACTTGTTTTTAGCGTTTAATTTCAGTGAATCTCCTAAATTCCATACGAACACGATGCAAATGCAGAGATAAGGCACAAAAATGCACCGCACTTTAATGAACTCTACGAGTAAATGAACACTTCAGAGATAAGCCAAGGAATCAATAATTTATTTTTGAACAATGATGAAAGCCCCCTACAGACTTTAAACGAAACAAGACAATAGACAAACATCCAATCTTCATTATCATTTAGTGTTGCAGAGACCGTATTGAAGCTGAAATGTGAAACTATGGGACAATCAATAATATTTATAATGTCATTAGCCTAATCTGCTATTTTGTTACATCAACAAGTGTAGCTTGATATTTGTAATCGAATATGCTGTTAACGAACACATATATTTGAGCATCTGCACCGGAAAACAGTCTTCAAAGAATATAAAGTCCGTGTTTTTCATTATTGGTTTTAATTGCGAATAAATGATTAGAAAAATCCTTTTACAACAAAAAAGTTGAACTTTAATGTTCAGTTAACAGTGTTGACTGAAATAACGAGCATATTATCCAGTTTTGCATGAATGCCTTTTATTCGCACTAATAATTTAGTGATCTGACAATGGAGTGTAGTTTCCTTTAATATATATCCATTATACTACGATTAGCTTAAACGAGCGAATCGATCAGAGATCGGGTATACTTCTGGTATGAAGGCCAGAAATCAACGTTTTCGTACATTGGAATGACGGCAGAAATGTAGTTCCAACATATGTACAATCATATAGGCGAGGGTGCAAAACAATCACTATAACTGCTCAAAAGTGATATAACGAATTGATTTTAACACAAAATTGGTATTGCAAAGAAAACATCAAATATGTCCTTATTATAACAGAATGGTAAGTTTTACAGAAATTGTTGCACCTGTTGTGTTGGTTGAACACAAAACATATAATGACATATATGGCTTTCTATAAAAATGACAGATGCTATCAATAACTTCCATTTATTTGGTTGGAGCCTGGCAACAATTTACCAAGAGGAGGGAAACGAAATTTGCAAATCATCCAAAAGCTGGCCTTAACAACATCGGCCATTAGTTGGATAAAAGCTTTCGCCAGCATTTCCAATTCAAATGAGACCAACGATGTGTTTATAGAATCACAAAGGTATCCCGTTGTACTTTCTTTATTTGTAAACCTGCCAATTCCGAATCCTTTATGACGTCTATATTGGTTTATATACAACTCGTTTGAGGAAAACGCGTTTGATTGTATTACTTTTTTCACAGCCCTTTTTTCTTTTGTTGACAAGTGGTGGAATAAAACGTAAGGCAGACATTCTCCGATTTTATCTTCATCATCACCGCATGTGATAAATGCCCCGATTGGAAGCATATTTGACCGGGGGATTTGAGGCCATGTAATAAATTATGTTGCTTACAGGTCATAACTATTTAGTCTTTAGTTATTATATCTAGTTATTTAATTTTTGTATTCATTTATTTGAAACTCGTTTAAGTGCACTAAACTAATGAAATGTGACCATCAACATAAAGTATGTTTAAAAGTATATTTCAAAACTGAACAGTTCTGGAACTGTGTGTCATTGCCTCTCAATATAAAAAGGGGAAAAAAACAATGTTTATATCGTTTCTAAATGAAGGTTACGAATTTCACTGTATTTTGCAGTTTTCACTGGAAAAGCAATGATACTTATTGATTTAATACTCCTAATACTTTTACTTTAATTGGTTTCAACTGCACTGATGAACAACTAATTTCCAATTAAAAGTCATGAATATTTTTGTAAACATATTTGTTTACCGAGAACAACTGGTCATATAACCATGGTTCTTAACAATTGCGAACTCCACATAGCCAACAATTACCGCTTCAAGTTCAACAAAACTGTTCTGCTTATGATGGAAAGTAAACTTATCTCAAACACTGCATGCAAAGGCGGCGGTGCAGAATTGTAAACAAAATGGCGGGTTTTTTCATTGAAATGCGCTCGAGTTATAATAATTGGTCTTCCTTATTACATTTTTTTTTTAAATCAGTGTTTTCAAACGTATTTCTTTAGTCAAGGGAAACAATTAGAAAACACCGCAATCAATGTTTTATATAAAGTTTCATTCACTTGAATCCCACACTATTAATGTTCTGGTGAAACGTAAATAAATAAAAACACTCCCTGCTAAGAAGGACACATAAAACCTGTAATTGATCTTGGCCCAGATACTATTTACTTGTGTACATATATCAGTGAAGGGCTGGTTTTTTTTCATTTTAAGGGGGGCAATTTGGTAATAATTGTTCACATATATATATATTTATTTCCTCCCATTATGAAGAGCAAAACGTATTTACAATTGATAAACATATACAGTGATATTACATAATATATATGTATAGTACATGTTTGATCTGTTCAATATTTACATAATGTGGTTGATAATCATGCAATTCATAACAATGAATAATACAAAATACAGTAATGCATAATTAATATCGGATATGGTACATCACATACTAGTGTGACCGGACCGATAACTGTATATCGCCGTTTTGTCTTCATTTCATGCGGAACACCTTGGTTTCTTGATTATCGGCTTGGCATGTTTTCGAGGAGACAATTTCATTGGTCGACATATATGTTACAGCGATTGTGATTGGTTCAGGCATGGTTTGATTCAGTCAGTCACGAAGTTTTGGAGCGAAAACACTGCGTTGTTAGAAACCTGTTTCTACAGAGTTGTTCGCTTTTGCATAAGGTTTTGCAGGTATGCATTCTTGGTTTAATCTTGCAATTGATTGTATTCTCGTAGTGAACTCACTGGAATCGTTTGTTAAACGCCATTTAGTTATTCTGTTTTTATCATGTTTGTCCGGGATAAAGTGTTGTCCGAAAAGCAGTATACAAACCTCCTGTCTTAACCTAACCTTCAATAGGTTCACTACTTTTATATTCTGTACACTAAACATTCTGTTCACTTACCTTTTAGAACATAACTTAACCAGCACCGGAAGCGTGAGATGTGAGGGTTTTCAGTACCACATATTGGTAAGTTTCATGTGTCATTGTCATGTTTCTGTATATGTCTAAATGTTGGTATTTGCCATAATCGTGTATGTCATTGTATGTGACACAATCTCGTTTGTTTATCTGTTTGTCGTTTATAATGTATGCTTTGCTTGTGCTTTGCTTGTACATTCAATTATATGTATATATGTCTCGAAATATTGTTTATAGACAATATTTGGCTGCTAGCCTATGATAGTTATAATAGCGATTATTGATACATTGAACATGCTATTTAACAGTGTTTTATATCTTTATATGTTGTTACTTACGTGTATATTATGAATTATATATTTCCAGATTACATCTCTACATTTATTGAGTCTTGTTCTTCCTATTCGTACAATACCGTACCGTTATATCTGGCGCCCAACCTAACCGAACCTGGACAGACCCATAAGGAGAGGGTTTCGTGCTTGTAGCTGAGAAGCCTAGAGACGAAGACGTCTTTCCTACCACGGGGGAGAGCAGTGTGTGACAACTGGTGTCACAGTCAAGACTCTTGTTGCTAGTACAAGTGGATCTTATGAGTTTATTCTTTGCTTGGTGTAGCACCATGTGTGACAAGCATTGTCACAATTAAAACTCTTGTTTAAGTGAGAGATAGTGCATTTTTGCTCTCAAGGAGTAAATTTTTTGGCTTAGTGCATTACGAGCTTGTGACATAACTGGAGGACATGGATTGTTCCCAGCTGATTTAAGTAATTTTTACCTTTTAACTGAGAAAAACATTCGAGGAGGATCTGGACTTACCTGAAGGACGTTTGGCCATCAAGGATTCATTGCATATCAGGAGGACACATGTGAGGTTCCAGTGACCATAAACACTGTGCACAGATTAATATCAGTGCTAAATTTACAGTTATTTGTGTTTCTGACATTGTGCTATCGGTCTTCATCATTCACTTGTGTTAGTTGTTTTCAAGTCATTCATTTCTACAGAGGGCGTGAGTACAAAGATATATATTTTTTGTATACATTAAAATTGCAGTGACTTGCTTTCCTTTATTTATTATTTCCCTATGAGAATTAAGACATAGCTGTTACTGCCATTTTCTTGTGTACATATATCTAGAGAGCTATTATATTGATGAGAGAGATCTCACTGCATTTTAACAATAATATCTCTTAACAGTCTTGGTCATACAAAAAATCTATCATTTCTGATAACTTATTTCTTGGTGATTGGAAATATTCTTGATTCTCTTATTAAACTGCTTTTTGGATACACTTTATCTAGGATTCTCATCAAATATTAAATATTTCTTGTGTTTAACAAATTGTTTCAGTTGAGAGTACTTTCATTATTCTAATCTGTGTCTGATTTACAAACTATTCTGAAAGTTTGCACTGTTTTACTATTATTGATTTGGCAGTATAAACACACCTAAGGAATTTCATTCATAAAGTTCTGTGTATTGGTTTTTCCCAGTCTAGGTATTTTACATTGCGTGATTGACACGCGTGGTAATATTGTCTTCCTATTGGGTATTCTGCTCTGACGTATGAATGCGTAATTAGCGGGCTGAATATTATCTGAAATTCTATTGGTTGTTTCGA
Source organism: Mya arenaria (assembly GCF_026914265.1). NCBI lineage: Eukaryota > Metazoa > Mollusca > Bivalvia > Myida > Myidae > Mya > Mya arenaria. The sequence continues at coordinate 11,056,923 of NC_069135.1, read as the reverse complement.
CTCGGAGGTTACGTGACGTCATTCGTTACTAAGCGACCTTGCCCTAATAGATTTGACAGCGCACTATTTGACATTTTGGACGGAATTGAAAATTAATTTGACAACTCTGCTTCTGACACCGTAGTAGTTTAATATTTAGTTGTTAATTGTAGCTTATAGTTTATAAACCACCACTAGGTATCGTGTAGATAAATTTATTTAGCGACTTGTAGTTCATTAGCGATTTTATTGCAATTAAACTTAGCGTAATTTGCGATTTGCTTACTTTCGGTTTACATTGACATTTCAGTGATAGAATTAAATCGTTTATTCTTTGGATATACAATTCATTTATTTCAGGTTTTGTGAATTCATTACATAGCTTATTAATAGTTACAGTTATTGATTGATACTACAGATAATTTGATTTATTTTGAACGAAATAATATTTATTTATTCGACTTTGTGTATTGAATAGAAAATAAGATAGAAATTGCATTGTATTGACATTTGACAGTTGTATTTATTGATGCAAATTTCTTGGATTATACAATAGTGCTTTATTTTCAGGTTATTTGATATTGATTTTGGTTTTGATTTGAAACACTTATATCTGCATTTGGTTGAATTTGCTTTTATGAAACTACTTTGATGCTTGTTGTTTACATGAACACATAGTTTATACAGTGAATATTTATTTAATTTTACTGTCTGAAATAATTTATTTGAGATAGGTCGTCATTACTTTGTGTCATATTTGAAATTATTTTGGTGGATAACTGGATAGTACTAAGTCGTCTTTTATAATTACTTCAATTAATTTTTGAAACTTTGTTTATTTATTTATTTATTTTTGCTCGACATTACATATTTATATTTACACATTATACTTTGATACTTTACATACAAATTATTCGAGACCGTTGGAATATTTTGATTTGGACTTCTGAAGCTGTTGTGAATTTTGTGATTGTTGATTAGGCACATTCGTTAGAGAACATCTACGCTGATATTGATATACATTTTTTGAATATCTTACTTGTGTATTAATATATATATAGTGCACTACATGTAACGTTTTTGTTGATTAGTGGAATTAAATTGTGTTATGTTGGAATATTCCTGGTATATTCGTGATGATTTAAGTTGATGACACTTGTGAATTAAGTTGTTCAGTATCCAACACTTGACACAGTGATTAGTGTGCTGTGAGTGCAAACCATTTGGCATTTGAGTGAATTCGTTCATCATGATAGTGATATAAAATGCATACTAGCTGTGAATTGTGAGAGGATATAACATTTGTATTGTGGCTGAATTTGATTGAATTATTCATAGTGATGGCAACTCAAAGTGATAAAGCACTCCCTAAAGCGGAAGATGAGGAGACTAAACATAATGAGGCTTATGGAGGCGGACTCACTCATGAAGAACTTCAGATGGTTCAGTTCCTTCGGAGTATGAAATTAACAGCAGACATAACTGATCCTCATAAAGCGACAAAATTGATAGAGGCTATAGGTGGCTGTAAAGATGAACCAGTTCAAATTAAGAAAGCAGAAACTTTACCATCCACTTCCTATCCGAAGTTCAGCATCTTTTATGGTGAAGATGGAAAAGGAGAGGCTACATGGGACAGTTTCAAGTATGAAATAGAATGTGTGTTGAATGCCAGAAGCTACACTGATGATCAGATCATGTTTGGTATTCGGCGTTCAGCCAAAGGAGCAGCTGCTGACAAGATAAGGAGACTAGGCCAAGGAGTAACAGTAATGAAGGTTTTAGAGAAATTGGATAGCTCCTATGGGATCGTAGATACTCGAGAGAGTATTATGAAGAGATTTTATACGTGCGATCAAAAACCTGCGGAGTCAGTAGAAGGATATGCATCCAGACTAGAGGATTTATTTGACAAGGCAGTTGAACTTGGTGGATTCAGAACATCAGATACACAAGTACTGAAAGAGGTGTTGCATTCTGGACTCAGGAAAGATCTTAAACAAATGTCCACATATCAGTGTGATAAGATTAAAGGATATGATCAATTTAGAAGAGAATTAAGGAAGATTGAAGCTGATATGAAAAGTTCTAGCCCGGAGAGAAAACCTTGCAGACCTGTGGTGAAAGAAGAAGACAGTGAGACAATCAAGCTCTTAAGACAGCTAACAGAAAGAATGGACCGAATAGAAAAGGGACAGCGTCAACAACAACAGGGACAACAACAACCTCATCAGACACACCAGCAACCACAACATCAAGATTATGTACCGAGAGGAAGCTACAGGGGAAGATGGCGTGGGGGACAAGGTCGAGGAATGAGAGGGCGTGGCTACAGAGAGATGGACCCTGGATTCGCCAGTGAACGAACTTGTTTCATATGCAATAGGAAAGGCCACATGCAGCGTGATTGCCCCACAATCCTAGCGCAGTTCGTTTGTTCTGTATGCAAAGACAAGGGACACCTGAAGAAGGACTGCCCAAACTTATAAGTGCCCGAGTAGGGGGATCGAACCCGAGCACGTTGTTGTCTGATCCCAAGCTTATTGGAAATACAAATGAAGTAAATATCACCATAGCTAACCAACCAACCACTGCATTACTGGATACTGGGAGTGTTGTTAGTATTATATCAGAGTCTTTTTACAATGATCATCTTTCTTTTACTAAAATTCAACCAGTCGGTGACATTTTAAATATTGAATGTGCGGATGGAGAGAATCTTCCATACAAGGGATACATTGAAACTGAAATTACAACTGATGATGGACTCCCTAATTCTACACCACTTCCGTGCTTGCTACTTGTTACACCTGATACAAAATATTCAGCCAAAACACCAGTCATTTTAGGAACAAACATACTTCAAGAATTTATGAAAGATTGTTCAAATCAACATGGTGAAAGATTTTTACAAACTGCTTCATTACATGCACCATGGTACCTCAGCTTTCGAACAATTACGTTAAGAGAAAGAGAACTAAAACGAAGTAAGAACCGTATAGCTATTGTAAAATGTGCCGCAACTCAGAAGATTGTCTTAAATCCAAACCAGAACATTGATGTAATCGGGTACACGGATCATGAGTTGAATTATCTTCCAACAACTGCAATTCTACAAGAATGTGATGATTGTACGGCACCATCTTTAGATGTAACACCTACAGTTATACAGTTTACTGGAGAGAAGAGAAAGGAAGTTAGAGTTACCTTGTCGAATATAACAACAAATCCTGTCGTCATCCAGCCTCATGCAATACTTTGTGAGATTCAGCCAGTTACGGTTGCAGAAGATGTATTTGATAAAATACATGAAGAAAGATCACCTATATTGGATAACTTGAACATTGATGAAGCAAACATTTTAGATCAAGATCAAAAACAGGAATTAATTGAATTATTAGATAAACATAAGGACATTTTTTCAACTGGAGATACTGATATTGGCATTTGTAACAGAATAAAACATAGGATTGATTTGTTAACAGACATTCCATTTAAGCAGAGACACCGCCGCATTCCACCATCTATGATTGAAGAGGTGCGGAACCATATTGAGCAGCTGTTAGCAGCCGGTGTCATACGACCATCGAAATCTCCATACACATCGAATGTGGTTCTTGTCCGTAAGAAGAACGGGAAGTTACGTCTTTGTGTTGACTACAGGCAGCTCAACAGTATTACAATCAAGGACTCATATGCTCTACCAAGAATGGAAGAAATCTTTGATTGTCTTCATGGAGCTAAGTTCTTTACCACAATGGACATGAAGTCAGGCTACCACCAGATTGAAGTGGAGGAGTCCCATAAGGAGCGCACCGCATTTACTGTTGGTAATATGGGCTTCTATGAGTACCACAAGATGCCATTTGGTTTAACAAATAGCCCAGCTACCTACCAAAGAATAATGCAGGAGATACTAGGAGACTTGAACATGCGCATTTGTTTAATTTATTTGGACGACGTGATAATCTTCAGCGACTCCTATGAGCAACACTTGGAGCGGTTAGACATTATTCTCACCAAACTACATGAAGCAAGAATGAAATTAGCTCCTGAGAAATGTCATTTTTTTAAGCCCAGTGTCAATTTTCTAGGCCATATTGTTAGTGGTAATGGAGTAGAAACAGATCCTGCCAAGATAGAGAAAGTTAAAGGTTGGCCAACCCCATCTAATTCTGATGAATTGCGCTCGTTTATAGCTTTCGCTGGTTACTATCGTCGTTTTATAAAACATTTCAGCGACATAGTTCGGCCATTAAATGAGCTTCTACCTCCAACTACAACTAAGAAGGGGTCAAAGGCAACAAAACCGGAGTGGAAGTGGACAGACAAGGAACAGGCTGTGTTCGACCATTTGAAGGAATTGCTATCTTCTCCACCAATACTGGCTTACCCGAATTTTAACATGCCATTCGAACTTCACACAGATGCGTCTGGAAAAGCATTAGGTGCAGTGCTGTACCAAGTGCAAGATGGCCAAAAACGGGTAATTTCCTATGCCAGTAGGTCCTTAAACAAATCCGAACGGAACTATAGCGCCTTCAAATTGGAATTCTTGGCTCTTAAGTGGGCGGTGACTGAGAAGTTTAGTGACTACCTCGCCACGTTCCACTTCACTGTCTTGACAGATAATAACCCTCTTACTTATGTGTTAACTACTGCCAAGCTTGATGCAACTGGCCAACGATGGGCCTCTGCTCTAGGAGAGTATTCATTTGACATCAAGTATAGAGCTGGTTTGAAAAACCAAGATGCAGATGGAATGAGCCGATATCCTTATGAGAACATCACAGATACAGACAACACAGAAAGAGTAAAGATCAGTGATCCAACTGTAAAGGCTATATGCAATTTGATTTCAGTACCTTTTGTTGACACTCTTCCAATGAGCATGAATATTCTAGAGGCAACTGAAGACCTTGGCCAACCACTTGCACAGAAAGACATGCGTGAAATCAGAAGAGCCCAACGGAGTGATCCTCTCATTGAAAAATGGAGAATTGCTGTTATTGACAAGAGGTTGCCAAGAAAGCTTCTACATGGGAACGATCTGAATATGAAGAAACAGTTCAAGAACTTGAGCATCAAAAGAGGGATCCTGTTCAGAAATATTCATGACAACGGTGACAATGACATTGAACAACTTGTGATTCCTGAGTCATTCAGACATGAGATACTGACGGGCATTCATGATCTTTCTGGTCATCCAGGGCAAGAAAGAACAATGCGTCTGTTAAGGGAGAGGTTCTATTGGCCTGGAATGACATCAGATGTGAAAGACTGGATAAGTAAGTGCGATAGATGTATTAGAAGGCAGGGGAAGATTGACCGTGCACCGCTCGTGAATGTTAATACATCATATCCACTTGAACTTCTCTGTGTTGACTACCTTTCTCTAGAGCCATGCAAGGGTAACATCAGCAACATTTTGATAGTCACTGATCATTATACCAAGTTTGCCAAAGCTATCCCTACCAGAAACCAAACCGCCAAGACTACAGCAGAAGCACTCTACAATGAGTTCTTGGTCAATTTCGGGATTCCTACGAGGCTACATTCGGACCAGGGAGCCAACTTCGAAAGCCAGATTATTTCGGAACTGTGCCGCATTACAGGTATGAAGAAAAGCCATACCACACCTTACCACCCACAAGGAAATGCAGGGCCAGAGCGATTTAATCGAACACTTCTTGGAATGCTTGGAACTCTCGAAGAAGATCAAAAGGCTGATTGGAAACGATACATCAGTAGTCTAGTGTATGCCTATAATTGTACACCGCATGAAGCAACCCGAGTGTCCCCATTTGAGTTGCTCTTCGGAAGAAGGCCTATGTTACCAATCGATGTAATGTTTGAGCAGGCAAGAGAAGAGCCGGTCAGTAAAACTACAGATGAATACATGGAAGATCTCCAAGAAAGGATCGTGAAGGCACACGAGATTGTGAACCATCATACACAAAGGTCGAAAATGAAACAAAAGAAATACTACGACCGCAAGACAAAACCTGTTAGGATTAATGTTGGGGACAGAGTACTTGTAAAGAAGATGGCTTTTGATGGTAAACATAAAATCGCCGACCGGTTCGAAGAAGAACCTTATACAGTACTTGACCAACCAAGAAGGGACATTCCGGTTTTTAAGGTAAGAGCTGAGGGCTCTGAGCGTGAAAGGACACTTCATCGGAATCATTTACTCTTGATTGAGCATCATGAGAATGACGATGTGTTGGGTGAAGTTGTTGCAGAACAGAAAGATGAAGTAAGGGATGCATCCGAAAGGAAAGAACTAGTGAGTGAATTCACTGAAGGTGATAGTGAGACTGACGAAGAAGGTGATGGCTATACAGGACCTGTATGCCACCATGGGGACGCCCATGAACGAGACAGTAACGTCAGCCATGAGAATGACAGCTTAGCTACGGGTAGAGACGAAGCTGTAGATGATGTAAGTATCATTAGTGAAGTTGAGGATGTTAATGTTAACACTCTATTTTCAGATGATACGCATACAAGCGGAATAGAAGTCCCGGAAGATCCAGTTACACAAGCAGAAGATCCAGAAGAAGTGATCCATACAGATGATTCTGCAGAGGTGCTACCGACAGTAGACGAACCCGAAGACCAGTTAGCTGCCGAAGCTATTGGAGATGCTGTAGGTTCACCTGTTGTAGACAGACTAAGACCAGTACCTCAACCACGACGTTCAGAACGCATCCGCAAACCACCTACAAGATTTGACGAGTTCCACATGTATAGCAACCAACCAGTGGACCGCAGATTGCAGGCATTGGACACACTTATGCAGTCTGGCATTCTGAAAGATGTGGATAGTGAGATAGCGTATCAACTAATAGGTGCAATTATGAATAAATAAGTTGCAATGCTGCACTTTTTATTGTTTTAGTTTGATCTGTGTAATCATTGATTTTTTTATGCATTTTAATAGTGTTTTGTTAAAACTATGTGGGCATAGTTTTTGTCACAGGGGGAGGAACTAGGACTGTTTTAAATTTTTGATTTTTTTGGAAAAGCATTTTTTTTTTTCACAAATCGCTAATGAATTGCTTGTGTATGTAGTTAAGAAACTTAAGTAGTCACATGTTAGAGAAAGCTATGTACTGTTGAAAGTTTATGTAGAATTACATGTATACTATACATATAAGTATACGTCAGTATAAGCAGATTGTCAGACCAGATACTGGACTACTTTTTTTGTTTTTGTTTGTTTTTACGTGACGTAATGACGGGACGTCATTTCACATAGCGGGGGAGTAAGTGACCGGACCGATAACTGTATATCGCCGTTTTGTCTTCATTTCATGCGGAACACCTTGGTTTCTTGATTATCGGCTTGGCATGTTTTCGAGGAGACAATTTCATTGGTCGACATATATGTTACAGCGATTGTGATTGGTTCAGGCATGGTTTGATTCAGTCAGTCACGAAGTTTTGGAGCGAAAACACTGCGTTGTTAGAAACCTGTTTCTACAGAGTTGTTCGCTTTTGCATAAGGTTTTGCAGGTATGCATTCTTGGTTTAATCTTGCAATTGATTGTATTCTCGTAGTGAACTCACTGGAATCGTTTGTTAAACGCCATTTAGTTATTCTGTTTTTATCATGTTTGTCCGGGATAAAGTGTTGTCCGAAAAGCAGTATACAAACCTCCTGTCTTAACCTAACCTTCAATAGGTTCACTACTTTTATATTCTGTACACTAAACATTCTGTTCACTTACCTTTTAGAACATAACTTAACCAGCACCGGAAGCGTGAGATGTGAGGGTTTTCAGTACCACATATTGGTAAGTTTCATGTGTCATTGTCATGTTTCTGTATATGTCTAAATGTTGGTATTTGCCATAATCGTGTATGTCATTGTATGTGACACAATCTCGTTTGTTTATCTGTTTGTCGTTTATAATGTATGCTTTGCTTGTGCTTTGCTTGTACATTCAATTATATGTATATATGTCTCGAAATATTGTTTATAGACAATATTTGGCTGCTAGCCTATGATAGTTATAATAGCGATTATTGATACATTGAACATGCTATTTAACAGTGTTTTATATCTTTATATGTTGTTACTTACGTGTATATTATGAATTATATATTTCCAGATTACATCTCTACATTTATTGAGTCTTGTTCTTCCTATTCGTACAATACCGTACCGTTATACTAGTTTACATGTACACGAGAAGTACATTCAGATAAGGAGCTATAGTTTAAGCATAATACCTAGCACCTGCAACCATTAATTACATCATAATTAGTTAAGCAATCGTTACTACTTGCCGAAGCAACACTAAACAAATACTGACACTGATCGGCATAGGGCATTGACATAAACAAGCTAAACTTGCGAATACCATACGCTTTAATGATAGATTTCCATACTTCGTTCTGCCATTTGTCTCTTATATAACAACAACCAAGAACATGTTCAGTCATGTTTTCAGTCAATAAACTGCACAAGTTACATCGCTGTGGATATGGGAGTGAAACAACGTTTCCGATAGCATTTAGGATTTTTACACATAGTGGACAAACTTTTGGACTTTTTCTGGCATTTCTCCAAAGAGGGGAGCATTTATTTTCTTGCACAACATTTTCAAGTGCTAGGTTACCCCCTAGTCTCGTTATATCCACAAACAATCTATGTTTTGCCGGTCAAGTTACGTTAATGTCAAGTAGCTTCTTCCATGCAAACTTCGATGGAAATATGGCATCATTTACATATGTATTTAAATATTCTTGAATGAGTTCATTGTGTAGGTAAATCCAATAGATTGATAACATATTCTTCAAACACTACACTTACTTTTTAAAGCTGAAATTTTCGTCCAACACTGTGGACATCATCAGAGCAACTGGCCTGACTATCGCTCACTCGCAGCTCTGACACTCGGGACTTCCCGCCGAATTTCCGTAATCCGGCGAAAAGTGGGTTGTAAATCCCAGAAAGGAAGGCCCCCTCGTCCCGGTTCATAACTGCCCCCTCAGTTTTGATGCAGATAGCCTCCTTCGTTTTTCGCACTCTCCAGTCTGATTCTCTCTCTATTACGCGTGCCCCCTCCCAGTCTATTATTAATAATCATGAAATAGACTGGGAGGGGGCACGCGTAATAGAGAGAGAATCAGACTGGAGAGTGCGAAAAACGAAGGAGGCTATCTGCATCAAAACTGAGGGGGCAGTTATGAACCGGGACGAGGGGGCCTTCCTTTCTGGGATTTACAACCCACTTTTCGCCGGATTACGGAAATTCGGCGGGAAGTCCCGAGTGTCAGAGCTGCGAGTGAGCGATAGTCAGGCCAGTTGCTCTGATGATGTCCACAGTGTTGGACGAAAATTTCAGCTTTAAAAAGTAAGTGTAGTGTTTGAAGAATATGTTATCAATGTATTTAAATAGTACAACAGGTTGTATTTTGTTAATAGTCTGTAAACGTCAGGTATAAATCCAAACTGTTTATCAAATTAAAGAAATCGCACACGCCTATTCACAAATAACTCCTTGGCTAGAAACTTGCATGGGAGCCGACATAACTGGCCAAATAGTTGAAGTTTCCGATAGTCTATCATTGTTTCGATATCTGTCATATTCAATGTTCACAGTGAAAAGTTTGATGACATAATTTTGCGGAAGCCTTGCATGTGCTTAATACAATGACGATGGGCAGCTTCTAACTTTCTCATGTCATTTGCCGAGTACTGATTCCACATTTCACATCCATATAACGCCTTTGGAAGGATTTCACACTGATATATTGTCCTCAATGTTATAGCACTGATCTTTTCAGGACATATGCCACTACTACAAATGCTAAAGTAAGCCCCTCTTAGTTTAATACACGCTTCACGCATTGATTTTGTGGCAGATAGATGTTCATCTTTAAAGTGAAAATGTTTGCTGTGGTCTGGTAATGCCTTTCACTTCAGTAGAAATATGCGTTACCAATGAGCACACGGAATTGTCGCAGTTGATAGCCTCGTCATTGACAGAACAACATCGATGCAATTGACTAGTAATGATCAGCCAAACCGAGTCTGCACTCTAACTTCAGGTCGTTTTATTTACAAACACATCTGGAATGAATGGCATGACCATGACATAAACATATTCGTTTCGGAATCGGCCGAAAAAAAGGAAGATGAACACAGAAGGTTATCACATACTTGAAGGCATTCAAACTTAACATCTTCATTCAAAATTAATTTTGTCACATATTTCGGCAAGAAAATAGAAGATATGTGTATAAGACTTCGTTAATAGAATACGGATGTATGGTATACGGTTGTTAATTTCGTGACCGGAATATATGCGGCAGCAAAAGAAATAATGTTTTCTGAATTGAAAATTATTGTAGACATTTTACACAACAACAATACCTTGTTATAATGGGTACACTAAATTCTGGGGCTGATACATTTGGTTTTCATCCCGGGCAAGTCTCGAACTGAGCATTCGGAACGGAAATGGAAACTGTGAAGAAACTTAATTTTCAAAGAGAAGGTATCCACATGAGCACCAGTGGATCTTTGAATCTAGTGCCAAGTGTAAATAGGTAGGATCAAGTCATCGCTTATTTATACAACGCAGATCAGCAAAACAAAGTTTTGACTTCAAGCAGTTTGAATATCCAACCATATATTGCACGGACCATTCGCAGGTACAACATTGGAAGTGGAGTTTACAAAAGCTACCTCGGAAATCACGCCGTATAACGTAACCGTTAATTGGACAGAAATACCTGTGTTGGCCAAACGTTTATAAACTACATATTAAACAGTAGGAATAATTTCGACACCGAATATGATGATCAAATCGGAAGTAAAATTCGACAACAAATAGGTGTTGTAATCAGACAATATTCAAATTGTATGTTGGTATTTATTTTTATCAATGATAACAGTCTTCATTTGTTAAATCCTTCGATAGATTTATATGCAGACGATAAGTCATACACATATGCCCCGACATATATTGCAATGCATAAAGGAAAATTATTTTAAATTTATTAAACACTCGTATGGTAATTTGTTCAATGCATTTCCCCCTACCCATTAGTTTTTTATCAACATGAATAAAAGGCAATACCTTGAAAATTACTAAAGACAGTTGATTGGTTCCTATGCAATGTACTTTCTCTCCATATTCACTATAAACATATACGTAGTGTGCAGTCTAAAAATTATTTTAAAGTAAGGCACCGGACCAAGATTTTGTATCAAAAACAACAAAAGGCATTAACTCAAGAATGCAAAATACAAACTTTTTCAATAAGATATATTGCAGTTTAAAGGCAATACTTCACAGACATTTCGAATTAAAGAGGAATTTGCCCAGGGGAAACTCATTCAAACGCATCAGCACATTAATGTAAGCTTAATGCCAAAATTTAATTGTCAAAAACAAATATGGCTCCTTTTTCAATATCTCTCTTTCGCTCTGTATCCCTCCCCTCCATTCCCCTCCTCTCCCCTTTCCCTCTCCCTTTCTTACTCTCCCACTCTCTCTCACTGTCTATGATAAGTTTCATTGAAATCCCATCTTGTGTATTAAAGTAAAATCTTTCGACAATGGTGTGAAGGACGGGCTGAAAAATTGACGGTTCAAGCGGCGACGGTTTTATATTGACCACTAAACAATTTCAACGCCTTTGGGTAGAGAAGAACAGGAGCTTAAAAGTAATTTGATCAACGACTTAACTGCTTGTTATGAATTACGTTAGAACGATTTTGAATTAGTGCGTAAGAAAAGTTATAAAGATGTTTTATGTGGTGTGTTTTCTTTCAGTTTCTATTCCATTTTCTAAGATACTCCTAAATGCACCCGCATTCCGAACTCTTTTGCCTACACATCGAAAAGGGCCAGGTTTTGCCCTTGGTCAAAATCAATGAATAAAATAGTAAGAACATATGAGAGTAAAATAAGCCTTAAAATATCTAGTTTTGACCTAGCATGGTTTGCATCATCCAGACAAAGCTTTGTAGTAAGAATTCTATCAAATTGAAATATGTCTACATACCTGACAAATTAGACGCCAATATTACTACAATGACGTCTGTACATTCTTTGTTCCTTGCACAACTATTTAGCTCTCAAGCCAATTTCTCCCAGAGCTGGCAATAAATCATGCACAATAAATGTCTGTACATGAATATACATGGATAGTATGATTCATTAATATCATAAATACTGAATCTCATTTTTAAGCAAGCCCTTTTCTAAAATATACGCGCACACTCTATTCAAGTTATTACGAACACCATCTTACACCTGTACCTGTAAGTGTAGTGGCCTGCACATGTAAGGTTTATAGTCGTTTGCAGAAAATAAAATCGGGTAAACTTATACACAAATTCTAAGCATTCCATATAAATACCGATCAGTTTACAACCGGAAATAGTAAACACGTGCACGTTGAAGTAGATAAACAAATCATTGTTATATAACCGTAGGACAGCTCGGTTGAGTAATGTAAACACTTTGTTGAATCCGGGTAATTTCATTTTGGAAGGTCGAATCGAGCAATTGACTTTGTGTAAAGGTAAAAAACGAAGTTATCCAATATTGCTGAAGAAGATAAAGTACTTACCGGTAGCAAATGTAAGTTTAAATGATTCTCATTTTACGACGTAGAAGGTGATTTGTGTTTGTGGATTTATATGGCATTGATTTATTTATTAGGGGTTCCCCTGTCGTTTACTTTTCTTAAGCTCTTCCATTTACGGGTGTCTTTGATACGTGATATTTGCATGATCAGCTACTGTAAAATGCACTTCGAATTCACAATATGTTCCAGCACTAGCTGTGTGTGTGTGTGTGAGTGTGTGTTAGGAGTCACTGGGAGTCGGGCAGTTAGCCGAGAGAAAATGCGTACCATACCAACCATTTATGCAAGTACAGGTGATCACGGTTATGTATATCCACTCCAGTGTATCTGTAATCTATCCAATACCATGAGTAACCTACTGGCAAACTTTCTCTTCAATGCAGCGACAAACGTGGCAATCCCTTTTTTGTTTGGTATTTTTTTCAAAAATCACAGTACGGTATGGATAACCCAGGCCATATGATATTTGCATAGAGGCATTTTTTTGTTTACCTCATATCCTATCCTGTCCGATTCCTCTCTTGAAACAAAGCTCTGTCTGTGTGAATCATACATTCATTCCACAAAGTAATTAGCGTCCGTCTCCTGTCACGCAGTCTGATATTTCTATAATCATGGGTTGTCGTAGCAACTGAGAGCTGAAATTCAAAGCCTTAATGAATTTATTTTATCATTATTTTGATCTCGCTTCCATTTAAAACCGTACAAAACGTATACGTTCTCAATGTTAAATAGTACTATGATAAAGGAAAATTATGTCTAGAAAGTTTGACGTACATTAACATTTGAGATGACAAACATAACTTACATCAAGAAGAAGCATATGCAGGGAAAGGAGTTACTATATAGGCACTGTACACATTTCCAGAACCCATAACACAAAGGATTTTGGCAAGTGCTATATAAATCATACACACGGGGGAACTGCAATGAGGTTAACATAATTACAAGGAAAAAAACACCGTCACATCATGTCATACACTCAAATAAAAACCTTGTTTAGAGGCCCATTATAAGGGCCCCAATGACATAATTTAATATTTAATTTAGCGATTGTGGCGATACGATTGCTAGATTTTTTTTAAACTAAACTTAAGAAGTCTTATTCGGAAAAGAGTGAGGTTATGTCCATATAAACAAGTTTAACCCCCCATAGACGCGTGTTCCCATTAACTCTAGCTTCACTTACTGTTTCAAGTCGGTAATAACATATCGGTGAAGCTATTTCGATGCGTGTGTGTTTTTGCGGCGTTTGCTCGTGTGTGTGCGAGACCTCTACCTTTGTTTCTATCGTTCAGTGTCGTTGGGGCCCTAACAGAGTTCCTCCAAACAGAGTTTATATTTAACTTCTGGGCTTAGTCCATTTTTATTGTATAGTTAAGGAGTATAATATTTAATGTTTGATACAATTAAAAAGTCTCTGTTCTTGCGTTTTGATAAACCTTTTAAGAGAAATAAGCCTCATAAAGCCCGCCATTTTTAGCAAAAACAAACAAATTTATATATTGTTCGAACATGTTATGGCATTATGTTGTAGAATTACTTGCACTTACTGTCTTCAACCAGAAATACAAGCGCAAGATTTCACAAGATATTCATAAGCATCCATATTCTTGATTTTAATCAAAATCACCCCCTCGCTAATATTTACGACACGCCATTAATTTCCTCTTGTCGTATATTCAACAATCTATAGGTTACACCTTTTGTAAATAGCTTAAGTGACATTTCACCAGTGCAAATCCTGTGTGCCACCATGTTTAGTTATTATACCCCCACTTAACGAGGTTTGTGAAGGCGGGAGAGTGTTATTAGGAGTAAGCTTGTTATGCGTGTGGTCGGTCGGACGGTTTTGGCCCAACCGGACAGCAATTCATGAAAGGGTTGAAATATTTAGATAATGAATATTATCTGGTACACATCCTTAACAAAATCAAATACAGGTCAAATTCGACGTTGGTTACACACCACTCATGAAAGCGTTGCTAATTTAAATAGCATTGACATACATGCTTAACACCATACATTACAGGCGAAGTTCAACTTTTGTTACAAACTATCAATCTTTACGTAATGTACGTCCCTTTCTAATTTGCCAAAAACTTCGGTATCCAAATGAAAAAAAAAATGGAATTCGTTTTATATTTTTATGTGAAGTAATATAAAGGCTATTGATGCGATGTGTTGTCTTCGAATAATAAGGGGTAAGTCCAAACAATACCGTCAAATGTCCAGATACGTTTGAATTCACGAAGCATGAATGTATATTTGCTTCGTCCAGTGTCAAAAGAAATTGAATGTTGTCATGTAAACAGTTGTTTTATTGCAGTTCAAACATGCTTAAACTCACAATCACTGTCCATCAATCATGTTGTTAGCTGATAATCGTAGCTTCCGGGAAGCGAGTTATTGTCTGGTAACTTTACAAAAGTAATTGCCCGTAATGACCATGCTACATGAAAGCAAAACAATGAAAAATTCTAGCGCTTCTACGGATTCACAAGCCCATTGCACTGCCTTTATACAGCATAAACAAATGGAGCAAATACGGTCAGTTTTTAATTTCTTTATCATTGAAAACATAGTATTGCTAGTTATCAGTACGATATCTATAATACAATAAAAGTTTTTAAACAAACCCGGTAGCTGGATATTGTACGAAGACCCTGTTTAATTGATAAGAGTCATTGACTGTAAAAATATTTTAAGACAATATAACACGAATTATGTATTTCGTGCAAAATTTAAGTGTTTATTCTGAAA
Organism: Mya arenaria; assembly: GCF_026914265.1. Classification (NCBI taxonomy): domain Eukaryota; kingdom Metazoa; phylum Mollusca; class Bivalvia; order Myida; family Myidae; genus Mya; species Mya arenaria. Next base: position 11,041,563 of record NC_069135.1, on the reverse strand, counting down.
ATTCTTAGTCTTATTTCAGAGTAATATAGATAATACATGAAATCAAATTGTCTATATACTCGATAGTAAGCCGACCGATAACAATGAAATCTGGTGTCCCATGACCATCAAAAGCATATCCGGGATTGAAGTTCTACCTGGTACTAAACAATATGTATTCGATAAATTTACGCAGTACAGGCATTAGAACAAACATTGTGGTGAAAATGTAAACAATAGACATGTATATCAAATAGAAACAGCATGTTCAGCAAGTTTGTTTCTCAAGATTTGACAATACGTCAAGGTATACTTCCAAAAACACATCGCCTTATGATATAAATATACAACTTTGTGCCTTAAGACTATCTGATATGCAAAAGTGTGTAATAAACCAATAACGATTGAGCGTAGCCAAATGTATGATATGGTATAACAATGCTTTGATTCACTGAAATGTGTTAATCAAAAGGAAGATTAAAAACACTAAGAAGTCACTTTTAAAGAGCTGTTATTTGACCTAAAATGACTCGGGAGTGGTTATCGCATTGATTCGTTCTATAAGGCAGAAATATTTAAACGACAAACAGACACTTTCACTTATGACATCACCTCTTCAGTGAAGTTAATGGGGCCTGCTTAACGTGTACTTAATGTTTTAGTAACATTTGTCCTATGTTTAAATTGAAAATCTAAAACTGTTTTCTAGTTATAGTCAATGTTAAATCTTGCACTACGTCTTCGCCATCGTCGACGACGACGACACCAAGTACATCGCACTACCCCAATATTTAACAAGCTTAAACGTATTTTAAAAATGGTTGTATTTCATGAGCAAAACAAGCTGACTTGCCTGAAGGATTGAAAAAAAGTGGTCTATGAAATGGGGTCATTTGAAGAATTTCCTATCAGATAGTATCGTGAGAAATACAGCACAAATATTCCATTCGCTACAATATCCAATTATCTGACAGTCAAATAAGGAATAAATAAGGACTAAATAATGAGGCAAGAAGGCAATGTGTCGTTCGGAGCAGAGCGGAAATGAATTCAATAACTACCTCAGACAGATCTATGGATATCTCATAACAAGTCATGCACAACTGTTCTCTCTGGCCTGTATGACTAATAACACAATCCATATTTTCTTCTTTCCCATTCTCTAACGATGTTTGCGTGCAGAATTTGCAAATATCGAAGAAATCAACGGTAAATATTTTTACGATCATCTATAAAACTGTTATTAATAATGCATTTGAGTGTGTCTGCGCAAACGTTCAAGGAAATATAACATAATTTTATAGATATTGGCTCCTCTTTTAGCTTTTTTTTGGACTGTGTGTATTGATGTAACTGATACTGTTTGTCCTTGAAATATGCTTAAAAATAATCATGTCTTGGTAAGATTGTCTGTAGTTAGACCATTGTAAAGATTAACAAAAACAGTTCTCGATAATTAGCATGGGTAATATATTATATTATTTTTTATAAAAAAAACATACAAAAAATCATCCATCAAACGTAAAAAGGTTCTATTTTAAGCAATTCGAATAAACACATTGTAATAAGACAGCATAATTCAAGACACTACTTTCAGACCTATATTTAAAAAGAAAACATATTCTAGGCACTGCCTATTGACCGTGTTATAAGTGTTGGCAAAATATTAACTTGCCTATTAGAAATATGTATACATCCTACTTTTTTCCACTAAGCACTTTGTATAGTGTAAACTCTTCAATGATGTATGAATCATCATCAGGAAGAGCAGCTCTCCCTCATTTGATTGGCTAGACGTTTATTCATACAGTTATTAATACACCTAACGATTTAACTGCAACGTTGGCGTCGTTATTCGGTTTGGTGCGGAAGAATAATTATAACCTGTAATTATTCAAAGTTTCTCTTTGACTGGATATACATAAACTTATGAATAGGTTTGCTGATTGAGAAACCCATGCTTGCAGTTGAGGCCTAACGACTTCATAGCAGGAATAAGCATACCAATACGAATACGAATACGAATGTTTATTTGTAATGAATGGCCGCCAGCCCAAAATACAGACAGATTTGTGTTATAAATACATAATAACAACATATTTATCCATGATAATAACAGATCATATCACAAAGAAAATTTCAACACATAAATAAATTGTAACTTCAAGAGTAAAATATATGAAATTATAGAAGCGTTTAAACCATTTATTATGAGATTATTATTTTACATGGCATTAACAATAATTGATCAAACATATGTGAAAAATGGTAAATATAATACAATGGCAAATGCGACACAAAACATATGATATTGAATAAATCTTATGGTATATACAATAGTAATAGAACACAAATTGGAAGTACAATTTTAGGAAATCAATCTCTTCATGAACTCTTCCCGTACTTTGCTGCATTTATATACAAATTTTGCTACAATGAAAATCTCTCTATCATTTTCAACAGCCATAATTCTGGTGAATAAATGTACAGTTTCTAAATGATTAAGCCAATAAGGAGGAGACATATTTCGTCTTATTTTATCATGCAAAGCACATATCAAAAACATGTGCAACTCATCTTCTACTAAATAAACATGCCGCATGTTTAAGCAAAATTGACAATATCTATATTCACGGCTAATATCCATATGACGCCCCTTTTCAATCATAAGTTGATGCCCAGAACAGCGAAAATTAGAGAAACATCGTTTATACATACTTGGCATATCAACAAACAAATGTCGTTCGACATTTAAAAGCGTTTTAAATTTTCGGTAGTAAAATGCCTTTGGCGAATTGTTTATTTATGCTTGAAGTTTTTGTAACGCACAGTGTTTAATCCGTGTTTTGAATTTTTGTAAGAACGTTTTTGTATCCCCAATGTCATTTGCCAGCCATGCATATCCAAATCCATTTTCAAACAACAGTCTTTTTACGTGGGAGGCCCAATTTGTTCTGCCGTTCGAGTCTTGACTTAGTAACAGAAGGTACATTTGTCTTGGATATCTGTTTGGAGGCATTTGAACAAGTTTTTCCCAATACGATATGCATGTAAGGTTATATGTAATTGAAATGGGTAATCGCCCACTTTCGCTCAGTGCAAAGAAGTTTGACACATTTTTATTAAGTCCACATACATGTTTACAAAACTTAAAATGAACACGTTCGATGTTCTCTGCGTATTGGAACCCCCAAAATTCTGCAGAATAACACAAAATTGGCAATATCATGCTATAAAAGAGCTTAAATGCCTGTTTTGGCATAAAAAATCCGAAGTGCTTTTGACATGAAAAGATGCTCATTAAAGCTTTTGTTGCCTGCTTTGCCAGCGTGTCCTTTGTCATCGACCACGATAACTTCGGTGTAAAATATGCCACAAGGTCTTTGTAAAAGGAGACCACTTCTATTTTATCACCTTTGTATGTCAAATGTTCATACTGCCTTAAAGGCCCGCCATTTCTAAAAACCATAATTTTAGATTTTTCAAGATTCACTTTCATGCCAACATTATTACAAAAAGACTCAATGTTATTTATCAACCCCTGTAGGCGTACCGCTGTATCAGCCAAAACAAATAAAAACAAACAACTTGTGATATATATATATACCATTTTTTGCCTTTAATTTTTAAAAATTCACAAGGTCATTCATGAAAAGTGCAAAAAGAGAGTATGGTTGGGATATATTCGACTGCAAATAGTCATAGTTTTTCATGAAAAACGAAAACAGATACAAGGGTATCACAAAAGCATATCCTATACCTTAATAGAAAGTTTTCCACTTGGATACCACATTTCAAACTGTGTTTTTCAGCAAAAAGTGGTTAGATTCCACTATGACTGTGCAATTCTGAACTTTAATGTGCATATATGGAAATATTAACAGCTCCTGAACGTACTTAAAGGCCCCCCCAATCCCACAGGCTGTCGTGAAACAAGACTTTCTCGTTCCAGCAGGAAATGACGAAAACACGAGAAATTAGTTAATCGAAATGAAAAGTTGTTGATTTTAGTGCAAAACCTCATTCCACTCTAAGCGTAACCACTCGCGAAATATAATTTAATCTAACTCTGAAATCAGCATTAACTGGTCTGGACAACCACAGCTGCTTTATATGTTATTCTCCTTTAATCCGCCAGTGCGGCCGTGTATTTATTTCATTGCTGCTTAGCACCAGTTCAACTGAATATCACTTATATTAATTAATCACAGAAAACAAACGTTTCTGTATAATTTGACATACTGAAACACTTTATGTCACATGACTTTCCACATGAGATGCAACCGCCAACTAACGGTAGTTCTAGAACACAGTGCGTGTCTTAATAATGAGACAATCCTAGATGAGAGTGGCAATTAATGGTGCACACATTTATACAAATTAATACAAAAAACTGATGATAAACACACTCTATATTTAGCTATAAAAGAATCACTTTCGTACTTGTAGATTTCTAAGAAAAATCCGACGACAAGCATGACTGTATTTCTCTCTTTCATATGATTTATATCAATATTACATTTTCAAATTCATAACATCTGTGATTTCAATTAAAATGGAACATCACGTTGTTATGAATTTACAATAGCATTCACTAACATGTTTGAGGATGCAGCTTATCAAAGTAATCATAAGCAGCTCAAAACATCAAAGACAAAATTATTTCTTAATGCGCTCATACACATACTAAATGCACATATATATTCCTATAAAATTGAAAATCTTGTTCATGTCCAAGTATGTTGATAATGATCATTTCGTGTCATATTCCAAATTTTAGAAGTAAATGAAACGAGAGCAGCTGGTTAACTAGAAACATATTTGCCGATTGGTAATCATTATCAGAGATTACCCTGCAGGTAAATTGCTTTTTTGCCGTTGGTGTCTACGGCATGCTCTAATTTGACAATTTTTCTCCTTTGTATGTAGGAGAGTTTCCAATAAGGGTGATAACTGATTCGTCACACTCCAATATTGTCTGAATACAGAAAAATCTGGTTGCCACTGCTACTGAAAATATATTTATTAGGGATGGCAACGAGTAACCGAGTTCTCGGCAGAAAATAAGGCATAAAACGTTAAATAACAAATAATCCAGAATATTGATGGCCGAACTGGAGTTATAAGCAAAACAATTCTTGGTAATTTCAAAAAGAATTTTGTTTTAAAAAAATGGGCAGTTAAGTTCAAACTATTTTGATTTCACTTTTCCAAATTATTATTATGATCTAACAAATGAGAAGTTGTGTGATATTTTAGTATTGTGTCACCTGGTATGCCATGTTGAACCTCAATACTTATATGAAAAACTACAGAAACAAGATCAGAAGCAAACGTTTAAACATAAACCCTGTTTAATAGCACTGGATGAACGCGAAAGACATAGAACACAAAAACGAAAACATTACAAACAAGAAACATGGAAAAACAGCGCAAAACTCCACAAACAGCACAGTGCATACATACTATATATAAAGTTGAACAGGTTGAACAGCCAGTATGCAATGTTGTGGCATTAAATAAGCTGGTTATTGCGTTGCACTCTGCAGTTTTCATAACATTATAACCTGAGAAGTTGCGCGATAGCCTAGATTCAATTGTTAAGTTGACGTAATCAGTGAGCCCGCAGTCGCATGATCAGTTGCATAAGCAAACTTCGTTATATTTCACTTTGTTCGCAAACCGGGCTTGATCAAGTGTGTCCAACCAATTGAGCTAGAAGGTCGACCAGGCTATAACATGCAATCTGAAACGTCTCAAATTCGATCAAAGATTATTTGAACACAGCAGCAACACATGTGCCGACAAGTAATACACCAAATTCTGAAATACATCAGTATGTCGAAAAAAAACGTCCAAATTTGACAATTATTTACAATCTCCATCAAGTAAATGGAAATGGCCGATTACTGGCTTCATCTTAGTATGAAATCTATGTATGAACTATGATGTGTCGAACTGTTCACAGGCAAGAACAAATTGTCTCCCCCTCCTTAACGCAATGAAGATGATTGAACTAAATTTTACCCCAAAACACAAGCAGTTAAATCGCGTCAGATATTCAACATAGTTCATCCCAAGCTCATGTCAATCTATTCGGGATCAATTTCCTTTAGTGAAATAGATAACTGGAAATCAATTCATTTTTAAATGTTTTTGTTATAAGCAAGCAGTGGGATGGATCGGTGAAAAGAGTATTAACCATTAATTTTATGCTGATCTTTGAGGGGTAAAGCAAGGGAGCATTGTTGATGGGCTCAATAAAACAAAACGAAAAACAAACGATTTGATATCAAAGTACTCCCTGACCCTTTGATGGCTAGCTGCATGTCATCTAAGCACACGTGAGAGTCTATGATGAATGAGCTGAAAAAGTTGTTACTCTCGTATGCAGGGTATACGGTGATATACAAGAGTACAGACATGCCATCATGATATTTTGTTAATGTTTGTTTGTAGACTAACCCGCTGGTCAGTTTGTTCTGAACGGCCGAACGAAATCTATGTAGGATACTGTTTATCGTGCTCGATCGTAACAGCATACCATCTCAGCTATACTTGCGGAAAGGAAAGAGTTGGCGCTCTTTGTTAAGTGTGAGACCATACCCATATACAATTTTAAATGTGTCAAATGCAATAGCAATAGCCACAAATTGAGCAGTCTCACAACAATTGTGAATGTATTCGCAAGCGAAGATACTAAAGATAAGGTTCAATATGTTGAATACATTGAAGATGACTAGATGGTGTTAGTTTTTATAGGCTCACTGCCATTTATAGACAAGAGGTGTACCTCGCAAAAGTACCGTGAATATTACAATTTGGGGCAAGAAGGTCTCTTTGCGTATTACGGTCCAAAGCGTGACAAATTGAACAAAATTTACCAGTTACATTCACGTCATTCGAGGCGTCAGAATCTAATAGTGCGGATGATGGCACAGACATATACAAGCGAACTTCGTTTCCTACCAGCAAGTTTATTTTTTTTTATGTACTGAAATCAGGGCCAAAATGACACCAAATGCACAGTTAATCATTATAATTGTTTTAATAGAATTATATAGATGACCGAAAAGTATGTAAGATCTGAGTCCGTGTTCTGGTTGATGTTGTTTACTCACATTTGTCTTATTTATTTCTTACAGAACAATTCAAGCACCAATTAACCTTTGCTTCAATTCTTTCAATTTCTAAAAGGGAAACGGAATATACGTTAAAAAACCCCAAAATCAACAACAAGCATTTATTATTGTCCACGTTTCGTACGCAACAAGGCGAATCTATACAATAACCGCCCTAGACAGGAAATGCGTTAGTGAAAATATAAAGTTAGGTACCAGCATTTGTACAGAGGCTAGATGTGCTTTGGTATGATGGATTTTATCGCTTTTCAGAAAGATCAAGATAAGAAAAATGTTTGACGTTTAATGTTTGATGACGTATTCCCTGTACGATGTTGCAATTATGTTAAAGATAAGAAAGTCTATCATTGTATCAATATATGTGTTCTCTCAAGTTGTCACGTTACTTGCCTTGTACAGACTGTCATGGAAATTGCATTAATTTAATGAAATGTTGCTCAATATGTGTGCTTTTGGAAGTTAATCGATAAAAACGACAATGATTTGAAATAACTTCGATAACAGCGTGAAAAGTACTGCCGTTCATTGTTCAAAGCCTTCTTTAAAACAACAAATAAAATGAGCGATTTTAACTTGTACATGTGCATGTCACATCCAAATAAATGTTACCATACAATTAGTCTTAAATAGTAAAAAATATTTTTTTCTGAAATAAATGTTCTCGTGAAATCTTCTTAGTACGTTTATGACCTTTTTGTTCGATTTAGATTGTGTATCAAAACAAAGTCAACATCATAATAGATTACAGTAACCACTGAAGAATCAAACCGGAAGCCATGAGTGTTTGCTAACATGGTTGTAAAGCGAATTATTATTTGTTTTAGGACAACAGGGTATTGTGCCTCGAATGAGAAAATATATTATCTTTGCTTAAATGTTTACTTAATGATATTGTGACGAAGTTTGAAAAATGCTCGCTGTTCCCGCTGAGAAAATCATCTATTATCAGTCTACGATACAATGCAAACTACAGGAACAAACCTAGCAGTCAAAATTTCAAATCGGAACCCAGTTAGGATTTACAAGATAAAGGCCAAATATGCCCTACATACAGGTACTTGCTGTAATAAATACAGGGACGAACCCATCAGCCAGATTGTTTTTAATAATCCGTTAAAAGTCACAAGAACACACATAGATTGATTACAAAACATTCTTATATACTACAGGAACAACACATACATTTTGCATTGTATAAATAATAATAGAATATATTTACTATTCATACAGTTATTTTGTATTTGGTTGAGACAATTTACGGCAATAAATAAAATACTACCAAACTAGAAGATAAATGTGATCACGTATAATCATGAGGTTATCTTGTTTTGCAAGTCAGCTACGAATGTGAATATATATAAGTAGCCATGTCCTTGCGGTGTATAGCTTCCTTTTCTCAGTAACCTAAATTGTATGTCGACAATCCAGTAACATATAACGACATAGTGTACTAAACTATAGTCAAACTACGTCAATGCTCCTATTTTGACAACTTATAGTTTTGCATTCAAACTATTTTTGTCATAACAATTATTCCTAACGAAAAAAGGGCCCCTTAACCTTGTTCCAGGAACCTTTGTTTGTCAATATCGGAGAAACATATATAGAATACACTGAAAGACCCGAATTCACGCTAATATGTATACCTTTTAACTCGATTATGCGTTACAAATTGCCTTTTTTATCATTTACCTTTGTTACAGCTGGTGTCTTTCGTACACTTATATTAACGCACACGACTGTGTTATTCTGGTTCTGCATCGAAGAAAAACGTCGTAAAATTCTACGGAAAACATAAAAGGATTTTTATAAATAACAAAAGTCAATAGTGTACCAATGTAATATAGCTGAAATTGGCCCATGAACGGAAATTTCATTACTAAAAACCTAATTTGAGGTCAGGCAATTTTCTATGTTCAATTTGTAAACAAACAATCTTTTAGCTTATACCATCGATAACGTTTTTGTTACGGCCTCTCAAACAAAGTTTAAAAAACCCGAGAGAATCTGACACATATGGACGCCGGCTTGGCGTATTTATATTAAAATAATATTGATATAAACCAACTAAACAGATACAAACATCCTTCGAAACTACACTTATTTCTAAAGAATGCGCCATTGTCTGCCGCATTAAACATGGCTCCGCAAAACAAATATGTTGGACAAGATGAAAAATATTGTTTAATGCAAAAGAATCCCTACATACTAGGCTTTTTTATTTTAGCATTAAAGGCAAACAACTTAAACATGATAATGCATTAAAATAAAAAACAAATCATAATTTCATCAACCAATATTGTGATCCTTTACAACATCAAGAATGACATCGTTATCACAGAACTAGGTGATGTTTATTTCCTCTTTAATTAAAAAATATTTAACTTATACAAGTTCGCACTTTTTACGATCGCACATTGTCTTTGGTCAAGTTTAAGATATTTAATAACATTTTAATACACTCCACTATGGATTTCAACATATATAATCAGTATCTGCTTATGTTATATGCTAGTACTTCATTTCCTACAATTTCATGGTTTAATACACATTTGTCGAGCAGTCTTTGCTCTCCATTGACTACGACTACCGGCCTGGGCGTAGTTTGTGTTTGTTTTGCACTCACCAATTCAGACGGGTTGGTTTCCTACGGGAACTCAAGTTTTCCCAATAATGCAATACGTAACAACCTGACAACGATAGTGATTATATATCACTATGGGTTTATTCCAAAATTACCTGTTGTGATCAATCTTTCCTCTTTGCACTTCAGAATCACCAAAAAAAAATTTTGTGAAATCATTGAAAACAATTGTTGTAGGTCATACACCACTTACAAACATGCTTTGGGTCATACGACACTTTCAAGCATGCTGTAGGTCTTACACCACTTTCAAGCATGTTGTAGGCCATACATCACTTTCCAGCATGATGTAGGTTGTTTACAACATTAACGCATGTTGTAGGTCATGTACGACTTTCAAGCATGCTGTAAGGCCATACACCACTTTCAAGCATGCTGTAGATCATACACCACTTTTAAGCATACTTAAGCTTATACACCACTTTCAAGCATGGTCTAGGTCATACACAAATTTCAAATATGCTGTATAAAGTCGTATGCATTACATTTGTTGAAAACTCTTTTTTGTTAATTGTGTTGATCATTAAGAAAATAATACGATTATTTTTTGCTGAAAATGAGGGTCAATAAATCAGAAGTGTTTATCATAGCATAATCAGGCTGGTTGTATGTAAATGAGATTTCCACAAACTACAAATATGATCCCCATCAAGCATTGTTTTATTTCACTGGTTTGCCATATATAATACGATCTGATACTTTTTGTTTTCATTCCATTCACGCAAACTTTCATGTGTCTCTTTCGAACAAGTAGTTGCCATCGGTTTCCTGGGTAAATGAGTTCATAGATCAGGATAATGCTCACCCAGCTGTAAACACCACTGGTGACAAACTGATGTTAAGACAGGCGACGTGTGAACTTCTTGAATATCATCAGTGCAATTCTATCTGAACCCTTCATTTTCCTATTGCTTTTTTAATTTAAGTAGCATGTAATATAACCGTGAGTTTTAAGCAGCCTAGTTAAATGGTACAGAAATGACGCATTCTCCGCTCTTGCAATCAATGGAAACCGTATTATCTTGTGCAGCCCATGACTGTAATTATTTGCTGCAATTGTCTTTTGATGTTTGTTTTGTCGACAAATCCGTATAATTCAATATGATCATTGATAAAAAGGATTTGTTGAATGATCACATCTAGAGTACTTTTATTAAGATAATTATGTTCAGTTATCAATAGCAATCTTTGAGGTAACCTTTTATTTTGTGTTCTTAATTTGTGATACGCCAGGTGTTCATGTTTAAATGTTTTCCAAGATTATCACAATTAAATAAAAGTTTATTGCCAAAAAAAACTTTTACAGCTTTTATAAAAGAACACTCAGTCAAAATGTCGATTCTGCTAAAGAAATCACCACAACAATTGAACACCATTTGAATGAAATGATGCAATTTGGTATCGTCGCGAAGCTTTACTGACTTCTTTATTGTCACGCCCAAGATATATTTGGAAGGCGATATGCGTTTAATAAGGTTTTATGCTTATTATTGAAGATGAAAGATGAGTTTAACAGAGTTCAGTTGAAAAATAATTGGAGTCGAACGGAAATGTGCTACTAGAAAAGAAATAGTTTAGGGTGCCACAATGTTCGACAAGCTTTAGACAACAATGTATAGTTGCTGCATCATGATTGCTTCTATGTATTTTAAGGAAACATATGCTATGTTTTCAGGCTGAGGACCAAAATCATTTCTTCAATATATTTCTTATTTGAAAAGAATAAATCAAGATTCCACAAAACATTGTTGATCGAATAGTCTGGAACATGCTTGCATAATAATGTGCTCATATTGTCGAAAGACAGTCTCTTTTAAATACTTTTTGGCATCTCTGATACAATATTTATTGTCATTTCTTCGTATTTCTTTAGTCATTCAAACAGTCTTGAAAATGAATGTAGTTAACCGTTGCAAAATATTGTACCTCATAATTAAATGAAAAGCGATATTATGAAAAGTTTCAAGTAATTGCCCTTTTCCACCCGTTTGTTATTTGGGATGACCCAAAATTGAAATGCTTTTCTCGTTTCATCGCCACAGCAGTAATTTCATTATGTATAGGACAATAAAACGAAATGGTTCTACTGTTGTTTTTTTCAAGTGTAATTTCCTTTTTGCTAACACAAACCTGAGAGTTTTCTGATGTACGGACAATATTGAGTTTGATTTATTTATAGCATTGTGTATTACAGTTTATGTTGCTGTCAGTTGTGATTCAGCTTGCTTCATATACATTACCACCAATAATACCACCTTATGATATGAGGTAAATATAATTCAAACCACAATAGACACACGAACTAGAGTTTTATAACCCCATAATAAATTCTGCCCTCATTATTCAAAAGCATGTCCGTAATGCCTCCACGTTGAGGGTAGTCGGTCCTTCATGTATGTTAAGGACGCTGACACATTTATATGTAAAGGTAATTTCTAGAAGTATGTCCGCGCCACAAAGTACGTCCTTGAGACTACGACTTGGGGTAACCCTACTTTTATATATTATATATGCAGTGTGTTGAAAGTGGAGTTTTGTGTTGTTGTTCCGTTTCCTGGTTTGTGGATATTTGTATGACTGTTCTGTGCTGTTGGTGTGGTCCCTGTGCCATTAAACGGGTTTTTGTTGTACACTTTTGATTACTCGACTTGTTCCTCTAGTTTTTTATACATATTTTGTGCGTTATGATTGATACACCGACCAGAAGCGATATGTACCAATACGTATTACGGTGGCACAGAGGTGATATCCGCAACACTTAATTTAAATTGTGGCTACAACTTAGGAAATTGTGGCAACAACTTAGAAAAGTGTGGCAACGACTAAATGCTTTTGGTCACAACTTAGTAAATTGTGGCCAAAACTTAGTATCTTGTGCCCACAACTTAATACATTGCGGCCATAACATAGTAACTAGAGGCCGCAACTTAATAAATTGTGGACACAACTTCGTAGCTTGACAATTCAAACAATTCATATGTTAAGGTAATCAGAAAATCAGAAAAGCATGTAAGATGTAAGCATGGAAAACGATTATATTGTTCAATAAGTTATTTATTAACACTAAGATGGTTTATTTAATATGGTAAAGAGTAATTATAGCGACTTGAAACTATATGTGCCAGTCAGCTTTGTGTAATTGAGTTTAAGTGATGGAATGAAGTTTGGTTGCAACAATGCAACACTTTATATTTTTCAAATACAAAACTAGATGGGGTTTTTTTGAAAAACAAATACATACGTCTCCCCAATGTTTTGGGCTTTGGAAGAGTTTCGGATATATTCGGCCATATTAAATTTCTGACTCGAACCCTTTGACTTTGAACTGTGACATTAAATTTGTCCAACTGTGGTGTGTGTTCAGCATGTCGCGTACATGTAGAAAACATTACAATGTTTACAGAAAAATATACATTTATACCACTTTATCATAGAATGTCCGATTCTAAAAATCTGAGAAAAATACATGAATGAAATTTTAAGTTATACCGAGTTGCACCGCACCCCGGGATATCCTAGGTTAGGCCCTTTCCCAGCTATTTTCGGCGCAAAATCAAAACCAGCGCGTACACTTGGCAATGCTGGTCCACTGGAAAGAAAAAACATGGACCATTCCCCCGCTATCCCCGGTGTAGCCCGGACTTGGGGCAACCGTGGTTTTAATTAAGTGGTGCATTACATTTCTACTGTATTTACTCAAACATTGACACAACCAAACAAGACTTTTGGGACAAGTACGACGCACATGATGTTTTGTGCGAGGATTCTCTCACGGAGATAGGGGAGATTTATGGCTAAGCTACTAGACAGCTAATTGAGCAGGTATGCATGTTTTAATATCTTTTTCAATGTAAACATTTTATAAGTTATTGTATTATCATGTGTTTCATTTATGTATACTTTGTACATAATATATATTTGTTATAATATTTCTTTGACCTGTTTGTTATATTTTTATTCTTAATAAACTCTTAATTTTGAAAATAGTTAACAAAATAAATTGTTTATTGTTGTAGTCATTATCTTAACAATGTTGAGAAATTAATGGGTTGAAAAGTATTCGTTTATTAGGAGTTTTATGGGGGGGGGGGTAAAAAGGCATAGCACTTAAGAGGTTAAAATGACAAAGGGGTTGAAAAGACTTTGATTTCAGAAATGACTACAGGGTTGAAAAGTGTTCGGGTTAAAAAGCATTTCATCCAGCAGTATCAATTCTATTATCTACGTGTGTTTTATATTTTGTTTGTTTCTGCTGTTCTGTGAACCTATCCTACCATTGACCTACACTTTGATTTGTTAAGAGTAGATCGAGAAACAAAACCACATTTGTCTAAAGTTTAAGTAAACGTGCCAAATAATGATAATGATCAAACTGGAACAAAACAAATACTGTTTGGTGTATGTCAATATTGTTAACCCTAATACCTTTAACGTTCTCATTTGTACTTACTTCGGTAGAGTGTGAAATTTGTTTCGATGCAGTAACGAAATAGATAAGGGGGACGAGGATATGAGAGTATGTGCAGTGTCCTCAGTTTCAACAATTATATCGGACAACTCGTAACACTGGATGTGTAATACTGGTACCTATAAATCCATTGGTTAAACTGGTGCTAGGACAACTATGATATAATAAAATCATAACGGTTTTGCTAGTTTATTTTGTATATATCTTATATCAAATACATTCAGTTTGTTCTTGAAAAAAGCTGTCATTCAAGTTTCAGTTTAACCTTAATACTTTCGTAAAACTTTAAAATGACCCGCTTTCAAAATATATTACCGCTTTCGTTTAGTATTCATTTTTAGAGTATGATTCATTGTACCTTTTCTTTAAAAATAATAGGCATATCAAGTATTCCTATGCCAGTTAAAGCATTATAAATGTAGTTGTTTTAGCTGGGTGTAGATGTACTGTAAGGTGATTGGAATTTGTATTGGCTTTTATCTGGTGTTAAATAAATGATAATGTTAGCATAATAGTGCAAGCCGATGTTGACCTTGCGTTGCTTCACGAGCCTCTAGCAACTTTTATTTCTTTGCAGGCATGCTAATACACGCAATGTATCGTAAAATTACTGTTTTGCAGATATCCTCTACCGCAGATACAATAAGGTTCAATACGACTGGAAACTATCTGTTATAAGAAGCTACGATTCAAGGCTACGAATGTGAAACTTCTCGCTAAAAGGAAACTGAATAGATCTTTATAGCTCCATTGTTTTTTCAAGGAACGTCAGATAGAGAATACATTGCTTTCTATCTTTGTTAAAGTATTCTAATACCAGATTAAACAGTTGCCATACGTTTATACGCCCGGTATTGATGTTTTAAATCAAGCTATCGACCTACTTGGACACGGTACAGACTGATGTCCATCTAAGAAGCCCATTGGAAACATCACGCAATGCAAAAATCGGACTCAGTAGTTGCCAGTGGAATCCCGTCAATAGTTGTAGTCTTGATCAGCTCTTGCAAGACCCTGGCTTCTCTGGCCCTTTTTTGTAATGAATTGTGATAACACGTGTATCATTATCTACAGTAATTACAAAATGAGCGAATAAATCAAAGGTCGATTAACTGTGATCAAATGAAATGTTAGATTTCTTTGGATTTCATTTATAGTGTTTAGGGTTTTTTGATGAAATACCTGTCATCAAGTTGAAGATTTATCTTATGATTTTCCAGTTACCGTCAGCATAAATTCTGATTCCCATTCGCTGAGTTTCATGCAAATGGACACTTTTTTGTTTGTATCGCATGCTTGTAAATACTTGCAGGAATTGTTTTCAGCGTTTAATTTAAGAGAATCTCCTAAATTCCATACGAACACGACGCAAATGCAGAGATAAGGCACAACAAATGCAACACTACAAAGATAAGCCAAGGAATCAATGATTTATCTTTGAACAATGATGAAATCCCCCTACAGACTCTAAACGCAACAAGACAATAGACACAGATTTAATAAACATCAAATCTTCATTATCATTTAGTGTTGCAGAGACCGTCTTAAAGCTGAAATGTGAAACTATGGGATAATCGATAACATTTATAATACCATTAGTCTGATCTGCTATTTTGTTCTTTATTAATAAGTGTAGCTTGATATTTGTAATCGGATATGCTGTTAACGAACACAAATATATGAGCATCTGCACCGGAAAACAGTCTTCAAAGAACATAAAGTCCTTTGTTTTTTATTGTTGGTTAAAATTGCGGTGGAGGCAAATAATTAGGAACACCCTTGGCAACAAAAAAGTTGAACTTCAATTAACAGTGTTGACTAAATAAACAGCATATTAACTAGTTTTGCATGAATCCTTTTTATTCGCACTATTAATTTAGTGATCTGACAACGGATGAAAAATACGAGTGTATTTTCCTTGATAGTATCCATTATACCACAAGTAACCTAAACGAGCGAATCGATCAGAGAGTGGGCTCAAATAAATGCCAGTATTCTTTTTGTATGAATCCCAGTAATCAACGTTTCCATAAGATGGAATGATGGCAGAAATGTCTGCGATCATACAGGCGTGGGTGCAAAACAACACTAAACATTGCTCGGAAAAGATATAACGGATTGAAATTAACACGAACCTGGTATTGCAAAGAACACATTAAATATTTTCTTATTTTGTATTGCAAGTTTTACAGAAACAGTGCTGCACCTGTTTTGAAATGCTTTTAGTTAAACTCAAAAGGTATGATGACATTTAAGGCATTCTATAAAAACGACAGATGATATCAATAATTTTTTTGGTTAACGCCTGGCAACAATTTACCAAGAGGAGAGAAACGAAATATGCAAAGCATTTAAAAACTGGTGTTTACCACATCAGCGATAAGTTGGCTAAAGGCTTTCGCCATCATTTCCAATTCAAATGAGACCAACGATATGTTTGTACAAACACAAAAGCATCCCGTTTTACTTTCTTTAATTGAAAAGCTGCCAATTTCGAATCCTTTATGGTGTTTCGTCGGAGGAATACAAGTCTGATTGTATTACATTTTACTCACAACGAAAGGTATATTGTGCTATCTTAATAAGAGTCGTCATCGGAGGTGATAAGGGCCCCGATTGGCAGCATATTTTACCGGGAGAGCAATTTGAAGGCATGTTTAAGTCACGTAGGGCAATCATGCAAATAAAGGTCATGCAATTTAAATAATGCTCATCATAGAAAATAAACAGTATCTCTTAGACATCAACGTTTATATTGAATTAAATATTTTACAATGAATGTACGTTAAATTCTATATCATCCATGTAATAAACTAATGTTGCTAACAGTTCATAACTATTTTCTCTTTACCATTTTATTTTTCGAATTTATTTATTCAGAACTCATTTATGTGCAATTAACACTAAATTAATGAACTATTACCATCAACATAAGATATATTTAAAAGTTTATGACATAGTTCTGGCATTGTGTGCAATTGACGTTTGACTTAAAAGCAAAAACAGTGCTAATATCGTTTTCAAAAAGTGTATTTTGCAGTGATCTTTCGGCTTTCATTCAAATCTAGATCGTTTCCAGTCAATTACATAGTTGCTCTTCTGTCGATGACGAGGCAATGGACTGCGACAATTCCGTATGCGTTGACTCATATTTCGACTCGAAGTGAAAGGAACAGTTTGATATAGATTTGAATGAGCGCCGAGAAAGGGCACAAAATTGGTCCATAAAATGAAAGCTTTCAATATTGTAACGCCTATAAGACCATAGTTACAGTGGTTACACTGGTTTATTGTAAGGCGTGTATGCTGAAAATTGTGTTTTACATCTGTTACATCCAAAACTTTCAAAGTTCAACATCAAAAAACTTGTGTTTAGGTCGACATCTTATCTGATCAGAGTTATGCGGTTACAACAATAGTTACAATGAGTTACAGCAAAGCTTTCGAAAAGTTTGAATTTCTTTTTCTATGTCAAATATCGGGTTACGCGGTTCTCCTCGATAACTAAAGAACGCTTGCGCCAAGGAACTTCCAAGTTGGTATGCCAGTTGGCCATTACGAGCAAAATACTCCTAATGATTTTGAAATCAGTTTGTCAGAAGTCAAGGGTTTCGCTTACTAAACCTAACTAAGTTAAGAATGTTTGGGCCAAATTACTTCATACTTACCTGATTAGTATTGGCCTCTAATGATTTCTCACCTAATAGTGTTTATTGCATGAAGCAAAGATACATGTTCATAGCGAATACAACACATGTAAACACATGAAGTTAGACAAGAAATGTTTTCACAGAAGAGTAAAATATTATCACGAAAGACAACTACTTTTAAATGAATATGCTATTATATTAACTATTTTGATCCCTGATTTCTATTCAGTTGTTTCAAACATTCTTATATTTATGGAGATAGGTCAAAGAGTAAGAACAAATGCAGATCTATTTTGTTCGATTAAAGAAATGACTGCAGTTGAATGAATCTTAAAGAACAAAGATGTTTGCACTTGGATGTATTAAAATAAGAACCCTTTCAACTTAATGAAAATTGTTGTTTGCATCATGAAACTATAATTATGTTAAACATGAAGCCTTAAAGAGACCTGAATTTAAACACAATTTATAAACACTGTGCTCCATATTCACTATTACAATGTTAATTCATCCACATAATTAAAACGGATTTTACGAACATGATAAAATTGTAACAATGAACTCTATAAGCTTAAGTTAAATAGACATTGTTTTCTGTTCTGTTATATATAATTTCTACGAGCATTAAGTAAAACGAGGCTTCATGCAGGCATATTATGGATACTTTATAAAACACAAACTTTGCATTAAGTTTGAAGTTGGCCGAAAGGAATAGAACAATAGATTTTAAATACTTCCAATTTATATATAGAACTACAATTATCAATGTTTAACACTACGTCAAGATGAAATATTTCAAACGGAATAACATATATTGACACTTATCATAATTCGCCGAAAGAGAATGTATGTATATTATATAACCTAAAATAATTCATCGTGAGATAATTCTCCAAATCGAATACGTCATAGAAACGAGTGTTATACATTTATAGATAAAAGTTTTTAGCACTAGGTGCCAAATGATTACAAAACATGTCTAACAAAAATCAAAGATTACTAAATTCAGTTACATTAGAAGAGTTTCCGGAATTTGTTGTAACATAAAATACGGGTTTTATTATAATTATTTATAAGATTTATACAGAGATGGTATTTATAGTGGTACTCGGCACATACTAATTTGCAACGTAAGCATTTTCTATTCACGAATGGGATATTATTACATAGTCAATTTCCATGCGGCCATTTGTGATATCTCGTTCTTAATTTTTCACAATCCCTTTTATGTCATAAGTTCTATCAATCGTATTGAACGCATGTTCTTCATCAGATACAAATACAGAACACCATAGAGTATAGTTTAAACAATACATATAGATGGAACTCATATATTAAGGCTCTGATATATCATCATTGACATAGTATATAGATGTCATTTGATATTGTTCTTTTAAAACAAATACACATGTAGTCCAGATTCACCTCCGAGTTGGGTTTGTTTTTAAAATACCAAATAAATAACAATATAAATGACGTGATTGGCCAATGTAGACAGAGGGCGGTACTGCCAACAAATATGATTGGTTGATCGAGTCATTAGACTCGATGACCAATTAACAGCTGTATTGCATTAATAATAACAAATCGGGACAAACCTAAAAACTCGATTTTTGATGTTGGAGAGAAGTTGTTGTTTTGCGTTGATTTTTTTTTAAATCATGGTGGACTTGTAACAAATAGATGATTGAGATTGAAATTTGTATTAAATTTGAATTAAGCAATGACACTACTATGTTGTTATTAACGATGTATATACAGCATAATTTAATCTTCTGTCTTTGTATTAGTATTTTTATACCAGATTAAACAGTTGTCATACGTTTACAATCACGGTACTAATGTGTTCAATCAAGCAATCGACATACACGGACGTGGTACAGACTGATGTCCACATAAGAAGCCTACTGGAAACATGATGTAATGCCAAATAAAATCGGACTCGTTAGTTGCTAGTGGAATTCCGTCAAATTTAGTTGTTGCCTTTCTTGATCAGTTCTTGTAAGACCATGGCTTCTCTGGCCTGTTTAGTTTTAATGCAATTGTGATACCACGTGTATCATTATCTGCATTAAATACAGAAGAGCGAATAAATCAAAGATAGAATAATTGTGATCATATGAAACTTTGGATTTCTTCGGAATTCATTTATGGGTTTGAATGTGTGTTTTTTATGAATTACCTTTCATCAAGCTGAAGATTTATATAATGTTTTTCCAGATAATGTCAGCATAAATTCTGATTCCCATTCCCTGTGTTTTATGCAAATTGAAACCTTTTTGTTTGTATCGCATGCTTGTAATTACTCGTATCAAATGATGCTATTACCACCTTGAAATAGTAAGTGAAGCTAGAGTTATGGGAACACGAGTCTACTTCGGGTTTAAACTAGATTATTATAACAAAACCTCAGCCTTGCCAAATAAAGTTTCATGTTGCCCCGTAACCGTAGCGACCCGATCGATAAAGGCCTCTTGGGCCTCTAAACTGGGTATATATTTTAATGTTTGACATGTTATGAGTATTTTTTATTGTATACGTGTTGACCTCATTGCAGTCCTGTCATGTGTATGATTTATATAGCTATTGCCGAAATAGTGTAAGTTATGGGTTTTGTATGTTTACAGTAGCTATATAGTAATACTCTTCCCCTAGTATGCTTCTATCTGATGTAAGTTATATTTGTCATTTTAAATGTTAATGTACGACAAGTTTTCTAAACATGATTTACACATATCATAGCACTATTTAACATTAAGAACGTATACGTTCTGTATGGTTTTAAAAGGAGGCAATATCAAAATAATGATAAAAGAAATTTATTAACGCTTTGAATTTTAGCTCGCAGTTGCTTCTACAACCAATGATTGATGAAAAATCAGACTGCGTGACAGGAGATGGACGCTAATTACGTTGTCGAACGAATGCATGATTCACACAAACATAGCTTCGTTTAATAAAGAGGAATTGGACAGGCCAGGATATGAGGTAAACAAAAAAGGCCTCCATGCAAATACCATAAGGCCTGTGTTACGCATACCGTACTGAGAATTTTGAATCAATGCCATCAAACTGCCACGTTTGTGACTGAATGTTGAAGGGAAAGTTTGCTAGTAGGTAACTCATGGTCGTAGATATACACTGCGTTTAGTATACATATCCATGATCACCTGTACTTGCATAAATTGTTGATATATATGGTACGCAACTACTCACTGCTTACTGCCCGACCCCCAGTGACTCCTAGCACTCACACAGCTGCTAGTGCATCTTACAATATGTGGTCTTGCAAATAGCAGATATCAAAGAGAGCCATAATCAATAGAGTTTTAGCAAAATTATCGACGGGGAAACACCAATATATAAATCAATGCTAATTCACCCAAAGACACAATTCACCTTCTACGTCTTATAGTGAGAAAACGATTTAACTAACACTTGTTACCAGTATATAGTTTATCTTTATCCAACAATATTGGATAACTACGCTTTTTTTAACCTCAAATGCTCGATTTAACCTTCCAAAGTAATATTAGTATCACCCAGATTCAATCAAGAGTTAACATTACTTAACCAAACAGATCTACGGTTACACTGATTTGATTATGTAAGTAAACGTGTATGTGTAAGTGCTTACAACTTCCGAATGCAAACTAGAAGGTATTATGATGGAATACGAAGTATGTGTGTGTGAGCTTACCAGTAAACTTTTCCAGCAAAAGCCCAGAACACTTACATGTGAAGGTCACCACACGGACAGGTTCAGGTGCAAGAAATGATTCGCAATGACCTGAATAGAGTGTGCGCGTATATTTTAGGAAAAGGGCTTGCTAAAAATTGAGATTCAGCAATAAGGATAGAATGAATCAGTCTATCCATGTCCAGACAGTTTGGTGTATGATTAATCCCTAGCTCTGTGAGAAATTTGCTTGAGGGTTAGATAGCTTTGAAAGGAACATATAATGTATAGACGGCATTGTGGTAGTTTTGGCGTCTAATTTGTCAGGTTTATAGACGTATTGCATGTCTTATTTTATACAACTCTTTCAAACAAAGCTCTGTCTGGATGATTCAAACCATGCTTGATCGGAAACAGATATTGAAAGGCTGATTTCATTCACAGCTGTTTTTGTTTTGTTTTATTTATTGATTTTGACCCAAGGGCAAAGATGGTTTTCGACGTGTAGGCACAAGAGTAGGGAGTGTGAGTGCATTAAGGAGGACCTAAGAAAATTGAATCAAAACGAAAAGAACACACACGACATGAAAAATATTTATAATTTTATTCACGCACTAGTTCAAAATCTTTCTTATGTTATTCATCCCACGCAGTTGCAATGGGCTCAACTGACATACGACGTGTTATTTAATGACACTAAAAGGTATGCTTGTTTATAAGTAATACGACTGCGTTTATCCTCGGATTAATTTTGTCTCAAGACATTCATGATTTCAGGATAAACTTTCCAATCCACGGCACTTACCTGTTTATCCTGCTGTCAATAAAACGCAATATTTTCTATATACAGGACAATTTTGAAGTGTTTGCTCCGAGTCGATATTTTTATTTATTTGAATATTAACGTCTAACAGAAGAAGAAAATTTGTAAATAATCTTTCTTTTTTTGTGGAGTTAAATGCTTTTAAATTTTTAAAGTAATGTTGTATCTTTTTAGGTTTGTAGTCGTTAAACTACCATCATAATTTAACATCTTATTACAACAACAACAACAATTATTATTCAGTTGCAGTGAGTCTTACGTGGACTGGCCATACATCACGTGTCCAGCGAATGTAACAGCTGGATAACTTTCCGCGCTAGACACAATGAAGCTATTAGCCTGATAAATGGAACCAATATTCTATGGCAGCTGCTTAAATCAGTATAAGGCCTTATGGTGAATAACAATGTATTCCGGGCGATAAATCTGTTCTGTTCCAAACAAAACATCCAGCACATGAAAATAACAGTATATAAATAACAGATGCTTGTTAACATCTGAATTAATATGAAATGTTTCCGAAGACTGTTTTCTTTATTATAACAAACATACTTATATTTAATATTTCAAACAATTTTGTTTTGTTTTTACAGGAAGTTAAGTTGACAATTCACCCCACACACTACACTACGTCTGCAGTGCTATATTGTAGATTTCATCCATAATCAATGGTTTTCCAAACTTATGGCGTATGTATTTGACACATTTTCCCGAAATCAGAAACTGCTAAATCATTTTGGCTGCATTTCACTATGATTAACATGCTTGCCTGGGAATTAATAACAACAGCATGATTGAAAATGCACTATAATCTACAGATATTACAGATTGATTACTATTACGAGGTTTGTTTCTAGTAAATATCCCGGGGGGGGTTTCATTTTATTTTTGAGAGGGACTTGATAGTGAAACTTTCAATAAACATAAATTCGTCTTTAGCTGTTCCTCCTCAGTAAAGGCATAAATTAATTAATAGAGTAAATAATAAAAAAGCTTAACTCGATTTCAATGTAAAAGGCAGTTCTGAAACTTATATTAGCTGAACGAGCGACAAGTATGTCTTGATATTTTAACAAAGCCGATTCTCATGGGGATACTTGATGGATATGGCTTTTGTTAATAGACGATATCCCATTAGGAACATAAAATGCAAAAACAGGTTGACAGTAGACTCACTGGTGTTAGATATTGGCAAGATTATATGATAGCAGTCTATGAAACGAATCACAATTTATACAAGTATGCTTGAATATAGATAACCATTAGCGGGATTGTGTAAGTTCATGACTGGCATCTGCATTTTATATGGGGAAATCTCATTTTCTTTGTCTAATCTCGAAATCTTTTAAGTACCCATAAAAGTGAAATAAAAAGATGACCAAATGTAGAGTCTTTCCATCGTATGCACGGGAAGTAAATATCGTATGGATCTTTCGTTTTTGATCTTGTGCGTTATACAAAGACTATGTTTGAGTGTCCAAATAGACGGCAAATATTTAAATATTGTGTTATAACAGAACCACCACATCCAGCACATCGTAATGGTAACACCCTAGCCCATTTAATCATTGTTTTATAAATGAAGATGCTAGCATCGATAAAATGTTCTGTGAAGCGATGGAATGTTGACATGTTATAGTGATTTAACTGGCTGCATTTTGCTGCTTCAATATACTAGTTCAATGTACATTACGAGAGAACATGATGGTATTGTAACAAATGGTCTATCAAATAAATCACAAACTCAAGCACACAGTTGAAATACTAACACGAGTCTAAAGTTCCTATGACAAGGCTGATGTTATGACAGATACCAGGTTATCAGAGTAGGTATGTCAACATTTCAATACAGTATCATACCATTGTGCGAATACTGAGGGTCATTTTGGTACTCCGGATTCCATTCCAATATGGCGGTAATCCATACGCAGATGTGTGGTATGCCGGATTTCTACTTATATTGCCGTTTAGATTTTTTCATTAGCCTTACAGTCATTAACCAACATTTAATAACTACTCAATCATAAATATATTACAAGATTCAAATAACCAAATAACAACCTTCATTTTGGCTGCATTTCACTATGATTAACATGCTTGCCTGGGAATTAATAACAACAGCATGATTGAAAATGCACTATAATCTACAGATATTACAGATTGATTACTATTACGAGGTTTGTTTCTAGTAAATATCCCGGGGGGTTTTCATTTTATTTTTGAGAGGGACTTGATAGTGAAACTTTCAATAAACATAAATTCGTCTTTAGCTGTTCCTCCTCAGTAAAGGCATAAATTAATTAATAGCGTAAATAATAAAAAAGCTTAACTCGATTTCAATGTAAAAGGCAGTTCTGAAACTTATATTAGCTGAACGAGCGACAAGTATGTCTTGATATTTTAACAAAGCCGATTCTCATGGGGATACTTGATGGATATGGCTTTTGTTAATAGACGATATCCCATTAGGAACATAAAATGCAAAAACAGGTTGACAGTAGACTCACTGGTGTTAGATATTGGCAAGATTATATGATAGCAGTCTATGAAACGAATCACAATTTATACAAGTATGCTTGAATATAGATAACCATTAGCGGGATTGTGTAAGTATTGTAACAAATGGTCTATCAAATAAATCACAAACTCAAGCACACAGTTGAAATACTAACACGAGTCTAAAGTTCCTATGACAAGGCTGATGTTATGACAGATACCAGGTTATCAGAGTAGGTATGTCAACATTTCAATACAGTATCATACCATTGTGCGAATACTGAGGGTCATTTTGGTACTCCGGATTCCATTCCAATATGGCGGTAATCCATACGCAGATGTGTGGTATGCCGGATTTCTACTTATATTGCCGTTTAGATTTTTTCATTAGCCTTACAGTCATTAACCAACATTTAATAACTACTCAATCATAAATATATTACAAGATTCAAATAACCAAATAACAACCTTCCCATCACCACCATCAACCTATATTGTTTAATTCATAGTAAAAACGTGTTCCAAGTGATCCGGTCCATCGACAGTTAACGTCAAACATACGATCCTTCGCTAGTTACGTTCATTAAGCATAAGGTAAACTGTAATAAATCAAAATAGTAAAAGGAATAAAACTCAAAATACTGTTTAATTCTACGCTGCAAATATTTGATATTGCTTCTTCCCTTTGGTGTAGCCATATAGCGTATAATTGTAAGTACATTTGAAGGGTATGGAGGTCCGGGCAATTTTGAGAAACCACAGTGGGTGTACACATTAAGCTTAGTCCGGCTACAAATCAGGAAGGCCGTGATCTAAATGAAATAATTGTACGTCAATCAAGCAACGTTTAGATGATTTATGCAATATATGTTCTTAATTGTATTTCAAAGTACAGTTCAAAACTTAGCGGTATTCCGGATTCCAGAAGGTAGGTGGAAGGGATAAATCCCCCGATGCTGTCCCGTTTACAAATATGAATTAGCATTATATATATATATATTCAATTAAGGAACTGGGAGATAGGGATTAAAGGGGCCTTGTCAAAAAGGTCACAAATCATGGGTCAAAATCGGACTACATGTATACCAATAACCGTCTCCTTTCCCTAAGGTGTGCTGGGGACTTCTGAAAATACAGTTATTATAAACTTCAATAAGACAATGATATCTTGAGGGACATTTTATTATCAAAACATAAGCAATATCATTGCATTTTTTCACATAGAAAACTGTCCACTTGCCAAGTATTAAAACTTAAAACATCGAATCATTCCAGGATTAAATTCTGAAGACTATTTTGTAACGTTAGGATAATACAATATTGAAGATTTCTTGTTCCATTGCCAACGGAGAATACCCCTTCGATTCATTAAATAAGTTGTCTATTGACAATTCCACACTTGTTCATTTGCAGAACAAACACGTTAAAGACAATAATCTGCTCCTTTCAATCATTTAGGGACATTTTTATTGCTTCTGGGATAGATACTGCAATGTTTTCTAAAGTGCGTTTTGTAATGAATGTTCCATTCATATACCGGTTTTGTACTTTAAAGACTTTTGTTTTGCATATGGCTATTCTTAATAATGTTTATTCATCATATAACACTTTTGGCCGCTTGTTAAGAGCTTCGTTAACAACGTGATTAATAACATTATTGTTAACTTAAATGGCTGAGCATTTTTATAGATGTGCTGATATATTTGATTAATTTCAGAACAGCTATAACAGCGGACCTTTATCGTCTTAGAACAACTTCATATCGCAAGTGTACATATGAACCTTACAGAGCAGTAAATATTTAAATATTTCAACAACGTTAAACACTTCTGAAAATTCAGTGTTATAGGTATCTAAAATGGAATTGTTTTTTACTTAAAATAATCATTATGTTTCTGACTATTCCCAAATAGTTGTTATTGCCTCGGGCACACAGCGCGGCCGGTTCCTCGACAATATTTTGTGAAAAATACCGAAACAAGCTCAGTAGCCAATAGTTTAAACATAAAACCCGTTTTATGGCACAGGGTAAACGCCAAAGACAATGAACACAAAAAAAAATCAAGCTTTATTACCGGTTCAGAAAAGTTTGATATTGCGTAGTTTGATTGACGCTGTTCATTGACAGCAGTAAAGAATGCAGGTCTGTCTTCATAAAAGAGTGCGTGACCAAACGCCGATTTTAGAGTTATCTCTTTACCTAATTCAACAGTATCAGTGTGTCATCATTATTGTTAGCTGAACCTATAACGGTCACTAACTATGTACTGTTGCTAAGGTTTTGAGAAGAACTTTTTAGGATTATAAGTATCTTCCATGGCCGAGAGTGTAAGATAGGCTCATTCCGACCCGAGCGTAGGATGTTTTGCGGAAACGAGGTTTACCGAGCGGCTATGGTAGATGCTTTTTCTCCCACCTCAGTTTAACAAAATTAAGTAAAAATGTACTTTTTGCTGGAACTCTTTTATGCTTAGTGAAAATAATTGCATATGGATATGCGATAATTCGTGGTTGTCATAGATATGCGCGCAGTGATTCAGATTATGTTAATAGTCATATCGATCTTTAAATAGTTCTAAGGAGAGTGAAGCATAAGTTCTTGAAAGGTGCGTTAAAACTGTTTTATGGTGACATATGAAATGAGAAATAACTAATATGCGTTCTTAATATTGCCACAAGACAAGGTTTCCATGATGCTACAGACGACAGTCTTCAACACGGGAGGTAATTACCACGTGGTGACCATTAAAAAGGTGTTCCATACGGGCTATTATCTTCGCCCGTGGGCGAGATAAGAATTTCTAGCATGGTTAGAATATTGGATCTACTTATCTGAGGTGGGAGAAATATTTATATTTCGTTCTGATCCTTTTCTCTAGACGGTACATGTGTATCTGTTTGTCTTTGTGTTACGTACACGCTGATGAATAAAATATGTTTGAAAAGAGGTACACTGTTTTGAAGATCTATCTGATAATCATTTCTGAAAATAACTTTAAGGAAACTACGCTTTGTACATTCACAATGTAATGCTCCTGAAAACGATTTTCTAAGAATAAGCAACAAATAATTGGCAAGGACACATTTAAAAACATGAAAGGTATTACAAATATTCATTCTCAACCTAATAAATGGAACACGATTCGACTGGCATATTTCTTGGGTCCAGGGACTATGCAGTAAAAACCATTGATGATGTTTTTCCATGAATCATAATTCATCAAAAATGACTGTATATATATCCACAAGGGACACGTATTTACGTTCACATAGAGTATATCACACTGCCACTGACTTAATATTTATCTTAAGCTGCATATAACATTTTAGTCGCATATATGGTCCTTACTCCTTTCATTTTTTCTAGATTTGTTGTCATGTGTATGTTGTTTTACAACGTATTTAAATGAATGCCACGTAATGAAACAACGAATAACCCGTGCACGGCTTCTCCGTCTTATGCTAATGTATAAGGCAAACGCCAATACGGCTGTATGTATCTTTTTCCTGAAGTTTAAAAGACAATAACTGAAAAGAAGATAATAAAAAACATCCCGCCAACAAACAGACGCAGGTCTTCAGGGAATCTCGTTGACGTGTATTTGAATATCAATATTTATGAGAAAACAGTACCTTCACAGACATTTCCTCTTATGGAATATTAAATGCGTAATAAGCATGCGTTTTTGCCGCATATCCGTGATTTCCAGTTAAAGTACGTCTAAAACTAAACAGCATAACAACTCATACCATGCTTATGATATTTTAGTTGTTATTGATTACCCTACTTCGTTCAATGTAAATAAAATCCGTTCGAGCGGTTGCAATTCATCAACAATGTACAGACTGTGCGTAAAGTTAAAAGACTCATTAAAAATAAACACAACACAATAAATATTGCAATTGATAACAAACATGGACTCAATAAATGAACAGGGATTTCAATGGCATCTATCACTGGAAATTTAAAACAGGATTGACGCCGTCGGAAAGAACTAGACAGAAGATTATTTTAATAACAATTCGTTATTGATGGGTTGAATCTAACAACAGAAAATGAAAAGAAAGTAGTATAGATCACAGTCGTGCGTACCCGGATTAAATACCACATAAACTTTAAAACTACGAATCAGCGAAATCAGGCAATTAAAAAAACACATATAAGGCAGGAAATGGATCTTTCAAAACACAACCAGAGATAACAGGTGATGCCCATACATCTGTGTCCAATGAGTGTCCAAGAAGGGCATATCAGTCTGCGCCAGATAAATAATGTGGAACATATAACCCATAAAATCTATACTTATACAATATGCAGCAGGACGATAGGAAATCAACATCAAGTCAAATTAATATTTGTTTATTGTCGGACTTCATGTAACATTTAAAACATAAGCTATGCATAACTTTTCACCAACATGCAACGTGCTATGCACTTTGAAAACGTATGACTTTTACTAAATAAGTCAATAAAATATGCACGTATTTCGACATGTAGATCTTTGTGATACAATAATTCGTGTACAGTTTAAATACAGTTTTCTCGAGATTAGACATGTGAATTGGTAAATGCAACACTGTCAACGCCTTTGTTCCCCTACCATTTCTTCTATCATAATTTATCGCATTTCTTAAATGACGATAACAGCTTTAATCATTTTGGCAACTTTAAAGACTCTGTATTTTTATTAATGCAAGGAAATAATATACGACATGTTTAAAAGTGCTTTATAATCATTATATAAGGTGTGATGAACATTACCGTCTTGTAATTACGCTGCATAAACGATTTGTACCAAGTCTGTCTTTGGCAAATTTCCAATTCAACTTTAAAGTTTGTTACTTTGCTTTAGCATACGGCATGCACGTTGAAAAACAAGTTAAAACCAAATGTGTTTAAATATTGATAACTATTGGCAGGATTTGTGTAAGTTCTATAACAAGCAACTGCATTTTCTCTGGGGAAATATAATTCCGCTATCCTTTGTTCTGGTCTCTAAATCTTTTAAGCGCCAATAAAAGTGATATAAAACTGTTCGTTGTATAATGGTGAGCCCTGAAACAACAGCATGTTCTCACGAAGAGTATTCATCGTATTCATTTCATGCAGGATTTGGGAACTGTTCTTTTTTTGCTTTCAGTCGGGGCAGCTCGAAGAATATTTGGCAGCTTATATATCTTTACTTGTGTTGTTCTATTTCATTTATATGATTTCGACAGGATTCTATCACTTCCGGCTTAGATGTATTGTTACTCGCTTATTTCAGTACATTTTGTATTAGCTGACACATTGTCTGTGTGTATGAATGGTTCAACAATACAAATGCACCATGCTAATAACACTTTCATACTTAATTCAATGCTGCACAACCCTAATAAGTAATCTTAGTTATTTTTGTTAGTAGATGGTTCTAAGTCTGTATGACGTATTGCTTTCGAGCCCCTCCGCTATATAGTTGTAGTGTTCATTATCTAACAATAATTCCCTTCATTTTGGCAAGAATTTGTTTGTTTATCAACAAGCAGGCAAAAGAAGGTATAACGAAATACTTACTTTTCAATCAGAAGATTAGTTTCGTAATGGAGGCTTGTTTGTTTGCTTATTATTATACTATAATAAGGAGAACATAATACTGCGAAATGAACTACGCTGCAGTCTTCTTTGTCAAAAAAGCCATCGAACTAGTTTAATGGAATGAGATGCAGTTTTAAAATGACTACACCACTTTACGTTCTTTGCTATTGGTCACTTGTATGACAGCATAAGTAACCAAAAAACAATACAATAAACCAGCTCCTTTTATAAGCGTGTGTTTAAATATTGGTAACATGAATGGGAGGTTTGGGCTGGTCTATCATCGGACTTCTTTCTCTTTTTCTGAACAATCTCATATATCTCTAAGGCCGAAGGTGCATATGAAGTATACCGAGGTCACAATTCTGAAAACAAGTAGCTAGAAGCAAAACTTAATATATTTGTACCATCAGTTTAGCAAAAAAAGTTGAGAAGACTTTTATGCCGCTTATACAGTAATTTAAACGTAAATTAAAATAACCAAATAACTTGAGTTCAATCAAAGACAGAATTTAGATTTTAATTACACAAATATTCAAACTAATTTAACCTCGTTCAGAGCGATAGCTTCAATGAAAATGAGGCTTGGTTATTGAGAGGAAGATGCGTTAAATACTGTGAATTATGTCTACCTTGCAGACATCTTGCGAACACATCTCGTTACATGAAAGTAGTTTGTATGCAAGACCGAATCCTTTCTTTGCCATATCAGTGCTATGGTGTACAAAACATGCAACAAAAAAGTCTATAATGTAATTTGATAGTCTGATAACAGTGGAGGCGATAACGGACCTTAAGTCAATCGCAAGGGTGGTAAAAGAGATACTTCTTGCAGACACAAACTTAACAAAGCTTTATTTACAAGGCCAATACAAATGTTAATTAAACTTAATATCCTTATTCATTGACTTTTTAGAAATAAAAAGAAACATTCAATAAAAGTGTTTTAAGCATGCCATTGCTTTTAAGGTGGGTGTTTTTATTAAACCTCGAGTACAAATATTCTCTTGACGCAAGCAAAGCTGAATGAAATATTGTTTTGATTAATTGTCAATAAATATGTTATCATAACATTTAAGGCAATTCGTGCTCAGAACAGTGGTATATAACAATCCAGTAAAATGTAGAAATAGTCTACCAATCTATACATTGCAAACATAACGTTCATCGTTGCTTATAGTCGAGGTTATTTTAGGAGATGTTTAACGTATTTAACCTATTTTATCACGTGCTTCACATTGTTGCAGCATAATACAACCATTACGATGTTCTTGTTTTTATATTCCTCATGTGTAATATATCTTTGCTTCATTTCTTTCGGCAAAACAATAAAACACCCCGCATGTTTGTAAACAATTTCTAGCTTTTTTAACCAGTTTACTACCTTGTCAACATGTTGATGTCATTATTAATGTTGACATATTATCATCCGCTTCAATGAAATTTCGAGAGGAAAATCTACGAAAATAAATTGCTTATAATATCGGTTTATAAAACAACATATTTAGCACCTTTGTGCACCAAAAAATCAAAAGTAAAAAATGATATTCCTCCTCTTTTTAAGTATTTCGGTGCTTTAAAGCAACTGTGCATCAGATGATCAATTTGCAAGAAAAAAAATATATTGTCGACAACTGTCATAAACTTGGTATTAATGTGTACAAATGCATTGAAACTTACTTACTGAAGTACCACATAGCTTAGTTTAGCAGTTATTTCGTATTTTTACATAAATATTACTGGGTATGTTTACCTAGTAGAATTCATTCCTTATACGTGATTGGCTAATCGGTGTTATCACGTGATATTACAGAGTTAGGTATAAAGCTTTATTATGTCACCGATTAGAGTAAGCCGTCGTAGCTCAGTGGATTCGACGCAGGACTGCAATTTAGGCGACACGGGTACAAACCAAACTCCGACACAATTATTTTTTTACATTTTTGTTCCTTTTTTATGATATCAAAGCGTAACACATTCTATTAAAAAATTGTTCTGAGATTCGTTACAGAAAAAAACCTTTTTTTGGTGCCAATCTGGTGTACAGTACCTTTAAGAATTTATACAAGTTATAATGACGCTATCAAACTAAGTAAAATGTATTCAACACGGGGGAAACCAACTTTTGACGTAATGTACGTATATTCGGTTTTAAAACTACAAGTCTAATTAGTTAATTGTGGTAGTCATCAAAGACCAATACGGAATCGTTTATGGATATAGATTTTTATCCAAGTTGTGATTTTTATAGGATATTATCTCAGTATTAGTTATATTATCAAATGGAATTGATATTTCGAATATCGTTATTTAATTATTTTTTTTTAAAAAAACAGTTAATACATTTCTGCAATGAGTGTAGCGCAGGAAATATAATTGCTTTGTGGTTTTCAACTATTCGACAGCGCAGATTGAACAAGTAGCTTGTTGGTTTTTTCTGGTTTTTTCTTGTTGTTTTTTTCATCAGAAATGCCTGTGATAAAAGAATCTGACACTCTCGTTAATTTAATACAAAATTGTATTCAACTCGTCCAGAAAATATGTTAGAAAGCTCGCAAAAGGATCGCATACTTAAGACATTTCTTAACCCGTAAATAAAAATGTGAATCATATAATGACTTGTGACAAATTGTATTAACTAAATATGCAGCCATTTAGTATTTGGTTATGAAAATGGACTTATCAATTTCCTTTATTATGACATTTTAGGGGAAGTGGTTTAGAAGTTATTGAACATTCAAGCCAACATTCACCGATTCCAGATATGAAACACTGACTACCTTTATGTTTTCTACAGCGACATTAAATAGTTGCTTAGTATTCGTTTTTCATGAATAAACGAGTATACAGTAATGAAACTTATAGCTGCCTTAAATCTTTAAGACGTTAGTTTCAGGTATGTTCTATGACATGTGGATCAGCGCAAAACCCGTTTTATTGCGATTCTTTAGGAGACATGCATACATCTGCTGGTATACGAGACGAATAAAGTTATGCACTATAAGTGACAGCAGTCATAGCATATTACATTCATAATCGTCTACTAGCCAATGATTGAAGGTGTTTAAATAGCTTATGCATCAGCTCCATATTGTTATTCAAATAAGAAATGCACAAGTGTACAATATTGTACAGGCGTATAGCGTCAACAGTTGTGTATCTGCTGTACAGACATGTTTAAGACAATAATCTAAGGCCATCAATCATGTAAACCAACAATCATTGCTTCCTGTATAACGGATAACTGTCTCAAGCAGTTCTTTCAATGGCTAGTTATGAACATCCTGCGCATTTCCTTGATATAGCTCATTTAGCTATTCTTAGCCATCGTACTGTAACAAATATTACCACAATGTAATAATGGCTAATATGAATTGCTTCAGCTGAATATTCAATCCACTCTTGGCATCTCATGAGACACTCTTATTTAAAACAAAGAAGGTATAAACCTTTAAGAACTTACTAAATAATGCAAATATGAAACATATTAATTGAAACCGTGTATTTAAAAGCTGAAAACGCAAATAAAATAGATTTGTGAGTGTTAAAAGATTGACAGTGATCAACTATCGTCTCATAAGGTAGAAATATCGTGTTTTCTGCACCTTCCTCTCCAAATCAACACGGTATCCTTCATAAGAACAGTTCTTTGTGATATTTGTTCATACTTTTCGGTAAATTAAAACAATTGTATTCATTGCGGAACATCTTATGAGAGTAAGAGTGCACCTTTATAAGATTGAGTTTACTATATAGTATAAGGAAATATAGTATAAAGAAATAAATTACATCAACACAGGATACGTGTTTAACCATACAAAAAGGTATGTTAAGTATTGTGTCCTTAATTTAAACACTCAGAATAACAGTGACTGCTTACACGATCCCTTAAATTATTATGCAAATTAACTTGTACCTGACAGCAGTTATTTGTAAACAAACATAGCCCCTCGACTCACGCACCAAGAAGGCTTGCGTGTAACCGTAGTTAATATAAATACAATCAAGGGTGATTGATTCACGAAAAATCAAGTTTGTTTGAAATACATGTTTGACGATAAGAAGCTACCAAAATCATTATGACCTTTGAATTAAGTTTTATTTCTTTCTAAGATTTCATTTGAACCTCTGTTTGTTTCTAAATTCAAACAGAACGTTAACAATGTATACTAGAACATGCTTATGATATCATATTTGCTATTGATTTCCCATCAGTTATCAACTTAATTAAATCCCGTTCAACTGGTTGTGCTTTATCAGCATTGTACAGAGCCTGTATTACAAATATTGATCGTATTGACATAAGGACACTCGTTATATATAACTACAATAATTAAGCACATAAACAAATATATAACTGTCAGAAAATCAAAAACAAATCCACAAGAGATCTAAATCAGAATTTACGCTATATGAATGTCATACTGAGAAATTAAACTTGACAACACCTTATTCAATTATTCACAAGATAGGAATTAGAGTATTTACGGCTTTTATTCATTTCCTTTTTCTATTATGAAACTCTATGATCACACAGTCTTAAACCCTGTATTTTCTCCGGCAAACTGTGTGTCATAGCAAGCTCATTGTTTCAAACAATAACTGCATCGTATCTTTGAAAAGCTTTTGCAATTGGTACTCTGAATTGTATTCCTCTGTCTGCAGATAGAGTTTGAATCTCTTATCATTGAAGTACTTGGGGTTTACCTATTAGTTTATTATTATTTGTTTTTTATTAAGTTTCCACAAGATAATGCATACTTTGATAAGATTTACCTATGTTTTAACTTTATTCAGAATTGTTGGGACACGAGTGAGGTTTGTGCACGTAAACTGGTTTAAAACCCATGTAAATTTACATGCTACTGACTAGACCGTTCCAAGGCAGTACCTAACAATACTTGATAAACATACATGGGTTTTCTTTAAACAGTATATATGCACTATGTTGTTTGTGGAAATTTGTGCTGTTGTTTCATGTTTCTTGTTTGTGTTTTTTTTGTTTTTGTGTTCTATGTCTTTGCGTTTACACATAAAACGGTGTTACTGTTTAAATATTTGGATACTGATATTGTTTCTGTAGTTTTTACATAAATATTCTTGTTCTTAAAGATTATATTCCTAACTCTCTTTAACAGTACACTTAAAGTAACATTAATTTGACAGATGCAAGAACTGACCGTAAGACCTTACACCGCTTTGTCCATGATACATGTAAAAAATATCACAAATGATTGATGAAATATGTGCATGATTGTTATATTCATCTGCATTATAAAATAAAGTCAGTAAATTCTACAGGGTCCGTATGCTGTATAGGAATCTAACATGAATAGTCTTTTTACTGATTGCAGTCGGTTCATAAACAGAGACATCAACTTGTATCGAGGATGAAAAAGTGTAAGCAAAATATGATGGCATTGAACACACTGTTGAAATAGTATGTCATTTTCCCGATCGACAAACCAGTATAAGATACGACCAAAAAGAGATTTTACCATGCCAAAATTTCGTAACCACACTAGCTCATTTGTATTGCAGATGATGTTAATTCAACTTAATTGTCACATGGACCTGAAGGTAAAGCAGCATGCATTATGCCAATTACTCAACGATTTTCGAGAAATAACCAATAGTCCAAATTATTGAAACCTTGACCTAAATTTGTATCATATCGTTTATTAAGCATACATAGTAGTTACGTATCGGACGACCCTTAACATTAAGCTGAAGTGTAAAGTTAATTGAATAAATAATTTCGAGAGTTTACAAAGAGTTCCAACTAGGCAAAATAATTGTACCAACTGTCACCTTTCTATTGCGGAGATTGTAGTTATTAAATGTATTGCCTGATGGCTTCAAACACATACTAGTTGAAAATGAAATACAATAAGTAGATAAAATGGCTTTCAGATTGTTTAAACATGCCGCTAGTGAATGGTTGATTATAAGCCACAATTATAAATAGAAACAATTCGACCCTGACCATGACATAGTGCAACGATATGAGAAACACGTCACCTACTCGTAGGCGGTAAATCAGCATTTAATGATAAGGTAATGTTAATTTCTATGCAGTAATTTCGTTTAGTGAGTTTGTGTGTATCTCGATTAGTGTTTATCAATATAATCAATGCCATAGTTTAGCTTTTCGTCTTCTAGGCTTGTCCCTGTATTTTGCATAATGGTATTAATGTTTGATATTCCTTTCCTCTATCTCCTTGTTACTTCTGCTGACTACTCTTTACCGCTATATTCTAATCCTAATTATCTTAAACCTTTTTCAAGGCTTTGACCGTTGGCAAGTATGACTTAACTAGAAAACATTGGACAACAAGTCGTACGGTATTGGCTTGTTTAAGTGTCGACGGAAATACATTATAAAGAAATAAACGTATACCATCTGCAGTACAGACATGGTAAAGACAATAATGTAAGACCATCAATCAGGATCTCAAACAATCACTGCTTTGAGGAAAGTGGATATTTCTGCAATGATTATTTCAATGCTTGTAAATTGACATCCGATAGCGGACTTTTTTCAATTTATTGCCCGATCGGGGAACAAGAGACCAATTCCAAACGTAATCTACGAACAACCTGAAACAAAGCTGTGTACTAGAAAGGTAGATCGGAGATCCTTACACTCGGAATTAATGGTAACCAGTGAAGGGGAATCCCCCGATCAAAATATATCCTCAACATAAGTCGGTCTTTATATAAATATGTCCATTAAAAAACATGCCACCATAGCGAACACTGCAGTTGAATTTCAGTTTTACAGGGTCTACCAGTATAGTCATTGTGGCTGCTAGTTATATGACATAACTTGGTATCACCCTGTGGGTAGACACTGAATATTCATTGTGAGTGCAATCAAGTTTACACCAGCGATGTGGGGGGGGGGCAAACACCGAGAGTCAGCTTTTAAACACAGTTTTAATATTATTAATAGTAATTAATATTTTCGTACATCATATAAGTTTGTAGTTGAAGTGTATCACTCAAAAAATATGTTTGTTTTACATGTGTATGTATTGATTTTGAATAAGAGTCTCACTTTAACCACTTAGTATATAATGAACCCTTACCTATTATTGTTAACGTGTATTTGATAGCTGAAAATGTACAAATATCAAATGATTGGTTAGTGCTAAGAGATTTACTGTGATTTACTGTCCTCTCATAAGGTAGAAATATAGTATTTTCTGCACATTTCTTTCATATTAAACCCGTTATCCTCCATAAGATTGTTTTCGACATTTCTTCATCCTATTTCGTATATTAAAAAAATAGTATTAACTGTGGTAAATCATATTTCGAAGTAATCTATCTTTCAATCTTTAATTAAATCATATGTCGCGTCTAAAGCGTTGTTTGTCTTTGTCATTGAAACTAAGGAGAAAGATTGATTTATGAGCGCTTAACCTCTGATCAAACCTTAATAGTTTTAGCCTGACGTAATATGATTATTAAAAACGTTCTTAAATGTCATTTCACTTTGGCGTAAAATGAATATGAAATAGAATAGAGAAAGCTCATATCCACCAGCCAGTTTAGTGGAAAGAGGCATTTCAACTGTAACACGTTGCACACAAAAGAAAAGGAGTAAATTCACTTTTATAAGCGGTATTATATCTAGGAGGACATTTTTGACCAATTTGGACTTTATCTGACCAATCACTACCAAAATATGTCAAAACATTTGACTGACGGACGGGCGGACATACTTGTAATACAAAAACAATGTCCCCATCCCGAAACCTTCGATTTTACGGGGGGTTATAAAACACTAAACTGAGTAAGTTTTCCACTACACAATTATTCTTTACTACCTAAGAGTAAGGTAGATATGTTGTGGCTAATATAGATATAAGAACATAGGGCGTATCTAAAAAGAAATACGCCTGGCAAGGATTAAATATAAGTTTAATTTGTGCAGATTTTCAGAATTAATTCTTTTTGGTAAGATTTTATTACTAATCCGAAACCAAAGACTGACCACTTCGGGATTTCAATGCTATGCCATGCTTCATGTGCCCAAAATAAAAATATATCTTCCTCGCCCGTATTTTCTAGTAAAGGTCACCCCGACTTGGATATATTGACGTAAAAAATAAAAAGAGGTCAACTACAAATCATGACCTACTTTTATGAAACTTCTACACAAAGTTCAAGGGGTTGTTAGTTCGATCCACCAGGGGAACTCTCTCACGGTCTCCCGAAATGGACTACATTATTGCTTTTTCAAAGGAGACGGATTCGAGAGTGATTCTATAAGCTATCAGCTTTCGTCACTATCGACCTAAAATAAATTAGCATAAACTGAAGTGTATTGATCGGAAAACGAATGTGTGACACAACGAGGTAATCCATATGTGTCCGACATTCGATTGGTGTTAAATCGAACAAGAGACATAAGTAGACAATTATTAAAACTAATTAAAACTTAAACTTTTATAATCTTTAAAACTTGGTATTAAATAAATAAAATACCTTGAACGGTTTTCAGTTATGGTCGTGGACGATATCAAAGATATAACAATAATACAATATAGATGGAAAATGGCCGATGTGTTCCAATTGCTCATTACAGTAATGACCTAACTGAAAACTTTCTATTGATTATTTTTATAACATTATAACAAGATGAATTTAATATGAAAATAATGGAAATATCTTAACAGCCAGTATATAGAATATCACACTTGCCGTATCTATAACTTTTACAGAAGGTGTAGAGACGATTAATAATTCACGAGTGTTTAAAGATTCTATTATCGTTTCAAAGGGAATCAACGGTTTTAAAATAACGGAAATTTATTGACGAACCATCAGATTTGCTAACTGTTTGTTCTTTTTGCAATTTTGTAGTTCAAACTGTTGGACATGAATATCTATATATTATTTCCAATAACAGATTGTCTTAAAAATGTTTTTAATTTTTAAAATGGCTAAAGTTCATCAATGAAAAGATAAAAGAGAAAAATTGTCTTGTTAAATAGGTCCATATGTATGACTACATTGTATAAAAGAATTATCAATCTAAAATTGTTTTGACTGTGTATATTAAAAGCAATATCAATCATCTCCTTACCTTAGCTTTTAATTTTACACTATAATGATCGAACAATACGAGATTCCATGATCGTATGCCTGGAGCAAACTTGAACTTGACATTAAAGCTTTCTTCCTTGAGGTAAAGGCAGTAAAAGAAGATTATATATACATTGTCAGACATGAAACGCAATCACGTAACAATTGAAATAAATTAAAATTTCCATTTATTACAAAAGCAGCAAAACCACTTCAAGGACAGTTTCATTCATATGTATTATGAACAATTAAAGTAACGTGATAACTTCTGTATCAAGAATACACATAGTAAGTGAAAAATATAAATACAAATGCTATTAGCATAATTATCGCTATCGATTTTTCAACGGTGTTCCGTTTAAATAACGACCGTTGTATCGGTAGAGTTTTATCAACATTGTTCAGATCTTATAGAGTGATGTCCCCTGTGTGGTAGTGTTTACTTTTTGGACTCGAGAATTTGTGAAATAAAAGGTGTTTAAATGCATAAAAATGTACATTATAAGAGTGGAATAAGGATATAAACTGTAAAATAAAAAGAAAATATCATTATACTTCGGGTGAAAATAGAAAATAATGAGTTTATAAACTGTTTCTATTGGCAAACCATTGGGTCGTAAATGTTTGCATTAGTGCTAAAACCGTGTAAACTGTGTATAAGCGGTATGTAGATAACTCTGTTTCGGCTCAAACGCTATACCCCATTTCCACGCTGACTGAATTTTAAAATACACTGCGCAACAAAACTAAGGTATGAAAAATATTGATACGCGAAAACGGGAAAGGGAAAGTGAAAGCAGTGTAAGTAGCATTGGGGAATTTGATGCGAGTGTTGAAGTGGCATAGTGTAGCACTAGGAAACAAAAGAAAAAAGGGGAGAAAAGATAACCAGGACATAAACAAAAACAATCGTTACAGTGGAAGAAGAAACCACACTCCAACCAGAATCAGAAGACGATATTGCTTTTTTAGAATCTTCGGGCAGCAATCTGACTAAAATCCAAAAAGCACTTAAAGAAATAAACCTGAAATTAAATCAAGCAGAACATAAAAAAGAAGAGTATCTCAAAACAATTGTACCTGAAATTGTCAAAATAGTAAAAGAGGATATGACAAAAGCGTTTGACATCAAATTCGGCAAGCTAGTGTGTACTTCTGCATCTGTTGAATAAAATTGTACATTAATAACAATTTGGCAGGTTACAAGAACTTATAATATTATATTACACGAAAGTAAAAAAGGACTGTTTCCTTTCAGTCAGATTAGCAGAAAGGTTTCACTATCATAAATGCTAGAGATAGGCCTTTATTTTGTGCGCAAATTGTCTATGAAAAACACGTTTATCAAGTAACATCTGCTAATTATGAGTTCGATGAAGACTAAGTAGCATCAGCTCTGAAAACTCTGGAAAGCTTTTCTGTCTTAATTGCTTATTATTTATTGCAAACGGTTTTCGATGAACAGTGCATCTTCAAAATGTGTTTCTTTACACATTTCTAATCATTTGTCAACAATGTACAGTATGAGTACGCATGCAGGGGAATAT
Source organism: Mya arenaria (assembly GCF_026914265.1). Classification (NCBI taxonomy): domain Eukaryota; kingdom Metazoa; phylum Mollusca; class Bivalvia; order Myida; family Myidae; genus Mya; species Mya arenaria. The sequence goes on along the minus strand of NC_069135.1, from coordinate 11,000,464 downwards.
AAAACTACAATGCTTGAAAATGCAAGATAATCTTGACATTACTTTTTATGAATATTACTTTATATTGTATTCTTGTAATTATGCTTCAATGTTGTTCTCGAAACTAGTTCAATAAAACGGAGAAAAGAACAAGAATTGTTGATTTGTTTTATGAAAGGCCTCAAATGCTTGTTCAGTACATTGCGATGTCAATAATATGACGAAGTACTAACCCATTAGTTAACCATGGTATAAACCTGTAAATATCATAAATACGAAGACACAAAGAGATCACCTCCGTTTAATTTAACTCTACATTTTATACACATGTTTTTGCCTAATTAGGTTTGACAGCCGCGCATATATACTCTAATTTTAAAACGACAACTATAAAGAGCAATTCAAGAACCTAACAAAGACAATAGTTGAGAAAACCAGCTGCATTTTATTACAGGACTATTTTAATATTTATAATAAAGGACAACAAGTGTAGGGTCTATGACAGATCTCAGGGAAAATCTAATCACTCTATTTCCTTCTCTCGGTTCTTAATCTTTAAAGTACCTTTACAAGTGGCATTCATTTCCCCATGTTTACAGTAGCGTTCTTAATACAGATATTACATTCCTGTATGTTCGTGCCTTGGAAGGATTTAGCACTTCGTCCCTAATGTCGTAAAATCATGGTTTTAAATGGTTTAGAATAACTATGCCAAGAACGAAAATGCTAAATGCTTCGCCAACGAATTTCTATTTTTATTTTAACAAACAAACATCAAACGTATTTGTAAGTTCCAGAACGATGGATATAAAACAGACATAAAACCTAACAAGTGGAGATTCTTTAGCTCAAAAGCCTACACATAACCATTTAGTATTAGTTATATTTAGGAAATATGACGTCGGTATAAAAGATGGATTCTTCCCGTGTACGTTTGGTCAACTTAACTATATAATCACACTTAATTGATGTTCTTGCTACTCTCCAGACAAACGAATTTTTCCATACATCGCTTCTGAAAGCGTTTACTCTATGAAATTGAATAAGGTTGCTTTAACAGAGATCATTTATTAAGAAAACAAGTCATCTGTAGCACTCTATTCTTAGTGCAATTTATACTGACTGACACTTCTGAAGCGATGTACTCTTTCAATCTTAGCCAATATCAATACGAACTAGTGCAGTTCCCATCACAAATGTGAGCAAACAAAAGATATCTTTTAAGCTGAATATTGTCGAGAGCTGTATTGTATTGAAAACATTGCCGACAGAGAAAGATGCTGCCGCATGAACGAGGATATCTTGATATTTCAAGGGTAGTGCAAACATTTAGAGAACAAGTTATAGATTAACTGATGGAACTGATTACTCCATGCAATATCGATGCTCTGGAAATAAGTTTTAACAACAGGAAATAGTGTTACGCTATGATTTACCCACAATGATGAATTAATGGTTTGTTTTTGGATTATATCATATTGGAATAAATGGGATGGTATTACACACAGAGAATGAAATAACTACAACGTTTAAATGTAACAGAGTTAATATATTCAAAATCAAAAAGAGAGAAAAATATAAAGTGATCTTTACCTTTCACAAAACAGAAGAAAATTCAACATCTGCGTAATATGGTAAGAATTGAACAAATATATAACTTGTGTAAGAACTATTACAAAACGCAGTATACGCGAGATCATAGTTTTAGCAAACTTGATTATTGCAGTGTCTACACTCTTAGTAGTAAATTGAATAAAAGATTATCAATCCAAATTTTTTAGTTAAAACACAAGCAGTAATGTATCAATTAAATACTTGCCTGTCAAATCAGTTGTTCGTCCTAAAACGATTTTTTTTATATTCAAGATAACGTTTATTGTATTGTATTGGACGAATATCGTATAATATAAATTTGTATTTTTTATTAAGATTCAAGCGTGTTCTCTCAACCAAAACAGTATGTGTTGTTTCCAAAATTTCCTTGCATGCAAATTATTATTGATACATATAGCTTGTAAAGAGATCTAAAAAAACACCTACTCTATGTAACTGTAACATAACTCTTACATCATTCGGATAAAATGGCTTACGTGCATAAGGTTCACTAAAGCTAAGGGCTAACACAATATACAGAGTACACATTTCTCATACTTTTATGAAACAAATAAAAACATAAATAATAAAAATGAATGAATTCAAAATTATTTCAAAATCAATAACCTACTTTTTTATGTATAAAAAATATTACTTAATGAAACCATTTCTTAAATCTAAATTCTGTCTCACAATATGGAAATAAGAATTCAATATAAATCTTTTAATTTTCAACGACATAAACAAACCTAATTAAAGTTTAAGAGAATAAGGCCAGAAATTATAAGTTCAACTAGCTGGAAACTTAATGCAATAACTTCAAGAGCAGTTGCATATCTTAAAACAAGCATTTAATTGCAAAACCTTACAAGCTAGTAAAATGCAGACGAGCAACGAAATTATCATTATGGCACAAACTACTCTAGCTGCGTTGTAAAATTAAAATAGTTTATATTTTAGCTTCTTAATATTAGACACATATGTTTAGATATAGAAATTTTACTTATTTTCTACCTATTACAGAATGTCTGCCACTTCTGCAAAAAGCTACAAAACATTGACCATACTTCTTCTTGGATTCTGATCATGCAAACTCAATGTTATACCTGTTTTGTCACAAAATGGTGCTGTGAACGGATCACTCATTAAAATGACAAGAAAATCATATGGCAGCATTCCAACAAGTTCAAATAAAACGAGATGTACAGTTATATATCTGATAGATAACAATGGAAATAATTTAAATATTCCATATCTTTTTTTCCAGGGTCTGGCAGGAATTTACAGAGAACTTGAATATGCCTGGTATTGACGAAACAGTGCACGGAAAATGTACTGGATACAACAAAGAATGGATTTATTTCCTTGACATAATGGGATGAGGGCCATAGTGAGCCTATGGAAAGAGAAACAGAATTACAGGTGATTATAATGATGCCAAACATACACATATAGACGAAGGAGGAAAAAATGGTTCCAGAAATACTTTTCCAGTGTGATTTATTTAAGTAATTATGGAAGTGCAAATGTACATTCTCACGGTCTTAGGAGTTATGTGTGTCATAACTTTTACCGATATCACGGGTGTTGCTGCAATGGACGCGATTGCTGTGAACGATTCCTCAAGTTCAAGGTCGTGGTTTACAAGCCAGTGTCCGAGGAAGTGTACATGTGACAAAAGACAGCTCTCCCTCGCTCGCCACAATATTCCATCAAACAAGTTTCTTTACACTGTGGACTGCTCCGGGGAACAATTAGCATCACCTCCTTCAAGCCTGCCAGAAAACACCGAAGTGTTCTTAATCGCTAATAATACATTTGGAACATTACAATCATTGCCAAAATCATATTCATTATTATATTCAGATATGTCAAATAGTTCATTAGAAAGTATAAGCAGTATTCGATATTTTGCTCAATATCCTCAACTTAAATATCTGAACTTAAAAAGGAACTCACTTAAAACATTATCAAGCGATACATTTAATAAATTAGATAATTTACTAACATTAGATCTGAGTTTCAATGACCTAGAAAATATTTCTTCAGAAAGTTTTCTGGGAGTGAAGAACCTGAAATCATTAGACTTATCACATAATCACCTGAAAACGGTTACTTCTTCGTGTTTTTCTTCCATGTATGAATTACGAGAACTTGATTTATCTCATAATGAGATTGTGCAAGTAGAAATTAACTCATTTAAAAATCTCGAAAACCTCAATTTACTTAATTTATCACATAACAGAATCAGAAGTATTGAACACTCTGCATTCAACGTTTTGAAACGCCTCCTAGTTCTGGATCTGGGTAGCAATTATCTTCCATTGGTGCCAACAATACAACTGCAATCAACATATCTGCTGAAGAAAGTTTCATTGAATGGGAACCTAATACATAAATTGCATCCTGGAGATTTCAACAACATCAGTGTAATTTCTCTCACGCTTAGCTTTATGAACGAGTTGACAGTTGTGGAAAAGTTTTCTTTTCAAAACATGCAATATCTAACCAATCTGGAGATGCACGACAATCCAAAGCTAATGTTCATAGATGGGAATGCATTCAAAAACGTTCCCAAGCTCAAGACCTTGTACTTCCATAACAATAGGCTGCCGGTACTGCCCTCGGGACTGCCCCAGACCCTCCCAAGCGTCCAGGATGTCCACTTGTACCACAATCCTATCCGCTGTGATTGCAATGCCCTCTGGATCAGAGACTTGGTGGAGGAAGCCAAAGAACACAATTTTAGTAAGCCTTTTTTCAGTCATTCAAACTTTATCAAATGTGCTTACCCTATAAATGCGACTGGATTGTCATTGCCTGACGTTGACGAGAGTCATTTTTCAAGAGTATGTGCTCCAGTGACACTTCCGTCATTTCACGAGAACTACACACTAGATCTTGGCGAGGAGCTCCGACTTGAGTGCCACTCATACGGGATTCCTGCACCACAACTCATATGGCTCTTGCCTAATGGATCAGAAATCTCAAACAGTACATCCAGTAGAAAAATAGAAATCATAGACAATTTTGCTTTAGTTGTTCGCTTCCTCAGTGTAAAAGACAGTGGGACGTATGAATGTAAAGCGAGGAATGAAGTAGGGTTTGACATCAGCTCCACAAAGGTCACCGTCACAAACAAGCCCGTGAGACTCGTGCTGCTAAATCTCTCGGTCGACTATATTTCTCTCACATGGAATGGTACCCAACACAACTCAATGATCTCAGACTATCAGCTGCATTATAGGGAAATCAAGGGAGTTGACAATCAAACTCAGTCATCCTACAGCGTTATACCACTTGGTCCACAGTACAGAAGTTATACGGTGACACATCTTAAACCAAGTACCAACTATGAGTTTTGTGTTGTCTATGTATACGATACTGAATATTACAAAGTAGACTGTAAGACGTTTGCAACTAAAAGCAAATACCTAAACAAAAGTGCAATAAAGAAAATAGTGAGCGAGAAAATCATAGCAGGTGTGTGTACAGCACTTGGAATAACCATGGCAATAGCATGTATGGTGACACTAGTGCGCAAGTTTCGTATCCACAAGGATTATGAATTGCCAAATGGGACAAGGGACGAGCCAGAGGGCATACACATTCCGCTCCAGAATGTGTACCAGCCGCTGTCCACACCTCTCTGCTCCTCCAAAACCTCGCTCCTATCAACACATACAAGCAAGTCCGACTTCGATGATTATTGATTGGCTACTTAAATGGATTGGTAAAATGTTTCCATACATGGAAAAATACAAGATAATAATAAGAGACAGCAATATATGGTTTATATATATCATGTTCTGAAAGTAACAAGTACACTCGAAACAGGAATGACAACAAAAACACGCGCGCTAAAAAGTGTATTTTGAATACAGTCTTCATATTTTTTGAAGTAATGTTTCAAACTATTCTCCGCATTTTATACGTCTCTGTTGATACTGCTTTACATATTTTTATCATATTCGTTCCTTAATGTAAATCATCTTTGTTTTAGAAATAAAATAGTAAAATCTATTTTATATGCTTTGAGACTATACATTATTTCATACAACGTTAACTTTGTTTCGCGGAGTTGTTAAAAGTAAACAAATGAATAAAAAACATACTTTAAGAATATCAGGAAATGAAATTTATCCAGTTGCAAATAAAGTGATGTCATGTCATAAATACTCGAAATTTATTTCCCTATTTATATGAAATATAACGTGATTGAATGGAAATACTGAAACATTAATAACATTTACACACATATTCTCCTGTAGCATTAGACGGGACAAGCAGCTGCAGATGGTCTATTGATTGAACGGTATAATGTGTTGTGAGGGTACTTTCAATGTTATCGTTTCTCGTGTCTCGATCAATTGTGGAATAAAAAAAAAAAGCCTGAAAAAATAATATTGATACAGTATACCAAAACAAAAGCAAACAAATTTCCATCACTGATCAAAGTAAATGCCAGGTAAACAATATTGTTGAAATTAACCCTTGACAAGGGTTAATCAGTGGCCTGTTCGGAGCTATGATTACTGTGTGGGTCCCTGGAGAAATGCTATGATATAATGTATATGAATTATTCATCGCAGACTTAACAGACTCTGTAACAGCCATCATTTAATTTCAAAATTGAAGACAAACATAATTAGGTTATCGCCATGAACATATATAAATTATATATGATATTGGGGTAATTTTCATTAAATTAGAACCTTTATTGCTTTTGTGAACTGTACGTAAGTAGATTTTTTACACGGTGTTAAATGACGACAGTTATGAAATAAGCTTTAAAATATAAGGTACGAAGTTTCTGTCAGATAAATGTTTTCCTCGAAAAATCACTTCAGTGTGTAGGTAACAAGATTGGTATCAATAAACGTATAATTCGAAAAATTATTTTTTAATTTCATATTTACTGTCATGTCAATTATAGATTGTTGACATACAATTGCCATGACATGATAACAGTCATCTGTTATATAAGACGCCCAACAGACATGATACATATTTTATCATACCATGCGTATGTTAAAAGAGCTTTGGAATAACTTCACTTCAGAACATAAAATGACAAATTTTGTACTTCGCAGTTTACGAAAGAAACATTTGTAAAGGTACTTATATGTCACTTTAACAATTTGCCATACAATAAACACATATATAATAATAGTTAAATGTATGGTGTTAAGCAGTTGTGTCAATGATATTTAAATAAGTCAACGTTTGTATGAGTTGTTGTTCGTTTAGACAACGTATCGTTTGTCAAGTTTAAAGTTTAAAACGGTTACTCCGTTAAAAAAGGGGTGTGTAACCAACAATTAGACCTGTATTTGATATTGTAAAGGATGTGCGCCAAATGATATAAATTCTCTATCATTTCAACCCTTTCAAATATTATCGCCCGGTTAGGACAAAACCGACCACACCCCTGACAAGCACGCTCCATATAACACTATCCCCCTTCTTAAACCTTGTTGTATGGCGGTATAATAACTAAATATGGTTGATCACAGGGTTTTCACTGTTGAAATGTCACTTAGTCTTTTTGTAAAAGATTATTCTAATGACTGTTTAATATACAACAAGAGGAGATTAATGGCGTGTCTTAAATATTACCGAGAGGATGGTTTTAATAACGATTAAGACTATGGATGCTTATGAATATCTTGTGAAATCGTGCAGTTGTATTTCTGGTTGAAGACAGTAATTGTAGGTGATTCTAAAACATAATGCCATAACTTGTTTTAACAGTATATAAATTTGTCTATTTAAGCTAAAAATGCCGGCCTTTATTAGGCTTATTTCTCTTAAGCTTTTTATCAAATCGCCAAAACAAGGACCTTTTAATTGTATTATACCCTTTTTAAAGGAACAATGTAATGGAACTAACGCCACACAACGAGAAATACAAAGGTATATATCTCGCACATACACGAGCAAATGTCGCAAAAATGCATCCATTGAAATAGCTTTACCGATAAATAATAATATTACCGCCTTGAAACAGTAAGTGAAGCTAGACTTTATGGGATTTTAACTAGTTGATAGGGACCCTCACATTTGTCAGCATACGATCTTTTTTAAGTTTTAGTTTATAAGATGCCTCGTAATGGTATCGACCCGATCCATAAAGGCAATATTAACCAGTGTCATATAGACCTTACATTGAGCATCTAAACAGGCTTTATATTTAATGTTTGAATATATGTGTGTGTTTTTCAATGTATTTTTGTGTTAACCTCATTGCAACCTTTCATGCGTATGCTTTATCTAGCTCTTGCCGAAATAGTGTGGGTTATGCGTTCTTAAATGTTTACAGTAGCTATATAGTAACACCTTTCCCTGTATATGCTTATTCCTGATGTAAGTTATGTTTGCCATTTCAAATGTTATGTACGTTAAACCTTTAAACATGTTTTACACATGTCATAGCACTAATTAAGTGCAATGGCATTTCCCATCGCAATCATGTGCGTTTGTTCGATACTTCTGTCCTATCATTGGGCGCATTTATACAAATGGGCGGAGCCTATTTACTACGGAATATGTTTTTCAATGAAATCGTAGTAAAATTATTGACAAGCTGACAAAATAATGCAGACGGCGAAAACTTCAGTAAACCAGAGAAAACAAAACGAGCAACGATAATTTGATTGATTTTAATCTCGATGATTTCATGATGGATGGAACACTTGAAGAACTATTATGACAATAATTACGACTTATTTCGGGATTTGGAATTAACATGATTGTAAAGCATCTGACAATTCAACAAAACATGAAATCAAGGAATTGAAACAAGAACAGAAGGAAGAAGGAGAACTGAAGGAAGAACAATAAGATTGTACCAGGTTTAGAAGGGTATGCGAGGAAGACATAAGGGTTTTTGAAGAGTCTCACCAGTCAAAGAGAACAAGAGAAAACACAAAGTGGTCAGTAAAGGTATTTCAAAGTATGAAAGTGTTTTTGTCTTCCTCTTCTGTAAAGAATCAGTGTTAATTATTCAATTTTGATTCTCTAATTGGTGAAAAGATAAAACAAATTAATTTTTACACATAAAAATGTACAAAAACACTGTTTAAAATTTAAACATCTACAATAAAAAGATACTTTAACAATATTATGAAAATATATACAAAACGCATTTAACAGGAAAACATAATTTTAAACATCTATTATAACATTATTAAATTACACTGATTCAATACTAAAATGCACAAATGCTTTTTCTAACTCTATAATGGCACAGATCTTGGTATGCTGAGCCTCTTAACATGTTTACTGTCTCAGAAGAGTTACTTGGCTAGATTTTGCGCGAAGTTCTACTGCGAAGTCGCCCCGCAGCAATCAGAAAGGTGCTCAAAGGCTTTCGGAGCTGGGTCTAAGGTGTACCACAAGAATAGTATATATGAGGAAAGGGCTTGCTTAAAATTGAAATTCAGCATTTTGGATATGTATAAATCAGTCTTACCATGTCCAAAGAATTTTGGTGTATGATTCATTGGAAGCTCTGGGAGAGGGTTAAAATGTTCAAGGAACATACAAAGTATAGACGGCATTGTAGTAGTTTTGGCGTCTTATTTGTAAGGTTAGTAGACATATTGCATGTCTTATTTTAAAGAATTCTTACTAAAAAGCTCTATCTGGATGAGACAAATCATGCTAGATCGAAATAGATATTCTAAGATCAATTTCACTCTCAACTGCTGTTACTGATTAATGCATTGCTGTTAGCCCAGGGGCAAAGACGGGACCTATTTGACTTAAAGGAACAAGTGCAGGAAATGCGGGTGCATTTAGGAGTATCTTTGAAAATGGAATAAAAACAAAAATAAAACACACCAGATCAAGCATATTTATAACTTTTCTTACGCACTTATTCAAAATTAACATTATTCATCACATCAAGTTAAGCCGTAGATCATATATGATTAAAATTCCTTTTCTTCTCTACCCGAAGGCGTTGTGTTTTGATTCTGTGGTCGATATAATGTTGTGGCCGCTTTATCCGTCCGTACTTTAGAAGGTCCTTCACACCATTGTCCAAATAATTACTTAAAACCAAATAATTGGGGTTCAATGAAACTTGAAGCATAGACAGCGAGAGAGAGAGAGAGAGGGAGAGAGAGATAGCGCTGAAGAAGAAGGAGAGGGATAATTAAGGATGGAGAGAGAAAGTGAGAAAGAGAAAGAGAGGAGCCATATCTTTGTTTTGAATGTTTAAAGTTTTGGCATTTGACTTACTTTTTGCCCTGAATGAGTTTGAATACGTTTCTGTTAAATTTGTAATGTCTTCAAAAATGTTTTGCCTTCAAACTACAATATAACTCATTGAAAACGTAGTTTGTATTTTTGAGTTTTTGCATTATGTTCTTTATGATACATTAGTTTGGTACGGATCTTAACTTCAAAATACTTGCCCTTTATGCGTTGGTGTATTCGTGGGTTTTTTATTTGTATGACATCCTCTGCTTTTGTAGCAGTAACTTTTCCGTACTTGTTTCGGAGGTGATATGGAAATCTGCGACTAATTATTGCCTAACGTGTACTTCTCTCCCTCACAAATCGTCTGTATCTGCTATTTTCTTCCGCAAATGATACGAATTGTTAAAAATGACTTCACACGAAGCCTCCCAACATTTAACTGAAGTGTTGATGATCGTGTTTCTATCCATAACCAAATATTTTGCACTAACTATGTATAACTAAGCGTAGAGTGAATCATCTGCATGAAAATCTATCGAAGGATTTTACAAATGGATATTTATATAAAAAGCTACAGATATATGCTCAGTAGCCAAAACTTTAAACACCAACCCCGATTAATGGCACAGGGTAAACGCCTGAAGACTGTTATCATTGATAGTTATAAATACAAACATGCAATGCGAATATTGTCTGATTACAAACCTATTTCTTATCGGATGTAACTTCATTTTAATATTCGGCGTTGAAATTGTTCCTACTGTTAAATATGTATTTATACGCGTTTGTCCAACACAGGTATTCCTGTCGAGTTGACGGTAATGTTAATGGGCGTGATCTCCGAGGTAACTTTGGAAAACTCCATTTCCAGTGTAGTACCTTCAAATAATTTGTTCAGTATATAGTGTTGGCTAACTACTCAAAGTCAAAACTTGGTCTTGCACATCTATGTTGCAATACAAAATGTGATAACTTGATCCTTCCCCATTTATACCTGGCACTTGATTCAAAGATCCAATGGTGCTCATGCGGATGCCCTTTTCTCTGAATAATATGGTTTATCATGGTTTCTATCTCCGTACCGAATGCGCAGTTTCAAGACTTGCTCGAGATGAAATGCAAATGTATCATCACGTGGACATAGTGTACCCATTAAGACAAGGTATTGTTGTTGCGTAAAATGCGATAATTTTCAATTAAAAAAACATTATATAAAGAGAGTATCTTGCTGCCGCATAGTTTCTGGCCACGTAATAAACAACAGAGTGCCACACATCCCTATCCTATCAGAGAAGTCTAAAGGAATTACTTGGATTTTATTTAAACCGTGGATATAAAGGCAATATTTTGAAGAGCACGTGCCTTCTAGTTTTTGAAGATGAATACCTGAAACAAAATATAGGGTTAAATATAGCATCCTTACATAACTAAGCTTTCAGTCCTTCGATTTTATGAAGATTTTGCTGATTCATTTTTATCTTTAAAACCATTTTTGGCGAACACGTTTTTGGCTGACTCGGTGTATTTTGGCATGTGACTTCATTTTGTTCAAATATTTTACATTTTCAAATAATTTGGAAGGAAAGATTAGAAAATGCATGTCGCTTTTATTTTTAATAATGTTTTCCTTATTTGTTTCCAGTTTTAGTACAATGATACTTTTTTATTATGAAACTCTATGATCACACAGTTTTAAACCTTTCATTTAATAAGGCAGATTGTGTGTTTATAGTTTCAAACAATGACTGCATCGTATCTTTGAAGAGTCTGCAGATATAGTTGGGATCTCTTATCATAGAAGTACTTAGGGTTTACCTATAAGTTTATTATTATTTGTTTTATTGTTAACTTTCCTCATGTTAATGCATACTTTGATAAGATTTACTTTTGCGTTTTATCTTTATTTAGGATTGTTGGGATAAGAGTGAAGTTTGTGCACATAAACTGTTTAAGTCCCCAGTAAATTTACATTTTACTGACCGTTCCAAGGCGGTACCTAACAATTCTTGATAAACACCCCCAGTTTGTTGTTTTATTTTTAATAATATATGTGTACTGAGTTTGTGGAGTTATGTGTTGTTCCATGTGTCTGGTTTGTAATTGTTTGTTTTTGTATTTTATGTCTTTGGCGTTAATGTATACTTTTATAAGATTGCCATTTACATTTTTACACTATTCGAGAGTGTTGGGACAATAGCTAGGTTTAAACCCCCAGTAGATTTACATTTTACTGACCGTTCCAAGGGGGTATCTAACAATTCTTGATAAGCATACCTAGTTATTTATATATAGAATGTATGCACTGTGTTGTTTGTGGAGTTTTGTGCTGTTCTTCCATGTTTCTTGTTTGTGATTTTATGTTCTATGTCTTTGGCGTTTACCCAGTGCCATTAAACCGGGTTTATGTTTAAACCTTTTGCTACTGAGCTTGTTTCTGTAGCTTTTCGCATAAATATTTATACATTTTTTTTTCTTGCCGAAATATGTGACAAAATAAATTTTGAATAAAGATGTTAAGTTTGAATGCCTTTAAAAATGTGATCATCTTCTGTGTCGATATTTTATGTTTTTTTCGGCCGATGACGAAACAACTATGTTAAGTTATCGTCATGCCGTTCATCCCAGATGAGTTTGTAAAAAGTGAAAAGAACTGTTTATTTTAGATTTGAATGAGCGCTGGAAGATGGCTGTATATTAAGTGTTTCGTCGTTTATACGGCCATCAGATTCTGGGTTTATATCTTGCACGAAATATATAAACTAAAACTCTGTGATAAATTACCAAATTGCAACCTTTAAATGAAAACAAAACACCTCACTGGTTTATATACACAGGTCAATAATATTTGAGCTAATATCAACTATAAGTTTTGATGATATTACTCCAATATGTCTTTCTTCGCATTTGGGTGTTTTCGAACATGCATTTACTTTAAATCAGAAAATGAATAGTTTTGGATTGAAGTGAATGAAAATTAAAATATAAATTGATGGCGGTGTTTCCTAATTGTCTCACTTGATTATTTATTTTTGAAAATTGTGATTTGAAATATATATGTATAAAAGAAGACCATAATAAGACCATATAAGTTGACCACGAACGCATTACGAGAAAAAATCTCCGTTGCCATTGTCACTTCGCATGGAGAGTTCGAGATAACTTTTCATAATAACTTGAACAGTTTTTGTTGGTAGGGAATGAACTTGAAATATTTAATTCAATTTGAACTAAAATGTCTCTGACAAGATGTTATTTTTCTGATGAGCATTATTTTGATTGCATTTCTTTTATTTGCATGGTTACCCTGCTTGACTTAAAGATGCTTCTAACTTGCTTCCCCGGTCAATGCTACAAATCGGGTGCCCTAATAACATCCTGTGATGGCTCTAGTTAAAAAGCACAAGATAATATCCGATAATGTCTGCCTTTCGTTTTATTCGGCCACTTGTGAACGAAAGTAAAAGAGTACCGATAAAATATCATTCAATCATACGTATATTCCTCCAGCGCGCAATATTCAAACCAATATAGACGTCGAAACACCATACTGGCTTTGGAATTGGTGGGTTTTCAAATTAAAAAAGTAAAACGGGATGCCTTTGTGATTGTACAAACACATTGTTGGTCTTATTTGAATTGGTAATGATGGTGAAAGCTTTTAGCCAACTAATGGCTGATGTTGTCAAGGCTTACTTTGGATGCTTTGCATATTTCGTTTCCCTCCTCTTTAACAAATTGTTGCCAGGCGCTAACCAAATAAATGGAAGTTATTGATAGCATTTCTGCCATCATTTCTCCGTACGAAAACGTTGATTACTCGCCTTCATACTGAAGAATATCGGTCTTTATTTAATCCCACTCTCTGATCGATTAGCTCGTTTAGGTTACTTGTTATATAATGGATACGTATAAACGAAAATACGATCGTATTATTCATCCGTTGTCAGAATACTAAATTAATAGTGCGAAAAAGCATTACTGATTCAAAACTGGATAATAAGCTGTTTATTTCATTCAACACAGTCAACAGAACATTATAGTTCAACCTTTCTGCTGCAGACTGATTTTCCTGAACAAATTTTTGCTTCTACCGTGATTTCAACCGACAATAAAAACACCGAATTTATGTTTTGTAAAGACTTTTCTGGTGCAGATGATCAAATATTCGTGTCCGTTAACAGAATATTTGATTACAAATATTAAGTTGCAGTTGATGACAAAGAACAAAATAGCAGACCAGGCTAATGATATAACAAATGTTATCGATTGTTCCATAGTTTTACATTTCAGCTTCAATATTTATGCGAAAATACAAGACTGTCTCTGCATTGTTAATTGATAATGATGTTTGATGTTTGTTAAATCTGTGTCTATTGTCATGTTGCGTTTAGAGTCTGTAGGGCTTTCCTCCTTGTGCAAAGATAAATCATTTATTTCTTGGCTTGTCTTTGTAGTGTCCTCGAATAGTTCATTAAAGTGCGTTGCATTTGTTATGCCTTATCCCAGCATTTGCATCGTGTTGGTATGGAATTTAGTAGATTCACTGAAATTAAACAAAGTTTCAATGTTGATTATACACTCTGCACATATAAATAGTGATACGGGGTTAACAATACAAAAAATAAATCGGTCAAGCTTTGTAAGTACTAAGAAAAAGAACGCCTTTTTCTGAAGAACGTTATTTTCTGGAGTAAACTAAGACAAATAAAATAAGTATATTTATACAAATTTGTAACAATTTATGGTAAAATTGAGGTAAGTGCTAATTAGCCTGGTGTATTTATAAAATAATCCAGTATAATCTTAAAACACTTCACTAAATTTATTAATTTCTTTTCATCTGTTTCATTCATCAATTTTGTATACATAATTGTGTTATAGTTATCACCTTTAATAAACGGTAGCAGTCGTATTCTTGCATCAACAAAGTAGTACAGAGTACATTTAAGAAGATAATGAAATTCGTCACCGACATCGTTTGATTGACAAAGATGACATTTCCTATAATTACGTTCAATATTAAACCATCGCCCCTTTTCAATAGGGAAGTGATGATTACGCATTCGAAATCTTATCAAATATTGCAAATAGAAATCAGGAACGTTGTCAAAATAGCATACATAACCAAATGTATCCTTAAACATTCTATAATTCAAACATTTGGAGAAGGAATTAACATCAGATGTCCAACTTTGTATATATTGACCAGAAAGTGTTTGATTGATTCTTTTTAATAGCAGTTGTTTTGTTCCATTAAAATATTGATTATTCCATACATAACTAATTCCACTTTCTTCGAAAATATGTTTAACATGATGCATCCACTTCAAATGAGTACCATTGACATTTAAATGGTTTAATATTATTTTATAAAGCTTTTTAGACAGTT
The DNA here is from genome assembly GCF_026914265.1 of Mya arenaria. Taxonomy (NCBI): domain Eukaryota; kingdom Metazoa; phylum Mollusca; class Bivalvia; order Myida; family Myidae; genus Mya; species Mya arenaria. Next base: position 10,985,295 of record NC_069135.1, on the reverse strand, counting down.
TGCCTTCAGCTGATGTAACTAAATTATGCCAAAATCCAACCATACGTTTCTCAATTACAATCGACAATGGATAGCGACCAAGATCACCATATAACATAACATGAGGCGTGCTCTTTTCAACTCCGAGAATACGTTTTATGAAATCAGTGTGTACCTTTTCAAAAAGTGACAGGTCACCATAGCCCCAGATCTCACAACCATATGTCAAAATTGGAACACTGGTGTGGTCAAATAATTCAAGTTGGCAGTCAATGGAGAGGTCTAAATTCCTAATTTTCCTACACAAACTTAACGTAAGCTTAACGAGCTTGCTCTGTTACATGTTTCTTAGCTAATGCAAATGTCTATTTTTCGAGAACAAAACTCCTCGATATTTGAAATGATCAACGGCTTCTATTGTACAATCATTAATTTTAATATCCCTATTTCGTCTCATTTTATCGTCAAATACTATATTTTTGTCTTATCAAAATTAGTATTTAGGTTCCACTGACAGCAATAAGAATACAATGTATTGAGTACAGATTTAAGATCATCCTCAAAGGTGGCAAACACCACTGTGTCATCGGCATATAATAAAACAAGTAGTCTAATAAACATATCTAAAATCACATCGTATACCTCTAAACTTTTGTCGTTTCTTGTTACCATATAGTGTTCTAAATCATTAAGACAAAGCGAGAACAGTAACGGAGATATTTTTTTTCCTTGGCGAAGTCCTCTGTTACATGCAAAAAGATCGAATATTTATCGTCTAACAATACACATGACTTAATGGAATTATAGATATTTTTTATGACATTCTAGAAGTTTCCGGATATATTGTATTTTACCAATTTTAACCATAAGCTTATTCTCCACACCGAGTCAAAAGCTTTTTGGAAATCAACAGAAGCGCAGAATAATTTCTTCTTTTTGAATTTAAGGTATTCCGCTAACATATGCAGAACAAATATATTATCAATGGTAGAATAGTGTTTCCGGAAACCTGCTTGGTTAGCATTCAGTAAATCATAACTTTCTAAAAACTGAGTCAGTCTACAGTTGAACAATTTACCCATGCAACTTAACAACGTAATTCGGCGATAATTTTCAGGTAATTGAATAACCCCTTTATTTTTATGAATTGGTACTATACAGCCTACAGTCCATGGGTCTGGCAGATAACCAGTTATCAACACAATATTGAATAATTTATGATATAATTCCAGTACCATGTGTATACTGTTATATAATATGTTCATTTATGAGTAGGTCAAACCCGGACGCCTTGCCGTTCTTTAGAGAACGTACAGCTTTAAGTATTTCATCTTAAGTAATTTCGTCACTTAGTAATTTCGTCACTAAGACTATTTGGTATATTAATTTTGGAAAATCTGAATTTGGTTAATCATTCTGATTAGTAGTATCAGAGATGAGTTCTTTATAAAAATCGTAAAATACAGACATATCAACATCAGGGCTATTTTGTTTCTTATTTAGGCTGTTGACATAATTCCAATAGTCCTTAGGTTTTGTCGATCTCAAATTACGTAACTTTTGACGGATTTTTCTCTTGAAATTTACAAAATTAGTATGCAATACCTTTACTTGCTTTGCTTAATTCAGTCTTATTGAGCTGTTTTTATATAAAGTGGTATTTACGTTTACATGTATGATAATATGTTCGTGCCTCTTCATATTGGTCATTATACCAAGGTTTATGATTTGGTTTACATTTTTGCCTTTAAGTTGACTTACATTTACCAAGGGTACATTTAGCTGAATCTAATAAGATACTTTCTACCTCAGCAGATATATCATTAACAAACTGTTTATCAACACTATTAAAGTTATCTATTTTCGAAATAACGTTGTTGATGTGTGCAACATCAATATTAAGCTTAAAGGTGTCAGCTTTATCATCGTTCCACCTTTTAACCCTATGGTTATATCTAATGGTAGAACTGGACAATGCACATCCGAAAACAGTGAGCTAAAATCATCAACAGAACAGAACAGAAATTTTATTCGACTTAAGCATAAAAAGCTCATCGTCACAACAATATGTATAGAAATAATGCATGTAAAATGTTGAAATAATTTAAGACTATGGGCCGATGATATTGTGTAATCAATTACAAAGGTATGTTGACAAGTATAATTCCCAACATCTTTATCATTAAATGCACGACCATTTAATATAACGTTTAATAAATGTTTAAAAAGTACTTTGATATATTCGATCTAACTAAAATTGCAATACAACCTTTTTTCGCATATATTTGCTTTTGACTTTTGTAAATACATTCAAAATTATTTAAACTAATAACATTTAAATCATCAAGATGTGTTTCAAAACATGTTACTCTATCAAAATTAGAAAGATAATCAATAAATTCCGGAATTAATAATTTTGATGCTATTCCACAAACATAAATACACCAATACTACAGAATGAAACAGTTCAATATCCGTCACCACGGCTATCCTAACCGGGCGAGTGGCCTGAAGTCCTTTGGTTTCCCGGGCGCTGTGGGGACGGCCGATGACCGTGTTGGAGGCCCGCACCAGAGGCCGGCGCTGCCTCAGCTCTGACCACCACACCATCGACATAAAGCCTGTCTTTGACCAGTACCGACTTCTTCTTGTCGCGTTTGACTTGTCGAAGGATCGGGTATAGTGGGCGGCGTCTGCCCTCGATTTCGTCAGGAAATTGTTCATGGATGCCAAAGTTGGTATTCTTTATTAAAAAGCCACTTTTACGCACACGCTCCCTGTCCTTGAAGAAACTAAATTTTGCAATAATAGGTCTTGGCGTGGGCTGCCCATTACGGATCGGTCGGGAGGTGTTGGGTTTGGAGCGGTGCACGCGCTGAATCATCAGTGATCTGTAACCTTTCTGATATGAATTAACACAGAACATTTTCACAGTATTCGCCCTGCGTAAACTCAATGTTAGTGAATACAAGATTATCTGTCATATTTCTGCTTTTAATGTCGATCAAAACATCTTTCAGACTAGTATTTATCTGTTTTATGTCATTCATGGCTGCCCGCAGTTCATCATTTTCGCAACCACTATTACTATAAGATTTTTCAATGCAGTTTATTTTCACAATTTCATATTTTCGTTGCGACTCCACTTCATCATATTTATCACTCACAGGTACAACTGTACAGAATGTTCTAGATCTTTCATGCCAGACTCAGATTTTAAAAGTCGTCGTTCAAAGTCATCTACTGTCGTATCTAAAGATTTTAATGCTTTCTCTATCTCATCCAACGTGCCTAATTTCTCTAACTTGCTAAGCACCTTTTCAAAAACTGAAAGTTTAGACATCAAAGAGTCATATTGCGGGGTCGTAAGTGTGATCCCTTCACCTTTCGGCTTCTTGGAGGCGGTCGTAACGCGCCCCGAATCAAGGCCGAGGTACGATAGCTCGCCGTCAATGGATCCTCTTCACCGCCGTCGTCTGTCCCTTGTTGTTTGATGAGGTTGCCATGTTACCTAGCTAATAAAGACAGACCTGAACAAACTTGCGATAAGATAAACCAAACAAAGGTATAAGAATGACAGAACAGTATGTGAACAATAATTCGACATATGATACATGTACAGTATAATTAGGCATACATGCTACATACAAAATGCGTGTCTATTTGGCTATTTATGCTAACCAAATAATTAAATATTTATCAACCGAAAACAATACTAGAAACACAACTTTACAGCTAGTCTAGTTTCATAAAGACCTTGCGTGTATTAAAATGTTTGAGATTCGTAAATATAACGAGTTAATTTTGTACTCTGTATTTAGGGATTATCTACTGTAACAGGTGATTACGCTAGATCTGTGCAGACGATCGCTTATATGGCATAGTTATTCACCCGTAAAAATGGCGTACAAATTACTCGCGCATATTGATAAGTATTATGTATATTAGAAAATGAAAAACTTCTATAAACAACGTATTTGTAGTAAATCAAAATTACTCAATTTCTATTCAGAAAATCCAACAAAAACTTTGTGTGAATCAAATAGTATAATTTTCAATTTAGAAAAAATTCTAAACACCGTGAAAAAGCCTAAAAATGAACAGAGCTAAATACACAGTACCACGCAGCTAGACACCACCTTTGAACGTTGAAAACAGAATCCTGCGAGTAATTAAAAGCATGCGATACAAAAAAAGTGTCTATTTGCATAAAACACAGGGAATGGAAATCAGAATTTATGCTGACATTCACTGAAAAATCATTAGATAAATCTTCAGCATGATGACAGGTAATTCATCAAATGCGGATAATAATATACCTGGTCTGTTAATGATGATAGATTTTGAGAAAGCGTTCGATACTTTGTCTTTTAGTTTTATTAAAACAACTTTATCTTTCTTTAAATTTGGACCAATGCTTATACAGTGGATTTCTTTGTTTCTGAATAATACTGAAACTGCTGTTCAAATGAATGGGTTTCTGTCAAATTTCTTTAAAATTGGGAGAGGGTGTAGACAGGGAGACCCGATAAGCTCTTATATTTTTATTTTGTGTGCTGAAATTTTATCAATAAACATAAGAAATTGTAAATCTATCAAGGGCATTTCAGTGGACGGTGTTGAATACAAAATATCTCAATTTGCAGATGATACATCTCTGTTACTTGATGGATCAGATTTATCATTGAATGCTACCTTAAATTTATTACATGATTTTTCTTTATATTCTGGCTTGAAAATTAACTTTGATAAGACACATTTAATATGGATTGGTTCCCTAAAATATAGCACAAGGTCAATTAAAACAAAATATAAATTGATCTGGGGAGCTACACAGTTTAAATTATTAGGTTTAATTTTTGATGTAGATCTAAGCAAAATGATAGAATTAAATTTTACAAGCAAACTAGAAAAGGTGAAGATATGTATCAGTTATTGGAAAAGAAGGAAGTTAACTCCAATTGGAAAGATCACTGTTGTAAAATCACTGTTATTACCCATTTTTACACATCTTTTTATGTCATTGCCAAACCCTAGTACACATGTGTTCAATAAAATCATAAACATGTTCTATGATTTCATTTGGGATGGACCCCATAAGATATAAAACTCTGTTTTAGTAAAAGAGTACAGTAATGGAGGTCTAAAAATGATAGATGTTGTAGCATAGTGTAATAGCTTAAAACTCTCTTGGCTTAGAAAATTTGTGAATAGTGAAGAAAAATGTTATGTGTTAATGAACTCATTGTTTGATGTCTGTAAAGTATTTAATACAGGAAAATTGTTTGCTGAAAGTATAATAAAGAAATTAAAAAATAATTTTTGGATTGATGTACTAAGCATATTTAATAGCTACATTGATAAATTATCCACTGATACTGTTGAGAATATTGAAACACCTTTGTTTTACAACCATCATTTGAAGATTGGTAATAAAGGTATCTTTGTCAAAAGTCTTTATAATAGAGGAATACGTTTTATTAAAGATATTGTTGATGATACAGGCACATTTGTAACAAAGAGATACTTAGAGAATTGTACAGGGACAAATATAAATTTCTTGTTGTTTGAAGTTTAATTAGAGTTGTTAAGAACTACATTAAAACATGTAAAAATACATTTAGTAATAATGATGGAACTCAAAACCCATCAATGTCATGGTATGTTAAGGATATTTTGCTTGACACCAAAGGAAGTAAAAATGTTTATAATGAATTGATAAAAAATAAGGATACTCCAACATGTCAGGCTAAATGGAACATTGTTTTCCAGGATGTAAATTGAAAAAAGATATATGGATTGGTATTTAGTATTACAAGAGATACATATATTCAATGATTCAAACAAGAATCATACATAGGATTTTAGCTACAAACTCACTTTTGTTTAAAATGAATATTGTTAATGATAGATTATGTACATTTTGTTTGTCTGAAGAGGAAACCTTGATTCATATATTCTGGAATTGTGAGATTATTCAAACCTTAATAAACTGTGTTAAAGAGTTTTATCTGCCATAAATGATTTTTTCCCATTGAATTGCCAGACATTTTTGTTGGGAACCAGTTGTAAAATTTTTATTAAATATAATATACTTAGTTATGAAATTAAAAAATACATTTATCTCTGTAAAAGGAGACAAATAAGACCGCCCTTTATTGGTTTAAAGAGTAGTTTAAAATTTGCTTGGAATATTTATGAAAAATCAAATATTAATGATACAGAACTTATAAATTGGTCAGTTGTAAAATTGTTTATCTAGACCACATATGTTTTAAAAACAGTAAAAACTATTATACTTTGTACAAGAACATGCTGTTTATATTTTCTTTACTTTTTTCACCTCTTTGCTTTGTTTATAAATATATGTATATATATATATATACTTAGATGTGTGTTCACCCTTTTAGATATGTCATACTTGTTTTAACAACTGAAATAGAAATAAAAAGACAAGGATGTAATATAATAATTCAAATTATAGATGGTATTTTGTTTTAGATGATATCATTATTGATATAATTGAAATCTAATACACTAGTATGTAGAAAATTCCCTTTATTTATGATTTTTTTTGTGAGGTTTACTCCTGTGGTGTGCCCCGAACCACGCATACCATAAATGTACAGGGGAAAATAAAAGGTAACACAAAAAAAAAAAAAAAGAAAAAAAAAAAATCATCAAATGCCTTAAACCCATGAAATCCAAAGAAATCCAAAGTTTCATTTGATCACGATTATTCGACCTTTGATTTACCAACTAATGTTGTATTAAATGCAGATAATGATACACGCGTTATCACATTTTCATTACAAAAAAAACAAGCCAGAAAGGCAACAGAAAAGTAGATGGGATTCAAATGGTAACTTCAGAAAGCGACTTTGGTTGGCATTCCTGAGGGCTTCTTAGCTATACATCAGTCAGTATCATGTCGGTGTAGGTCAAAAGCCTGAGTTGAAATATCAATACTCATGATTGTAAACGTATTGCAACTGTTTAATCTCGTATTAAAAGACAGAATATCAGGTTTATTGGCAAGGTATAAAACATCAAACAGAATTCAACCTAATTTCAGTACATATAGGCTGATATGTATACATTTTCAATAACAGTACAGTGGGGTCATTGTTTAATACAAATTTTATACAAATTTTAATCTCTTTATGCCATTTTTTACAAGTTTAAATTGAAAATCGTCACATGTCCAATAACAAAACTATTACCTGAATGTAGATTAAACGTTGAACAATAGGTCACCTTTGTACTACTAAGTTTTAAAAAATTCTAAGCGAAAAACAATAATTTCTTTTTTCGTTAAATTAATAGTCATTTCCGCGTAATATTCCGGTATACAGATAAACTTTCCCTTAAAATAAACACTGAGGTCGTTTATAAATAGACTAAAAATTATTGGTGAATACAAAACCCTTTGCCTTGTAAAGATGTTGCAAATAAGAGCAACGTATAAATTTCTCTTGTCTATTCTAACGCGCGCGGTAAAATTTGCATGTCTGGATACAAGAGCATTATGACACGAATGCTTTTACTCATTAAACTATTAAAATGTTTTAAATGAACAAACGATTTGGATAATATTCAAATATCGACAAACAATACATTCGTCAAACATCTTTTTATTAAAAGGTAATATAGTTGTATGTTACCCCCACTAATAGTTTGTCTTATACCTATCCATTTAAACAATATTAACGAATTAAAACATACTGATTTCGTATCAAACAGGTCGACACGACTGGCATAAGCCAGCAGCTATCCCTTATACAGAAAAGGTGTGCTCTTAAAATGCCATCATAAGTATGATACTAGCCATGTTTGTGTTTGTTAAGTTCATTATGTATACTCTATCCAACGTTAATTGAAACACAATTGAGCTATAATGATCTATTCAGTTTCCTTTAAGCAAGAAGGTTCACATCCGTAGCCTTCAATGGTAGCTTCTGATAAGAGATGGTTTTCAGTCGTTATGCACCTTAGTTTATTTGCGTAGAGAACAACTTCTAAACGCTAATTGTATGATACATTGCTTGTATTAGCATGCATACATGGGAATAAAAGTTGAAAGGGGCGCGACAAGCAACACTAAGTCCATATCGGGTTGCTCTATTATGTTAACATTGTCATTTATTTAACACCCGATAGAAGCCAATACCCATTTCTGTCATCTTTGTGTAAATCTAGACCCAGCTTAAACAACTACATTCATTTACAATAATTTAACTGGCATTGGAATACTTGACAAACGTGCCTATTATTTACGACGTGAAGGATATCAGTTTTATGAAAATCCTTAGGTTAAAGTTCTCACACTTTTGGGCTGTCTCTGAAAATCTGGAATGACAGCTTGTTTCAAGTATCAGCCGTTATTCTAAATGTATTTTTAAAAGGTATGTACAAACTAAGCAAGCAAAACCGATTTCCATCAATTATACCAAAGTTGTCTCAGTACTAGTTAAACCATTGGATTTATAGGCACAAAAGCTACAATAAAAGAATCTGGAAACACTGCGCATACTCCAGGATCCTCTTCCCGTTATTCATTCCGTTAATTCATTAAAACAAAATTTACTGTCTACTGAAGTAAATAAAAATATGAAGGTTAAAGGTTAACAATATTGACCTAAAAAAACAATATTTTCCAGATGGATTGGCACTCTACAAACAGAAGAAACAAAACCTGTGCGAAAACGTAAATTGCATACATTTCATGAAAAGGGACAATAGGACAGACTAAGTTCATCCACATTGCTTTCTTTTAAACTTCTACTACTACCAACTAACTAACATGTAACACCTTTTCCTCAACTAACAACCAAAAAAATAGTTCAAAATAGTTTTTGTTTTAAACAGAAATTTAAACAGGTCATTAACTATGTGAATAGGTGTTCACATTTTTGTCAAATGATCCTGTGACGTTCTGAATAAGAAGTGCAATCATGTATTATCAATACATAATTATGTCTACCACTATTATATTAAGGTGGATACACATTTGTTAAAGCAGCTCTCTCATAGAATAACCATTTTAACATTTGTTTTATTTTTTGTCTTGGAAAGAGCAAATTTTGCTTAAATATCTGCAAACCAATGATATAAGATTTCTGACAAAACATTTGATCGAAAATGATCATATTTCCGTTCGAAAATAGTTTAATGGTTTAAACCGTTACTAACGGATTCAGAAAAATGCATAAAACATCAGTTTTTGAACTTAAATATAAGAATCTGCGATCTATTTTTGTCAGAGGTCTTTTATAACTGATTTCCATTGATTTTCGCAAGAAATGGCTCGTTCAAAGACAAGAAAAATAAAGTTGTCAAAACGTTCAATCCATGAGAGTGCAGCTTTTAATTCTGCCATTCGTCCGTCTATCACACTATCATATCTCCTATATCTCTTAAAAGATGGCCATGGTTGTCCGTTTATCGCAGTGGTTAACACACTCGCTTCTCACCAAGGCGACCCGGGTTCATCTCGGCCTGGGCACATGTGAGTTTGGTTAGTGGTCACCAAGCCGGACAAGTGGGTTTTCTCCGTGTTCTTTAGTTTCCCCCATAACACAAGCCCACACTCTCGCGCAACATCGTGCCTACGAGATCGACTTGGTATAGGCTATCAAAGCTTTCTTCACAAGCATTGCAAAATATATAACGTTGAAACTAAAAGATGGCCATGAGATTTTGATGTTATGTTCACCACAACGAACCGACTCACAGAACCTACATTTAAGGCGCTCGATACAAGGTCAAGGTAACGATTCAAAGTCATTTCAAGAGCTATTTATTTTATAACCAAATGAAGGATTTCATTGGTCAACAAGGTCTCTACATTAAGACGACGTTCAAAAACTAACATGGCTGGCTTGCCGGCGCAATGTTTAGGTCGAATTTTATAGTTAAAGATTCGAGATATATATCGCTATATATCCTTAACTTGTAAAAAGATGATCATGGAATTTTGATAAACTTTTATCTTCATTTACATGACATGCTGAACACATAATCTAGTCGCGCAAATTAAATGTCACAGTTTAAGGTCAAAGAGTTTGAGCCAATGATTTTTGTTCGTCCCATATCTCCGAAACTCCTTGAAGGATTAAATGCATCCTGGGTAAAACGTCATCTTATCATAGCTACACCCACATCTGCTCCATATCTTCCAACGGCATAAATGTCAAACAAAATGAGACAAACAATGATAATACGTATGTTCTTGTTTTCCCAACACAACCATCTAATTTTGTATTAGTTTAATTTTAAAGTGTTGCATTGTTGATAACATGAAACTTCATTCTACATGTGTTTTCCTCAAGTACACAAACCTGACTTCACATGTAGATTCAAGTCCCTATAATTACCCTTTATCATATTAAATCAACCACCTTCATGTCCCGGCATAATTCCTGGAAGTTCCATTAACCAAAATTATTACCAGAATTATTTCACAATAATAATAGAGTTGCCGACTGCTTCTTTTATCATTACATCATTATACCATGCATTATGTATTCGGAAATAACGGCAACGTATTAAATATGACACTTTCAGTGTGTGTTACATTCACAGAAGCTGTAGACACAATGCATTATTCATCATTGTTCATCGCTTTCTAGTGGACTTATCTAAATTGGAATCATCACCGATAAAACATTGCTATGTTCACGAACATTGACGAGGAAAAGGGCACTTATTAAAAAAATACGAACGATTTCAAAGATAATTATATTTGCATGCTAAAAGTTTTTGCCCTTCTTTTAAAGCAAAGGAATATTTGTAAAACTACAGAATAGCTAGCATGCATTATTGGACACAACACACGTATGCAGTGTATGACGTATTGTTGCTAAATTAGCGGCATCATCATCTTTTACAATAATTCACCAATAAAGCAATTCACTCTTTGAACAATATTCGAAAGAAATCATAAAATATATCGTTTTCTTTTCTTACATTTTTTTATGCATTTCGGATTTTCTGATGACCTGAAAATATGAATGGTTTGTTATGAAATCACTTTTACATAAATCAAAAACATATTTATACGAGACGAGGGTTCTTCAAACGGATCTGTTATAAATTATATAACATATTAATTGTCAAGTTTTACCCAAAACCACTATTAGAACATATTACTTAAACCTATTTCTACATAATATGAACATAGAACATGAGATTAAGTGATGAAAAAGCTATTTTTAATTGAAGTACAATATCACTAAGAAATCAAACGCCATTGACCTTTCAACATAAACACTTCTATGACGGGTTGTCTAATATTAATGAGGCTGTATTCATGACGATGATGGGTAAAATAATTAAACTAAATATTTAAAGCTAGTTTATTAAGTATAAAATATGGCTATCCAAATGGATGGCAAAAACATATTTGGTTGTAAAGAATGTTGCTGTTGTGAATGAGATGGTTAGACGAAAATGAACAATGAATGTTTTTAAGTAGTTCTTATGGGACAACGATCAAAGAAGGGAGTAAACAATTTCATCAGACTAGGAATTGGAACTAATAAATGCAAGTTTTTTCTATGGCAATTTCCAAGCCCATGTAATAAAGAGGCGGTGTTATTTCTTACCAAATGGCGGATGAACGTGTGTTTTATGACTTTGGCGTTGACCTTGTGTCTGAAACGGGGTTTACATTTAAGCGTTTGACTACTCTGCCTGTTTCTGTGTTTTTTTAGATAAATAGTGTGATTAAACTGAAATTATTGTCACAAAAATGCTTTACTTCATATATTATGATTATTTTGTTTATAAATATTCAAAATATATTTATCAGGAAATAAATTCAAATCAAGTAACACATAATATCAAATATTATAAAGAAAATATGGATGTGTGTACGTATTGGTAAATATCGCTTCTGGTCGGTGTATCAATCATATCGCACAATATATGTATGAATAACTAAAGAAACAAGTCAAATTATCCAATTATCCAATTATCAAAAGTGAACACATAAACCCCGTTTAATGGCACAGGGACAAAGCCTACAAAACAGAACAGTCAAACAAATATTCACAAACAAGAAAACGGAACAAGAACAAAAAACTCCTCTAACGACGCACTGCATATATATTATATAACACTAGGGTAACCCTAAGTCGTAGTTCTAAGAGCGTGCCATTTTAGAGTTATACTTCTAGAAATTACCTTTAAAGATAAATGTGTCTGCGTCTTAAACATACATCAAGGACCGACTACTCCCAACGTGGAGGGAATACAGACATGATTTTTAAGAAACGGGCCACACTTTATCACGAGGTTATCATAGCATGTGTTCATGTGTCTATTGTGGTTTAAATTATATGTACCACATCACAAAACGTTTAACGCCATAGACTTTTATATCATTAGCTGGCATTATTTTTGGTTATATATGAAACAAGCTGAATCGCAACTGACAACAACAGTAGAAGTTATACACATTACCATCAATCAATCAAACACTAACATTGTCTGAACATAAGAAGACTCTCAGGGCTCTGTTGGTTAGAAGAAATTATATTTTTAGAAAACAGTGGAACCATTTCTTTTCATTTACCTATATATAATGAAATTACTGGCGTTAAAACGAGATGCAGTTGAATAGCATTTCAATTTAGGGTCATGCCAAATAAAGAACGGGTAGAAAAAGGCAATTACTTGAACAGTTTCATAATTTCACTTTTTCATTTAATTTTGCGGTACAAAATTTTGCAAAGGTTAACTACATATAATGTTCGTATGAGTAAAGAAATACAGCAAAGTTATGATAATGAATAATTTATCAGAGATGCCAACAAGCATTCAAACGAGACTAAGTCATAGTCTTTCGACAAACCGAACATATTATTTTGCCAGCATGTTCCAGACTATTCGACCAACAATGGTTTGTGGCATTTTGATTAATTCTTTTCAAATAAGAAATATATTGAAGATATTATATTGGTCCTTAGCCTGAATACATACCATATGCTTTTTTCTTAAAATACATAAAAGGAATCACAACGTGTCTACTATATATTATTGTTTTAAACTTGTCGAACAATTTGGCACCCTAAACTATTTCTTTTCTAGTAGCACATTTCCGTTCGACTCAATTATTTTTCAACTAAACTCTGTTAAAATGATCTTTCTTTTTAATAATAAAACAAACAAACACCCTTACATGTATAAAAAGATTAATTTATTTTCTTAATAAAGCTAGAACCTTATTAAACGCATTACGCTTGACAATTTGAAACTCTTCTTTTTGGTCTTCAAACGTCATATTTGCAAATCTATTAAAGAACACATTAGAATCAAGTATGAAACAATATGGTTATACCTGAGTGTTTTGAACACAAACGTTATTTCTTCCCAAATATATCTTGGTTTGTGACAATGTAGAAATCAGTAAATCTTCGCGTCAACATAGACAAAATTGGCGTATTACATTATTTAATTACAATGGTGTCTAATTGTTCTGGATTAAGGTGATTTCTTTCGCGAAATCGACATTTAGACTAATTGGTTTGAATTTAAAAGCTGTAAAACTTTATTTTTGGAATAACACTTATAATTAATCGTGTTTAATTTGGAATACATTTATACATGAATAGAAAAGATTAAGTATCACAAATTTACAACGACAAATTAAAGGTTAACTGGAAATTTGCTATTGATTACCCAACATAATCATCTTGATAAAGGTACTCACGGTATCAATTAACAAATCCTGTATAACCCGTTGTAACAATGTTCATATTGAATTATAAAGGTTTGTCGACAAAACAAACATCAAAAGACAATTGCAGCAAATAATTGCAGTCATGGGCTGCACAAGATAATACGGTTTCCATTGATAACAAGCGCGAAGAATGAGTCATTTCTGTATCAATTTATTAGACTACTTTTAATGCACGGCTATATTACATGCTGCATTCGTACTTGAAATTGAAAAAGGAAAATAGGAAAACGACAGGTTCAGATAGATTTCCACTGATGACGTTCAAGAAGTTCATACGTTGTCTGGCTATAAATGACATCAGTTTGTCACCAGTGGTATCCACAGCTGGGTTATCTTTATCCTGATTTATGGAATCATTATTACAGGATACCGATGACAACTACTTGTTTGACAGAAAGACAGCAAAAAAAGGTTCCGCGAATGGAATAAAGACAAATAGTTTCGAACAGTATTTTATAAGACATACGTGTGAAATATAACACCTGGTTTAAAATGGGGGTCATATTTTTAGTTTGTTGATTTTTTTTAATTTATGCCTGCCTATCGATGCTTTGCTGAACACTTCTTATATATTGACCCTCAACAATAACAAAAGTTGGTCCAATTAATGTAATGCATACACATTTAAACATCACATTTGAAAGTTATGCGTGCTTTGAAGTGGTGTATGATATAAAGCGTGTTTGGAAGTGGTGTATGACGTACAGCATGTTTAGAAGTTGTGTAGATCTTAGAGCATGCTTGGAAGTGGTGTATAACCTACAGCATGCTTGAAAGTGGTGTTTGACCTACAGCATGCTTGAAAGTGGTGTATGACTTACAGCATGCTTTAAAGTGGTGTATGACCAACAGCATGCGTGAAAGTGGTGTATGACCTACAGCATGCTTGAAAGTAGTTTGTGAGCTAGAGCATGCTTGAAAGTGGTGTTTAACCTACAACATGCTTGAAAGTGGTGTATGACCTACAACATGCTTGAAAGTGGTGTGTGACCTATAACATGCTCGAAAGTGGTGTATGACCTAAAGCATGATTGGAAGTGTAAAATAGCCTACAATATGTTAGATAGTAGTTTATATTCTACCCATTTGTTATAAATGATGACGTCATGTTATATTTTAGTAATTCTGACGTGCAATGTAGAACGATTTGTCACAGCATGTCATTGTTGAATTAACCTAAATCTTAACGATGATAGTAATTTTGAAACCATTATACAACATCATATCAATATTTAATCACGATTGTTGGCACGTTGTCACGTTTTCCGTCATGGGGATAACTTGAGTACCCGGAGGAAACCAACTTCTCTGAACTGGTGTCCGCAAACCTCAAACTCAAGCTGCGCCCTGACCTGAAATCGTGGTCAAAAAAAGTAGAGACTGGTTGGCTAAGGTGTATAACACCATTCAATTGTATATTGACCAAATATAGATGTACTGGCAGATAACATAAGCGGATAATGAGTTTATATATTGATAACCATAGTGGGAGGAATTGTTATAAAATATCGCTATGCATTTTCTTGCAAAATATGCCCAAAAACCATTTCTTGTACTTTCATTTTAAAAGAAACTGTGCATGGGATCGGAAATTGACCAAAGACAAGGTGCGTTTGTAAATAGAACCAAAACCAAATTGTGTTTGTTCAAAAAGAGCAATAATATGTTTTTTACAGAAGGGAAATAAACACCAACTTGGGATAACAATTGCAGTTTTGATGATGTAAAGGAGATCAATATAGGTTGATGCAAAAATAAATATTTCATTTTAATGCATTATCGTGTTGAAATCATTTCATTTTAATGCTAAACAAAGCATGAGAGTAAGTTTTGCATTAACCAATATTATTCAATGGGTCCAGGGTAAATTATTTTTTGCGTATTTTTCAGTCAGAGATAATATAAGTGCTTAACAAAAAGGGTATAAAATTAAAGGAAGTTTAAGCATAATCAAAACGTTTTTGATTGGAAAAACTGGTGTATCCTTTAAATATATAAGAAAAAACTCTTATCACAGTCTGTTAGTTTCCCTATCTATACCTTATAGCTGTTAATGATTGTTTTTCGTCGGTGTATTTTATTCTGGGATAAATGCAAACAGTATGCCTAAACTATGCATTTGTACCCATGCGAAAGGCAGTTCCTTTCCCAAAAAGATTGGAAAGGCACTGTAAAGATACAAGCAGCAAGGCTAAACAATCAATAAAACATTATTGCAATACATTTCACAACTATAAAACTATCTTTATTGGTTGATTTGGCCCACGGCATTCTTGTACCTACTATATCATTTGTTGCTCATTTATTGAAAAATCATGGTGTACTTTTTAATTATCAGACTATCCATTCTTGCACCATAATTAAAAAGGGTTATGTTCACAAAGTTAACAGAAAATGAACATGTAAAAGGTCTGTAATAACTGTTCTATGAAGTGTCACTGTCTTTGTCACCCAACAACTAAAGGAAAACTTACATGTCACTTTTAAATATAAGTCAATACAGCACTTTGCCCGATATTAACTCAACATACATGTCTGTATTAAACAATCTTGAAAAGGTTGTAAACTTGCCGGTTGACACACAATTAATTTGTTCTCGTTCAAAACCGCCGTCAGATAACCCCTATACACGATTTTGCCATGCTTCACTGTGTACGGTGGTAGATTTGGCTAGGAAAATGTTGTAGTCATGAATAATTAATAAGTTTCATAAGTTCCGCAGGGAAACCTTTCCGGAAATTGTACTCTCACATATGCACAGACACCCAATACTTTTCCCAAACAAAACGTATTCTGGTGAAAGCGGTGTGTCTGATCACAACAAATTTCAAGAAAGTCTCTATGACTACTTGCCTGACATTACAGGATTATTGAAGAGTATACAATTGTAACATGCGATTTCATTGTTTGAAGACTTGTTTCCCTGCTTCAGGCATATTCATAAAAACGAGCTTTAGTCAGTCAGTTTTCCCACTGTATGTATGTAAGTGTAACGGAAGATGGTACCGTGGTTGCCGACGATGGCTTACAACAGAACGATATAAATCATTATTTACAACAGTATATCGTGAAATGGCGATTTGCTAAAATTGTAAAATGTCTCCTTATAAAGATTGTCTTACGGTTCAAATAAACAAAAGTAATTGTTTACATCTCATATATAACTCAAAATGGAACGATGCAACAAAAACTTCACGGCGCATGCAGTTTAAATATTTACGAAGAATTCTTTCTGGTTGAATGTTTGGGCAAAGACCGTTAAAGTCCAACTAATTATACTAGGACACAACATTGTCTTGTAGAGGCAAAGACAGATCTCTCTATATCCTCTGTAAATAAAGCTATTTATAATAAATATAGTCGTACGCCTGAGTGTTTACCTCCTATGTAAGCCCCGCACTTTTCAAGTGATTCAAGATTTTGTACATATAAATATTCTATTGCGTGAGACAGGAAAGGGGTCCGTTTAAATATGATTGTTGTTATTTTTATCGAAATAGTAAATAGTATTCTTAGCTTTCGCAATGTCTTTCTACTATAAAATTTACTGTAATCAGTATTGCTTATTAATACCCTTTCAGTTTTCTCAGGAGGAATGGTAACGTTTACACCACCGGCATTGGGACAATAACTTTTGCTCTTGGATTATAGCTAAGAAATCACTCAAGAATTTAATTGAAATAAAGCTGTATATTCCGTGATGGCATTACCGCTTGTAAGGAGTCATGTTGTCAATAAAATTTAAATATGCTTTCTAGAATTATCATTGGCTCTTTAAAATAAACAGCAAAAAAGGTCATTCATGATTTCTTATTCATACAAATAGTTTATACACCAGCGTTTTTTGTTCAAAGAATAAATGTAAGAATTATTAGTAAACAAGCAGAATTGACAGACAAAAAGCATAATAAACAAGGCGATTTTTTTTATTCCCTTAGACTGATATGTGGTAATCTCCTATCACGCCATGCAATTTTATATCAGAGATGATGGTTTGACTTTGGATAGATTTTCCTCAGATAAGAACGATGAATGTGTTTATCATTGAAAGTGTGGACAATACCGGCTTGATATCACCACTAACACCCTAACCAGAAATCAATGGCCTCATTAGGTTTACTTAGCAAGGACAATAAAAAAGAAGACTATACATAAATCTCATAAACACGTGTATTGGCCTGCATTCAGTAAGATGACATGGGATCAATGATGATACTTAATGCAAGGCACGAGCAGTGTTATGAACAAACGCCTTTATTTCTTTTTAAAAGTTTTTTTTTAAGTATATTGGAATATAAACGTCTAAGAAAAAAACATATATGTAAACAATCTTTTTTTTCTTGTGGAGTTTAATGGTTTTGAATTTTTCAAATCATGTATCTTTTCTTAAGGTTGTAGTCTTTGACACACCATCATAACTGAACCCATATTACAACAAGAACAACAACAACTGAACAATAAAAATCAGACCATACTAAATACATAATGATTGTTATTCTTTCCCAAAGGTTTTCAGCTCATTTAAAGTTGGCTGGATCGGTTATGCTTTATCAACATTGCACAGATACTTTGTTTTCAATTGTGTTTGTATTTAACTAAGGAAACTCATTGGAATTCAAATACTAGAAAATAAATAAAGCAAATAAAAACATTGGTTTTAGAAATGAGAAAGGCTTCGCTGTATCAAGCTAGAAATGTAATTTGGAATGTACGCATACGGAAAGTATTAAAAAGAGGTTCAATTTGGTAACAAGTTTGTTCTAATTTAAATTCAAAAGATGTATGATAATGCCTTAATCAAACAACTAAAAAAACTAAAGCGTTCAATTAAGGTTTGTTGATTTCAAAATCACAGATCACAAAATATAAATAATATAGGCGGTACTGGACATAATTTAGCAACATATCTCGATCGGTTATCATCTAGTAAAACAGGCCTATTTTGAATAGCATGGGAGGTCCATACATTACGTGTCCAGTGAGTGTCACAGCTAAATTACGTTCCGCGCTAGACACAATGAAACCATTAGCCGTATATATGGAACCAATACTCTATGGCAGCTGCTTAAACCAGTTTAAGGTCCAATGGTGAACATCAATCATTCAATGTATTCCGGATGATATATCTATTCTTTTCCAAACAATAAATCCAACGTATGAAATTAACAGTAAAACAATCAATGAAGCTAATTAACAACTGAATTGATATGAAATGCTTCCGAAGACTGTTTTCGTTATTATAACAAATATACTATTATTTCATATCTGAAACAGTTTGGTTTTGTTTTTACAGGAAGTTAAATATACAAAATTACCCCTAATTATCACTACTATACTACAGCAACAGTGCAATATTTGCCTAGCTAAATATTAGTAAAGCCGTGATCTAAGTCCAATATACGTAAATCAAGCAACTTTTGGATGATTAAGCAATATCTATTCTGAATGGTATTTCAAATTGTAGTTCAAAACTTATTCCGGTATTCCGGATTCCAGAAGGTAGCAGGATGGGATATACCCCCCCCCCCCCGATGCTGCCCCGTTTACAAATATGAATTAACATTATTTATATTCAATTAAGGAATGAATTGCGGGATAGGGATTAAAGGGGCCTTGTCAAAAAGGTCACAATTCATGGGTTAAAAATCGGACTATATGTATTCCCGTCTCCTTTCCCTAAGCTGCGCTGGGGACTTCTGAAAATATAGTTATTATAAACTTCAATAAGACAATTATATCTGCAGGGACATTTTATAATCATAAAGCAACATTAGTGCATTTGTTCACATAGAAATCTGTCTACAAACTTGAAACAAATTTGTAACGTTAACAAATACATTATTGAAGATTTCTTGTTCCATTGCCAACGGAGAATACCCCTTCGATGCATTTAATAAGTTCGCTATTGACAAATCTACACTTGTTAATTTGCAGAAGAAACACGTTTAAGACAAGTATCTGCGCCTCTTAATCATCTAGGGGCATTATTATTGCTTCCTGGTTAGATTCTGCAATTTTTTCGGAAGTGAGTTTTTTAATGAATGCTCTATTTATATCCCGGTGTTATTGTCTAAAGAGCCCATATGGCTGTTCCAATTAATGTTAAATTATCATATTTAACACTTGGCCGCTTGTTTAGAGCTTCGTTAACAACGTGATAAAGAACCTTGTTGTTAACTGGAATGGCTGAAATATCTTATTATGTGCTGATATATTTGAATTAAACAAGAACCGCTAAAACAGTTAACTTTGATTGTCTTAGAACAAGTTCACATCGCAAGTGTACCTATGAACCTTACAGAGCAGTAAATATTTGAAAAGTAACAACGGTTACCACTTCTGAACACACAGTGTTGTAGGTATCTAAAATATTTTCGTTTTTAAAAATTAAAATGGCCATTATGATGCTGTCTAATTTCAAATAGTTTTTATTGCCACGGGCACACAGCGCGGCCGGCATCTCGACAAGCCTCGTTACCGGTTCTGACAAAGTATGACAAAGCATAGTTTAATTGACGATATTCATTGACAGCAGTCAAAATGCAGGTCTGTCTTCGTTAACGAGTGCGTGACCAAAGGTCGGTTCGTGTGTTATCGTTTATATATTTCGTAATTAAATTTCTTAATCTTAGTGGAGTTGGAGCCGTTCCTAGAGCAACACATTCGTTCTCAAAGCACTATCTTTGGAATTTAATAGATTCCATAAACCAGTAAAGAAAATCACTCGTCGTAGAATAAAGAAATATGATAATGGTAACTAAAATCAACTTTCAACAGAGCTTTCGGACATTGAACGGTCAATAATTAGGAATATAATTTATTTGGTTACCTCTAATTTCACAAAATCAATTTATGATATTCCCATAATCTGTATTCCCAAAAAGGGAATAGAAAGCAATCCTCTTGGACCTCCTTGGACGAAAACTGACATAAAATTAAAATTTAGACAACGAAAACCAGCTTATAGAAAGATTAAACACACTAGCAATCAAATTAATTGGACTAGGTTTGAGGCTCGCGTATGAATATTTATGCAAAAAGCTGCAGAAGCAAGCTCAGTAGCAGAAAGTTTAAACATAAACCCGGTTTAATGGCACTGGGTAAACGCCAAAGACATAGAACATAAAATCACAAACAAGAAACATAGAACAGCACAAAACTCCACAAACAGCCCAGTGCATACATACTATCTATGAAAAACTAGGTATGTATATCACGCTTTGTTATGTAACGCCTTGGAAAGGTCAGTAAAATGTAAATTTATTGGGGGTTTAAACCAGTTTATGTGCCCAAACCTCACTCTTATCCCAAAAATCCTTAATAAAGATAAAACGGAAAAGTTAAATCTTATCAAAGTATTCATTAAGTTGTCGCTCTAATCAGAAATTGAATTATTTTATTCGCTTGCTTTGAAACTCAAATCCAGGTAACTTGGTTTTTCACATAAATATTGGTTCTAGATTTTTTGAAAACTCCTCATCTACCAGTCCGGTAAAATCAACTACTTAGCCCACTAGATGGTCAGTGTGTTTGAGACATACAAGGCTTATATCCGTGATGATGATGTCTGTGTCATTGAGACCTTTGTTGACGGTTCAATACAAGTTTTACCTCAATGTTGATGTTATCAAATCACCCGAAGTTAAAGATGTTATAAGACGTCTCTCGTTTTGGCAAAGCATCTGAGCTCAATGGCATTGATAAACTTATTCTACTTGAAGCTTCTTCAAAACTTAGCCAACCTTTAGCTTCTTCGGTTGTTCCTTCTAGTTGAAAATATACAAATGGTTGGTCTTTCTTAAAGGGGGAGCCTTTCAACCCATCAAATTATCATCAAACCACTCTTCTAAATACTATGGAGGAGTCTTTAAAAAGAATAATATATAAACAGATTATCAGCAGGTTATCAGCATTCACCGTGATAAAAATCTTGGTGTACGATTTTGTTTTATATAATTTAAGCATTTAACAAAGTTTTGCATCATTGTCTACTTTATAAACTCAAAAAAGCAGACCTCTGTGGTCGCTTACTGTTTTGTTTTTTCAACTACTTATAAAATAAGTATTTCTTTACAATAATAATACGTCTTTACTGATGATACAAGTTAATTTCTTATAATGAACTCCCCTCATACTGCAGCATCAAAACTACAGACATACATCAACAAAATATCTATCTTGGCTGACTATTTTTCTGGAGGTTATTTATTGTTTTTATAACGGCAATCTTGGAGTATGCGGACGGCATCTGGAATTGGTATACACAATATGAAAAAATTGATAAAATTGAAAACGAACTGGAACTTTTTGTTACTGGTTGTACTCGCCTTGTGTATTTGCGACTTCTTCTCATGAATTTTGCTTGGAGGGTTTAGATACAATGCGAAAAAACATGAACCCCTTTTAATAGATCAGGGTAAACGCCAATGACACAAAAACTAAAAGAATCACAAACAAATATGGAACAGCACAAAACTCCACAAACAGCACAGCGCATATATATAATATATAAAAAAACTAGGTATATTTATCAAGGATTGTTAGGTACGGCCTTGAAATCGTCAGTAAGATGTAAATGCTTTATCACAATAACACATTTTTTTTTTACTTCTGGTTCGTCAGTGTACGTCGTCGGTAACTAATTGCCTTAAATTCCACTACTGTAATAAATGAAACAATGTTAATCTAAGTGTGTCATTTATATTATAAGTACTGACATCGGTCACTAACTATGTTCTTTTGCTAATGTCTGGAGAAGAACTTTTTAAGATATATTTACCTTTCGTTCTGATCCTTTTTCCTAGACAGTACATGTGTATCTGTTTGTCTTTATGTTATGTATACGGTGAAAAATAAAATATGTTTAAAAACGTGTAAGTCTGTTTTGAAGAACTATTTGATAATCATTTATGAATATAACTTTAAGAGAACTACGCTTTGGACATTACCCCTGTAATGTTTCTGAAATCGATTCTTTAAGAATACATAACAGGTAATTTGTACGGGCACATTATAAAACACGAAAGGTACGACAGCAATTCCTTGTCAACCTAATAAATGAAACACGATTCAACTGACATACTTCTTGGTTCCAGTGATTATGAGGAAAAACCATTACTGATTATCAAATTATCATTATAAAGTGCTGTATATATGCACAAGAGACACGTATAAACGGTCACAAAGAGAATAGCACATGCCACTGACTTAACAATGATATATGGCTGCAAATTGCATTTTAATTGCATGTATGGCCTCTTACTCCTTTCTTTTTTTCTAGGTGTTCCCCTTTTAAGTATTCCCTTTTTTATATATTAAGTTGTATGTTGAATACAACGAATAACACGTTCTAGGCCTCCTCCGCCTTATGCTAATGTTTAAGGCAAACGCCAATATGGCTGTATGTAGCTTTTTCCTGTAGTAGAACAGACAATAACAGAAAAGAAGATAATAAACATCCCGCCAACAAACAGACGCAGTTAGGTCTTCAGGGAATCTCGTTGACGTGTATTCGAATATAAATATTTATGGAAAAAACAGTACGTACACGAATAATTTCTCTTATGGAATTATATTAGGATGCGTTTGAGCCGCATATGCCTGATTTCAACTCCAACTAAAGTACGTCATCAAAAACTAAACAGTTAAACAACTCATTATTTTAAAGCGTTTGTACCCTACTGTTTTACTGTTTTCAATGTAAATAAAAAGGCGCTGGATCGGTTGCACTTAATTAACCATGTAGAGCGTGTGCTGGTTGATATTTGGAGAATCGTTTAAAACACTAGACAATAAATATTTCAATTATTCAGAGACATGGACTCAATAAATGAAGATGATCTATCACTTGGAATGTAAAACAGTATTGGTGCTGTCCGAAAGAACTAGACAGAAGTTTAGATTGATTACCATTCGTTATTGATGAGTTGAATCTAAAAACAAAAAATGAAACGAAAGTAGTATAGGTCTCAGTTTATTAGCTGAAACTTAAAACATATGAATTATTGGTACTCGGATTACAAACAACATATATTTTAAAACTACAAATCATTCAAATCAGACAATTAAAAACACACATTTAAAGCAAGAAATGGAATCTTTCAAAACACCACAAGAGATAAAACGTTAATTTAACGTGAGTAAGAAAAATACCATGTGTCTTAATTCGATCCTTGATATTTTAATAAGAAGAGCATGGGCTACCCATGCATAAATGTTCAATGAGTGTCCAAGATAGGCATATAAAAAAACGCCAGATCAATATAGTGGAACTTATAACCTATATTATATATACTTAAGCCGAAATGCAGCAGAACTATACAAGAACAACGTGCCATGCATTGGGAATACGTAAGACTTTTCCGAAATAAATCAATGAAATATGCACGTATTCCGAAAGGTAAATCTTGATGAAACAATAATTCATGTACAGTATAATTAAGCTTTCTTGAGTTTAGATTTCGTGTGAGTTGGTAAATGCAACACTGTCAACGACTATGTCCCCCTACCATTTTTCCTATAATAAGTATATTGCATATCCTGAATAGCAAACCCTTTGATACAGATGTAATCCGTTTGGCAATGATACAGACTCTGTATTTCTATGAACGCAAGGAAATAATATACGACATGCTTGAGAGTGCATTATAACCAAGATATTAGTTTTGACGAACGTTCCTGTCTTTTATATACGCTGCATATAGAACGATTTGTAACTTTTGTAAGAGAAATATTTGTTTGTTTCCGTTTCATAATCACAAGTCAAACATAACAAGCCTCAATGTGGCTAACAGAAGTGCGTCTTAGGCGACTTTCCAATTGACCTATAAAGTTTGCTACTTTGCTTAAGCACAAGGAATGAAAGTTGAAAAACAAGTTCAATTTAAAACAAAATATTGACAACTATTAGTGTAAGTTCTGTGACAGGCAACTGCATTTTCTCTGGAGAAATATCATTCCGTTTTCCTTTGTTCTGGTCTCTAAATCTGTTAAGTACCATAAAAGTGGTATTAAACTGTCTGTTGAAGAATGGTGAGTCATGCAGTGTCTTCGTGCAGGATTTGGGAACTGTTCCTGTTTTCTTTCAGTCGGGGCAGATCGAAGAATATTTGGCAGCTTATATCTTTACTTGTGTTGTTCTATTTCATTTTTATGATTTTGGCAGGATTCTATTAATGTAGCTCCGGTTTATATGTAATTATAACTCCCAGATTCCAGTACATATTGTATTACCTGACACATTGTCGGTGTGTATGCATGGTGCAACACTTCAAATGCACCATGCTAATAGCATTTTTGCATTTCCAACCCAATGATATATAACAATTATTAAGTTTTAAAGCGGGCAAAAACATATGGAAGAAAAAGTAATGCAGTTTTAACATCCCTGCAGTAAAATATCGTCCATTATGGTATAGTTCTTTCATACTTAATTCAATGCTGCACAACCCTAATAAGTAATCTTAGTAATTTTTGTGAGTAGATAATCATACATCTGTATGACGTATTGCTTCCGAGCACCTCTGCTACAGCATAATCAGCAGATTAGTTTCGTAATGGAGGCTTGTCTGTTTGCTTATTATTATAATATAATAAGGAGAAAAATAATACTGCGAAATGAAGTACGCTTCAGGCTTCTTTGTCAAGAAAGCCATCGAATTAGGTTAATGGAAATGAGTTGCAATTTTAAAATGACTACACCACATTACTTTCTTAGCTATTGGTCACTTGTATGACAGCATTAGGAACCGAAAATCAATTCATTAAACAAACTCCTTTTATAAGCGTGTGTTTAAATATTGGTAACATTAATCGGAGTTTTGGGCTGGTCTAACATCAGACACATATATCTCTAAAGTGGAGGATGTATATGAAGTAAACCGAGATCACAATTTTGAAAAAGTAGCTCAAAGCAAAACTTTCATAATATTTGTACCATCCGTTTAACAAAAAAAAGTTGAGAAGACTAGCCTGATCGACTTTACGCCGCTTATACAGTAATTTTAAAACGAAAGTTAAAACATCAAAATAATTTGAGTTCAAACGAGAACAGAATTTTAATTTTAATTTCACGAATATTCAAACTAATGTAACCTCGTTCAGTGCGATAGCTTCAATGAAAATGAGGCTTGGCTATTGAGAAATACTGCGTTAACTACTGTAGTCTACCTTGCGAACAACTTGCGAACACATCTAGTTGCATGAAAGTGGTTTGTATGCAAGACCAAATCCTTCCTTCGCCATAACATTGCATAAAGTGCTATGGTGTACAAAACATGCAACAAAAGTATATACTGTTATTTGTTGGTCTGATAACAATGGAGGCGCTAATGAAGTCAATCGCAAGTGTGATAAAAGAGATACTTTTCCCATACACAAACTTAACAAAGCTTTATTTACGGGGTCAAAACCAATGTCATATAAGTCTATTATCCTTATGCTTTGACTTATTAGTAATAAAAATTATCAATAAAAGTGTTTCAAGCATGCCATTGGTTTTGAGGTGGATCTTTTTTTATTAAACTTCGAGTAAAAATATTCTCTTGACGCAAGTCAAGCTGGATGGAATATTGTCTTAATTTGTTGGTAATGGACATGTCATCAAAAAACTTCGTGCTCAGAGCAATGGTATAATAAAATTCAGTAAAATGTATAAATATTCTGCCGATCTTTACATTGCAAATTATGTTTATCGTTGCTCGAAGTCGAGGTTATCTTTAGGAGTTTTATAACGAATTTAAAGTGTATCACGTGCTTTGTATTGTTGCAATTTGATACAACCATTACCATGTTGTTGATTTTATAATTCTCATATGTACTATATCTTCCATCGTCCAAAAAATAAAACACTCAGCTTTTTTGTAAACAATTTGCAGCTTAATTTGTTTTACTAGTTAACTACATTGTCAACATGTTGATGTCATGAAAGATTTGATATATTATCATCCGCTTCCATGCATTTTCGAGAGGAATATGTCCAAAAATTAACTGCTTCACTATAATTTATTGGTTTATATCAAATAATATGCTTAGCTTCAATACAAAATATGTTAAAATTAAACTTCACTGCAAGAAATTCATTATCATTTAACATCCCCAAATACATTGTTTTATATTGTATATTATAATTAATACAATTGTATAAAAACGTTGTATCAAATTACCAAAAGAACCAAATTACCAAAAGAACCAAATTACCAAAAGAAAAAGTGATATTCTTCTTCCGTTTAAGGCTTTCGGTACTTTAAGTATTTATAGAAGTAAAGAAGTAATGACGTCAAGAACATTTTACAATTATGACGTCATCAAACTTAACTGTATTCAACGGGCGGGGGACCAACTTTTGACGTTATGTTTATTCAGTTTTAAAACTGCAATTCGTATTGATTACTTGTGGTAATTATCGAAGACCAATACGGAATCGGCTATAGATATATATTTTAATCTAAGTTGTAATTCTTATGGGATATTGTCTTAGTACCTATTCTATTTTTAAACGATATTAAAACGATCGAATATATAATTGTTTTAATCCATATCTGCAATGCATGTAGGGTGAATAATGGCATTAAATTTGCATTGTGGTTTTCGGCTTTTCGACGGCGCAGATGGAATAGGTAGCTCGTGTTTTATTATTATTACACCAGAAATAACTGTGATAAAATAATCTGACACTCATAATGTTAATGTAATATATAATAGTATTCATCTCGTCCGTCCAGAAAATATGTTAGTAAGCTCACAAAAGGTTCGCATACTTAAAACATTCCTTAATTCGTTGAATAAAAATGTGCTAAACATAATGATTTGTTATATAAGGTGTTTAAATATATTATGCTTCACCTCCATAAAGTTTTTAAATAAGAAATGCTCAAACAAGTGACCGATATTTTCTGAAGTATTGAAAAAGTATACAGGCTTGAACGGTCAACACTTGTATATCTGCAGTACAGACATGTAAAACACAATAATCTCAGGCCATCAATCATGTAAACCAACAATCATTGCTTCCTGTACAACAGATAACTGTCTCAGGCGATTCTTTTAATGGTTGTTAATGATCATCCTGCGCATTTCCATGATATAGTTCATTTGGCTATTTTTAGTCATCGTATTGTAAGACATGCAATAATGGCTAAAATGATTTGATTTGGCTGAATACCCACTTTTCATCTAATAATATTGAGTTTGCTAGATAAATATTAAGATATAAATAACCTCAAAACAGTAATATATATATATATAACCTTACAAGTAGATATGTTAAGTATTGTGTCCTCACTATAAACATAAATAACTGTTTACACGATCCTTTAACTTATAATGCAAATTGACTTGTACCTGACAGCAGTTATGAAACATATGGTCTTAAAGGTCTTTATTAAAATATGTAAACAATAATGGCACCGCGACTCACGCACCCAGAAGTCATGAGTGTAACCGTTTTTAAAATAGTTACACCAATTAAGGGTGATTGACTCCCAAACAATTTGAGTTTGTTTAAAATACATCTACGAGAATAAGAAGCTTCCGAAATCATTACGGGATTTGAATAAAGTTCTTTTTCGTCTTTGCTTTCATTTTAACCTCGCAATTGTGACTTTTATTGTTTCTCAACTCAAAACAGAACGTTAACAATATATACTAGACCATGCTAATGATATCATAATTGATATTGATTTCCCATCCGTTTTCAACTTAATTAAATCCCGTTCAATTGGTTGTGTGCTTTATCAGCATTGTACAGACCCTGTATTACAAATCATGACCGTATTGACATAAGGAGATTCATTATATATTACTACAATAATTGAGCACATAAACAATTGTATAAGTGTCAGAAAATCGAAAACAAATCCACAAGATATCTTAACCAGAATTTACGCTGTATGAAAGTAACACTGAAAGATTTAACTCGATAACAAGTTATACATAAATAAGTTCAACCTTTAATCTAGAGTTGTAGATGTATAACAAATTGACATGTAGTGACTTGATGTCACAGTTTATGCGCATTAAAATCCGTATATGCGATTGCAATAGAAGAGCTCTGGTTTCTTGATCACAGTTGTTTGTGTCTGTTATAAAACAAGGCCTTTGCATATTCAATCAAACAACCTATACAACAAGTTGGCCGGTGAAAGACACACACAATCCAACACAAGTTTTTACCAATACCTAATTGATGATCGTCGTTTTAGTTCTACGTTGGGTAAAATAATATAATGTGTCTAGTACAGTTCTGACAGGATTCCGATAGTGATTTTCAAGTATGGCATACATGGACTTACAACGCCGGCGACAAAGAGGATATTTACCTGATATATGGAACAAATACTCTTACAAAATCATTACAACTGCTGTAGTCGACAGCAATAGAACAAGACAGCAGATGCACAATGGTCTGTTCATTTGGATAAAAACAACTTGAATACTGTCCACAATAAGTATTAAGGTACATCTTACTGGTGCAAACAAAACATACATATGATAAGAATTACGTGTTTTCCTTGATCGAGCTCATCAACAGTATTGGTTAATGCAACTTTTTCCTCATCCCGTTCAAATAAGTCTGAAGCCTGTTTGTACAATTCATGAAATGTTTCATCGACATTAATTCAGAGAGCTTCAAGAACAATATGATGAGCTGCTTTTGTTTGCATTTTTAAAATAATATTAAACAACAACATGGTTGAAGGTACAATGTGGGCGAGATGTTATAGTTTAATGGAAATAAATGTGAAACAATTTATTAATAATCGAGATAAACTTATTTTAGTTAACAACATAATCAGCAATGGTCATTATTTAAAATAAAAAATAAAATGTTTTCGACGTTTCGTTGTCGTCGAGATATTAAGAACTATCTCTAAAGAACGAATGCTACAAAAAAAGATTGTTTTTGTTTTAAATGTTGATTAAAACTTAATCAAAATGTAATGTTTAAGGCCTGTCACACACTTAAGGGACCTTAAGTGCAAAGAAAAGGTCGACAGTAAATTAAATAAACTTCACTGTTACATCCTGGTAATTATACAACAGTCCACCTCAGTGCGTTTAAATATTGATTCTCATTAGGATGATTTGTGTAAGTTGATTGAAATTAAACGAGTTGTTTCAGGAATAAGCATGTTTGCTTTTGTCTGGTCTCTCATTATTCTTTGCGTACCTATAAAAGAAGAGTAAAATCGAATTGTCGAGTCCTTTAACAAAGGCAATACATGCATAACAGATCGTATAGATTTGAAAGGCCTTATTTTTCTTTTAAGTGTACATACTAATATGGCAATTTCAAGCAGGTGTTCACGACCACGTGAAGGACAATAATTTGATTGTCTTATCACAATACAGCAACTTTAGATAATTTTCAGATTGGGACATCAAAACAAGCCCTTTAAAAGAGGTATTTATTAATTCTGATATAAATATCGACACAAATGTTCTTTCAGGCTATACATGGCAAAATGTTTGTACATTGATCATCAGAGCAATGCTAATTATGAGAATTCATAAATTTCTTCTCACAAATGGTCACTGTCATAATTCGACAATTTGATCAGTTTAATTTTCATACATGAATCGCACAAACCATTGGATATTTTTTTCTAAGTTATCTAACATCATACTTAATGAAAAAAAGCATTTCTACAATAACACTTTGAACACAAATGAATTCACTTTTACCAGCAGTCGATATTGTTTTCTGGAGGATATTCTAACCAATTTAAACTTTATCTAATGAATTACTACCCAGATATGGTATAACATATGGCTGACGGGCGAGCGGACAGACTGACGGACGGGCAAAACCACAACAATGTCCCCCTCCCGAAATCTTCGATTTCACGGGGGATTATAAAATACTAAAATGAGTAAGACATTCACATCACAAATATAAGGAGGATATGTTATGGTTGATACAAATATAGAAACATAGGTCGTATCTAACAAGACATACGCCTGGCATGAGTAAATTTCAAGGTTAATATGTGCCAAGTTTCAGAGTAAAATCTTAATTTCTAAGAGAAGATCACCACATTCCCAAACCAAGAATAGCTATAAGGTAAAATATTTATTAAAGCACATGTATCTCCTAAACGACATGACCTCAACTGACAACAAATATCAAAGTAATATCTCGACAACAGTGTGAGTAGTTAAACCTGCACAAACTGTGAATATCACATTCAAGGGCAGGTAATTCTAAGTGGAGTAGGTTGTAGGTCGCGGATAATGCATTGGGCAAGTATACGTATCATGGTGGTAATGTATATAATCTATGAGAGTGATGTGTTTACAGTTGTGGATACAGTTTGCTCCACAAAGTGTTATATGGCCAACAGTGTAAAGAAACATATTTGAAAGCAGGTAGCTCGAAGATATAGTAAGTCTATGGTTACACGTATAATATGCTGGGTGCTCTACATGTTATCGTGGTAGTGTACCAGGTATCAGAGCGATACATTTGCAGAAGTGTTTAAGTAAAAGTTACTCTAATAATACAATGAAAATTATAGGAACAAGCACATAGAGTCGGGTTTAACGAAAGGAAACGCCCAATAAAATCTTGGGAGAATATCGCTCAACAATATTTTTGCAATGACTGACCACTTTGGGGTTTAACTGCGCACGCCTTGATTCATGTGCCGAACGTAACAATATCTCTTCCTCGTCCGTATTATTCTAGTAAAGGTCTCCCCAACTTGGATCTATTGACGTAAGAAATAAAACTAGGTCAACTACTAATCATGACCAATGTGCCTACTTTAATGACAACTCAACACAAAGTTCAAGAGGTTGTTAGTTCGATCCCACAAGGGGAACTGTCTCATGGCATCTCAAAATGGACAGCAGTACTGTTTTCTTCCCAGGAAATGGACTCGAGGTTGGTTCAAAATCTATCAGCTTTCGTCAAAATCGAAAGAAAATAAATTAGCATTAACTAAATTTTATTGATCGGGCACGAATGTGTAACACCGACGACGAGGGCTCTGCATTAAACAGTATGTACGATTTTCATATATATATATGATTACAAAGTAATCGTTATGTGTCCGACATTCGATTGATGTTCAATCAAGCAAGAGACATAAGTAAACAATTATTAAAACTTATTTAATTCTCTTTAGAAACAAGTCTTCAAGATTATAAAAGTCTATTTTAAATATCTTGAACGGTTTTCAGTTAAGGTCGTATACGATATCAAAGCTATCACACTGATTCGGAGAAATCGCCTGCTAATACGCCCGTATTATAATACTGTTCACGGTGTACATAACTTCTACCTAAAAACAAACATTAAATGTGCATAAAATTCGATATAAAAAAGTGTTCGAAACATAAGCTAGCCTAATAAAAATATATTTATATTATATTATATAATAATATTATATTAAGAAAAGTTTACATTTAATAACATATTTTTTGAAGATATTGTTCGACGAAAATGCAGGAAAGGAAATCATTTGGAAACGATACAATATTCATACATACTTTTACATTATATCCGTCTAGCGGTTTTCTATTGCCAAGAATCACTAAACATATCAAATGATCTGGATGACTACAAATTAAATACATTCATTGTGGAGAACAACACTATATTGACCGTACTAATACCTGAACGCCAACATTTACTGATAATTTTATTTTCAATGTTAAATGTGTGTTGTAATGTGGCGTTTTGTATCACTTGGTTATCCTTATATCTATTGTGCCTTTAAACCATGCGAACTTACATAGTTATTGATTCTCATGGTAACTCATTAAATCAATCGGAGCTACTCGGGCATTTCCCATCGAAATTAACCTATGATGGATGCCCGTGCATTAGTAAAAACAGTTCGTAAAATGAACAATAATAAAATTCATTAATTGTATTTTAACGTGTAATTTGTATAACTTAGTTCAAATTGATTCAAAGTGAAGTTTATTAAAGCATAAAGTTTGCTGAGAGTGCCATCCTTAGTCTTATCTGCTTGAGTTAAATTACTACGCGATCCACTTGTACCGTAGATTACAACAATGACCTTACGGAATACTTTATATTGATTATTTTTATAACATTAATACAATTTAATATGCAAATGATGGAAATTACTTAACAGCCAGTTTATATAATATCACACTTGCCGTATCTATAACTTTTACAGAAGGTGTAGAGACGATAAATAATTCACGAGTGTTTAAAGATTCTATTATCGTTTCAAAGGGAATCAACGGTTTTAAAATAACGGAAATTTATTGACGGACGATCAACTATGACAACTGTATGTTCCTTATGCAATTTTGTAGTTCAAACTGTTGGACATGAATAAATATTATTTCCCATTACGAGTCTTAAAATCTGTGTCAAATGATTTATTTTTGAAAGTGGCTAAATTTAACAATGAAAAGCTAAAGAAGAAGAATTGCCCTGTTGCATTTTTAAGGTTCATATGTTTTACTACATTACATAAGATTTGACAGTATATATTAAAACAATATCAATTATCTCCTTACCATATCTTTGATTTTTACAGGGTCATGGTCGAACAATAATATGCCTGGAGCAAACTTGAATTTGACATTGAAGCTTTCTTCCTTGATGTAAAGGCGGTAAAAGACGATCAGATATACATTGACATACATGAAACTTTCTATAAGAGTTTTTTCCAAACACGTAACAATTGAAGTATATAAAAATATTCAATTATCACGACAGCAGTCAAAACACTTCAAGGACAGTTTCATTTATGTGTTTTATGAACAATTAAAGTAACGTGATAACTTCTGTATAAAGAATCCACATAGTAAGTGAACAATACAAATACAAATGCTAATAGCATAATTATTGTTATGGATTACCAAACGGTTTTCAGCTTAAATAACGACCGTTGTATCGGTAGAGCTTTATCAACATTGTTCAGGTCCTGAATTGTCAATTGTGTTCATATTGAACAAAGGAGACTCATTCAAAATCAAACACTAGAAAACAATATAACAACTCATTGTGGACTACATTAGAGGAAAGGGGCTTCCATTGGAATCAAGAATCAGGATTCGAAATCAGAATTCATGATGACAAAACTGTACAAAATTGGGGAGATTTTCATGTAGGTCTTATGCTACTTATGCTTTCAAATGAAAAAGTCACACATGAAAATTCAAGATAACAATTATTTAAATGTCATGATATGTATTAACGGAATAAAGAACCGTACATGATAAGATAAGACATTGCTGAACAATTCAGTCACATCCGTCTCTGGCAGAACTTCACAGGTGATCATGTATCCAGTGGCGTTCTCGCCTAGGCAATGACCAGCTTTCGGTCTGGGCCTGATTGTGGAACCCCGTCTATGTTACCACAAAGAAAAAGTGGACAAAAACAAATATTCATTCTTATAGTATTATTTTGAGATTCCCAAACCAAGCAAATAAATACATCTTGTAAGATATATTCGATGCATAAGTGATATCAAAAGCATGAAATATGCAGTCTCTATTTGATCGATTTCATCGACGACAATGGAAATTGAATCACAATGAACTACGCCCACTAACAAATAAAGTGTGTACGTCTCCATCTGATAAATGAAATAGTACTTAAATAACAGTTTGGCAAGTTACCAGAACTTATAAACTGATATTACATGAAAGTAAGAAAGGACTGTTTTTCTTTCAGTCAGAAAGGTTTCATTATCATAAAAGCTAGCGTTATGCCTTTCTTTTGTGCGCGAATAGTCTATGAGAACACGTTTATCACGTAACATCGGTTAATTATGAGTTCGATGAAGACCAAGTAGCATCAGCTCTTTTCTGTCTTTATTGCTTATTTTAATTGCAAAAGGTGAATTTCTAATCATTTGTCAACAATGTACAGTATAAGTACGCATGCAGGGGAATATAAAACTATTATGCTTGAAAATATAATATACTTTTGATACAACTTTTTATGAATGCATTATATGTTTTTATTCTTGTAAATATGCTTCAATGTTGCTCTCGAAACCAGTTCAATAAAACGGAAAAAAGAACAAGAACTTCGTTGATTTTTTTCATGAAAGGCCATAAATGCGTGTTTAGTACATTGCGATGGCAATAATATGACGAAGTACTAACTCAATTGTTAAAGCATGGTATAAACATGTACGCATCAAAAATATGGAGACACAAAAAGATCATCTCCGTTCGATTTAACTATACATTTTATACACATGTTGTTAACAAGATATGTTAGACAGCAGCGGCTATAATACTCCAATCTCAAAACGATAACTATTAGGAACGATACCAGAACCTTACATAGACAACCAGGCGCGAAGCGTGGCATACTCGTTTACTCGTTCGAGTAAACTTTTGAACTGAAAGTAAAAAAAAATCACTTCTAAATGCGAAAAAGAAAATAAAAATATTTTGAATGTTGGGGGGTCTAGCATAGATAAACTCTTACTTACTATAAGTATCAAAGGCCTAGTTTAAGGAATGTTTGGCATGATGATCCCCTGCTGTGCATACCCTGTTAAATGCACTGGTGTCACAGTAGGGGCCAATTTCCTGTGTATTTGTTTATTGGCTTAGGGCCATAAAGGGTTGACTATTTCTATAATAAAACTTGAACTGCACAGCAGGATACTTAGATACGAGATTTGATAGACAGCATAAGGCAATAAAGATTAAGATCAATACACAGAAGTTGTGTACTATACACAGTTTTAGGAGGGGGGGGGTCACTAATAGAAGGCTTAAACTAGGCCTTTAAACGGAAACAATATACTAGTGTTTTAAGTCTTATAACAAAATGCGCCAATTATTTAGTTAGCTAGCGCTGTGTCAATATTGTTTACGACCGGTAACCTAGCTCGAGTATCCAATAATTATGTTTTACCGTGTTACTTCCCTTATCGTTTACATCGCCGTTTCCTTGTGGTCGTTTCGTCTGCAGTAAACATGACATTTGATCCTCCGTATACAGATGTACACAACGGTTTAAGCCATAAAACATTTATTTTCGAACGGAAATATAAATCTACGATCTAATTTTTTGTCAGCAGTGTTATACCATTGGTTTGCAGATATCTACGCAAAAAATGCTCTTTCTAAGACAAAAAATATAAAAAGAGTTGTAAAAACGGTAAATCTGTGAGAGTGCAGCTTTAAGCTTCAACTTCATCGTCACTTTTGTAGCTGTCGAGTGCATTCTCAGTGGCGTTGTCCCTATGTCAAAGATATTAAAGAAAATGAAAGCGATCTGGTTCAAGCTTCGTTAGAGGCAAGGGTATTAGCAACCCAACTACATACTAATAGGAACGATGATGGTACTTGGGACAATTTGTTCACTAAAGCTGTGGTTGGAGTGGAGCCTTCGATTCCTCGTAATGCTAAAAGGGAGGACAACAGGCCTAATACTCCAGCAGCAACACCATCAGACTTCTGGTGACGAAACATGTAGAATCCATTCGTAGACCATCTCATTACAGAATTAAGGGATCGTCTTCTTGTTCCACATGGGCGTTTAAGGGCGCAGTACCTCATTCCAAACCAGGTTGGTGAGTTGGAAAATGAGACGTTGCAGCAGATCTTTACAGAATTTGAGGCTGTTATCAACGGCGTCAATGATCAATTCTGCAACGTTCGACGTTGAAAAACTATTTGGACAGCAGTGACGCCGAAAGATGTCCCCAACTCACTTGAGACAGCTATAAAAAGGGCCCCGTTGAAATTATATCAAAACATAAGAAGGTGCTTGTCAATTTGATTGGCTATGCCAGTTTCTACGGCAACAGCAGAAAGGTTGTTTACGACGATGAAGCGCATGAAAACGTATTTGAGAAACACCATGACAACAGAACGGCTCTCTGGGTTAGGTTTGATGAACATTTACAGAGAAAGGGAGATCAGTTCCGAGAGAGTGGTCGACATCTTTGCTAGGCGCATGAACAGGAGACTAGCTCTTATCTTTCGTGTTTAAACATTGAAAAGGAACACTGTATCAATTCTTTTCCTGAAAATCGTAATATAACGAATGTAGTCATTTATACTTACCGAACTATGACGACTGTTAGTTATACATTTGAAGTAGATCATGAATTTGAACCTTGATATATTAGATCATATGAAAACGTGTTTTGTTAAAAGACTGGCAAGTCATATGTATGATCTCCTTCATTTTATTTTGAAAAAAACTAGACAAAAAATCAACTTAAAAAACAATACAGTTGATATCAATTTAAGCCCCTAAACCCCTGATTTTGAGTTCTCTTAAACAAGGTTTTCCGGGGGAGTATCCCCGGACCCCCCGTAAAATGTTTCCATATTTCGAGTAAACTCAATTTTACCCAAGCTACGCCCCTGACAACAGTTAAAGAAACCAGCTCCATTTTAATACAGGACTGTTTAAATATTTATAAACAATAAAGGAACAAGTGTAGGGTTTATGACAGATCTCAGAGAAAATCTAATCACTCTTTCTCCTTCTCTCGGTTCATAATCTGTAAAGTACCTTTACAAGTGACATTTATTTTCCCATGTTAACAGTAGCGTACTTAACACATATATTAAATTCCTGTATTTTCGTGCCGAGGAAGGATCTAGCACTTAGTCTCTAATGTCGTAAAATCATGGGTTTAAATGGTATAGAATGATTATGCTAAGAACGAAAATGCTTCGTAAACAAATTTCTATTTTATATTTTAACAAACAAACATGAAACCGTTTTAAACATGGAAAGTATTAATAAGTTCCAGCACGGAGGACATAAAACAGACATAAAACCTAACAAGTG
This sequence comes from Mya arenaria, assembly GCF_026914265.1. Classification (NCBI taxonomy): domain Eukaryota; kingdom Metazoa; phylum Mollusca; class Bivalvia; order Myida; family Myidae; genus Mya; species Mya arenaria. The sequence continues at coordinate 10,947,808 of NC_069135.1, read as the reverse complement.
GAGATTCTATAGCTCAAACGTCTAGACATTACCAATAAGTATTAATTTTGTTTAAGAAGAACGACGTCGATATAAAAGATGGATTCTTCCCGTCCACGGTTGGTCAACTTTACTATATAATCACACTTAATTGATGTTCCAACTACTCTCCAGACAAAAGATGTTTTCCATACATCGCTTCTGAAAGCGTTTACTCTATGAAATTGAATAAGGTTGCTTTAACAGAGACCAACTATAAAGAAAACAAGTCATCTGTTGCACTATATGTTTACTGCAATATATACTGACACTTCTAAAGCCAAGTACTCTTTCCATCTTGGCCAATATCAATACGAACTAGTGCACTTTCCATCACAAATGTGAGCAAACACAATATATCTTTTAGGTTGAAAATTGTCGAGAGATGTATTGTATTGAAAGCATTGCCGACTGAGAAAGATGCTGCCGCATGAACGAGGATATCTTGATATTTCAAGGGTAGTGCAAATATTTAGTAAACAATTTATAGATTAACTGATGGAACAGATAACTCCATGCAATATCGATGCTCTTGAAATACGTTTTAACAACAGAAAATAGTGGTTCGCTATGATTTAACCACAATAATGAATTAATGCTTTGTTTTCGGATTATATCATATTGAAATAATTGGAGTGGTATTACACACAGAGAAGGAAATAACTACAACGCTAAAATGTAGCAGAATTAATAGTTTTAAACCAAAAAAAGAAGAATATAAAATCATAAAGTGATATTTACTTTTCACAAAAGAGAAGAAAATTCAACAAAATATGGTAAGACACATATAGAACTTATGTAAGAATTGTTACACAACGCAGAAACTACGTGATCATAGATACAGCAAACTTGTTTATTGCAGTGGAAACAAAGTTAGTAGTAATAAAATATTTTTAAACTAAATTCTTGAGTTAAAACTCAAGCAGTAAAATATCATTGAAACACTTTCCTGTCAAAGCGTTAGTTCTTCATAAAACGTTTTTGGTATACTCATGATAACGTGTATTAAATTGTATTGTATTGGACGAATAACGAATTAAATATTTTTATATATTAATATAAGGTTCAAGCGTGTTCTTTAAGAAGCGTGTTTCTACTTATTACAGATTGTCTACCACTTCTGCAAAAAGCTACAAAACAATGACCATGCTTCTTCAAGGATTTTGATCATGCAAACTCAATGTTATACCTGTTTTGTCACAAAATGATGCTGTGAACGGTTCACTCATTGAAATGACAAGAAAATCATATGGCAGCATTCCAACAATTTGAAACAAAATGAGCTTTACAGTAATATATCTGATAGAATAATGGAAATTATTTAAATGTTCCATATCTTTTTTACAGGGTCTGGTAGGATTTTACAGAGAACTTGCAAATACCTGGAATTGACAAAGCACTGCACGGAAAATATTCTGGATACACAATGTGAATGGATTTATTTCCTTGACTTACCGCAAATTAATATACTCAGACGAAAACGTTTAGTGAGTATTTTCATTTTGGTACGACGTAAATATTGCTGATAATAGGTTTATTGAGTCCGTCTAAACATCATGTTGTTGACCTATTTATCATCTGTACATCGGAAAATGCCTGATTTGCCACTGCATACAGAGTTTTTGCTATTTTTTTCAAAATTCACGTGGTATATATACTTTTATTTCCTGCATAATGCTATGAAGAGCAAAACTACAATTTTTTACCAGGCCTGTGTCTTTTTCATATTGCTTTATCAATATTTTCTTAACTGTATAAGTAAACATAAAGCACAATTTAGAGACCAATATTAAATATACACACTTTAAGACAATATCCACATTCCTTGCATTTCCTAGATACGAAAGCGAAATATCTAGATAAATTTGCTTAATGAATATCACATCCTTTCTACACATAAAAATATATATACATAGTCATAACGATATATCACTTATGATGTGCCAGCATGTCTTGTTTATAAAATTTCTCAGAAAACTATGTGAACAAGCTGCAAATGAGGTTCACAAGATATACAGACGTGTTTCTTATGAGGCAAACAACAGCACATTCAATCAGTTTATTGCTCTGTATGACTGGCTTTAACGAAATGAAACTAGCATAATTCAATGGAGTGTCAGAATTGGTGAGAACATATCTCCACATCAAATGCAGTTTCGCATCATGAGCACTACAGAAGCAAATCGATGCACAACTAAAAAATATTCTATTAATAAATCACAAAGAGGGCATTGTCGTATATAGTCCCTTTCAGTTGTTAGGCTAATAATATTCATCATTTGTTTACAAATGAATCCAATGTTATTGCCTTTGTTGGCCAGCAACCAAAGATATGCTGGTTTATTGTCACATAAAAGGTTGGACATTAACTCTCCAACATCATCACGCGAGCACAATGACATCAACTGTCGCCGTTGCTCAGCATGGATTACATGTTTGTTCAATATGGTCTTCCAACATGATTTCGACGGGAATGTACCATATTATATCATTTATAATCACTAATATAATTTATGAGATTATACTTCTTTAAGAGTCTATATATTTCAGGTATGAATCCAAGGCTTTGTTGGTCATAATTAATGAATCTCACCAGCCTATAATTAAAAACTGTTTTAGCGAGATACGCATTTGGTAAACGGCATAGCTGTCCTAGGAACTGTAATTTCCTCTTGTCAATACAAGTCTCCACTGATGTAATATCAATTGCACATAGCGCAAAGTCCGTGCTTACTGAGTGCTTATAGGACTGTATAAATTTAACACAGAACATATGATATCTCTTGTCAGTTTGACGATATCGTTTTTGCATATGTTTGTCAATAACTCACTGCCAAATAGTCCTTTTGGTATAACAACCCTATTGTATATAGTTCATAGGGTCATCGCGTTTAATGAACATGGGTTAAGCCCGCTGTTACAAATTTCTAAAAGTGTACCTCGCAGTTTTCGACATGCGTCGTCAATAAGTTTTGAGGTTGAGAGGAATGCATCACACAGCATCCAAGGTGATCATAGCTATTAACTTTAGATATTATAGTATTTCCAAGTTTAAAGCATTTCATTTTAGCACGTCCACGTTCGTTAAAGACAATAACGGAACACTTAGATGCATTATATTCATAACGCCATCTTTTAGAGTAAATATCACATTTCCTTAACATATCATTCAGTCCGTTAACAGAAAAGGAAGCTAAAATCATGTCATCTGCGACAATGATGTTGCCAACTTTCATTCGATATAAACATATACCATGTCCACTGGCTTCTAGCTCTTTAATGAGTCCGTTGATATACAGCAGGTACAAAATCGGGGAACTCCGTCTGCCTTGGCGCGTTCCTTGCAGTATATCAAAGTAGGGAGAAAATAGACCTTGGTTTTTAACACAACTCTTCACGTTTTTATACATTTCTGAGTAGGCAAGAAGTGTTGTAGGGTCTAGATTGCACTCTGTGATCAGTTTGTACATAATGCCGTCGTGCCAAACTTTATCAAACGCTTTTCGGCCATCCATGAACCACAGGTATACTTTCACGCAATGTAAACGACGCCATCAGGCAACCGAGTCCGTCTTGAAAACGTCTTGCTGCTTGTTGATTACATCCATGATTTGTCGTTTAGATCTTGTAAGCACGACAGTTTTGAACAGCTTAAATATCACCGATGACAAAGTGATCGCTCGATAATTATCAGGGTTGTCCTTCTTCTTTTTACCTCCCTTGTGTAGTGTTATGATTGTCCCCAATTTGAGTGTGCTCGGAATATAAGCGTGACGCAACATCGCGGTAAGTAAAGAAGATAACACTGGAGATACAGAGTCACACGAGTGTTTAAGTGTTCATAATAAACGTTGTCCGGTCCTGATGCCTTCCCTGATGGATATTCTAAAATAGCCTTGCGGATTTGGCGGGGACAAACAGTCGCGTTGGGGTCAGAATGCAAACTTCGAAATTTTTGTTTAACTTCCGCGGATACATATTCATGCCACTCTCCGTCAAATCCTGTTTTATTAATAGGCGTATATAATTTTTCAAAGTAATGGCCCCATTCTTGCGTAAGTTGTAGGCGATCACGAACTACAGAACCGTTAAAGTTAATACCCGCCCCAAGGCGGTTAAGATTACAACGCCGTCTCCTTATTAATTTCCAAAAGCGTTTTTGGTCGAGTTCAGCTGCGTTGTCAAGTTCCATATCAAGTGTCGTTAAATATGTGTTTACAGATTTTCTGTGAAGTCTTCGAAACCGCCGTTTGGCGTTTTTTATAGTCAGCACAGTATTTGTTATTAAAACTTCTAGGGCGTCCTTCACTACACCACTTGACACGCAATGAGGTCATCGTACTGTGTAAATCTGATAGTTCTTGATTCCAGTATGGCTTTTAATGAGGAACGCACTTTTTTCTCGGAAGAGATATTGATGAATATTCATTAAGTTTGTTCCTAATTATATCTTAGGATTGTCTATAGAATCTACTCCCAACTCGCTGTGTATAATATTATTTAGCTCAGTATCATCTTGCAGCAAAGCATTATATTCGCAGATATGTTTCTGGCGTGTTTTGTTCCAGTTGATCTGTAAATTAACATCAGCATTTGTATAATTGCTTTCAGAAATAGTGTCTCCTAACTTGAGCGTACATAATATAGGCCTGTGTCTAATAGTATTTAAACAATTATCGTCAATCATTTCACAATGTGTACAAGTATATACAATTTCAGCAGGTATACAAATAAAATCAATCAAAGTTTGACAACTATCATCATAAGACACATAAGAATGACTAGCTCCTGTACATAACGGAAATGTGTTGAGTGCTACCATATTGGTATCACAGAGCAGTGAGTATAGTAATCTGTCACGTGTCACATGGCTATCTGCAGTATATTTCGCATTAAAGTCACAAAGAAAGACTACTGTGCCCCACTGGGAGTAACTACACCATAAATCATACAATTTATCAATATAATCCCTAAATATCAGACTTCGAACAAGGCAGATACACTTGTATAAAGTACATATATTGCAAAGGTGATAATTGAAGCTGAACACCAATCAGTCTGTCATCATCAATTGGTAACGGTGACACTAAATGATCTAGTTGTCTATGCCATAATAGAGCTACTCCACCTTTTGCGCCTTTGGCAGATGTAACGCATAAGTCTTTATCGTTTAGCATACACATTGTAATTCATACTTAATGCATGTAAATTGTGTGGGTACAGCCAATGTTCTGAGAGGCCGCAAATGTGTACATTCTTTTCAATCAGCACATCCGACAGGTAACTGGAACTTGAGAATATACCAGTTACATTCCAAGTCAAAACATTAAACCTAATCAAACAATTATTTAGCAATACAATACCATACAATAACCACGCAAAGTTCACATTCATCATTATATGTACTATGTTTAAACTAACGTTTCAAGGAACACTCTTTTAGAATACAACCATAAGGTTTCTCGTGATTCTGCAGGGGAGTTATACGAGTCTGCTGACTAGTGTCTATATTGCCACTGGTAGCCGCTCGCTGAAATCTGGGCTGCTGCTGTTGTCGCAGACCTCACGCTGCTGCACATTGTCCTGTCGGGGCGACTGCCGATCCTGCCGACGAGCATTTGGGTTGCCACACATTCGTTGAATCTTGGTGGCTGGCGCTGTTGTATCTCAAAGCGTGACAGACAGGGTTTGCACATAACGAATGGCGGCCAGAACCCTTCTTCGAGTACGAGGTTCGCATACTGGTCCGCCTGGAGATTTAGACGAATAATACATCTATTCTTTGACTTTTTCATATCAAACACATTAATGTTGGTCACATGTGGTCCTCGCTTGTTGACATATTGAACAATTTCGTCAGTATTAACACCCTTTTTATATCCAAAGATAAAATATTTTACTGTGTGGCGAGGTTCATAAAGTATGAATCCGTCTTTGTCAGTTGCTCTGCTAGGCAGGCGTTTAGATACACGCAGTAGTATTTGAATGTCCAGGAGAGTACAGTTCCGAGCGCACTTCTGTAGCTTTGCAGCCACTTTGAGTAGAGGCCGGCACCGAAGGCGCAGAGACATGGGCGGCAGGTGTTATGGTCGCCGCCCCAAAAGAATGGTGTTCAACGCCACTGGGATGGGGGATGATCCGATACATTGTTTCTGATCCACGCTCAGAATAATCTGCCGCTACATCGCTATATAAGCATTTCGGCTGGTCAGGGCATGCCCTTATTGTGCTAGCAGACGACGAATCCGTTGTCCTAGTGAAATCTGAAGGATGATGGTAAGTAGTCCCAACGTCTGCATAGAAATTTCTTTGTAAGTTGTCAACTATCATCACTCCAGAATCCATAAATTGGTCGACATTCGCAACTCTTTTGTCAATATGGTCAATCTGCACTTTTAATTGAATCAAACCATTTTGTACGCATGGTATGATCGATTTGATCTCTTGTACAGTGTTCCGAAGAGCTTTACTGTAATTGTAGTCATCTTTGATATTATTCACTGCTTTCAAAGTAAAGTTCATTTGCTCTAATCTTGTTTTCTCCGCTTCTACGAAAGTCTGTTTCATATTAAGCATATCCGCCTGTAGCGAGGACACACTGTCTTTCAATACGTTTATTTCACAGGGGTACGTATCACAAGTACGAGTGTCTGTATTACGTGGCTTCTTCGCCTGGTTCGAGACATCAGAAGTTGATTTCCTGGCCGCACTTAGCAAGTCCTTAATAAGTGAGTAATCTTAGCCTTCCACTGAGATAATGGTGTGTATGTCATTTGCTAGTTTAACACTCACTTTATCGCCTTTACGACTACCATTTCTGCTTTTCAACTCCGCATTGTCGTCGTATGATATGATGATATGGGGCGGGACATCACACAGTGGGAACCCAGAGCTTAAAACAAAAAAGTGGAAATCTTAATGCTGTTCGCTATTTTGATGAAATCAATGTTCCCGTCGTTGCACCGCTCATAGCCAACCGTCATGTTGACGTTTTACAGCAGGATATCACTCGCTGTCATACTGCACGTAACACTCAAAATAATGCACAAATAATGTTCTGGCGGGACACAACATTGACATCTTGATTGGTATGCCAAATTGCCTGATCTCTCATCGATCGAGTATATGTGAACTTATCTTTAACGTAAACGACTTAACAGAGATGACGTCAATAACGTTGCGGACATTGAGCGGGCTTTACAAAAGGATTGTGCGAGATATTGACTTAGACAGATAATTCTATTTGGACCCCTATTCTCAATAAGACGTGTAAAATACTGGAATCAGTTGATAGTTTCTGTTCAAAAGTTGGATATTAAATACACTGTATGGTAAGTCAAATGGATTTACGATATTATTTTATTTCCGAAATTTATTTCACAAAGTAAAAGTACTGACTAAACTTTTTTCTTCTGAGCATATTTTACTTCATATTAAATGACGACAATAATGGGCTTACCTTTAAAAAAAATAAGTACGAAGTTTCTGTCAGTTGCATACTTGTTCACGAAATAACACTTCAACGTGTAGTTTACAAGAGTGGAATAATTTATAAACTACCATATCCACTTCCAACTCTATTTAAGTGTGTCCTACAACTACCATGGCATGGTAACAGTCTTCTGATATATGACAAAGCCAACAGACATGATACATGATATTTTATCATACATTAAGTATGTAAAATAAGCTTTGGATTCCCGTCTTTCCAGGATATGTAAGACAGCTTTGCATTTCGCACTTTAAGAAAACGAACATTTGTACAAGTCTTAATATTTTACTTGAACACTTTACCATACAATAAACACATATATAGTAAAAGTTAATTATATGGTGTTAAGCATGTTTTTCAATGCTATTTAAACGTATTGTTTGCAAAATTCAAAGTTGTAGACGGTAACTCAGCAGCCGAAAGTTTAAACATGAATCCCGTTTAATGGCACAGGGTAAACGCCAAAGACATAGAACACAAAAACAAACAATAACAATTCAGAAACCTGAAACAACAACACAAAACTCCACAAACAACATAGTACACATTTACTTTATAAATAAATATGTGTGTTTATCAAGGATTAGGTAAAAATGTAAATGGTTAATCTTATCAAAGCATGCAATAACTTGAGCAAAAATACTTATAAAACAAATACTAATAATCTTATAGGTAAACCTCAAGTACTTCTATGATTTGGGATCCCTGCAGACTAAGCAATACAAATCAGATTACGTAAAAACTTTTCAAAGATACAATGCAGTTATTGTTTGAAACAATGAACATCATACAGTCTACCTTAGCAAATAAAAGGTTTAAAAATGTGTCATCATACAGTTTCACAATAAAAAAAAACATCATTGTTCTAAAACTTGGAACAAACAAAGAAAACATATCTAAAACATATAAGAAAAAATGATCAACATTACCTCCTGGGTGTGTATACCACGTGATAAATCACGTCATAAATGCTTCATCGAAAGGCAATATTTTGCTTTGAATGATTATACATTTTCAAATCATTTGAAAGGAAAGATTAGCTAATACACGTCGCTTTTAGTTTTTATAATGTTTTCTTTATTTGTTCCCAGTTTTTGTACAATGATCCTTTTATAAGGCAGACTGAGTGTGATGTTCATAGTTTCAAACAATGACTGCATCGTATTTCAGTTTTACTTTAAATTATTTGGGTATGTTAGGATAAGAGAGAGGTTGTGCACACAAACTGGTTAAAAACCCCAGTAAATTTACATTTTACTGACCGTTCCAAGGCGGTACCTAACAATCCTTGATAAACATACCTAGTTTTTTTTGTATATAGTATGTATGCACTGTGCTGTTTGTGGAGTTTTGTGCTGTTCTTCCATGTTTCTTGTTTGTGATTTTATGTTATATGTGTTTGGAGTTTACCCTGTGCCATTTAACCGCTTTTATGTTTAACACTTTTGCTACTGAGCTTTTCTCTGTAGCTTTTCGAATAAATATTAAATCAAAGATAACTACTTTAACTACACCATTTTAATGAAACAAAGGCCAGCTTATGCCGCTTTAAGAGCCCCGCCTGCGTCTTATTACTTGATGTTGCTTTCCGACGTAGCATTTATCGCGCAATTAATCACGTAATATAAACACACTGACATATACTTGCTAAAATTGTCTTCCAAATGATTACCTAAGTACAATTTTTAAAGGAGAGACATCACACACTCCTTGCAAACCAAAAATAGTTTTAAATATAACAGGAATCTGCAAAACTTTAATGAAATCAAAGCACTGAAAGTTTAGTTATGTGAGGACGCTATATTTAACCATATTTTTCTATGAGGATTTTTTTATCAAAAATAAGAAAGTGTGTACTCATCAAAGTATCGCCGTTATATCCACAGTTTAAGTAAGAGCCAAGCAATTCATTGAGTCTATCTTCCCAACTATCTGCTAAATACATTTTTTTACGAATTTCCTTTAAAACATCACCATGAAAATCGGGAGGAGCAATACAATTAGCAATCAGCGAATTAAGACTACTATTGTACTTTAATATAATATTTTAATGACTGTTAACAATTTTTGAGAAACTTTTCGCTAATTTATGATATCAGAAACCCTGTTTCAGAAGTTTTTCCGTCATAAGTTTACTGCGAGAGCTGAAACTTTTGAAATATGTGAATAATCTAGCGAATCTCATCAACTGTGCAATAATAACACCATATGATGGTGAACGAGGAACTTCTCCATTTAAAAAAGGATAATTGAAACTAAAATCATCACGTTTATGATTGATTTTCATTTAATCATCCCTTACTTCGAGTTGCAGATCTAAATAGGATGATTTTCGATTGGACTTATTCGATTTTTAAATTTACAATTGTAAAGGATATTTCGAGTTAATATATCTGTAAATACCGGGTTATCAAAACTTCCGGAATATCGTCAATATATCTAAGAGAGTAATTAAATTTATCAACAAGGGCAAAATCTCTAGACTTAGATTTTTTCAACACATATTCATTTTCATAGTCGTATAAAAGAGGTCTGCAGGTAAAGGTGCATAGTTAGCATCCCTTGGAATGCCTATTGTTTACCAATATAGACATTTACCGAATTTTATAGAATATTTATTCAGTACAAACGTTAATACTTCAATGACATTTGTGCATGTCCAATAGATATATTTGTCTGAGCAACCATTGGTAAAGAAGCTTTTTAATCATTATCGGTTTAGTTTTCAAACGTTTTTTTTTTCGATAAGAGGAGTCAATTTGTTTGCAATTACATACCTTAGAATAGATGTATAAAAATTTGAAAAGTCGTTAGTATTAAGAAGGCCTTATGTCTACTTTTAATACGATCATCTTCTTATAAAGAAATATTGATGAGCCAAACAAAAAATAATTTAAGATTTCTTATAAACTTTGTAATTATATTTTTCACATGCATCTTAATCGCAGTTAAGCAGGATGTAAGTAAAATCGAAACTGGTTTAGTAGAACCAGAAATGGAATTAACTATAAATCGTGATGTATACAAAATTTACCATAAGAATCAATACAACTTGTAATAACACTTTGTTCATTAGTTGGCTAGGAACGTAAGTTCTAGAAGACAGTTACTCTTCAATGATAATATTTACATAATATAAACGTCAAACTATGATTATGAGCTGCTTTGTCAGCTGTAACGTAAACAATATTATGATATTTTATAGACGCAATATGCTTTAACCCGGAATCCCGATAGGAATAAATAGCCACTTTTGGTACAAAACAATTTGTACGTGAAGGATTTGCCATATCACAAATCGTAAAAAAGATCCGTCAACGTACAATTATTTGGACTAGGCCTTTATCTCGTTCCTCCAAACTAGGCTTGTCCCTTTTTTAATGTATAGTTAAGAAGTATGATATCAAATTTATAATACAATTAAAAAGTCTTTATTCTGGCATTATTATAAACAGTTTTAGAGAAATAAGCCATATAAATCCCTCCATTTTAATTAAAACAAACACATTTATACATTGTTTGACTATGGTATGGCATTATGTTGTAGAATAACTTATTCAAAACTTCGAAATATCACATTTTTTTATAAATAGACTTAGTGATATTTCACCAGTGCAAACCCTGTGTGCTACCATATTTAGTCATTAAATCCATTAAATAGTCGTTAAACGTCAAATATTTTTCTTACGAAATTCTCTGGATCTTTGTGAGAAGCGATAAAATCCATCATGCCAAATCACATCTAGTCTCTGTGCAAATGCTGGTATTACCTATCATCACGGACGCGTTTCTTGTCTGAGGCGGTGATTGAATAGATTCGCCTTGTTGCGTACGATTCGTGGACAATAATATTTGTCTCGTTTTTTATGGATATTTCGTTTCGGATATCTACATAGTGCAGCAAAGGTTAAGTGGTGCTTGAAGTGTTCTGTAAGAAATAAATAAGACAATAAATTTATCACGTTCCCATGGCTACCCGCTCAGGATCTATTTTAATCCTTTTTTAAGGGACGCCATAAGTTTCAATACGGCTTGCTTCTTATAGTTACAGGCCGTTAAGCATATTTAGCATTATAGGATATCATTTATTAATCCTCTTTCAATAATTACGAAAAATGTGTATTAGTTCACATAAGTAGATCACGATTTGATAACCATATTTAAGTTCAGATGTTTGGATTAATGAATTAATGCGTATATATCCTATATCAAGCTGGCCAATATCACGTACAATGATTTGCTGAAAATTAGTATTATGACCTCACCATAAGAGTAAACAAGATTAAAGAGGATGCGATTTGTATGCGTTGCGGAAAAAATACTAAGTCGAATAGCAAAAGACGGAACATGGTGGGGATGAAGTTGCTGAGAAAAATGCAGATTGTTCTGGCACAGAATGAAACGTTGGCGCACAGCGAATAACGACATCAAGGGCACCTTAAGAAACAATAGAGGTACCTGCCCTAGCACCTGCCCAAGGAGACATGTCCCTTATTATGTATGTTTTAAGATAATGGTGCCGATAACCAGTTGCAGCTGCATGAAACGTTCAAATTTGACAATCATTTACAATCTCCCTTTAAAAATGGATATGGCCGACTACGGGCTCCATCTTAGTATGAAATAAAAAAAAACAATGGTGTGTCAATCCGGTCACAGGTAAGATCAAATTGTCTCTCCCTCCTAAACGTAATAAAGATGATTGAACTTGCAGCAAATTTAACAAAAAAACACCAGCAGTAAGAACTTGCAAACATAAAGCTATAATACACAATTTCATCTCATGCCCATGCCAATCTCTTCAGGAACAATTTCCTTTGAAGGAGAGAATAACTGGAAACCTATTCATTTAAAAAAAAGCATGAGCAAGCAGATGGATGGATCGGTGAGAAGTCAAGAAACCATTATCTTATGCTGATATTTGAAAGGTGGAGCAAGGGAGCATTATTGATGCAACATACCATCTAAGCACAGCTCAGACGAGCATATGATGAATAAGCTGAGAGTAGTCACTCTCGCATGCAGGGTACATGGTAATATACCAGAGTACAAGACTTCTGTTATGTTCTGTTTAAAGAATAACCTGCTGGTCAGTTTTTTGTAACATCCGAACGGAATCTATGGGGGATGGTGTTGCACGCGCTCGGTCGTATCAGCATACCATCTCAACTTTACATGCGAAAAGAGAGGAGACGCCACTCTTTGTCACGTGTGAGAACATATCTATATACAATTTAAGCTATGTCAAATGCTATAACAGCTTCCATAAATTGAGAAGTCTCACCACAGTTGTGAATGAATTCGCAACAATGAGAATAAAGGTAAGATTCAAAATGTGAAAGCTCACTGCAATGTATAGCCAAAAGGTTTACCTCACCAATGTGCCGCGAATATTACAATTTGAGGCAAGAAGGCCACATCAGAGTACGACTATCCAAGGAGTGCCGAAGTGAACAAAAGTAATCATGTTTACGTCATACGAGGCGTCTGAATCAAAAAGTGAGGATGAGGGCACAAACAGACCCAAGCGAACCTTTTTTTCAGCAATTTTAATGTATCTGAGTTTTCTGAAATCAGGGCTTCTTGACACCGTATCCTTAGTTAATCTCTTTCACAGGTATCAATAGAATGATATCGATGACTTTGAAGTATGTCAGTTAAGTTTTGACTCCAGGTGTCGGGTTAATGTCGCTTTACAAATCTGCTTTTGTTAATTCATTAACCTAGGTCACTTGTATCTCTATCTAAATATTTAAAAAGCCTGATCCAAAGTCTACCGTTCAAAACACATATTGAACTGCAGAAAGAGAGATGAAGGTGGAAGGGGTTGTTGCTAAGCCAGTTGCCATACATCAAGGCAATACCTCGTATGATGTCCCTCTTTGTGCTTAGCTCCAATGGCAGAGTCTATCTTGTTAGGTATATGGCGTTTTGTAGCACATAGCGTGTTTATTTACACCGCTGACTAATATGTGACACAGTCATACCTCTACACACAAATGCGAAAATCAACGAAGCTAACAGATAAAGTGTTAGTAGCGAAGATAAAACCTTAACCCTGAGTACATCAAGTTAATTGCTTGATAGTGTGTGCTTTTAGTGCTTGTTAAAATTGGAACAAAATGTAATTTCGGTGGATCAATCAAGTCCAGCAAATCACAATCTATATTATTCAAATGTGTATCCGAGTTAGGTCAAATTATATTTCGCGAGTGGTTACGCTTAGAGTGGAATGTGATTTTGGCACTGAAATCAACAATTTTTCATTTTAATTAATTCTTTTCTCGTGATTTTGTCATTTTCTTCTGGATTGAGACAGTCATGTTTGACAACAGCTTGCTTATGGGGTGGCGAGACTTCAAGAACGTTCAGTAGCAGTTTATAGTATCATATATGCTCGTTAAATTGTTAAATTGCGAATTCCACAAACATAGTGGATTCTTACTACGTTTTGCTGTGAAACGCAGTTTGAAATGCGATATGAAGGTAAAAATCTATTAAGATGTAGGATTTGATTTTGTGATGCCCTTTTGTCTGGTCTTGTTTTATAATAAGATATAGAATCATGAGATCATTCTCTTTCTTTGAGGATTTTTCATGAAAACAATCGATATTTGCAGTCGAATATATCCCACCATAAAAATAAACATATTTTTTTTATCAAGTCGTGCAGCCTTAACTTAAAACAAGTATTTGTTAACATAAGTTCACAATTTATATCGGGAAGAAAATCAGCAAAAAATTTCATATATGTAAGAATATCCAGTCAAAGAGAAGCTTTGAATAAATACCGATTATCATTATTCTTCCGTGCCAAATTATACACTGAATAAGGACGATAACTGCCATTGTAGCCATCGCTGCAGTTAAATCGTAGGTGGTATTATTAACTGTTTAAATAAACTTCCAGCCAATCAAATGAGAGTGAACTACTCTTCCTCATGATGATATTTACGTCACTGAATATTTTACACTTTAAAATCTGTTTAAATTGAAAATATAGAATGTATACAAATTTCTAATAGGCAAGTTAATATTTTGCCAAAACTTATAAAATGGTTAATAGGCTCTGTCAGGTCTGTATGTAGCACATGCTCATTTTCTATTCTAAAAACATATTATCAGTTACATCAGTAAACCAAATACAAAAAAAAGCTAAAAGAGGACATAAAAACTACCATACAATCTGTAGATAGGCACAAGGATTTCAGTGAAACATTAGATCACGTTCCGTTTGTAATCAATTTGGTAATTGATTAGAATAAACGATGTTGTTGTTGTTTATATGTGTTGCCTTGTTTCCTATTCTGTTGCATTTAAATAGACGTTGTATTGAACTTCATGTTAACCATTGTGTGCTGTCTTGTTTGTTTTCGTTTGTTTTGTGTTTTCGTTTTTTATTTGTGGCAATGAATGATATCACAGCAAGCTTTTGACTGCCGTTCTTGTCTATCAATATGAAAGGAAAAGGCCATTTAAGACTAGCGCACATCATTGCAACTGTTTTTGGAAATACCATGTAGACGACGCATGCATACTTACAATTAGATTAAGACAGGCCAATATCTATATCATTAAGTTTCATTTTCTTGTACTTTTACAGACACTATAAAAATACAATATCAATAACAGTTTCATAGATGATCGTTAAACAATTTCCATTAAGTTCTTAGACATTTGAAAATCCTGACGGCAAACACAGTTAGAGAATGGTAAAGAAGAAATTATGGATTGTGTTATTAGTCATACAGCCCAGTGAGAACAATTTTGCATTACTTGATATAAGATACCCATAGTCTGAGGTGCTTATTGAATTCATTTCCGCTCTGATCCGAACGACACATTGCATTTTTGCCTCATTACTTAGTCCTCAATTGACTGTCAGATAACTAGAAATTACAGCGAAAGGAATATTTATGCTGTATTTCTCACGATATTATCTGATCTCATTTCATATACCACCTTTTGCAATCCTTCAGGCAGGTCGGCTTGTTTTGCTCATGAAATACAATCATTCTTTGATAAAACGGTTAACCTCGTCTGTAGTTCGAAAAAATTTGGGTAGTGTGATATACTTGGTGTCGTCGTCGTAATTTATGACATGCTGTGTCTTCATGATCTACATGTATATTGTTTACATTTCACCGCATTTTTTTATTCTCATAACCGAAACTGCGTAAATATATTGAATACGTATTGTTCAACCAATTATTTTCTTTATCAAATTTTGACGTAGTTTTTACCCCTTTCCAATTTCCCAAACGATGCATTGATGTTCCTTAACAACTTCAATTTTGAATTGTTTTTTATATGTATTTGTTAACAAATAAAGAACAAGGGATTGGTCGAAAAAATACCGTTAAATGTCCAGATACGTTTGTTTACACGATGGATGAAAGCCTTTTTGCTTCGTCTAGTGCCCTTATAGTATGCCTCTAAACATAGTTTATATTTGAATGTTTGACTATTTGATTTTTGAGTTCAGTGTATTTGTGGTAAGCTTATTGCATCATTTAATGTGTATAATTTGAATAACTCCAGCGCAAATAGTTGTGATCAGACCAATGATCAAGGGTTTTGTAAATGTTAATTGATGAATTACGGAATCTATTCTGTCACCTCTTTCCGTTTATATTTTTCTTCCAGATGTAAGTTATGTTTGTAATTCTAAATGTTACTGTACGTTAAGAACATGTTTTACACATATCGTAACACTATATAACATTGAGAACATATACATATTGTATGGTTTTAAAGGGAAGCAAGATCAAACAATTGATAAAAGAAATTCATGAACGCTTTGAATTTTAGCTTTCAGTTGCTACGACAACCCATGATTAAAGAAAAATCAGACTGCGTGACAGGAGACAAACGCTAATTACTTTGTCGAATGAGTGTATGATTCACACAGACAGAGATTCGTTTTTAAAGAGGAATTGGCAAGCCAGGATATGAGGCAAACAATACAGAGCCTCTATGCAAATACCATATGGCTTGTGTTACGCATACCGTACATATTATTAGAAAAATAAAGGGTTTGCCACGTTTGTGTCTGCCTGTTGAAGGGAGGGTTTGCCAGTAGGTTACTCATAGTCGTGGATACATGATAGATACACTGTGTTATATATACATATACGTGATCACCTGTACTTGCCTAAATGGTTAATATATATGGTCCGCAGCTTGTATCTGCTAACTACCCGACTCCAAATGAATCCTTACACAAACACACAGCTGCTAGTGCATTTTACAATATGTGATCTTGCAAATAGAACATATCAAAGATAGCTATAAATGATAGATTTTTATAAAAGGAAACGACGGGGGAACCCGCAGTATATAAATCGATGCTAAATTAACCCAAAATAACAATTCACATTCTACATCTTTTAATGAGGAACATTTAATCTTACATTTTATACCAAGAAGTACTTTATCTTTTTCTAGCAATATTAGATAACTAAGTTTTTTTTAATTTTTCACCAAGTCAATTGCACGAATCGACCTTCCAAAGTGATCCAGATTCAACCAAGAGTAAACATTACTGAAATTAACTCTACTACGAATACATACTACTGTATGATCACGTATGAGAACGTGTATGTGCTTACAAGTTCCGGCTGCAAACTAAACGGTATTTATATGGAATGATAAGTATGTGTGTGTATGCTTACCAGTTTTTGGTCCTGCAAACGCAATGAACCCTTACAAGTGCAGGTCCCTACTCGTCCAGATAGAGGTGCAAGATGTGGATCCCAATTACCTGAATAGAGTGTGCGCGTATATTTTAGGAAAGGGCTTGCTTAATATTGAGATTCAGAATTTAGGATATGTTTAAATCAGTTTATCCATGTCCAGACATGTTTGTATATGATTAATTGCAAGCTCTGGGAGTAATTGGCTAAGAGGGTTAGATAGCTGTGCAAGGAACATAGAATGAATAGACGGCATTGTAGTAGTTTTGGCATCTAATGTGTCAGGTTTATAGAGATATTGCATATCTTATTTGATACAATTCTTACTACAAAGCTTTGTCTGGATGATTCAAACCATGCTAGATCGGAAACTGATATTTGAAGGCTAATTTCACTCTCAGCTGTTTAACTGTTTTATTCATTGATCATATAGATATTCTTTTCTACCCTAAGGCATTTGTGGTCAATACAACACCTTCATTTGGATGGGGTTTCAATGAAACTTGAAGCATAGACAGAGAGGAGAGGGAGAGAGATGGGCAGAGAGACAGAAAGGGAGAGGAAGAGGGGAAGGAGGAAAGGGAAGGATAGAGAGAGAAAGAAGGAGGAGCCAGAAAATTTTAAAACTTTGGCAATGTGCTTACTGTTATGACCTGAATGTGTTTGAATATGTTTGTCCTGAGCAAGTTCCTGTCAAGTTCGAAATGTCTTTAAAGTTTTGCCTTCAAACTATAACATATCTCATTGAAGAATTGTATTTTGCATTTTTGAGTTATTGCCTTTTGTTGTTTTTGATACATAATTTTTATCCGGAGCTGTACTCAGAATGTTTTAAATTTTAGACTTCACACTACATATATAGAGAGAGATCGATTGCATTGAAAGTGCATTGCATAGGAACCAATTACTGTCTTAATTAATTTACGAGGTATTGCCTTTAGTTCATGATAATACATTTTTGTCCGGGGTTAGATGAGAAATGCATTGAATAATAACCATTCGAGTGCTTTAGGTTCCGGTGGGGATTATGCAATCTGTGACTACTTAAGGCCTAACGTGTACTTCTCTCTCTTTCAAATCGTCTTTATGTACACACACACACACACACACGCCATTCATTCGAGATGTGTTTGTAAATGAAACGACCGGAAGTTGGAGTGTAGACTCGGTTTGGCTGATCATTATCAGTCAATTGTATCGTTGTGGTTCTGTCGATGACGCGGCTATCAACTGTGACAATTCCGTGTGCTCATTGGCAACTCATATCTCGATCAGAAGTGAAAAGAACTGGTTATTTTAGATTTGAACGAACGCCGGAAGATGGCATCATCATATGTGTTTCGTCGTTTATACGGCCATCAGGTTCTGGGTTTTCATCTTGCGCGTAATATATAAACCAAAACTCTGTGATAAATTAATACCGACTGCACCCCTCCACCCGAAAAAAAGAAGAAAAAAATACAATTCACTGATATATGTACACAAGTTAACAATACTTGAGCTATTATGAATTATAAGTTTTAAGGGCAATTACTCCAAAGCGTCTTTCTTCGCATTGGGGTGTTTTCGAACATACATTTTAATGAGAACATGAATAGTTTGGGATTTAAGTGAATGAAACTTAAAATACAAATTGATGGCTGTGTTTCCTGATTGTCTCCCTTGACTAAAGAAATATGTTTGAAAATTCTGAAGACAATAATAAGACAAAAAAAGTTGAACCCGACCGTATTTCAAGGAAAATATTTCCGTTGCCATTGCCCGTTCGCATGGAGTGATTAAGATAACTTTTCATCATAACTTGAACCGTTTTGTTGGAGGGGAATAAACTTTAAACGGTAATTTATTGCGATGTGGAATTCACAGTTTATAGGGACCATTGTTTTATGATAAGTTTTTCTCTATGAGTCTCTGATGGCAAAACATCCAAAGCATATTTTTTAGGAAAAAAATGGTTTTTGAAACAATTTAAGTACAATCATTCTTTAATGTTGCACTCAAAGCATTCGACATATTTGAGGCAAGGTCAGTCAGAGCATCTGAAACAGTGTAATAACAATCTAAACGATTCAACATTTTTAAACAAAATAATTAGTGAAAGGAAAAATTGTCATTATTGTTACATTATTGTCCAACAAAATGAAATTACTATATAAGTAAACCGAGGCGTAAGAAATGTTTTCACTGGAGTTAACTAAACGGGATATTGTCCCCCAACATAATAGGAATAATTTTAACAATTTTGACTTATTAGTTCAGTTCATAACAATATCTTATTGAATAAGGAGTGTTATAGCAATTAGCATCAATGCATATCTAGTGAAAACTGCAAAACGCAGTGAAATTCGTTACCTTCATTTAGAAACGATATAAGCATTGCTTTTGCCTTTAAGGCAAGTGTCGATGGACACATTGTAAGCACTTATACGTATTGATATACACTTTAAAGCATGATTAATGTTGATCTTTCATTAATTAAATGTGTTTTAGTTTATTTGCCAATAACCAAGTTTAAAGAGGAAAGGGTTCCGACCTGATAGGAACTTTGCTTACTACATTGCTGACATTGACTTTTAACATACATCGATTGTAAAATATTTAATTCAATAACAACTTAAATGTCTTAGAAAAACCGTTCATTTTCTTTGATGAGCATTATTTTGATTGCATGTGTTTTATTAGCATGGTTTCCTTACTTGACTTAAACATGCTTTCAACATACTTCCCTGGACAAATATTCTACAAAATGGAGGCCATTACATCCTGTGATGGCTCTAATGAAAACAAAACACAAGATAATATCCGACAATGTCTGCCTTTCGTTTTATTCGGCCAACGAAAAAAAAAGAGTTCCAAAAAAAGTGTTATTCAATTATACTTGTATTCCTCCAGTGCGCTGTGCACAAACCAATATAGACGTCGAAACACCATACTGACTTTGGAATTGGCAGCTTTTCAAATTAAGAATAAACACATCGTGGTCTTATTTGAATTGGAAATGATAGCAAAAGCTTTTAGCCAACTAATGGCAGATGTTGTAAAGACCTATTTTTGGATGCTTTGCATATTTCGTTTCTCTCCTTTTGGTAAATTGTTGCCAGGCGCCAACCAAATAAATGGAAATTAAGGATAGGATCGTTTTTAAAGAATGCCTTATATGTCATTTTACTTTTTCTGTTTAACCGAAGGCGTTTGACAACAGGTGAAGCATTGTTTCTGTAAAACTTACCAAACTATCATCATAAGGACATATTTAATGTGTTCTTTGCAATACCCGTTTCGTGTTTATATAAATACTTTATATCACTTACATTGTATGGACAGTTTTTTAGTTACTCTTTTGCACCCACTCCTATATGATCTTACAAATGTTGGTGCCACATTTCGGCCATCGTTCCTCTCCACAAAAAAACATTGATTTCTGGTTTTCTTACCAGAAGGATACCGGCCTTTATTTGAGCCCACTCTCTGATCGCTTCGCTCGTTAAGGCTTCTTGTTGTATAATGCATACGTATTAAGGAAAATACCCTCGTTATAATCATCCGTTGTCAGATCACTAAATTAATAGTGTGAAAAGGCATTTTTGATGCACAACTGGATAATTTGTTGCTTATATCAGTTGTCACAGTTAACATGACATTATAGTTCAACCTTTCTGCTGCAGACGGATTTTCCTGAACATTAATTTGCCTCCATCGTGATTTAAACCGACAATACAAACACGGACTTCATCTTCTTTCAAGAATGTTCCGCTACAGATGATCAAATATTCGTGTCCGTTAAGAGACTATTTGATTACAAATATTAAGCTACAGTTGATGATAAAGAACAAATTAGCACACTAGGCTAATGATATTATAAATGTTATCGATTGTCCCATAGTTTCACATTTCAGCTTCAAGACTGTCTCTGTAAAGTTAATTGATAATAAAGTGTTGATGGTTGTTAAATATGTGTCTATTGTCTTGTTATCTTTGAGTGAGTTTCTCTAGAATTAAACGTTGTTTTATGTTTTCATAATTGTTGAAATATTTGAACCACGGTAATTTTTACATACATTTTTGTCACTTAAGTTTATAGAGAATTTTTGATTATCAATTAGATTATGTTGTCTCAAACAGATGTCAAATCTCAACCGGAAATAATAACAAATTATCACTCTGTTCAAACAAAGCTGCCAAACTGTTAATTGTAGAACAAACAGAATGTCCGGCTCAGACCATACTGGCGGAAGCAAACCAATAGGCGTTTTTCGCATCTTGAAATGGCTCAGCCCCTCGCAGCTTCTGTGTCCGGGTGATTACTGCAATTGCATTGCTACTTATTTACTCAACTTTTTGTAACGCCCTTTTTCATTGGATGAATACAATATTGGCAATATTCTAAAAGTTATGTTGTTCCTTGTTTGAGTCACTCTGCTGTTGACTTGTATGTGTTTCACCTGATTGATAATAAATCGAGGAAATAGACACACTTCTTGATCTTTTTCTAGATCTCGGAAGGGAGTTAAACGGAGTCGTGCGCACAGCTCAAAACTTGTTCAAAGATAATTCTTTGATTCCTTGGCTTATCTTAGTAGTGTTCATTTACACGTTTAATTCATTAATGCATTTGTTGTTCATCATCTCTGCATTTGCATCGTGTTCGTAGGGAATTTAAGAGATTCACTGAAATTGAACGCTCAAAAAAAAACACTGCGAATATTTACAAGCATGCGATACAAATGAAAAACGCGTCAATTTGCATAAAACACAGGGAATGGGAATCTTAATTTATACTGCCGTTAACTGGAAAAGCATAAGATAAATCTTCAGTTTGATGACAGGTTTTTCACCAAAAAATCTTCAAACCAATAAATGAAATCCCAAGAAATCCTAAGTTTCATTTGATCACAATTATTCGACCTTTGATTTATCCGCTTATTCTGTATGACATGCAGATAATGATACACGTGTAATTACAATTTCATTTCCTTACAACAAAACAGGCCAGACAAGCCAGGGTCTTACAAGAACTGATAAAAAAGGCAACAACTAAATTTGACGGGATTCCACTGGCAACTACCGAGTCCGATTTTTGCATTGCGTCATGTTTCAAGTGGGCTTCTTAGATGGACATCAGTCAGTACCACGTCTGTATAGGTCGATAGCTTGATGTAAAACATAAATACCGCGATTATAAACGTATGGCAACTGTTTAATCTGGTATTAGAAGACTTCTACAAAGACAGAAAATCGGGTTCATTGGCAAGGTATAAAACATAAAACTGAATTCAACCTCATTCAGAACATAAAGGCCTCCAACTTATAAATTGATCTTAAATATTGATACAGTAGTGACATTGCTTAATGCAGATTTTATACAAACTTGAATCTCAATCTGCATTTTTTTACAAGTCCACCATGATTTGAACATTTTTAAACGCAAAACAATAACTTTTTTTCGTTAAATTAATAGTTATTTCCGCGTAGTATTCCGATATACTGTTTAGGTTTCCCTCAAATGAAAACAGAGGTCGTTCGTACAATGAATAAAATTTATCGATGTAAACCAGTACATTTAAAAATATTTAACGGATTAAAACATATATGATTTCAAATAGTACAGGTCTACACGACTGGCACAAGCCAGCAGGTATGCCTTATATAGAAAAAGTGTGCTCAAAGATGAGTACTATTCATCTCCCAAAATGCCATCATAAGTATGATACTAGCCATGTTTCTGTTATTTGGAAAGTTCATTATGTATACTCTATCCGACGTTAATTGAAAAACAATGGAGCTATAATGATATATTTAGTTTCCTTTTAGCGAGAAGTTTAACATTCGTAGCCATGAATCGTAGCTTCTTATAAAAGATAGTTTCCAGTCGTAATGCACCTTTTTGTATCTGCGGTAGAGGATAAATGCAAAACAGTAATTTTTTATACATGGCGTGTATTAGCATGCATGCAAGGGAATAAAAGTTGCAAGAGGCACGGGAAGCAACACAAGGTCCACAAGGGCTTGCACCAGTATGCTAACATTGTCATTTATTTAACACCAGATAAAAGCCAATACAAATTTCTGTCACCTTAGAGTACATCTATACCAAGCTAAAACAACTTCATTTATGCTTTAACTGGCATGAGAATGCTTGACATGCCTATTATGATCAAAGTAAAAGGTACAATGAACCATACTCTGCCAAGGAATAAAAGCGGTAGTTTATTCTGAAAGCTTAACATTTTAAAGTTTTACGAAAGAACTAAGGTTTAACTTCCCACACTTTTTGACTGTCTCTAAAGAAATTTGAATGACAGCTTTTTTCAAGAACAAACTGAATGTATTTTTTAAAGATATATATAAACCAAACAAGCAAAACCGTTATCATTTAATTATATCATAGTTGTCCTAGCACCAGTTTGACCAATGGATTTATAGGTACCAGTATTACACATCCAGTGTAACGAGTTGGCAGATATAATTGTTGGAACTGAAGACACTGCACATACTCTCATATCCTCGTCTCCCTTATTTATTTCGTTAGTGCATCGAAACAAAATTCACACTTTACTGAAGTTGGTACAAATGAGAACGTTAAAGGTATTAGGGTTCTCAATATTGACAAAATACAAACAATATTTGTTTTATTCCAGTTGGATCATTATCATTATTCGGCACTCTTACTTAAACTTTAGACAAATGTGGTTGTATTTCTCGACCTGTTTCGTATTACTCTACTAACAAATAAAAGTGTAGTTCAATGGTAGGATAGGATCACAGAACAGCAGAAACAAAAAAAATACAAACATAAAACAAACGTAGATAATAGACATGATATTCTGTAACAATTGATACTACTGGATTAAATGCTTTTTAACCCGAACACTTTTCAACCCTGTATTCATTTCTGAAATCAAAGACTTTTCAACTCCTTTGTCATTTTAACATCTTAAGTGCTATGCCTTTTCACCACCACCACCCATTAAAACCCCTAATAAACGAATACTTTTCAACCCCTTAATTTCTCAACATTGTTAAGATAATGACTACAACAATAAACAATTTATTTTGTAGTCTATTTTCAAAATTAAGAGTATATTAAGCATAAAAATATAACAAAAAGGTAAAAGAAATAGTATAACAAATATATATATATATATTATGTACAAAGTATACATAAATGAAAGACATGATAATACAATAACTTATAAAATATTTACATTGAAAAAAATATCAAAAAATGCATGACTGTTCATTTAGCTGTTTAGTAGCTTAGCCATAAATCTCCCCTATCTCCGTGAGCAATTCCTCGCACAAAACATTATGTGCGTCGCACTGGTCACACAAGTCTTTTTTGCTTGTGTCATTGTCTGAATACATACAGTAGAAATGCGATGCGCCACTAAATTATGACCACGGCTGCCCCAGGTGGACACGCAGTACCAAGTGGACTCGCTGGTTTTGATTTCGCGCCGAAAAAAGTTTGGAATATGCCTAACCTAGGATGTCCCGGGGTGCAGGGCAACTCGGTGTAACATAAGATTTCATTCATGTATTTTTCTCAGATTTAAAGAATCGGATATTCTATGATAAAGTGGTATAAATGTATATTTTTGCTATAAAGATTGTATTGTTTTCTACATGTACGCGACACTCCAGTCGCTCAAATTTAATGTCACAGTTCAAAGTCAAAGGGTTCTAGTCAGAAACTTTATATGGCCCAGTATCTCCGAAACTCTTCCAAACCCAAACCATTGGGGAGACGTATGTATTTGTTTTCCAAAAAAACCATCTAGTTTCGTATTAGAAGATATGAAGTGTTGTATTGTTGCAACCAAACTTCATTCCATCACGTTTACTCAATTACACAAAGCTGACTGACACATATAGATTAAAGTCGCTATAATTACTCTAAACCATCTTAGTGTTTATAAATAACTTATTGAACAATATTCGATGGAAATCATAAAAAGAATCGTTTTCCATACTTACATTTTACATGCTTTTCTGATTTTCTGATTACCTTAACATATGAATTGTTTCAATTGTCAAGCTACGAAGTTGTTTCCACAATTTATTAAGTTGCGGCCTCAAGTTACTAAGTTGTGGCCACAATTTACTAAATTGTAGTCACAAGTTACTAAGTTGTGGCAACAATTTACTTAGTTGTGGCAAAAAGTATTTAGTCGTGGCCACAATTTTCTAAGGTGTAGCCACAATTTCCTAAGTTGTAGCCACAAGTGTTGCCACCTTAATACGTATTAGTACATATCGCTTCTGATCGGTGTATCAATAATATCGCACAAAATATGTATGAAAAACTAGAGGAACAAGTCGAGTAGTCAAAAGTGTACAACAAAACCCCGTTTTTAGGTACAACACCAACAACACAGAACAGCCAAACAAATATCAACAAACCAGGAAACGGAACAACAACACAAAACTCCACTTACAACACACTGCATATATAATATATAAAACTAGGGTTACCCCAAGTCGTAGTCTCAAGAACGTACTTTGTGGCGCGGACATACTTCTAGAAATTACCTTAACATATAAATGTGTTAGTGTCCTTAACATACATGAAGGTCCAACTACCCTCAACGTGGAGGCATTACGGACATGCATTTGAATAATGAGGGCAGAATTTATTATGGGGTTATAAAACTCTAGTTCGTGTGTTTATTTGGGTTTGAATTCTATTTACCGCATAACATATCTTTGATGGCATTTCCTTTCCTATCATTAGGTGGTATTATTGGTGGTATTATATATAAAGCAAGCTGAATCACAACTGACAACAACAGAAACTGTAATACACACTGCCATCACTCAATCAAACTCAACATTGTCCCTACATAAGAAAACTCTCAGGTTTGTGTTAGCACAAGGAAATGACACTTGAAGAAAACAGTGGAACCAATTCGTTTCAGTGTCCTATATATAATGAAATTGCTACAATTGCGTTGATACGAGAAAAGCATTTCAATGTTGGGTCATCCCAATAAAAGAACGGGTAAATAGAAGAAATATATTGAGGAAATGATTGTCGTCCCTAGCATGAAAACATAGCATATGCTTTCCTTAAATTACATAGAAGCAATCACGATGCAGCAACTATACATTGTTGTCTAAAATTTGTCGAACATTGTGGCACCCTAAACTATTTCTTTTTTAGTAGCACAATTCCGTTCGACTCCAATTATTTTTCAAATAAACCCTGTTAAACTCATCTTTCATCTTCAATAATAAGCAAACAAAAACAACTTAGCATTTATAAAAGGATTCGAATATTGTTCTTGATAAATATAAGTCCTTATTAAACGCATATCGCCTTCCAAATATATCTTTGGCGTGACTATATAGAAGTCAGTAAAGCTTCGCGTCGACATGTACCAAAATGCATCATTTCATTCAAATTGTGTTCAATTGTTGTGGTGATTTCTTTAGCAGAATCGACATTTTGACTGAGTGTTCTTTTTTAAAAGCGGTAAAAGTTATTTTTGGCAATAAACTTTTAATTAATTGTGATAAACTTGGAAAACATGTATACATGAAGACATTGTGTATCACAAATTAAGAACAAAATATAAATGGTTATCTAAAAAATTCTATTGATAACTGAACATAATTATTTTAATAGAAGTACTCTTAATGTTATCATTTAATAAACCCTATATAACCCATTGTATCAATGTTCCTATTGGATTATACAGATTTGTCGAGAAAACACACATCAAAAGACACTTGCAGCTAATAATTACAGTCATGGGCTGCACAAGATAATACGTTTTCCATTGATTGCAAGCGCGGAGAATACGTCATATACGTACCATTTAACTAGGCTGCATAAAACTTACGGTTATATTACATGCTGCTTTCGTACTTGAAATTAAAAAAAGGAAAACAAGAAAACGAAGGGTTCTGATAGAATTCCACTTCTGTACACCACTTTCAAGCATGCTGTAGGTCATACACCACTTTCAAGCATGCTGTAGGTCATACACCACTTTCAAGCATGCTGCAGGTCATACACCGATTTCAAGCATGCTGTAGGTATAAAAACCACTTTAAAGCATGCTGTGGATTAAAAACCACTTTCAAGCATACTTTAGCTCATACACCACACCCGGACCAAGAGTGTGTGTAGCACGTGCTCATTTTCTACTCTTAAAACACATTATTAGTTACATCAGTAAACAAAATACAAAACAAGCGAAAAGAGGAAATGAAAACTAACATACAATCTGTAGATACGCACAGGGAATTCAGTGAAACAATAGTTTAAAAATGTTCCCGTTTCTTTTGCAATCAATTTTGTAATTGATTAGAATAAACGATGTTGTTGTTAATGATAAGTGTTGCCGTTTGTTTCATATCCTGTTGCATTTAAATTGGCGTTGTATTGAAAATGATTTTGTCCATTACGTGCTGTCTGATATCACAGCAAGCTTTTGACTGCTTATCTTGTCTATCAATATGAAAGTAAAAGGCCATTAAAGACTTGTGCACATCATTGCAGCTTTAATTTGGATGACGCACGCAGACATGCATTTAGATTAGGACGGGCCAATATATATAGCATTACGATTCTTTTCTTGTAGACAGTATAAAACTACACTATCAATAACAGTTTCATAGATGATAGTTAAAAGCTTTTCCTTTAAGGTCTTAGACATTTGAAAATTCTGACGGCAAACAACGTTAACGAATTGTATAGAAGAAATTATAGATTGTGTTATTAGTCATACAGGCCAGTGAGAAAATTTTGCATGACTTGATATAACATATCCGTAGATCTGTCTGAGGTGGTTATTGAATTCATTTCCGCTCGGATCCGAACGGCACTTTGCATTCTTTCCTCATTACTTAGACCTTATTTATTCCTCATTTGACTGGAAATGGTAGCGAATGATATATTTGTGCTGTATTTCTCATGATACTTTCTGATAGGAAATTCCTTAGTCCCCATTTTATAAACCATGTTTGTAATCCATCAGGCTAGTCAGCTTGTTTTGCTCATGAAATACAATCATATTTTTAAAATGTTAGCTTGTAAAATATTGGTATTGTAAGATTATATGGTTTCGTTGTCGTCATCGATTGAAAAGACGTTGTGCAAGATTTAACATTTTCCATAACTAGAAAACAGTTTTAGATTTTCAATTTGAACATAGGACATATTACAAAAAACATTATGTACATGTTAACCAAGGACCATGAACTGTTTATGCTTTATAGTACGAGTCAATGCGATAGCCTATCCTGAAGTTATTTAAGGCCAAATTACACCAACTCAAAAGTGAATACTCAGTGTTACAACTGTTTATTCTTCATTTCAGTGAATCAAAGAATTGTTATACCATATCAAACAATTGGCTTCGCTCAATCGTTGAAGGTTTTATAATTCATGTTTGTTGATAGTCTTAAAACCCGAAGTTACATATTTATATATATAGGTGATGTGTTTTGGAAGTTCAAACTGACGTATTGTCTAGTCTTGGGAAACAAACTTGCTGAACATGTTTGGTCAACTAGATTGACCTGTTTACTGTTTACATTTCCCCCGCACTGTTTGTTACCTTTCGCGCAAAATACATTGTAGATGTTATATTTCTTTAAACAGTTATACAGTCAATGCCGCTTGAGAGTATCATTAAAACAGGGTCTTCGTACAGTATCCGGCCACGGGGTTCGTTTCTAAAACTTTTGATGTATTATTGGTATCTTAATAATGATTGGCAATATTATGTTTTCAATAATAAAGAAGTAATTGACTGTATTTGTTTCGTGTGTTAATGCTGTATGAAGGCAGTAAATTACAATAAGCTTATGTATTCTTCGCTATCATTCTTCATTGTTTTGTATTCATGTAGCATGGTCATGCCGGGCAATATTTATTTCGGAAGTTACCAGACAATAATTCGTTTCCCGGAAGCTACGATTATCAGCTAACATGATTAATGGACAGTGATTGTGAGCTCAAGCATGTTCTTACTGCAATTTAACAACTGTGTACATGACAACATTCAATTTCAATTGACACTGGACGAAGCAAATATACTTATCTGGACATTTGACGGTATTGTTTCGCCTTTAAGTTACTCTTTAATTTTCGAAGACATCACATCGCATCAATAGCCTCCATATTACTTCACAAAATATATAAATCAAAATTTTAAAATGGAAGTTGATATGGAACATAAAGTGGATTGTAACTTAAGTATAATTTTACCCATATTTTATTATGTTCATCCGGACACCGAAGCTTTCGGCAAATTGGAAAGGGGCGAAAATTACCTAAAACTTAATAGTTTATAACCAAAATTGAACTTCACCTTCATTGTGTGGTGTTAAGTATGCGTGTCAATGCTATTTAAATACGTCAAAGTGTTATGAGTTGTTGTTCGTTCATACAACATAGTATTTGCCAAATTCAAAGTTTTATACAGTAATTCCGTTAGATAAAAGTGGTGTGTAACCAACGTCGAATTTGATATTGCTAAGGATCTGTACTAAATAATATTTTTATCTAAATCTGTCAACCCTTTCAAGACTTATTGTCCGGTTGGAATAAAACCGACACACCGACCACACGACTAACAAGCTCACTTCTTTAAACACTCTCCCCCCTTCCCAAACCTTGTTGTGTGGGGTATAGTAACTAAACATGGTGGCGGCGACATTTCCGTGTGCACATGGGCACCTCATATTTCGACTCAAAGTAAAAGGAACAGGTTGTTATAGATTTTAATGAGGACCGGAATTTCACTGCAAAATACAGTTAAATTTGTTACCTTCCTTTTTGAAAACGATATTAGCATATTTGTTTTGCATTTCAGTCAAACGTCAATTGCACACAATTACAAAACTATAACGTTTTGGCATAAACTTCTAAACATATCTTATGTTGATGGTCATATTTCATTAATTTAATGTTAATTGCACATAAATGTGTTCTGAATAAATAAATACGAAAAATAAATGTTAAAGAGAAAATTGATTTGTTAGCAGCATTATTACATGACTGATATAAATTTAACGTCCATTCATTGTAGTATATTTAATTCATTATAAAAGTTAATGTCTTAGACAAACTGTATATTTTCTATGATGAGCATTATTTTAATTGCATGACCTTTATTTGCATAATTGGCCTACGTGACTTAAACATGCCTTCAAATTGCTCTCCCGATCAAAAATGCCAATCGGGGCCCTTATCACCTCCGGTGATGACTCTTGATAAGATTGCACAATATGATTTTCGACAATGTCTTCCTAACGTTTTCTTCGGCCACTTGGCAACAAAAGAAAAAGGGTTGTGAATAAATGTAATACAATCAGACTTATATTCCTCCAGCGCGCTGTATACAAACCAATATAGACTATTGAATTGGCAGCTTTTCAATTTAAGAAAGTAAAACTGGATGCCTTTGTGATTGTACAAACACATCGTTGGTCTCATTTGAATAGGAGATGAAGGCGACAGCTTTTAGCCAACTAATCGCTGATGTTGTAAGCACCAGTTTTTGGATGCTTTGCATGTTTCGTTTCTCTCAACTTGGTAAATTGTTGTCGGGCGCCTACCAAATACATTTTAGATAGAATCTGCCGTTTTAATAGAATGCCCTTAATGTCATCATACCGTTTGTGTTTAACCAAACTCATTTCAAAACAGGTGCAACACTGTTTCTGTAAAACTGACAATACCAAATAAGAAAATACTTAATGTGTTCTTTGCAATACAAGTTTCGTGTTAATTTCAATCCGTTATATCTTTTCCGAACAGTTTTCAGTATTGTTTT
This sequence comes from Mya arenaria, assembly GCF_026914265.1. Taxonomy (NCBI): domain Eukaryota; kingdom Metazoa; phylum Mollusca; class Bivalvia; order Myida; family Myidae; genus Mya; species Mya arenaria. The sequence continues at coordinate 10,916,813 of NC_069135.1, read as the reverse complement.
TGCACCCACGCCTATATGAACGAAGACATTTCTGCCGTCATTCAATCTTATGAAAAGGTTGATTACTGGTCTTCATACTAGAAGAATACCGGCCTTTATTTGAGCCCACTCTCTGATCGATTCGCTTGTTTAGGCTACCTGTGGTATAATGGATACGTATTAAGGAAAATACGCTCGTATTATTCATCAGTTGTCAGATCACAAAAGTAATAGTGCGAATAAAAAGGATTCATGCAAAACTAGATAATATGCTGTTAACTTCAGTCAACACTGTTAACTAAATATTGAAGTTAAACATTTTTATTGCAAAAGGATTTTCCTAATCAATTATTTGCCTTCACCAAAATTTTAACCAACAATGAAAAATACGGACTTTATGTTCTTTGAAGACTGTTTTCTGGTGTGGATGCTCAAACATTTGTGTTCGTTAACAGCATATTAGAGAACACTTATCAAGCTACACTATTTGATAAAAAACAAAATAGAAAATCAGGCTAATGATATTATAAATGTTATCGATTATCCCATAGTATAACATTTCAGCTTCAAGACGGTCTCTGCAAGACTAATTGAAAATGGAGATTTGCTGTTTGCTAAATCTGTGTCTATTGTCTGTTGCATTTAGAGTCCGTAGGGGGCTTTCATCATTGTTCAAAGATAAATTATTGATTCCTTGGCTTATTTATGCGAAACACTACAGAAACAAGCTCATTAGCAAATAAATTAAATATAAACCCGGTTAAATGGCACTGGGTAATAGCTTTTTTATCTCTGTAGTGTCCATTTAATCGTAGAGTTCATTAAAGTACGTTGCATTTGTGCCTTATCTTTCCATTTGCATCGAGTTCGTATGGAATTTTGGATTCACTGATTTTAAACGCTGAAAACATATCCTGCGAGTAATGACAAGCATGCCATACAAACAAAAAAGGTGTCCATTTGCATAGAACACAGGGAATGGGAAGCAGATTTTATGCTGACATTATCTGGAAAAGCATTATATAAATCTTTAGCTTGATGACAGGTTAATCATCAAAAAGCCTTCAAACCCGTAAACGAAATCTAATCATGCTATATATACATCTTAAATAACAACACAGTAGTGGCAATTGCTTAATACTAATTTAATACAAATTGTAATCTCAATCTGCTATTTTTTACAAATACACCATGATTTGAAAACATTTCAAAGCAAAACATCAATTTCTTTTTTCGTTAAATTAATAGTCATGTCCGCGTAGTATTCCGATATACAGTTTAAATTTCTCAAAGTAAGAACAGAGGTCGTTCTTACGTAGACTAAAATATATATGTGTATACCTGTACATTTAAATTTTTTAAACGGATTAAAACATACTGATTTCATATTGTACAGGTCCTCACGACTGGCATAAGTCAAAAGTTACAAATACAAACAGAAAAAGTGTGCTCAAAGATGTGTACTATTCACCTCTCAAAATGTCATCATAAGTATGATACAAGCCATGTCTGTGTTTTTGAATAGTTCATTATTTATATTGTATCCGACGTAAATTGAAAAATAATGGAAATATAATGATCTATTTAGTTTCCTTTCAGCGGGAAGTTTTACATCCGTATCCTCGAATCGTAGCTTCTGATAAGAGATAGTTTCTAGACGTGATGCACCTTATTATATCTTAGAACAGTAATTTTACGACACATTGCGTGTATTAGCATGCATGCAAGGGGATAAAATTTGCAAGCGGCTCGAAAAGCAACACAATGTCCATATCGGATTTTACTAGTATGTTAACATTGGCATTTTTTTAACACCAGATAAAAGTAAATGCTCATTCCTGTCACCTTGGAGTAAATCTAGACCCAGCTAATACAACTACATTTACCATGCTTTAAGTGGCATTTGAATACTTGACATGCGTGCCTATTTATTTCAAAGTAAAGGTACAATGAACTATACTCTGCAAAGGAATAATAAATGAAAGCGGTAGTTTATTTTGAAAGCGGGATATTTGGAAGTTTAACGAAAGTACTAAGGTTAAACTTCTTATATTTTCGGACTGTCTCTAAACAAATTTGAATGACATCTTTTTTTCAAATACAAACTGTAATTCTGAATGTATTTTTTTTTTAAATATGTACAAACCATAAAAGAAAAATCCTTACCCTTTAATTATGTCATAGTTGTCTTTTAACCAAAGGATTTATATGCACCAGTATTACACAACCGGTGTTACGAGTTGTCCGATATAAACATTCTTTAATAAAAGAAACTGAAGACACTGCACATACTCTAATATCCTATTCACCCTAAATTATTTCGTTAGTTCATTGAAACAAAACTCACTCTTTACTAAATTAAGTACAAATAAGAACGTTAAATGACCTAACACAAACAATATTTGTTTATTCCAGATGGATCATCATATTCATTCGACACTCTTACTGAAATTTTAGGCAAGTGTGGTTTTATATCTCGATTGACTCGATCGAAGTGTAGTTTAATGTTAGGAATAGATCACAGCAAAACAGAAACATACAAATTAATACAAATGTGAACATAAAACAAACGTAGACACTAGACATAATAACAAATTATGATTCTCTTGGGAAACTTAACAAGGCAACATATATTGTTGTATGTAATGTTTGAATTTTAATCACGTTAAGAAAGTGGGAAAAACTGTGTTTGTGTTGTTTTGTTTTGTTTAATGCAAAATAATCTAGGGCTGTTCAACCCCAACACTTTTCAACCCCTAAGTCATTTGTGAAATCAAAGACTTTTCTACCTCTTTGTCATTTCAACCCCTAAAAGTTCTAAGACTAAACAACTTATTTTGTAATCTATTTTCATAATCAAGAGTATATTAAGAATAAAAATAAATATAACAAACAGTTATATTATATTATGTACAAAATTTGCACATGATAATACAATACTTCATAAAATATTTACATGGAACTAATTATATATAAAAAATGTATGATTGCTCATTTAGCTGTTTAGTAGCTAAGCCATAAATCTTCACAATCTCCGTAAGGTACTCCTCGCACAAGACAACATGTGCGTTGTACTGCCCCAACAAGTCTTGTTTGCTTGTGTAAATGTCTGTGTATACCAAAAGACAATTTCGGCCAATATCAACTCCTAGCAGATGGGCCTGAAGTGGGACCAGCTTCGTCTTCTTCAGTAGAAATGTAATGCATCAGTCAATTCTAACCACGGCTACCCAAGGTCCGGGGGTATATCGGGGATAGCGTTGGGGGATGGGCCGTGTTATTTCCTACCAGATGGCCCCGCAGTGCCAAGTGAAAACGCGTTGGTTTTGAATTCAGGAAATTGGCCTAACCTAGGATGTCCAAGGGTGCGGGGGCATTTGGTGGGGATTTTACCAGCAGCTTGTCCCCGCAGAAAGGGGATTTTACCTGGGATTGGCTGGACCTAAAGTCAAAATCCACGCTATTCTCCGGACCTGGGGGGTATGGTTACAATTGACTGGTGCATAATATACATTGAGTTTCAAATGCTGTCAAATTACAAATAGAATTATAATTACAAATGTCAAGCCAAGATGAAACATTTTAAAACGGTTAATAAACAACATTTTGCTACTTATCAAAAATCTCCGGAAGAGAATAAACAGTTTCATTCACTAAGGGGTAAATGCTTTTGAAATGTGTTGATAAAATGTAAAGCACAACTAGGTTTGACATAAGATTGTATTCATGTATCTTTCTCAGATTTGAGAAAAAAATCGGACATTCTGTTATAAAGTGGTGTAAATGTATATTTTTGCTTTAAACATTGTATAGAATTTTACATTTACAAAACATGCCGAACAAACACTCCAGTCACAAATGTTTAATGTTAGAGTTCAAAGGAATGAGACACATATTGGGGAGACGTATGTTTTGTTTAAGAAAAACATGAAATGTTGCATTGTTGCAACCAAACTTCATTCTTTTACTCAATTACACAAACTGACTGGTAGATATAGATTCAAGTCGCTATAATTACCCTTTCTCATATTAAATAACCCATCTTAGTGTCGCGGCATATTTCAAGTTCCAGTTACTAAACTGAATTATAATAATAAAGTTGCCGACTGTTTTCTATTTATCGTTACATTAATATACCATGCATTATGTATTCAAAAATTAAAATAAATTAACGGCAACATATTGAATATCACACTTTCGGTGCTTGTTACAATTACAAAAGCTGTTTACACAATACATTATTCATCATTGATCATCGCTTTGTATTGGACTTATCTAAATTGGAATCATCACCGATATAACATTGCTTTGTTCACGAACATTGACGGGTAAATATGCACTAATTTGCAAATAATGTTGAATTTCAAAGATAATTGCAAAAATACAGAATGGCTAGCATGAATTATTGGACACAATACACATATTGAACAGTTTTCGAAAGAAATCATAAAACATGATCGTTTTCCTTTCTTAAATTATAACAAGCTTTTCTGATTTTCTAATTACCTAAAATATGATTGGTTTGAATTGTCAAGCTATTACTAAGTTGTGGCCACAATTTAATTTAAGTTTTACGGATGTCAAATCTGTGCAACCGTAATACGTATTGGTCCATATCACTTCTTGAAACTGAAACTGAAACTGATTTATTTCATTAAACGCCTATTTCTATATAAATATTCAATGGCGTTGTACACACAATACAAAATATAAGAATCACAAATTATAGAACAAAATCAAACACTAAGACATATACCATATAAAACATGTCAAACGTAGGTAGCAAAACTTTTAAACAATAAGAGAATTATTAAAATATTAACTATTCACGATACATACTACTTCTAAAAATTTAAATAACCTGCTTTAAAAAATGGATCGTTGTGACTAAAATAAATTTATACATCGATGCCACGAATAACAGAGGCTCGAATCAGCTGAATTATATTAATAAAAATAAAAATAAATTATACATGAGCTTGATTAAGATGATAAAAGTACACTCAACTTAAGACTTTAAACACTTTAAATTGCAATATATTACAATAAAAAATAAATCAGGATTCTAAAAATTCATATAAATATCACAGAACACAAATAACAGAAACACGGATAAGTCCAATCAGTCTATCTTCTATTAAAACCACAGTATGAACAATGACTAGAACAATGCATAAAAATCTCTAAAGAAGTGGGTTTTAAGATTCTTTTTGAACTGTTCTATGGAAGACGAGTTCTTGACGTGTACAGACAGTTTATTCCAAAGAACTGGGCCTGCTGTAGCGAAACCCCGGTCAGAGAATGTTTTTCGCCTATTAAATGGGACATCGTAAATAAGTTCCGACGTAGCAGAGGATCTCAAACCGGCACGTCGATGCATTTTTACGGTCAATAGTTCCGTGAGATATGATGGGGCATTTCCGGTTGAACAATTAAACATTAAACACAGTATCTTAAATTGAATTCGTGCTTTAACTGGCAGCCAATTGAGCTCGAATAACGCGTCTTTAGCACTGTCATATTTTCCACGCTGAAGAACAAGTTTCGCACACATATTTTGTATACGCTGCAATTTATATAAATCACAATCGGCTATTCCGTAAAGTAATGCATTACAATAATCGAGATGGGAGATGACAAGCGACAAAACAAGAATTTTGGTAGCGTCTACGGTCAGATATTTACGGATACTTTTAATCCTCAGATAGTTGAACATAGCACTTTTACACTTAATTCGAATATGTTCTTTAAAATTTAGAAACTGGTCAAGGTAAGCGCCCAAATATCGCATAACTTTCACGGACGGGATATTGTCACCTACAATGTTGATTTCAGTTGTGCAACATTTATTTAGTTGAGAACTATGTCCGAATAAAATAAACTCTGTCTTCGATGTGTTCATCTTAAGTTTATTCGCGTTCATCCACTCATTTATTGTGGTCGCACACTCTTCAAGCTCTTGTATGGCACTGTGCTCCTCAAGCTCCGAGGCAGGCCGGAAACGCTTGCCGGCAATATGGTCGTCGGCAAACCCGTACACGGAAATTGACGGTGGGATGACGTCAAACAGTGTGCCAGCATAAGTGAGGTACAGCCAAGGGCCGAGGCAACTTCCCTGAGGAACACTGCATTCCAGTGACCTCGAGGATGACATGGCGGCGTTGACACTCACACGGCAACTTCTGGGACGCAGATACGAATCGACCCACGCCAAGGCCGAGTCAGCAATGCCATACTGTTTGTGGAGGACATCAAGCAGGATGCCGTGGTCTACAGTATCGAAGGCGGCGCTGAGGTCGAGTGCAATCAATGCCGTCACTTCCTGTTTCTCCATGCCGTCCAGCAAGTCGTTGACCAATCTGACTATTGCCGTTTCACACGAGTGATAGCGTCTATATGCAGACTGGTTCACCGGAAGGACACTGTTGGCTTCGACGTGCTCATTTAGTCTTAGTAAGGCTGCCTTTTCAATCACTTTTGAGAGGAACGACAGGTTACTAACAGGTCTATAATTAGATAGATGAAGCTCGAGTCCCGCTTTCTTCAGTAGTGGTCGAACGATAGCCTGTTTCCAATTGGATGGAAATACACCTTCTGCTAGTGATAAATTGACAATTCGCGTAATACATGGTAAAAGTTCGTTTAGAAATGACTTCAATATATGAGTTGGTAAGATGTCAATGCTACAAGACTTGGTATTCAGTTCACTTATAATTCGCTTAACGTCCATTTGCGAAAGCTCCTGGAAACTGTTGAAACACAAGGTGTCCTTAGGAATAGGCTAAAAACACTGGTAGTCATTGAGTGCATTTCTGATAGTGGCAATTTTGTCCATAAAAAAAATCTGCGAATTGTTCAGCTAACGTTGTGTCGTTCACGGCAGAGGGCATTGGATTTTCAGATTTGGTGCCAGTAAGTTCGGACACTATACGATACAGGTGTTTGGTATTTCCTTTTGCGTTTTCAATTTTGTCAACCATGACTGTTTACTTCTTATCGGTGTATCAATTATATTGCGCAATATATGTATGAAAAACTAGAGAAACAAGTCCAGTAGTCAAAAGTGTACACATAAACCCCGTTTAATGGCACAGGGACAACGCCAACATCACACACAGAACAGTCAAACCAATATCCACAAACAAGATTATGGAACAACAACAACACAAGCCTCCATTAACAACACACTGCACATATAATATATAAAACTAGGGTTACCCCAAGGTCGTAGTCTCAAGGACTTACTCTCGGGGCGCGGACATACTACTAGAAATTACCTTTAAAGATAAATGTCTCAGCATCTTAAACATACATCAAGGACCGACTACCCTCAACGTGGGGGGAATACAGACATGACTTTGAATAAAGTGGGCATACCATAGTATGGGGTTATGAAAACTCTAGTTCGTGTGTCTATTGTGGTTTGAATTATTTGTACCACATCACAAAAAATTTAGGACATAGCCTTTTTCATCATAAGGTGGTATTTTTGGTTGTTACATATGAAACAAACTGAATCACAACTTACAAAAGAATAAGTTATACCCATTGCCATTAATCAATCAACTGTTAGTAAGATGAAATTATATTTGAAGAAAACAATGGAACCACATCGTTTCATTGACCTATAAATAATGAAGTTACTGATATGGCGTTAAAACGAGAAACAGATGAATGGCAATAGAAAAGGGCAATTACTTGAACCGATTCATAATTTCACTTTGCATTTAATTTTGAGGTACAATATATTACAACGGTTGATAAGTCAAAATTAATGTTTGGTACACTTGTGTTTGAAGTGATTTTGAATAAGAGTGTCACTTTAATTAATCGTGATTTACTTGGAATACATTTATACATGAGCTCAATGGCGTATCACAAATAAACAACGAAAAATAAAAGGTTATCCTAAAAGTTGCTATTGATTACCAAACATAATCATCTGAATAAAAGTACTCTCGGTATGATCCTTTAACAAACCTTGTATAACACATTGTAACAATGTTCATATTGAATTATACATATTTGTCGACAAAACAAACATCATTAGACATTTGCAGGAAATGATTTCACAAAAAAATACGGTTTCCGTTGAATGCAAGAGCGGAGAATGCGTCATTTCTGAATCAATTAACTAGAATGATTAAAATTCACGGTTATATAACATGCTGCCTCGGTACTTGAAAATGAAAAAGGAAAATAAGAAAACGACAGGTTCAGTTAAAATTCCACCGATGACGTTCAAGGGAATGCAAACGTTGCCTGACTATACATCACATCAGCTAGTCACCAATGGTGTTCACCCCTGGGTGATCATTATCCTAATTTATGGAATCATTAACCCAGGAAACCGATGACATCTACTTGTTCTACAGAGAGACAGCATAAAAGGTTCCGTAAATGAAAAGAAGACAACAAGTATCAAACAGTAGTATTTAAGACACACAGTGAAATATAGACCTGGTTTTAAATGAGAATCATAATTTTAGTTTGTTGAAATCTTGCTTAATAAAAACCAGTCTGACGATGCTTTGCTTAATTTATTGAGCCTCATTTTTCAGCAAAACAATAACCGTTTTATTTTATTAATGGTCAACACGTAAAACAAAAAGGTGTACAATTAATGTAACGCATACGAGTTTATACAGCATACTTGAAAGCGGTGTTTAACAGAATGCTTCAGAGAGGTGTTTAACCTACAGAATGCTTCACAGTGGTGTATGACCTATAGCATGCTTAAAACTGTTTTATGACCATAAGCATGTTTGAAAGTGTTGTATGACCTTCAGCATGTTTAAAAGTGGTGAATGACCTAGAGCATATTTAAAAGTGGTGTATGACCTAGAGCATGTTTCAAAATGGTGTATAACCTAGAGCATGTTTCAAAGTGGTGTATGACCTACAGCACTCTTTAAAGTTGTGTTCGACCTACAGCAATTGCGATGAACGCAACGACATGCAAAACATATGCTCGGATTGCGAATCATCGCATAAGATTATACATGTAAATTATTTATGTTGTTATTGATTTATTGGTTTTGAAGATTAGAAAGTGTTAATTTATAAAATGTTTAATGTATTCTTGCCATTTATGTTTTAATTTTACGATTAAAGTGATTACACGTGGTTGGTTATTTGCCATGTTATTGTGACGTCAATCGATAAACTGTTTCTGGTTACGGTCGGGCTGTTCTATTTGCGGAATGGTTGAGAAAGGTTTACTGTACGGTTTTCTTAAATGAAATGAAGTATTATTAACAATTATTGAATGACATAATGAACTATTGGTGAAAATATTAGTAATGAATTGCGGGATTGGTGTCATTATCGGGGATTTGGACGCAATTTGGCTGGTCAAAGTACGCATGGAATACTTCGGACACCACACATTTTAACCACTCAAACTGCATTCATGCACCGATAGTGACATTAATCTCGCAAATAATTCCATATGTAAAATCTGCAAGGCTAAGGTGTATTAAACCATTAAATTGTATATTTACCAGATATATAAGTACTAGCAGATAACATAAGCGGATATTGAAATTATATTTTATTAATAACCATGTTGGGGTTATTTGTAATAACATATCCAATTTGCATTTTCTTGCAAAATATGTCCAAAAACCCTTTCTTGTACGATAATGTTCATAAACCTGTGAACGGGATCGAAAATTGACCAAGGACAACGTGCATTTGTAAATAGACTCAATTTGTGTCAGTTCAATAAAGAGCCTATGATAGGCTTTTAATGGACGGAAAATAAACACCACCTAGTTCAGGGATAACAATGACAGTCTTGATGTTGTAAAGGAGCAAAATATAATTGGTGCAAAAATAAATATTTCTTTTTAATGCATAATCGTGTTTAAATCGTTAGGTTTTTAATGATTAAAAAGCTAAGATTAAGGTTTGCATCAACCAATGTTATTCAGTGGGTCCAACGTAAATAAAAAAAAATGGATTTTTAATTGAGATACATGTTTATTGCGACCAAAAAGGGTATTTTTACTTATTAAGTGTCCTTAAACATTTTAGAAATAACCCTTATCACAGCATGTTAGTTTCCCTTTCTTTACCTTATTGCATTTAAGTGTATTTTGTTTCGTTGGTACTTTTTCTTGGAAAAAATGGGATTTCAAACATTATGTCTTTACCCAAAGGTTTTGTACCCAAAGGTTTTTATTTTTTGCAATGGCAAGTGTTTAAGTATGACGGAAGTAGAAACTATCTCACTTCTGCAACTTTTCAACGGCAAGGTGATAATTGAACGCTCCACAGAAGCTGGTGAGACAAAATCTTATCACCGACATTACTATTAAACACATATGCGAAGATTCGTTTTACCTCTAACGAAATTATCATCCTTCTAGGGACCATCAAGTTCAAGCAGAGAGAGCCATTTTCTAGTGTTGTTTCTCCAATTAATTTATATGACGTGCTTTTGTTATATATATTACAATATGATTTAACGAATTAAACGAATCAAGTGTATGTTCCTAGCTTTAAATTTCCGCCCAACGTATAAATCTACAATAAAATTCATTGTAACCAGTATTACTTATTATTACCCTTTCAATTTTCTCAAGAGGATGAATGTTAACGTTTGCACCATCGGCATTTGGGCAATAGCTTTTCACTTTCAAAATATAAAGTTTTTGTATTATAGCTAAAATCACTCAAGAATTTAATAGCAATAAAGCTGTATATTCCGTGATTGCGTAACCGCCTGTAAGGAGTGTTAGACTCATGTTGTCAATACATTTCAAATATGCTTTTTGGAATCAACATTGGCTCATTGTTCCCTTAGACAGATACATAGAGGATCTCAAATGAGTGTTTATTTTGTATCGAATTTATTAAACGAGTTCATTTCAAAGTAAAAGAAACGAGGTTCTATTGAGTTTTTTTATCGGTTTTAAATGACGAGTTTATCAAATTTGATACAAAATAAACACGAATTAAGATTCTATTTATAACATAACTCATTTACGGTCGAAATCTAGGTCAAAGTTTCTTCAATACACTTCTCTTGTCATAGTGCGAAGTATTTACATTGTGTGTTATTAGGATGCTTCATCCGCAGGAAAGAAAATAGCCCGACATAAGAAAAAATATATATACAATAAAAAACATAAATCGTGTCTCAATTATCAACCGATTGTCAAAGGATATGCTTAAAAACAACAGAAGCACATATTTCAATCCATTTAAATCAAGCAATCAATAAAAACAGCAATGTTATAACTGCGTGACGTCATTAGTAATCACGCGAGTGTGTACATGTCATTTGGCGGTTGATGTTTAAAAAATGCATAAGTCAGCGTCACAGTCGCTTTCAATAGTGCGAATTCGCTTTGTACCTGGTCGATTACAGCATGGATTTGGATGGATGTGCACAAGGACATAACCTCCTTGATTTGAAGCACCATAAATGTTGTAAAATCCACCAGAAAATATGGGATTTGATGTGGAATCAGTGACTGTGACAGTGTGTGAACTTGAACATTTCTGTCGAACTGCCTCGAATGAGCATTTTGCAAGAAAGTAGACGGGTATTTTGACTGATTTGATGCTGGACATCACCTTGTGTGGATGTGGCACCTCGGTGAATTGCATGTAAAAAAATCACACAATTACCTTAAGTAAACGTATGGGCTGCCCTTAAATGAACTTATAAAAACAGCACGTTATAAATCAGTGTATTGTAATTCATTGCAAAACGGTATTATAATACTAATTATTTACTACGTAAGTCGTAAATATATCCCAAGATTTATTAATAATTCTCCGCCGGAATCTCATGTATTATATTGTCCCATTGCTCCGTCGGAACTCCACGTGGTTTTGTAACTGCACGGGGCTTCCCGCAATTGTATTCTACGTGTTCCTCGGGAAAACTTATGTAACTTGCTACTGTATATATATACATATATACTGAAGCATATTTAAACCAGAGGATTTTTTAATTTTTTTTTTCGGCGTTTGGACTATTAAAGTTGGATTTATGTTCTATTGGATTTATATTAATACTTACAAAACGTGTTTTAGGAAAACGTAAAACAAAATGGTGATTTCGTTGTATTACTTTGTTATTCAACGAAACAAAATTATCTTTCCAATGTGAGCGATTAAAGGTGTCTAATTTTCCGTCTAATATAAAAACAAATATAAACTTCGCCACCACGTTAGTTGGTGCTCTCCTGATAAGATCGATGCCAGAAACAAGTGAAACGATACATGAGCTCCATGTCAAATGTTTGTGTCTCCTTGAGACACGCGATAAATGGAGTCTGTATGCATGCTTGAACCACAGACAACAACAGTGTAACATGTGCCGTATTTGAGCCACAAAGACAAATCACTTTCTATGAACGCCGGGTTTTGCATGCGAAATGCATACGATATCCGGTCTCTATTCATAGCAACACGACCGAACCATTCAAAAATTGGGCTCAAAACACCAGGTTTTTCTTGTTTACAAAATTAAATGCACTTGTTGAGAAAAAGCTTTTGGCAAAATCAAGACGTAGCACCAGCTAGCACTTGCTGCAATTTGTGTCAGTGAAACTACAGGATTCTTCGAGAAAACGAGCGATTTCCGAATATTTTATGACGTAAAAAATGCTTCTTCCCCTTACCATTTGAAATCGTCCTAATCCTTTGTATATGATCTTTTTATAGAACAGCTGGGCGAGAAAGCTTGTTTCTGATAATTCTATGTCACCAAAAAAAACGTGTGTACAGCTCAGTGGTTAAGCGTGCTGGACCAACGAAGAACGTGCGGATTGTTCGCTGTAAGTTCAAATCCGCTGAGCATCACCATTTGCTCGAATACATTTTTCTGTCTTATTGAGTTTTGATTAGTTTTTGCTGACATTTTACTACAGTTTTACCTTAGCCTTACCAAGTTTTAAAAAGACGTCCACACAACAAGACCCGCCAAATGCGACTGTGCGAAAAGTACAGCAGAAGATATTTAATCTCTGAAGTATTCATTATTTATTTCTCTCCGAGTGTAGGTATTGCACTGAGTTTAACGTATAAAAATAGCATGTACATCACTCAGATTTAAACAATATATCAATCTGGAGTAGCATTCTCATCATATAGAGAGGGCATCCGGCCTGAGACCACAGTTAATTATTGCTTTATTTTTCATATACACACCAACCTGGCTTTTCACATCTAAACAGTTCCAATCGAAGAACAAGCAATTGGCTGCTGTAGAACAATCCAAGGCAAAAACCGTAAGCGCAATTAAACGTGACACTGACCATTTCAGCGTTTCACAAACTTTAGTAGAAACACTTGATTCTAAGATCAAGAAGGAATAAGGCTACAAACACCCAACTTACAGACTTTCACACGCAATGCGTTTTCCAATATTTACACTTGAAATTATCCTTTTTGCGATACAGCGTCGAATTATGTTAAGTTCTTTGCAAAAAGAGCACCCGTTTCTCGTTTCTTCTCTTTCATTCAACCTCAATAACAGAGTGATTCTTGAACACAAGCACTCCTTTTTTTGTATTAACATCCTGTTCATGGTCAACGGGGCTTAGGGTCAGAAAACTGTGGTCTTGAGCTATCCTGGACAACATCCTGTCCTGTACATCCATGCTTTCGAATACCAGATACACTGTCTATGGTCAAAAGTTTACATTGTCTCAGTAAATGCTTTATATTTAGCATTCTTTCTAATCATGACTTATGCTCTACTTCACTATGTAAGCAATACAGATAAGTATTAACAATATGTACAATTCGTCCCCATGCATGTTGACCCATTTGTGTTGTACAGACGAAAGCAAATGGTGACATTTTAAAATCAGGTAATACTCGTCCGTTAACATTCTTAAAGTATGTAAACGGCGTGAGTTTTTACTACGCTCACTTGTGCAATCTACTTATACAGATTTAATTATGCACTAATCGAACTGGGACATAATTATTGTTTCTATGTGATTGCATGGTGTCCGCAACTGGCTGTGCGGCCTTCTTCAGCCTTCGCTGAATCGTTGAATTGAGTATGTTGACACCGACAAGATTTTTTTTGAAACATGTTTTCTAATGTTTGACATTTTTTGACAGCGTGTATGAATACATTTTTCTGTGATGCGGTTAGCTAATTTGCATAGTCTGTACACTAGCTATATATGATAAAATATTGCATATGGTTATATCACTCCTGCGCCGTAAGTTAAGTTATAAATTGTTTTCTCCTATCACTTTGACTTTGAACAGATTTTCCTGTGATCTGAACGATCTTTGAGTTAATCATTGAAAATGTGGACAATACCGGCTAGATATGACCACCAACACTCTAACCAGAAATCAATGACCTCATGAGGTTTACTAATCATGGGCAAGAAAGAAGAAGAGTATATGTAAATCCCATAAACATGTGTATTTGACTGTATTCAGTAAGATGACCTGATGAAGTGAGAAGTGATGAAACTGAAAGCAATGCACGAGTAGTTTAATGAACAAATGCTTTCATGTTTTCTAAAAAGGTGCACTTTGGCATTAGTGTTTACAGAAAACGCTCATCCATCCATTAATCAGACAAGATATCGAATGTGTACAACATTTCACAAACCTAGAAATACTTTTTTATTCCATATACTTAAATGTAAAGTATGTATTTCAATTTACATTTTTTTTCTTGTTTCTATTTTACATTCTACTATTTAAATGTAATTGTGTTTATACAGTTACAATTAAATAAGTGACGGTCGTATACAGTAAATAAAGGTCAAGCACTTAGTCTGATTTTTACGCCTTGATCCGCGTTACATCTAGATTATGTTACTGTTGCTTTTTCTTTGGCAAATTTCACTTTGACATCCTATCCCTCTCTTCTGAAGCAGAACAGGTATAATATATCTTACAAATTTACCTCAGGATAGAAAGCCTGTCATTTGTTTTTTCCTTTAACGAGCATTGACCAGTAGCTTATTTTCATCAGGTCGAATGTTTAGAAGAGTTGTTAGGAAATTACCAAAATGAAAATTCAGCTTGTCGCTGTGAAAATGGCTGCCAGAGTCCTTGATCGTCTGCAAGTTCGAGCTTATATACTTGTTCATTCGGTGAAGAAGTGTTCCTTCGTGAGTTTCCGTAAAAATAGAACGTTTATTACTGCATCAATTCTATCAGTGCAAACATTATTATAATGAATGAAATGGGTTCTAAAATTTTGTGTATGATTAGGGGAAAGTCTAATTTACATGACTGCGACAAAGGCACAAAAAATCGAAATGCTAAAAGAGAGAGATTACAATAGAAACCTCAAAAATGGGCAATATTATGTCAGCATCTTGACAGTTGCTAGAGAGATTTCCCAGAATGCAAAGCGGAAGTAGCTCATTCAAGATGGCTTCCCCCATACTGATAAACTTGCTCTTTAATAATTATTCAAAAAAGGGGCACATATAAATCGTGGCTGAATAAAAGTGAGTTATATTTATGTTATAAACTGTGGTTAAAACTTAAAATGAAAATATGAATGCTGTCATAACATATTACAAAAGAAACGGCTTTGTTTACATGGTAAACATTAAAAACACATCATTTATGAATAATGAAGATTTGTTGAAAGTTTAGGGATATTATAATACTAAAGACAATTTATAAACGTTAATGATGCCCAAAAGATTTTCAGCTAATTTAAAGTTGGCTAGATTGATTGTGTCTAATCAACATTGCAAAGACCCTTTGTTTTAAATCGTGTTCGTCTTTAACTATGGAGACTCATTTAATTTCAAATACGGGAAATACTTAAAGCCAATATTAATATTGGTTACCGAAATGAGATTGCACTGCTGTATCAAGCTCGAAATGTAATTCGGAATGTACGCGGGCGGAAATTATGTTCAATTTAGGAACGCGTTTGTTAAAAGTTATATCTAATAAATATATGATAATGCCTTAAGTGAAACAACTTAAAATACTAAAGCGCACAATTAAGGTTTGTTAATTTCAAAATCACAGAGCACAAAATGCAATTAATATAGGCTGTGCTGGACATAATTAGGCAACATCAGAGAGGAACCGATTGGTAATCATCTAGTAAAGCAGGCCTGTGTTGAATAGCATGGGCTGGCCATACATCATGAGTCCAGCGAGTTTCACAGCTGGATAAATGTCAGACACAATGAGGCCATTAGCCTGATATATGGAACCGGCAGCTGCCTAAGTCAGTATAAGGCCTAATGGTGAATATCAATGTATTCCGGAGGAAATATCTGTTCTATTCCAACATATGAAAAATATAATATTTGAATAAATGATGCTAGTTAACATCTGAATTGATATGAAATGCTTCCGAAGACTGTTTTCGTAATTATAACAAACATACTTATATTTCCTATTTCAAACAATTTGGTTTTGTTCTTACCTCAAAGCCTAACTCGATTTCAATGTAAAAGGAACATCTATAATGTTGCGTATATTTCCTGAACGAGCGACAATTATGTCTTGATAGTTTGACAAAGCCGAATCTCATGGGGATACTTGATGGATATGGCTTTTGTAAAATAGTCAATATCACAAAATGAACACACAGTGCAAAAAAAAAACGGTTGACAGCAGATTCATTAGTCTTAGATATTTGCAAGATTATAAGATAGCAGTTATATTACAGCAGTCTAAGAAACGAATCTCATTTTATACAAGTATGCTTGAATATTGATAACCATTTACGGGGTTAAGTAAGTTTATGACTGGCATCTGCATATTATATGGGGAAATCTCATCACATTTTCTTTATGTCTAATCTCGAAATCTTTTAAGTAGCTATAAAAGTGAAATAAAAAGTTGACTAATCGTAGAGTCCTTTCACCTTACTTACGACAAGAAATATTGTAAAGATTTACCGTCTTTGGCTTGGAATGTTCCGGCATATTACGTCCCTATCTTCAAAATATTCTACAGAGGTAATCATGTTTGGAAGAAAAGTTTAGCTAATACATGTCGATTTTTATTTGAACAATGTTTTCTTTATTTGTTCCCAGACTAAGTACAATGATGCTTTTCATTATGAAACGCTATGATCACACAGTCTAAAACCTTTTATTTTATTTGCCCATAATTTCAAACAATATCATCTAAATGGTATACCAAATTATAAAACTTAGCGATATTCCGGATTCCATAGATAGGTTGAAGGGATTTATCCCACTATGATGTCCCGTTTACAAATATGAATTAGCATTATGTGTATATTCAATTAAGGAATGAATTGCCGGATGTAGATAAAAGGGGACTTGTCCAAAAGGTCACAAATCATGGGTTAAAAATCGGACTATATGTATATCCGTCTCCTTTCCCTAAGCTGTGCTGGGGTATTTCGACTTAAGTATAAACTTACCTTGAACCCTACCATAGTGGGTGAACACCATTAAACTTTCTCTGGCTATACATAAGTAAAGCCGTGATCTATATAAAATATACGTAAATCAAGCAAATTTTGGATGTTTTATGCAATATTTATTCTTAATGGTATTCCAAATTACAGTTCAAAACTTATTGTTTTTCGGTATTCCGGATTCCAGATGGTAGGTGGAAGGGATTAATCCCCCGATGATGTCCCGTTTACAACTATGAATTACCATTATATATAAGGAATGAATTGCGGGATATGGATTAAAGGGGCCTTATCAAAAAGGTAAAAAATTATGGGTCAAAATCGGACTTTATGCATACCTTTTCCCTTCTACTTTCCCTAATCTGTACTGTGGACTTATGAAATTATTGTTATTATAAACTTCAATACGACAATGATATCATCAGGGACATTTTATTTTCAAGACATAAAGCAATATTATTGCATTTGTTCACAACAAAAACTGTCCACTTGCCAAGAATTGAAACTTGAAACATCTAATTATCTCAGGATTTATTTCTTAAACAATTTCGTAACGTTAAGAAATACAATATTCTTCTTCCATTGCCGACGGAGAATACCCCTTTGATGCATTACATTAGTTGGCTTTTGACAAATCTACAATTGTTCATTTGCAGAACAAACACGTTAAAGACAATAATCTGCGCCTCCCAATCATCTAGGGACATTATTATTGCTTCCGGGATAGATTCTACAATGTTTTCAGGAGTGCGTTTTGTAATGAATGTTCCACTTATATCTAGGTTTCATACTTTTAAGACTTTTGTTCTGCATATGGTCTTATACTCTTAAGAGCCCATATGGCTATTCCAAATAATGTTAAATTATCATATTAAACACTTAGCCGTTTGTTAAGAGCTTCGTTAACAACGTGATAAAGAACCTTGTTGTTAACTGGAATGGCTGAAATATTTCATAATGTACTGAAATATTTGAATAGAACAGCTTAAACTTTTATTGTCTTAGAACAGTTCATATCGCAAGTGTACCTATGGACTTTACAGAGCTGTAAATATTTGAAAAGTAACAGCGGTTGCCACTTCTGAACACACAGTGTTATAGGTGTCTAAAATGTATTCGTTTCTAAATCAAAATGACCATAATGATGCTGTCTAATTTCAAAAAGTTTTTATTGCCACGGGCACACAGCGCGGCCGGCATCTCGACAAGCCTCGTTACCGGCTTTTTACAAAGTATGACAAAGCATAGTTTAATTGACGATATTCATTGACAGCAGTCAAAATGCAGGTCTGTCTTCGTTAACGAGTGCGTGACCAAAGGTCGGTTCGAGTGTTATCGTTTATATATTTCGTAATTAAATTTCTTAATCTTAGTGGAGTTGGAGCCGTTCCTAGAGCAACACATTCGTTCTCATAGCACTATCTTTGGAATTTAATAGATTCCATAAACCAGTAAAGAAAGTCACTCGTCG
The DNA here is from genome assembly GCF_026914265.1 of Mya arenaria. Classification (NCBI taxonomy): domain Eukaryota; kingdom Metazoa; phylum Mollusca; class Bivalvia; order Myida; family Myidae; genus Mya; species Mya arenaria. The sequence goes on along the minus strand of NC_069135.1, from coordinate 10,897,995 downwards.
TAGAATAAAGAAATATGATAATGGTAACTAAAATCAACTTTCAACAGAGCTTTCGGACATTGAATGGTCAATAATTAGGGATATAATTTATTTGGTTACCTCTAATTTCACCAAATCAATTTATGATATTCCCATAATCTGTATTCCCAAAAAGGGAATAGATAGCAATCCTCTTGGACCTCCTTGGACGAAAACTGACATAAAATGGAAATTTCGACAACGAAAACCAGCTTATAAAAAGATCAAACACACTAACAATCCAATTCATTGGACTAGGTTTGAGGCTCGCGTATGAAGTTGTCGCTCTAATCCGAAATTGAAATATTTTAATCGCTTGCTTTGAAACTCAAATCGGGTTAACTTGTTTTTTTTACATAAATATTGGTTCTAGATTTTTTGAAAACTCCTCATCTACCAGTCCGGTCATTCCCCAACTACTTAACCCACTAGATGGTCAGTGCGTTTGAGACATACAAGGCAAGGCTTATATCCTTAATGATGTCTGTGTCGATCAAACCTTTGTGGACGGTTCAATACAAGTTTTACCTTAACTTTTATGTTATCGAATAATCCGAAGTTAAAGATGTTATAAGTAGTCTCTCGCTTGGTAAAGCATCTGAGCCTGACGGCATTGATAAACTTATTCTACTTGAAGCTTTTTCAAAACTTAGCCAACCTTGGTTTATTCAATGCTTCGTTAGCTTCATCGGTTTTTCCTTCTAATTGAAAATACACAAATGGCTGCGCTGTCTTTAAGAGCGGGATCCTTCCAACCCATCAAATTTTTATCCAGCCTCTCTTGTAAATACTATGTAGGAGTCTTTAATTATATTTAAACATGTTATCAGCAATCACCGTGATTCACATTTTGAAAAACTATTTTTTTCATATTAGTTAAGCATTTAACAAAGTTTTTCATCGTGGTCAACTTTATAAACTCGAAAACGCAGACCCGTGTGATCGCTTACTCTCTTGTCATTACAACTACTTAATAAAATAGGTGTCAGTGTATGGTAAATCCGGGAGTCACTCAGGGCTTGAATCTGGGTCCTCTTTTGTTTCTTTCTATACATTAATAATACGTCTTTACTGATGATTCAAGTTTTTTTCCATACAATGGACTTCCCTCAAACTGCAGCATTCAAATTACAGACATACATATATCTATAATGGCTGATACGTGGCTTGTTTAGTCTGAATCAATGTTCATATCTCGGAAAGGGAAAATGAAAGTATTCATCCGCCTGTGTACATATTTGACACTGATATTCCGTTTGTTGAATCTCACAAACACTCGGTTATTGTTTTTATCTAATGAAGGTTATTGGTTTAGTCGTATTTACTATTTTTCTGGAGGGTATTTATTGTTCTTTCATAAGGCCAAACTTGGAGTATGCGGACGTCATCTGGAATAAATATACACAATATGAAAAAACACAATTGATAAAATTCATAACGAACGCGAACTTTTTGTTACTACTCGCCTTGTGTTTCTGCGACTGCTTCTTATTGAACCTTGCCGTAAGAGTTTAGACATAATGCGAGAAAAACAATTTCTACAAAATGAATAATGATCTCTCTCCTGAGTATCTTTAGTTTTCAGGCGGCAGGTCTAGCCTCAACAAGATTATTTAGAAACTCATCCAATATTTCTAGCCTCAGTACACCCACGTCATTATATGTATTCGCTCCTTCAACAATCTGAGCATTGAAGAGTCTGCCAGTTGAAGCACAAACCATTGACACTGTTTTTGGTTTTAAAGCTTACCTAAGACGGACAATCCCAAACCAAATAATCTGTATCATTATCTTCTCATCTATCTTCTTTTTACTGATCGAAGGAAGATTATGCTGAATTCTGTGGAAGCTTTGAATGACGCAAGGCTTTTCATTTTATAAAAAAGTGAAAGTGTCCTGAAAAAAAGCAAAATAAGACATTGTGTGATGCAGTTCACCTCTTTATTCAAATGTCAAAAAGATTTGATAGCCAGTGATCAGCCACATCCAACTTCTTATAACTGCCCCCACCCTGAATAGTATTTATTCTATAAGCATGTGCTATTCACCACTATCATTCGTTTCTCGTGGCTCAGTGGAAGAATTGGCACTAGAAGAATGTCATTTAAACCAACCAACCAACCCTCTTCATTCCTATTTCTTTCTCCTTAGCTTTCTCATTCTCGAACAGCATCAACGCCGTTTGAATTCGATTTATTAATGTAAATGGAGACTGCTTTAACATTGTCAAAACAAATATTTTAATTTTAACTCGTCAGTGTACGTCGTCTCCAACGTATTGCCTTTAAACTATTTTATAATATTAAATAAAACAAAATCTTATTTTGAAGATAATTTAAATTCCACTACTATAACAAATGCACAATATTAATCTCATCGTTGCATTGACATAGCAAGCTGTATTGACATCGGTCACTTACCATGTTTATTTGCTAAGGTTTGGAGAAGAACTTTTTAAGATTATAAGTATCTTTCATGGCCAAGAGTGTATGATAGGTTCATCCCGACCCGAGCGTAGGGTGTTTTGTGGAAACGAGGTTTACCTCGTTTACGCAAAACACCCTGCGCGAGGGTTGGGATGAGCCTATCTAACACAAACGACTATGGTAAGATGCTTTTTCTCACACCTCAGTTAAACAAAATAAAGTAAAAATGTATTTTTTTGCTGGAACTCTTTTGTGCGTTGTGAAAATAAATGCGTTTGAACATGTTATAATTCGCGAATGTCATGGATATGCGCGCAGTGATTCCGATAATGTTTATAGTTAAATCGACCTTTAAATAGTTCTGAGGAGAGTGCAGCATTTTTTCTTGAATGGTGCTGAAAATCTTTTTTATTGTGCCATTTGAAGCGAGAAATAATTAATAAGCATTCTAAATATTGCCACAAGACAAGGTTTCCATAATGCTACAAACGACAGTCTTCAACAAGGGAGGTAATTATGTGATTACAATAAAATAGGAGTTCCATACGGGTACTTATTTTATCTTTGCCTATGGGCAAGATAAGCATTTCTAGCATGGTTAAATTTTTGGATCTACTTATCTAAGGTGGGAGAAATATTTATATTTCGTTCTGATCCTTTTTGCCTAGACGCTACATGTGTACCAGTTTGTCTTTATGTTATGAATACGGTGATGAATAAAATATGTTTTAAAACGTGTTAGTCTGTTTTGAATAACTACTTGATAATCATTTATGAACATAACTTTAAGAGAACTACGCTTTGTACATTAACACTGTAATGCTTCTGAAAACGATTCTCTAAGAATACGTTACAAATAAATGATACGGAAACATTATAAAACACGAATGGTACGACAGCTATTCCATTGTCAACTTAGTAAATGAAACACGATTCAACTGGCATATATCTTGGTTCCAGTGACTATGAGTAAAAGCCATTGCTGATTATTTTCCATGGATCAAATTATCATGATAAAATGCTGTGTATATGCACAAGGGACACGTTTTAACGGTCACAAAGAGAATATCACACTGCCGCTGACTTAATTATCTATAACTGCAAATAGCATTTTAATTGCATGGTTGGCCTCTTACTCCTTTCTTTTTTTCTAAATTTTCTCACTTATAATATTTTATGTTTAATATATTAAGTTGTATGTTGAATACAACGAATAACCCGTGCACGGCCTACTTCGCCTTATGCTAATGTATACGGCAAACGCCAATATGGCTGTATGTATTTTTTTCCTGAGCCAGAACAGACAATAACAGAACAGAAGATAATAAATATCCCGCCAACAAACAGATGCAATAAGATCTTCAGGGAATCTCGTTGACCTGTATTCGAATATCAATAGTTATGAGAAAACAGAACGTACACGGACATTTCCTCTTATGGAATAAAATGCGTAATTAGCATGCGTTTGAACCGTATATGCATGATTTCGACTCCAGCTAAAGTACGTCATAAAAAACAGTTAAACAACTCATTACTTTATAGTTTTTATTCCCTTATGTTTCAGTGTATATACAATCCGTTGGATTTGTTGCACTTTATCAAAAATGTACACACTGTGCTCGTTGATATTAGGAGATTAATTAAAAAAGATAAACACTAGACAACAAATATTGCAATTCATCACAGACAAGTACTCATTAAATGAAGATGATTTCAATAGCATCTATCACTGGAAATGTAAAAACCAGATTAATATATATAACCTATATAGTTTATACTTATGCAGCAGGAACATAGAACAACGTCAAGTCAAATCAATATTTGTTTATTCTCGGACTTAATGTAATATTTTAAACAAAAGCTATGTAAAGGTTTTTACCAACATGCAACGTGCTTTCGTGGGGAATACTTGAGAGAGCATTATAACCAGGATATTAGTTTTCATGAACAATTCTGTCTTGTAAATACGCTGCAAATTATACGATTTGTACCAGAGAAATATTTTTTTGTTTCCATTTAATAACAACAAGCCAAACATAACAAGCCTCAATGTTGCCAACAGAAGTGTGTCTTTGGCAACTTTCCAATTGACCTATAAAGTTTGCTACTTTGCTTAAGCACACGGAATGCACATTGAATAAACAAGTTCAATTTAAAACAAAATGTGTTTAAATATTGATGACTATTGAGCAAAATTTGTGTGACAGGCAATTGCATTTTCTCTGGGAAAATATATTTCCGTTTTCCTTTGTTCTGGTCTCTAAATCTGTTAAGCGCCAATAAAAGTGACATAAAATTGTTCGTTGAATAATGGTGAATCCTGAAACAACAGCATGTTCTCACGACAAGTATTCATTGTAGTGCTTTCATGCAGGATTTGGGGACTGTTTCTTTTTTACTTTCAGTCGGGGCAGCTCGATGACTATTTGGCAGCTTATATATTTACTTGTGCTGTTCTATTTGATTTGTATGGTTTCGGCAGGATTATATCAATGTCTCTCCGGTTTAGATGTATTGTATCTCCCTGATTCCAGTACATATAGTATTAGCTGACACATTGTCGGTGTGTATAAATGGTGCAACACTACAAATGCACATTTCAAACCCAATGATATAGAACACTTATTAAGTTTTAAAGCGGGCAAAAACACATGGATGAAAAATAAGTGCAGTTTTAACATCCCTTCAGTAAATTATCGTCCGTTATGGTATAATACTTTCATACTTAATTTAATGCAGCACAACTCTAATAAGTAATTTTAGTAATTTTTGTTAGAAGATGGTTATAAGTCTGTATGACGTATTGCTTCCGAACACCTCCGCTATATAGTTGGTGTGTTCATTGTTAAACAATAATTCCCTTCATTATGGCAGTAATCCGCTTGTTTATCAACAAGCATGCAATGGAAAGTAATAACAAAAACTTGCATGTTTCTTGTTTCTGATTTTTTGTTTTTATGGGGGTTTTTGTTCTATGTCTTTGGCGTTTACCCAGTGCTGGATTAAACCGGATTTATGTTTAAACTTTTTGCTACTGAGCTTGTTTCTGTAGTGTTTCGCATAAATATTGTTTTAATGTGCAGCATAATCAGCAGATTAGTTTCGTAATGGAGGTTTTTTTGTTTGCTTATTATTAAGATATAATAAGAAGAACATAATACTGCGGAAAGAAGTACGCTTCAGGCTTCTTTTTAAAGAAAGCTATCGAATAAGGTAAATGGAAATGAGATGCAATTTTAAAATGACTACACCACTTTACTTGCTTAGCTATTGGTCACTTGTATGACAGCATTAATAACCGAAAACTAATTCAATAAAACAGCTCATTTTTATAGGAGTGTGTTCAAATATTGGTAACATGAATGTGAATTTTTGGCTGGTCTAACATCGGACTTCCTTGTCTTTTTCTGAACAATCTAATATATATCTAAGGTCGAAGGTGCATATGTAGGATACCGATGTCACAACCCTTACAGTCATTTGGAACGAAAGTTAAAACAACCGAATACTATTTGTTCAAACAAGAACAGAATTTGGATTTTAAATTTTCGATTATTCAAACTAATGTAACCTCGTTCAGTGCGATAGCTTCAATGAAAATGAGGCTTGGTTATTGAGATGACAACTGCGTTCAATATTGTAGTTATGTCTACCTTGCGGACATCTTGCGAACACATCTTGTTACATAAAAGTTGTTTGTATGCAATACCGAATCCTTTCTTTGACATAACAGTGCTATGGTGTACAAAACATGCAACAAAATTCTATAGTGTAATTTGATAGTCTGATAACAATGGAGGCGATAACGAAGACTTAAGTCAGCCGCAAGGGTGGTAAACGAGATACTTTTCCATACACAAACTTAACAAAGCTTTATTGACGAGGCCAAAACCAATGTTAATTAAAATTATTATCTTTATTCCTTGACTTATAAGTAATAAAAAAATCAATTAAAGAGTTTCAAGCATGCCATTGGTTTTGAGGTGTTTTTTTATTAAAACTCGAGCACAAATTTTCTCTTGACGCAAGCAAAGCTGGATGGAATATTTTCTTCATTGGTTGATAAAGGACATGTCATTAAAACGCTTAAAGCAATTAGTGATCAGAACAAGGGTATATTAAATCCAATAAAATGTATATCTATATATATTTCTGCCTATCTATATATTGCAAACTTTATGTTCATCGTTGCTTGAAGTCGAGGTTATTTTTTGGATTTTATAACGTATTTAAAGTTTATCACGTGCTTCACATTGTTGCATTTAAATACAACCATTACGATGTTGTTGTTGTTTTTTAAATAACTCATGTGTAATATAACTTTCCTTTAATTATATAGGCCCAAAAATATAACTGTCCGCATGTTTCTAAACAATTTGTAGGTTTGTTTGTTTAACGAGTTAACTACCTTGTCAACTGCTTCGTAAATTGGTTTATAAAGACACATATTTAGCTTGAATATAAAACGCTAATTCATGTTATCTTTAAAACCTTTTTTGACTGACTCGGAGTGTTTTTGAATGTTTTTTTCAAATATTTTACATAGGTAACCATTTGGAAGTAAAGATAAGCTTATATATGTCGCTTTTATTTTTAATAATGTTTTCATTATTTGTTCCCTATTTTAGTACAATGGTGCTTTTAATTATGAAATTCTATGATCACACAATTTTAAACCTTTTATTTTATAAGGCAAACTGTTTGTGATGCTCATAGTTTCAAACAATGAATGCGTCGTATCTTAGAAAAGTTTTTGCAATAGGTCTTCTGAATTGTATTACTCCGTCTGCAGATAGAGTTGGGATCTCTAATCGTAGAAGTATTTGGGGTTTACCTATAAGTTTATTATTATTTGTTTTATGTTTCTTAGAATTGTTTAACTCTTTATTCTGAAGAAATTTCATGGAAAAGATTAATGTTCTTGAACTAAAGTAAGGGTTTGTGTAAAACCAGACCTGTAAACTACAATGGATCTATGTAGAAAGTTAGTGTCATACTAGTTGATAATGAAATATAATAAGTAGGTAAACTGGCCTTCAGATTGCTTAAACATGCGGCTATTGAATGACTGATTAAACGCCACAATTATACATACTCGTGTTATTAACATCATACCATTGTTTACATATTTTACGAAACCAGTAACAATAACAATCGAAACTTTTGAAAAACCCTTTCGACACTGGCTATGACATATTGCAGCGATATGAGAAACACGTCACCTACTCGTAGGCGGTAAATCAGCATTCACTGTTAAGGTAATGTTAATTTCTATGGCAGTAATTTCGTTTTATGAGTTTGTGTGTCTCTCGATTAGTGTTTATCAATATAATCAATGGCATAGTTTAGCGTTTTGCCTTCTAGGCTTGTTCCTGTAGTTTTCATAATGCTTTTAATGCTATGTATTCCTTTCCTCCATCTCCTTGTTACTTCTGCTGACAACTATTTGCCGCTATATTCTAAACTTAATACCACAGTTTATAAACATGCTAAAACTTAAACCTTATTCAAAGCTTTGACCGTTGGCAAGTATTACTTCACTAGAAAACATTGGACAACAAGTCTTACGGTATTGGCTTGTTTACGTGTCGACGGAAATAAATTCTAAAGAAATAAACGTATACCATCTGCAGTACAGACATGGTAAAGACAATAATGTAAGACGATCAATCAGGATCACCATCAATCATGGCTTCGGGGATAGTGGAGATATCTGCAATGGTTATTACAATTGACATCCGATGCATGGTTATTTCAATGTTTGTAAATTGACATCCGATAGCGAAACTTTTTTCAATTTATTGCCCAATCGGGAAATAAGACACCAATTTCAAATGTTAATCCACGAACAATATATAACAAAGCTGTGTTCTTGAATGATACATATAAAATCCTAACACTCGGAATTAAAGGTTAACATTGAAGGGGAATCCACTTGATCGAAATATATCCCCAACCGAAGACGGTCTAAAGGGTCTTTATTAAAATATGTCCATCACATACACTTGCACCATAATTAGCACTGCAGTTATATCACAGTTGTACAGGTTCTCCCATTATAGTCATTGTGGCTGCTAGTTATATGACATGGCTTGGTATCAACCTGTCGGGAGGCAGTATTCATTGTAGAGGGATTCAAACGGCCTAGGAGCCACACAATGTGAGTCGCTTTGGTCTTAATCAACCCAAGCGGCACCTACAATAAATAGAAATCAATGAAAACTTTGGTTTATCATAGAAGTTCTTAAGATGATTATATCACGTACTTGATATGGACTAAGTCAATCCCCGTGTCTCCTGTCAGCTGGAAATATAAGTTATTGGATTGTGTCAAAGAAAACACTTGGTCATCCGAGTAGCAAAATTATTATTAAACAAACAATGTATTGACGCTACCAATCTAAAAAATCCTACGATTCATGAAAACATTTCCAATAGTCCTCGATATAGCAACACTAAGATAAAACTAAACTTCAATCCAGGATTTTCGATAGAGAATGTATGTCAAAACTTTGAATATCGTTTCTTACATGTCAACCAATAGATATTTAATTACTAATATCTAAACCAGTAAAACGGGGTCAGAGTAAAACATGTATAGCGAGACTAGAAAAGGCAAAGAGCCATACTCAACAGGGAGGAACATAGTCACTGACATCTCAAACAGATATGTAATAAAAATTATATATAAATCGCATATTAAGTCATCCAAACTAATATTTACAGAGGCTTGTATGTTCTTTAAAATGTTTCCGTTTAATTCAATCAACTGTCGCGTCTTCATCGTTGTTTGTGTTTGTCATTGAAATAGGGGAGAAATGTTGATCTATGAGCACCAAACCTCTGATCAATGACCTACAAGGCTTGGCTTGATGTATAACGACGGATTTTCTGTATATATTTTGAAATATTAAAAACGTTCTTAAATGTCCTTTCCCTTTGACATATAATTGATATTAAATACGTCAAGGAAAAGCTCATTTACCAACAAATTTAGTGAAAAAAGGCATTTCTTCAATAACACTTTGGACACAAAAGATGAGTAAATTCACTTAATTATACAAGCGGTCGATATTGTAATTAGGAAGGCATTCTAATCAATTTGAACTTTATCTGACAAATCACTTTAAAGATATGGTAAAACATATGGCGGATGGACAGACGGACGGACGGACAATACAAAACAACGTAAATGGGGTTTAAAATTCTAAATTGCACGCCTTGATTCATGTGCCAAACATAAAAAAATATCACTTCCTCGCCCTTAATTTTCTAGTTAAGGTCTACCCAACTTGGATATATTGATCTTAAAACTAAAAAGTGGCTAACTTCTAATCACGGCCAATCGTTATGAAAATTGTACACAAACTGAAAGAGGTTGTTGTTTCGATCCCACCAGGGTACTCTCTCATGGACACCAGTACTGCTTTCTTCCCAGGAAACGGACTACTCGAGAGTGAGTCAATACGCTTTCGTCACAATTGTGCTGAAATAAATTAGTATTAACTAAAATTGATTGATCTGAAACGAATGTATTCCAAGGTATGCAAGATTTTCATATACATTATAACAAAGTAATCCATTTTTGTTCGACCTGCGATTTATGTTCAATCGAACAAGAGACATAAGAAGACAATTATTAAAACTTAATTAACTTCATTTAATACCTAGTATTAAAGATTATGAACGATTCTTTTAAATTTCATAATCAGTTTTCAGTTATGGTCATTAAATGTCCATAATCTTTGATATAAAAAGAGTTCTAAACATAAGCTAATAAAAAATCATTTGCTTTATTAAAGGTCTCTATTCAATCGGAAGCGATATATTTGAACATAATTTTACATTGTATCAGTCTAGCGGTTTTCTTTTTTTAACAATCACTGAAACATATCCAATGATCTGGATGGCCACAATTGAAGAACCTCCAATGTGGATAACCACACTATATTGACCGTTTAGAGGCCTTATACTTTTAAGTTGGTTGTCATGTTGCGTTTTGTATCACTTCTTAAATGGTAGGCCTCGTACCGTTTGCCTGTAAACCATGCATGCTTACATAGTTCTTGCTTCTGATGATACTCATTAAGGTACATGACCACGTTACTCCGAAAAATATGAATGTCGGCCGATTTCAATGAAACTTGGAACAAACAATCGTCAATGACTCTACTTTAACGAGGTGTAATTTTTTTTTTTTTGAATCCCGTGTTTTGTTGAATTACAGCGCCACCTAGCGGACACGTGCTATTTGGCGCTAACATTGATTAAACCGTAAAAAAATATAACTTTACGGCTTTTTTTTACAAAAAAAAAAACGGAATATAATTTATTGTACGATGAATAAATAATCCTATAATTTTAGTATAAGTATTTAAGAAATAAATAATTAATTCTAAGTTTTATGACAAAAAGGCTTTAATAAGAAATCGCCAAAAACAGATACCCATCGGTGAATTTGACGTATTTATCTCGAAAACGAACTCGGGTAGGGTAAGTTTTTATTTAGTCATAGGAAACGGAACGGAATAATGAATAAAATTATGTAAAAAAATAAAAAATTGACGGTGAGGTTAATTGCTAAAAGATATAAGTAACCTAAGAAAATTGATAGAGTTAGCGTGATTTCTACGCCACCGTCAACGTCAATAAAAAACACGTCAAGTTAGTGACGCCATAGGTTTGTTTGATGCATGAGAATAGTTGTGCAGTGTCATTTTGTTTATGCAAATGATTTTAATTTCACTGTTTGCAAATGTTGTGAATTGCAATCAGAATTACGAACAAAGTCAGAATACTGATAATATTGTTTGTCATTTGTTATATATGTTCTGAATTGATATATAGTAGTTATGTATACGGGAGCGAACTAATTAACGTTAGTAAGCTTTCTAAACATATAAATAGATAACGAACTTAAGTTTAGTGGAAATGCCGCGAAATTGTCATTTATACGTTACTGACGTCATTTTAAACGGATTGTCCTTCCGGGCACGTTCCGTTAACAACATCCGGTAAAGATGAGGAGGAAAAAAGGTCAGTTTATTTCTAAGAGTAACGCAAATCGAACCTCAATAATAAACAACGTGAATGTGGAGAAGAAAACATGCATTTCTGTTCCCGAAACCGTCCCGCCTTGGCTAGAAGGTCGCAGAGTCGTAGAAATCGGTGTAATTTTGGAAAGATTAAGCTCCTGTAGTTCTTGTGGAAACAGTTTTTGCATCAATGGCATTGTAGGGGAAACTATATATGGCCTTGGATCTATCCTTCATATCAGCTGCAACACCTGTAGGATGGTTAATCTGGTGCCTACGGGAAAACGGCATTCCACGAGTGACGGCTCCGCAGCTAGAAGATGTTTTGATGTCAACACTAAATTAGCTGCAGGTAAATTTTGTCACCATATCAATAGCCAGCGTTGTGCCAACAAATGTAGTGAATGATGTTAGACTTGGCACATAATGTATAAGTGAATTAACGTCAATACATACAGTATAAAAAAACGCCCTGACATATTGTAACGAAATTTGATTCCATTGATTCCATTTCATAGATTCGTCATTTCCTAGAAAAAAAGCATTATTTCTAAAACAACATTTTAAGCAGTAAAATGAACAAAAGTATAAAATGAGTGCACCATGATTATCGATTATTATGTGAAGGCGTCAATAGCGCTTAGTTTACTTGGTCGAAAACAAGCTTGTTGTGTATCTCTTTTAGCGATGATCAACGCAGGTGTAGGAGAGTCTCAGATCAGTGCGATATTTGCTGAACTCAATCTGCCTGGAATCAGTAAGACCGCACTGAAGGCCCGCGAGCGAGAGATCGGACCATCTATTGAAAGTGTGGCCGAAATCTCGTGCACCACCGCTATTCAACAGGAGATGAAGTTGCTTCAAGAAGTTAACAACATGTAAAATATTATTTCAACACGCTTTTACCTGTGCATAATTAAATATCTAAGGATGAGTTACTACTGTTGATAAAATATAGATGATGTTGGTGATAGTGATTATGCTAACGATGATGATCATTCAGTCGGCCAAACGCGTATTATTGTATATATGAGGCTGTATGAACCCACAGACCCCCACCAGCCCCCCTCCAGCCACAAACACACGCACAAGTGGCAAACAGTCTATACAAAGTACTACTTTTACACATATGATTTTAGGGATCCAACTGGTGATCATGTTGAAACGGATGTCTCTGCAGATGGGGCCTGGCAAAAAAGAGGCTCCAATAGTTTGTCCGGTAATTATTTATAACGCATAAAACTGTATCTTTATATAAAATCTGAGAAACATGTATATTTAAAGTTTGATGTAATATTTTAAACATATGATGTCTTGAGCATAGGTCTGAGTTAGTTATCCCGTATATTTGCATTATATTCTAATCTGTATTTTACATGTATTTGCAGGACACGTTACTGTTATTGGAAAACTCACAAAAAAGTGTGTTTCATACTCAGTTGCTAAAAAAACTTGCAGGACATGCAAGGTAGCGAAAAGGAATAAAATAAAAGCAAAACTTCATTCATGTAGAAAAAACTGGAATGGCTCGTCAAAAGCGATGGAGCCCTTTCTTACATCTACCTGTTTACAGGAAGTGAAACAAAAGGGGTTGAATATCGAACGGTTAACAATGGACGGAGATTCAACCACTTTTACTCGCGTCAAGCGGTCTTTATTTCCAGAACTTAAAAAATCAAATGATAAAAATCATATTGTCAAAAATTTCGGAAATGAATTGTATAAGCTAAAATCAAAACACAAATCATTATCAAACAATAATATTGCCCATATTCAGAAATGCTTCTCTTATGGAATAAGTCAAAATAAGGGCAGCACGCATGGAATAAAGACCAGTTTAGACGCCCTGCCCTCCCACATGTTCAATGAACATTCCTCGTGCAGCCCAACCTGGTGTAAGTCTCTAAGGGACGAGAATTACCGACAGGCGCACATACTGCAGGGTCCCGAATTGAGAAAAGATTTCCAGAACGTGATACACGGGTACGCACTATATATGTCTTACACATTTTACGTGTTCTTCATTTTTGTAGCAGGGGTCATGCAAATGATAGTTATAATAATAATGATAATCAGTTTCGTAAAACGAAGTTTATTCAAACCTGAAATGTTTGATGTTAATTTTAGCCATCAAGACTCGTGAAAAAAAGGCTTTTATTTTTAATCGAACAGTATTAAATCTAATCATTAAAGTGACTCGCTCAAATATCGTCTTTGAAGACCACAATTTTCATTTGTGTTAATAATGCGATTGAAAATTTATCACGGCTATGGTGTTGCGTGATTCGTTGATTGACATTATCACGTGATGTTATCAATGTATCCTTAATAGGTCAACATATCCAGCATTTGTTAAAGTTCCCGTGGCCGTGTGGACTAGCCGGATGTTTTCTATTTTTCTTTTTGACTATAATGGCGGGAGTACGAACCCCACTAAATCAAAATACTTTTTTATGCTATAACAACTGTTCTGCTATATAGATATCATAGAGTAATATAATTATAACATTAGTGTTTTCAGATGCTATACCGGGAAAACATTTTGTCTAAAAACACGGTCGAGTCACTTAAAAGTCGCATTGATGACTAAACGTTAAATTACAATATGCAATGATTCAATTTTCAGGTACACAAATGAGAGTATGTTGGAAATTCTAGCCCATGTGCAAAGTACTAACGCCAACGAGAACATGAATCACATGGTTGAAAGGAAGGCGCCAAAGACTGTCACGTATTCAGAGTCAGAACCAACCTCTGGTGGATGCCGGTGCATTAGAAAAAGATGTTCATACAACGAACAATTATCATATTTAGTAATGTTATTCTTAATGTGCTATCCGTATTAAGCTTACGTGTTTGAGTTTAATACTAAGCGATCTACTTGCAGAGGCTCTAAATTAAATTAATTATGAGATTGTAAATCCGTCCATATACTACCATTGTTCCGATTGCTCATTACAGTTATGACCTAGCTGAATACTATATATATATATTTATAACATTATTTAAGACATTGCGGGATTGATGTCATTATCGGGGTTTGAACGCAATACGGCTGGTCAAAGTGTGGGGAGTCCGAATATTACACTTATATTTACACTAATAGTGCATTATTTCACTAAGAAATTGTAAAAAACACTTCAGTTTGTTTAAGAAAACCTTTCAGTAATCCTTTCTTACCCTATTGTAAATAGATAGACCCGACTGTAACCGGAAACGTTTTATCAAATGCCGTCACAATAACACGGGAAAATATCAACCACTTGGAATCATTATTAAAAAAATAAGATTGAAACAGTTATGGCAACAATACATTTAACATATAATAAATTAACGTTTTTTAAAATGTTTATTTATTTTTACGGGACCTGCTGACACAATACAAACAATAACAATATCAATAAATTTCATGTATATTGTTATGCGATCCGAACATATCCAAAGATGTTGCGTTCATCGGATGATCACCGCAATTGCCGAAAGGCAGTTCATTTAAAGAATGGAATTTGAGGTGTAAATATTACAAGATGAATTTTATAGGCAAATGATGGAAATAAACTAACATCAGGTATATAAAATATCACATTGCCGTGTCCATAAGTTTTACAGACGGTGTCGATACGATAAATAATTCACCAGTGTTTAAGGATTCTGTAATGGTTTTAAAGGGAATCAGTGGTTGTAGAATATTATCGAACAATGAATTATGACAATTGTTTGTTCTTTGTGCAAGTTTGCAGTTCAAACTATTGAACACGAATATCTATATTATTTCCCATTACGATTCATATGATCTGTGTCAAATTAATTCTTTTTCTAAAAAAGGCTTAAGTTCATAAATGAAAAGATAAAAAAGAAAATTATCCTGTGTCACATTTCAAAAAGTATTATCAAGGTAAAGTGTTTTGACAGTGTGTATCGAAATAAATTTAAATTATTTTCTTACCATAACTTTTAAATATGTTAAGCTTATGGTCGAACAATAAGAGATTCCATAGCCCATCCGCAACAAGAGTTCCAAGTCATGCGAACACGAAACAATTTAAGTATATTAAAATATCCATTTATTACAAAAGCATCAAAACTCTTCAATGACAGTTACATTAATGTATTTTATGAACAATTAAACTAACGTGATAACGTTTGTATGAAGAACTCACATGATAAGTGAAAAATACAAATACAAATCCTAATGACATAATAATTGCTATTGATTACCCAACAGTTTTCAGCTTAATTAAAGACCGTTTTATCGGTAGAGCTTTATCAACATTGTTCAGATCCTGAATTGGCAATTGTGTTGGTGGTATTGAACTAACGAGATTAATTCAACATCAAACACTAGAAAACAATATAGCAACTCATTTCATGTATGGGCGGCATTAAAGGAAAAGGGCTTTCATTGGCATCAAGAATCAGGGTTCGAAATCAGAATTGATGATGACAAAATCTTAAAATATTTTGGGGGAATTTCATGACGTTCAGATGTCACTTAAAATGAAAAGGCCACGAATGAAAATGCAAGATCACAATTATTTGAAGTTCATGATATGTATTAATGGAATAAAGAACCGTACATGTTCAGATAAGACAATGACGAACCAGTAAGGCACATCCGTCTCGGCAGGACTTCATCGGTGACCATGTATCCAGTGGCGTTCTCGGCTGGGTAATAACCAGCAATCGGTCTGCGACTGTTTTTAGAACCCCGTTTATGTCACCACAGAAGGAGAAGTGGACAAAACAAACTGCTCATTCTTTCATGATTCTTTTTAGATGCCTAAAACAAACAAAGTAAATACATCTTGTAAGATACATTCGATTCATAAATGATATCAAAAGGATGAAATATGCAGTATCTATATGATCGATTTCATCGACGGCAATGGTAATTGAATCCCAATAAACTACACCCACTAACAAATAAAGTGTATATTTCTTTATCGGTGAAATGAAATAGTACTTGAATAACAGTTTGGTCAGTTAATAGCACTTATAAACTGATAATACATGAAAGTAAAAAAGGGTTGTTTTCCTTTCAGTCAGATTAGCAGAAAGGTTTCATAATCATAAAAGCTAGCGTGAGGCCTTTCTTTTGTGCGCATATTTTCTATAACAACACGTTTACCACGTAACGTTCCAGATCAACAGTGCATCCTCAAAATAGAAGTGTGTTTTTACACATTTCTTATCATCTGTCAACAATGCATCGTATAAGTACGAATGCAGGGGAATATAAAACTACAATAATTGAAAATGCAATATAATACAAATATTAGTTTTCATGAATGGTACTTTATTTTCATTTCTTGAAAATATGCTTCAATGTTGCGCTCAAAAAAAACGTCATAAAACGGAGAAAGGAACAAGATAGTTGTTGATTCTTTCTATGAAAAGCCTGAAATTCGTGTTCAGTAAATTTAAATAGCAATACTCTGACGAAATACTTAAAGCACAAAATACTAAATCATTTGTAAAAGCACGATATAAACCTGGACATATCACAAATATTAAGACACAAATAGATCATCCCCGTTCGATTCAACAATTTATAGTGTATACACATGTTGTTGCCAAGATATGCTTGACAGCCGCGCATGCAATACTCCAATATCTATACGACCACTATTAAGAGCAATACCAGAACCATACAAAGGCAACAGTTAAATAACCCAGCTCCAGTTTAATACAAGACTGTTTAAATATTAATAAAAAATATTGTAAGGTGTATGATAGATCTGAGGAAAAATCTCACTTTCTCCTTCTCTCGGTTCATAATCTTTAAAGTATCTTTACATGTGACATTAAATTTCTCATTACTTATGTGTATCGTACTTTATACAGATATTAGATTCCTGTATTTTCGAGCAGAGGAAGGATTTGGCTCTTAGTCTCTAATGTCGTAAAAACATGGTAAGGGTTTAAATTGATTCTGCTATGAACGAAAATGCTCGGTTCTTTTTTTTCTTATTTTTACAAAAAAAACATTAAACCGTTTTAAACGTGGAAAATATTAATAAGTTCTAGAATGGAGGACATTTAACGACATAAAACCTAACCAATGGAGATTTTGAAGCTCAAAGGTCTAGACATTACCATTTACTATTGATTATTTTAGGATGTATGACGTCGATATTAAAGATGGACTCGTCCAGTGCTGGTTGGTCACCTTAACTATATAAGCACACATGATTGATGTTCTTACTACTTTCCAGACAAAACAGTTCTTCACATACATCGCTTCTGGAAGCGTTTACTCTAGGAAATTGAATAAGGTTGCCTTAACAGAGAATATAAAGAAAACAAGTCATCTGTATCACTATATGTATAATTCAATATATACTGACTGACACTTCTAAAGCCAAGTACTCTTTCCATCTTGGCTAATATCAATACGAACTAATGCAGTTCCCATCACAAATGTGAGCAAACAAAATATGTTTTTTAGGCTGAATATTGTCGAGAGCTGTATTTTATTGAAAGCATTGCCGACAGAGAAAGATGTTGCCGTCTGAACAAGGATATCTTGATATTTCAAAGGTAGTGCAAACATTTAGTGAACAAGTTATAGATTAACTGATGGAAGTGATAACTCCATGCAATATCGATGCTCTGTAAATACGTCTTAACAGCAGGAAATAGTGTTACGCTATGATTTATCCACAATGATGAATTAATGGTTTGTTTCTGGATTATATCAAATTGGATTAAATGGATGGTATAACACAGACAGAAGGAAATAACTATAACGGTAAAATGTAACAGAGTTAATAAATTCAAAATCAGTAAAAGATGAAATTTACCTTTCACAAAACAGAAGAAAATTCAACATCTGCGTAATATGGTATGATTTGAACACCAATATAACTTATGTAACTATTACAAAACGCAGTAAATGCATGATCATGGTTTCAGCAAACTTGATTATTGCAGTGGCTACACTGTAAGTAGTAAGTTTAATATGAGATTTTCAAACTAAATTCTTGGAAGAAATGTTTAACTAATTCACGTCGTTTTATTTTTAATAATAATTTCTTAACTTGTTTCCAGTTTTACTACAATGATGCTTTTTATTATGAAACTCTATGATCGCACAGTCTTAAAACAATTTATTCTGAGGCAAACTGTGTGTGATGCTCAAAGTTTCAAACAATAACTGGATCATTGAAAAGAGTTTGCATAAGGTTCTCTGAATTGTATTCCTTAGTCTGCAGATGAAGTTGGGATCTCTAATCCTTGAAGTACGTGGGGTTTATCATAATTTGTTTTATTGGCAGGTTACCTCAAGGCAATACATATTTGATAAAAAAATTACGTGTTTTTCTTTATTCAGGATTGTTAGGATAAGAGCGAGGTTTGTGCACGTAAACTGGTTTAACCCCCCAGTAAATTTACATTTTACTGACCTTTGCAAGGCGGTTCCTAACAATCCTTGATACACATACCTAGTTTTTTACATAGTATACATGCACTGTGTTGTTTGAGGAGTTTTGTGATATTGTTCCATAGTTATTGTTTGTGATATGTAGTGTGTATTTCAGCTTCTGGCTACTGAGCTTGTTTTAATAGTTTTACACATAAGTTTTCAAACACAAGCATTAAAATATCAAACACTTTTCTGTCAAAGCGTAAAACGTTTTCCTTATACTCATGATAACATGTATTGTATTGAACCAATTACATATTAAATAATTTCATGTTTTTATAAAGATTCAAGCGTGTTGTTTTTTCAATCAAATCAGTAGGTGTTTTTTCCTCAATTTTCTTACAAGCCTGTTGTAACTGATACATCTAGCTTGTAAAGAGATCTAAAACAACATATACTGCGTGTTATTGATACGTCAATCTTATATCATTCGGATAAATCGGATCACTTTCATAAGGTTCACTAAAGCTAAGGATTAACACAAAATATAGAATACACATTTCTCATACTTTTAAGAAACAAATAATATCATAGAAAAAATGAATGGATTCAAAATCATTTCAAAATTACCTACTTTTCTACATATAACAGTCTTATTAAAATATTTTTTTCTTAATCCAAAATTTGACTCACAATATGGGAACCAGAATTCCATATAAATCTTCTAATTATCACGAATATAAACAAACTTTTAAAGTCTGTGAAAATGAAATCTGAAAAACCAACATTTTAAACATCAATTGAAACTTGATACAATAACTTTAAATAGAACATATGCTTAAACCATTATTTAATTACAAAACCCTGCAAGCTAGTAAAATGCAGACTGGCTTCGTTGTAAAATTCAAATAGCTTATTTCTTAGATCCTAAATATAAGAGCCTAATAATTAGAATTAAAAATATCAATTTTCAACTTATTACACATTGTCTACCACTTCTGCAAAAAGTTGCAAAACTTTGGCCATCTTTCTTCCAGGATTTTGATCATACAAACTCAATTCTACTTTTCTTGTCATAAAATTATGTTGAGAACGGGTCACTCATTAAAATTACAAGAAAATCATATTGCAGCATTCCGACAATTACAAACAAAGTTTGCTGTACAGTAATATATCTGATAGAAACAATGGAAGCTAATTAAATGCGACCACCCCGTTTTCTTGATAAACTGTCATAGAGCTTGATTTGAGCATATTTGGCGTATCGATGGTTTCAAAAGAAATTGACAGGAACAGCATTTTACTGTTACTTTATACGTGTTAAAGTGACATAAAAGTACATTTACAAATGTTCCTCTCAGTAAACTGCGAGGTGCAAAGCTGTCTGTTTCTATTCTGGAAAGAAGTTATTCCAAAGCTTTTTAAACGTACTTGATGTATGATGAAATATAATGTATCATGCCTGTTGTCTGTGTCATATAACAGATGACTGTTATCATGTCATCGCAGTTTTATGTCAACCTCTATAGTGGACATGGCAGTGAATATGAAATTAAACCCTTTTTTAAACTATACGTTTATTGATACCACTCTTGTAAACTACAAGTTGAAGTGTTATTTCGTGAACAAGTATGTAGCTAACAAAAAGTTAGTACTTAATATATTTAAGGCTTAGCCCATAATTGTATTCATTTAACATCATGTAAAATACTTATTTAAGTACAGTTCACAAAACCAATAAAGGTTTTAATTTGATGAAAATTACCCCACTATCATGCATACATAATATATGTTCATGGCGATAACCTTATTATGTTTGTCTTCAATTTTGAAATTAAAATGATGGCTGTTACAGAGTCTGTTACAGGCTTCGATGAATAATTCATATACATTATATCATAGCATTTCTCCAGAGGCCCACACAGTAAGCATAGTTCCGAACAGGAAGATTTCAAAACAATTGTTTTACTGGCATTTACTTTGATCAGTGATGGAAATTTTATTGCTTACTCGAGTACACTGTATCAATAATATTGTTTCGGACTTTTGTTTTTATTTCATAATTGCTCGAGACACGAGAAACGATGACATTAAAAGTACGCTCATAGTACATAATAACGTCCAATCAATAGGCCATCTGCAGCCGCTTTGTCCTGCCTAATGCTACAGGAGAATAGGTGTGTAAATGTTTTTAATTTTCCAGTATTTCCATTCAATCACGTTATACGAAATGACATAGGGAAATAAATTTCGAGCATTTATGACATGACATCACTCTCCTGCAGCAGGATGCATTTCATTTCCTGATATTCTTAAAGTATGTGTTTTTATTTGTTTACGTTTAACAACTCCGCGAAATAAAGAATGAAATCATGTATAGTTTCAAAGTTTGTATAATATTTTTTTACTTTTTATTTGTTATACAGTTGATGATTTACAATAAGAGATAATGTGGTACAATCATGAAAAGCAGTATCAAAAGAGACGTATAAAACGCGATTAATAGTTTGATTGCATTACTTCAATGACTAAGTACACTGTATTCAAAATACACGATTTAGAGCGCGTGTTTTTATAGTCATTCCTGTTTTGAGTGTACTTGTAAATTTCAGAAAATGTGATGTATAAACCATATCTTGCTGTCTCATATAGTTATTTAATATGTTTCCTTGTATGGAAACATTTTGCCAATCCATTTAAGTAGTCAATCAATAATCATCGAAGTTGGATTTGCTTGTATGTGTGGTTAGGAGTGAAGTTTTGGAGTAGCAGAGAGGTGTGGACAGCGGCTGGTACACGTTCTGGAGCGAAATGTGTATCCCCTCTGACTCATCCTCTGCCCCAAATGGCAACTCATAATCCTTGTGGTGGATACAAAACTTGCGCACTAGAGTCACCATGCATGCACCTTATTGCCATGGTTATGCCTGGTTATGCCAAGTGCTGTACACACACCTGCTATGATTTTCTCGGTCAGGTATAGGTATTTGCTCTTGGTTGCAAACGTCTTACAGTCTGGTTTGTAATATTCAGTATCATACACATAGACAACACAACACTTATAGTAAGGGTGAGTGAGTTTGATTGTCTACTCATTGAGTTGTGTTGGTTTCCATTCCATGTGAGAGAAATATAGTCGACCGAGAGATTCATCAGCACGAGCCTCACGGGCTTGTTTGTGACGGTGACCTTTGTGGAGCTGATGTCAAACCCTACTTCATTCCTCGCTTTACACTCATACGTACCAGTCTTTTACACTGAGGAAGCGAACAACTAAAGCAAACGTGTCTATGATTTCTAATTTTCTACTGGAAGTACTGCTTGAGATTTCTGATCCATTAGTCAAGAGCCATAGGAGTTATGGTGCCCCTTTAAGTGGCACTCAAGCCGGAGCTCCTCGCCATAATCTAAGAGTTTAGTTCTCGTTAAATGGACGTATCATTGGAGCACATACTCTTTATAACTGACTTTCGTCAATTTTGGGTAATGACAAGCCAGTTACATTTACAGGGTAAGCACATTCGATGAAGTTTGGATGACTGAAAAGCTTACTAAAATTGTGTTCTTTGGCTACCTCCACCAAATCTCTGATCCAAGGGGCATTGCAATCACAGCGCATAGAATTGTGATACAGGTGGGCATCCTGGGGGCTTGGAACGGCCCGGGGCAATCCCGAGGGCAATGCCGACAGCCTATTGTTGTGGAAGTACAGGGTCTTGAGCTTGGGAACGTTTTTGAATGCATTCCCATATATAAAACATAAGTTTTGGGTTGTCGTGCATCTCCAGATTGGTTATTGCAGGTTTGAAAAGAAATCTTTACCACAACTGTCAACTTGATCATAAAGGCAAGAGTGAGGGAAATTACACTGATGCTGTTGAAATCTCCAGAATGCAAATTATGTATTAGGTTTCCATTCAATGAAACTTTCTTCAGTAAAAAAGTTGATTTCAGTTTTATTGTTGGCACAAATGGAAGATAATTGGTACCCAGATCAAGAACAAGGAGACTTTTCAAAACCATGAAAGCAGAGTGTTCAATTAATCTGATTCTGTTATGTGATAAATTAAGTAAATTGAGATTTTCAAGATTTTGAAATGAGTTCATTTCTATTTGCACAATTTCATTATGAGATAAATCAAGTTATCGTAGTTCATACATGGATGAAAACCATGTGGAATCAATAGTTTTCTGGTGATTAAATGATAAGTCTAATAATTTCAGGTTCTTCAATCCCAAAAATCTGTCAGAAAAAATATATTCTAGGTCATTTAAACTCAGATCTAATGTTAGTAAATGATCTAATTTGTTAACACTTGATAATGCTTTAAGTGAATTTCTTTTTAAGTTCAAATATTTCAATTGAGGATATTGAGCAAAAAATCGAATGAACTATTTGACATATCTCCATATAATAAAGAATATGATTTGGGCAATGATTTAAATATTCAAAATGTATTATTAGCGATGAAAAAAACTTCGGTGTTTTCAGGCAAGCTGTTAAATGTGTTTTTTTCCGGAGCAGTCCACAGTGTATAGAAACTTGTTTGATGAAATATTGTGGCGAGCGAGGGGGCGAGGGAGAGCTGTCATTTGTCATATGTACACTTTCTCGGACATTGGCTTGTAAACCACAACCTTTAACTTGAGGAATCGTTCTCAGCAATTGCGTCTTCTGCAGCACCAGTGATATCGGTAAACATAATGGCACACATGTATCTTAATACCGTGAGAATGTACATTTGCACTTCATCAATTACTTAAATAAATCCTACTGATGATGTATTTCTGGAACCATAATTTCATTTTACCACATGTATGTTTGGCATCATTATACTCAGCTGTAATTTTGTTTCTCTTTTCATTGACTCACTATGGCTCTCATACCATTATATCAAGGAAATAAATCCATTCACATTGTGTATGCAGGTATTTTCAAATTCTGGTTCATGCAAAATAGGTTCTCTGTTAATTTCTGCTAGATTCTGGAAAAAAGATATGAAACATACAATTAATTCTAGTAGAAAGTAACAAGCTAGTGGCCAGTGCTTTGAGAAGATATTGTTATTCAGTAGAAAGTGCCCAGATAGTGCTCGGTGCTTTAAGTAGAAAGTGACCAAAACATTAAGTAGATAGTGCTAAATGCATGTGTAATTAAGGAACGTCGCAGATTAGAAAAAAGTGAGTGAGTGAGTGAGTGAGTGAGTGAGTGAGTGAGTGAGTGAGTGAGTGAGTGAGTGAGTGAGTGAGTGAGTGAGTGAGTGAGTGAGTGAGAGTGAGTGAGTGAGTGAGTGAGTGAGTGAGTGAGTGAGTGAGTGAGTGAGTGAGTGAGTGAGTGAGTGAGTGAGTGAGTGAGTGAGTGAGTGAGTGAGTGAGTGAGGACTTTAGATGAAAACTTACTTTTACCTGACAACATTTATCAAAACTGAAAAATTTGTCTCAGTTTTTTATTCAAATATGACAATATACAACCACGCATATAACACATAATGAACACTACAATCTTAACAAAACCAGTATAGCCAGTATGGCTGCTAGTTATTTGATTTAAAATATTACCCTTTCAGAGATTACTGAGTATTCACTGTTAGAGAAGTCCGCACCAGCGACGCCTTGAAACTATAGAAAATAAGTATAACTAAGCTCTTTAGCAACTGCCACAAAAAGACCTCTACCAGGTTAGGGCACAAAGTTTGGTGAAAAGTGTTTGAAATTATAACCCTGGGCAACTTGGCTGGTTATCAAACCGGACAAACATATTATGCCCATACAGATTCTGACAAATTTCAGATAATTTCCATAATTAAATTGCGATTATTATCGAGTGACTTGAGCGTCCAATATAGTATACCATACACGTTATCACCATGTAAGGATGAATAGAAAAAGGCTTTTAGAGTTATTGAGCGGGCAAGGCACTGGACGTGTTTTTTTTTAAACTGGCATATAATAAAACAGAAATCCTGAGTTTCTTCAAAACATTACCCATAAGCTTCGTTACAACAAAACTGAGTTGAAACTGATTTTAAATTCAAGACATTTATAACTTATTCAGAGTTTCATTCAGATATACATTGTATGTGAAACCTGACAATAAAGCGTTCTTTACAGTGTGCATGCATCTTCTAATACACTTGAGCGAGTGTATTTGCGTGAACCAAACCGGTCCGAAGTTGCTTGGATCTCCCCAAATCCAACACTGGACCGTGGCATAGGCATCCGTACATCATGGTTGTAGACGTAGCTGAATTATATACACCTAACAAGGATGTTTTATTTTCTTGGTTAAAATATTACGAAGAAAAGCTACCCAAACTTTATGTCGTGTTATATTTTACATTCGAAACTTCGAATCGTGACTTCTGTTGTATCTAAATTCAACTGAGTAAGTAATACAATGACTACTGAAACATGCTACTGACATAATAATTGCTATTGATTTCCCAGCACTTTTCAATTTAATTAAAATCCGTTTGATGGGCTTTATCAACATTGTACGTTACAAATTGTGATCGTATTGAACAAATGAGACTCAGTAAACATTAAATACTGGTATCCTAATAAAGCATACTCGCATACATCAGTGGCAGAAAATGAAAAGGGTTCCCATTTTGTATGAAGCAGCGGAGATCTTAATCAGAATGTTTGCTTTTGGAAAGTAATACATAAAGACAAGATTTTTTTTAGTTTAATCTAAAATCTACCATTGAAATTGAATAATAATTATACTGACTAGAGATCACAGTTTAGTTGCATTTAAAATATGTTAACGCAATTGATAAGTGCACTGATTTCATGATAACACCGTCTGTATTAAAACAAACAAATATTCAAATTCAATCAAAACAACAATACAACAAATCAGCCTGATACAAACAAGGCAACATACGGTTTTAGCAAAACCTTATTGATGGTCATAAAGCAACATCTATTCGGATAAGAAAAAAACATAATTTGTCTAGCACAGTTCTGGCTGTATTCCACTAGTGATTGCCGAGTACGGCAAACGTAGACTGAAAACGCCAGCTACAAAGAAGATTTAAGCCTGATATATGAAGTTAATACTCTAACGAAACCATAACACCATGAAAACTGCTAAAGCCGACAGCAGACAAACATCGAACAACCATCTAAACACTGGATGAAAAACCTTTTCTAAAAAAAAAAAAAATATTCCAGAAGGTAGATCTTTCTGGCGCAAAAAATACATCCATGGATGGTATGAGAACAACGGTATTTGCTTGATCGGGCTCACCAAAAGTATTGGTCAATCGATCATTAGTTAAATGAATACACTGGTGGCTATAAACACAACATTGCTTTCATGAAAGGTTTTTGACTATCATATTGTTATTATAGAGTTGTATAACTTAGTTTGGTGAAGGTCATCACAAATTAATCAATATGTTTGAATTGAACGGACGGGTTCAGCAAAAAAAAAACTTTACTCAGCCACCGACACCGACACCGGGGTGTGTAAAACAGCTCTTTTTTCATTCTCCTTATTGTCGAGATAAATATGTAAGCCAAATATCTTATCAAAAAAATATTTCTAGTGTTTAAACCTTACGTATGTATTTTGTGCAAAAAGGGTTTGTCATCCCCAAAACAACTTGATTCTCATTTCAGCATGTAATTTAGGTTTTAAGCTGACCAGATGTTTCTTAGATTTGTTCAACACTTTATCCTTATATGTTTTTGCACGAACAATTCAGAAAATAAGGTTGGGGGTAAATGAAATCTTGAAACGACAAGACATCGCATTGTGGTATACCAGCTAATAATAAATGTAGGTATAAGGGCTTCATAATCAATATCCCAAAAAAGCGGTTGACAGTGGATAGCTTTAGCTGTTAGATGGTGGTTATTATACACAGTCCATCGTCCATCAAGCTGTGTTTAAATATTGATAATCATTAGTGGGTTTTGTATGACATTTCACTGCAGTTATTTAATGAAACTTCTCATTCGAGGTTGTTCTGGTCTCAAAACGTACCTATTAAAGTAAAAAAAAAACTGTTACAAAGAGTATTTAAATCTATACTCAAGGCAGGTAGACATGGCATAGAATGTTTTAATCTGTTTGTTGTATTTTTGCTACAGATTCGTGTGACAAAAATGGTATACTGATTATGGTGGTTTCAAGCAAGAGTTATTGCCCCACATGACGGACAATATTTAATTGTGTTATCACAATACTGCAAATTAAGAACCCATTTCACAGATAAGAACATCCACCTTAAAAAAATGTTATATTAATTCAGATATTAATATTGATATAAATGTTCTTTTAAGCTATAATAGGCGGACATTTGGTGCTTTGATAAACAGAGCTATGCATATTATGATAATACATGATTATTTTATATAACAAACTCAGCTTTCTCGAATGAACCTGTCCACATGTCATCATTTAAAACTTTTTTGAGCGCTCGTAACTTTTGATCATTTTAAGAGTATCTTCAACGAAAATCTTCAAAAGATAATCATTTGTCAATAAGACATCTGCTTGAGTGTCGACGGAAATAAATTGTGAAGCATTAAACGAATAACATCTGCAGGAAAGACATGGTAAAGACAATAATCTTAGACCATCAATCACGATAAATAACTATCAGTGTTTCTGTCATAGCGGAGATTTCTTCAATGTTTTCTTGGGCGATACTTTCAATTCTTGTTTATTTATATTCTTGTATTTATTTTATATCAATTTATTGCCCGACGGGGAACTAGACGTCCAATTTTTCAACATTTAGTAAACGGACAATCTAGAAAGATCTATCTAAATTCCTAACGTTCGGATGTAACAAGAAACACTGAAGGGGCTCCCATTCACGATCGGACTATGTGTTCCACTGGTTATAACAACAGAAAACGGGTCTAAAGGGTCTTTATTAAAATATGTACATTAACAAATGCATCATAATGAACACTCAAGTTATATCACAGTTGTACAGGGTCTCCCATTATAGTCATTGTGGCTGCTAGTTATATGATTTGGCATCACCCTGTCAGGAGGCAGTGAGTATTCATTGTTGGATGAGTTAAGTTTGCACCAGCGACGTGGGGGCCACACAATGTGAGTCGCTTTGGCCTGAATCAACCCAAGAGGCACCTGGAATATAGAGAAAACAAGGATAGCTTTTGTTTGTCATAGAAGTCCTTAAGATGATAATATCACATAATGCGGGTCGGTTGGGACTGAATCAACTCCAAAGTCACCTTAAATAATAAATATACTGAACTAAAATAAACCTTAATTTATAGTCAAGATATTTTATTCCAAATTTCATTCAGATATATATATATTGAATGTCAAACGTTTGACAATAACGCGTTGTTTACACTTTGCATGCATATTTATGTTTATAAGCCAGCTGTAATACTCATGACTGGTGTTTATTGGTGGAAACTTACTGGTCCGTATGAATTGCTGTCTTTGCTGAAACGTGGGTTATCCCCCTCAACCCAACACTGCCCCCGCGGCACACGTACCCAAACATCATCACTGTTGACGTGGCTGAAATATACACACAAAAACAGAGTAGATAATGCTTGAGAAAATGACTCCGGTTAAAACGCTAACTAATCAATGTGTTTTGTATGGAATTTGTAGTAAGTCTGAGGCAGCCAATCAGTGCATAGAAAATAAATGTAATCAACACTGCACTCAAGAGCATCAAAATGTTATGACGCATTAACACATTAACTTTACGGTGTTTCCAACACCAACTACAATTAATAGTCCCTTACAACGATATGTTATTCACAAAAAAGATAGTTTGCATATGTATCCAATGTTTTATGTGATTGTTTTTACCTAACTGAATCTCCTTCCAATGCAATTATCCTTTTGATCACAGTGTTTTTTGGATTATATGGAGCCCTGAAAATGGAAATGATTAATATAAATATGCGTTTCACAAAATGATTAAGATATGATATACATGCAGTCGAGTAGTTTGGCTCTCTGTATCCAAACTAGACGTGTGTCCATAGAACCCAGTGCCACACAACCGCGTATTTGGTTTTAAAGAATAACAATGCATTGACCCGGGCAATGGATATTGACAAATGATTTTACAGAGAAAGGCTAAAAGTGACTCCGCACAAAATATATCGTTAACAGTGACTCCATTTCAGGAATTTTAATTACTAATATCGAAAAAAGTGAAATGGGGTAAAAGTAACCACTGTATAGTGACACCAGAAAAAAGCAAAGAGCCATTCTATACAGGGAGGACCATATTCAATTACACCGCAAACAGATGTATACAAATCACATAACCAGACATTCAAACTTATTTTCACAGCGACTTGGATGTTCTTTAGAATATTTTCTGCTACTCAAAGCATCGTTCGTGTCTAAAGCGATGTTCGTTGAAACTGAGGAGACAGTTCGCTTTATGAGCACCAAACCTCTGATCACTGACTTTACTAGATTTGCTTGATGAATCTCAAAGACGATTGTTTGACTATTTTACACTAGTCCTCAAACCGCAAAAACCGAAGAAATACTTCTTTTTATGTCCGTTTTAACCAATTGCTTTGGTGTCAGAAGCAAAATGACGTCGATTTGACATTTTACTGATCGTTTCAAGGCGGTAACTAACAATCCTTGATAAACATCCCTAGTTTTTTAATATAGTATATACTACACTAGATATATAACTAGAGGTGTTTATCAAGGATTGTAAGGTACCGCCTTGGAATACTTCCTGCTTTATAAGCTCGATAACCGATTAATGTAACCCCTTCCACCAAGCATTATAATGTATATCCCTTGACTCTAAAACACGACCTGTAAACGCCAGCTCCACCACTTTACGGTGGTGCAAAGAAAAAGAGCTGTCGACACTTCGGTGGTGGAGTGTTGCCCTATGAATACATGGACAAACTTGAGTATGATTTATATTTTATTTGGTAATTTCATTTAATGGACATATTTCGAAAATCGGAGAATGTGGTACCGTGTAAGAACAATTTTACTGTAGGCTGGTTACTATTTCGTTTCAATATTGTGCAAACTGTGGTGCCAGGAGCTTTTCTCCCGAATCAGACTTGTGCATATTTTGGGATCTGATTGCATAGCAAGTACATTTCGGTGTTTACACCCCCGTAAGAACATTCTCACGCATGCAAACATAAATGTTATATAAAGTACCTATGCCGGAACACAACAAAACTAATAAGCACTTATTAAAAAGGAAAAATGCACATATTTATCAAAGTGGTAGCGCTGTTGCCCTAGTGATGGCGCTGTCGAGTAGTGGTGGCGCTATCGAGTATGTTTTGCGCATGAAGTAATATAAATAGTTAACGCTTATGGAATACATACTAAAGTTGCTATGTTTATCATTCATTGAACATAATGCTGATTATGCATACTACTTGCGGAAACAAAACTCTTCGCTAATTATCTTAACCTTACTTAAAACTATTTCGAAAACAACGAAAACTCTGCAGACCAAACGCTAGCTTGTGAGAAATAGTCTGTCGAACAAGGGATATAAGTCGACAATTATTAAAACCAATATCAAGTACATAAACGTTCCATGTTTCTTTTCGATAGCTGGAACGGGATTTTGGTCGTGGCCTTCGACTGGCCTTATCAAGGCATTCCCAAATCTATGAATGTTAAGCCTTGTACCATGAGCCCCTAAACCAGGTCTTTGTTAAATGTTTGAATGTTTACTGATCGACTAAATGACTTTTCAAATACTTATTTGAACCGTGGTTATAACTGTATAATTTTCCATCATACATGTTTTAGTATTTTAGAACAAATATCTAACAGAAAAACATAATTATGTTTATCTCAACATTCCGCAACATAATTTGACCAACATTTATGACACAACATTTCGAAAGTTGTGAGCGATTGAGTTCCCCAAGTAGTGCTGTTATTCTCGTACTCGGCATGGAAAGATTAATGGTAAACTATTCTTTCAATTACTTGTTTCCGATATTCATTATATCATTGTAAGATTAATTTAGTGTGCAAAAGATGGAAATAAAATAACAGCTGGTTTATAGAATATCACAATTGCCGTATATTCAAAATTTACAGTGGCTGTTGAGACGATAAATTATTCACCATTGATTAAGGAATCTATAACGGGTTTAAAAGGTTTAATCCCTACGTGCAGAATAACAGGTATTTATTGAAGAACAATGAACTTTGTGAAATATGTTCTTTGTGCTATTTTGCAATTGAAACTAGTGAACATAATAACGAATATCATTCCCTATAACGATTCTTCTTATCATTTTATAAAATGTCAAGGGCTTGATGAAAATAACATAAATTGGAAATGTTTTAACAAGCCGCGATACTCTGTTCCCTATGCATTTCAAATTAGTTTCTTATCATAGCTTTATCATGATTTTACAAGATGATGTTCAAAAAAAAGAGATACCATAGCCTTTCCCACAACTACGTGGCATTGTAAATACGTATGCCTAGAGCAGACTTCAATATGGCATGATATCTCTCTTCCCTGATGTAAAAGCAATAAAAAACAATAATATATACCTTGCCATCCATCAAACGCAATAATGTCGCAACACAGGACAAAGTTTCTATTAGTGTTTCTTCCAAACACGTAACAACTGAAGTATATCAAGATATCCATTAATTACGAAACAGCAAACACAATACAATGACAGTTTTTATATCGTGTATTGAACAATAAAGGTAACGTGATATAAACTGTATCAATAATCCACACAGCTAGTGAACAATACAAATGAAAATGCGAATGACATAATAATTGCTATCGATTACCCAACAGTTTTCAGCTTAATTAATGACCGTTGTATCTGTAGAGCTTTATCAACATTGTTCAGATCCTGAATTGTCAATTGTGTTGGTATTGAGCTAAGGAGACTTATTCAAAATCAAACACTAGAAAACAATATAGCAACTCATTTCATGTATAGATTACATTAAAGGAAAAGGGCTTTCAATGGAACCAAGAATCAGGACAGGAAATCATAACCTTTCAGAGTTGTTAATAAGATGTTCCCTAACATTTAAAATAATAAACGCCACAAATCAAAATGAAATATTACACAAGTTGAAGGTCATTATATGAGGTAACAAAGGAAAATCGTACATGATCAAACAAGACTATGATAAATCAGCAACTGTAAGGCACACGTCTACGAGAATGACTTGACCGGTGACCATGTATCCAATGGCGTTCTCAGATGGGCAGTGCCCAGACATGGGTCAACGCCTGGTAATAGAATCGTTACCATTGGTAATATATCACAACTGCCCAATCTCACCACAGAATTTAGAGGACACAAACAAATGTTCAGTGTTTCGGGATTTCTTTAGATTACTAACAAAACTTATTAAGTGAATACATTCTGTAAGAGATATCCTTTGGATACATAAACATATCCAAATGGATAAAGTATACAGCATATATTTGATCGACTCCATTGACCGCAATGGTAATTGCATCACAATAAACTATACGTCCCCTTACAAATAAGACCGCAGTGTGTACGTCCCTTATATGAAGTAAGACATTTGTAAAATGAAATCGTGGTTTAATAATAGTTGGACTGACTAATGAACTGATGTAACATGTCCTTGAAAAGAATTGTTTTCCTTTCAGTCCGATAACCAGCAACGCTCCACAACCATAGAAGCTAGCCCGTGTGCATATTGTCTCTGACAACTCGTGTACCAAGTATCATTTAAATATGTTTGATTACAATGGTTTACAATGAACGCTCTTGAAAGGTTTTTCTAGTGCGATTCCTCTTTTTTCAATATGCATGGAGTTTTCAAATATCCAGTTGATGTTGTAGTATATAGCATCTGTAAAGAAATGTTGCAAATGCTTCGCCTTAGCATTTATTGATAACAGATGCTCTGTCTTTATTGCTCATTTTACTTGCAAAACGTTCCCGATGAACAGTGCATCTTCAAAGTGTTTCTTTACACATTTCTAATCATTTGGCAACAATACACAGCATCTATCAGTACGCATGCAATGGAATATATAGCAACAGTGCTTGGAACTGCAATCTTACCTTGTGATTTGTTTTATGGATGGTAAGATATTCTTCTTTTGTAAATTTGATTTAATGTTTTTTCTAGTGACTAGTAAAATATAACGGGGAAAGGCACAGGAGCGTAAACCTCGTTTATTTTTAATCAAAAGCCGCATATGTGTGTAAATTGAAAAGGCAATACGATGACAAAATATTTAGAGCAGGAAGTACTAACACATTTGTAAAAGCATGCTATAAACCTGTACATTTCATACATATGAAGACACTAATAGATCATCCCAATTCGATTTAACTATAAATGTTATACATAAGTATAATGCCTAGAAATGCTTGACAGCAGAGTTCGCATTACTTCAATTTATTCAGAACAACTATAAAGAGCAATTTCTGAACCTAACAAAGGCAACAGCTATCGAAAAGAAACCAGCTTCATTTTAATTCACGGCTGTTTAAATATTGATAACCAATAAAGGAAAAAGTGTAACTTTTATTACAGATCTCAGGGAAAATCTAATCACACTTTCTGCTTCTTTTGTTTCCTAATCTTCGTATCGTTAGAAGTGACATTAAATTTCCCATGTTAACAGAACAGTACTTGATAGAGACATTAAATTCCTGCTTTTTCCGTCTGAGAATGGATTTGGCTCTTAGTCTCTAATGAAGTGAAAACATGGTTTTGAATGGTTATAAGTGATTATGCTAAATATTTGGCTCTAAAAGTGAGAACAAATTACTATTTTCATTTTATTTGAACAAACACCCATAAATCGTTTAAAACGTGGATAGTATAAATAAGTTCCAGTATGGAGGACATTTAATAGACATTAAACATAACCAATGGAAATTTTGTAGCTTAAAAAGTCTAGACATTACCATTTAATAGTAATTTCAATTGGGATGTTAGAAGTCGATATATAAGATGGATTGTTCCAGTGCTGGTTGGCCAACTTAACAATATAATCAAACTTAAATAATGTTCTTACTATTTTTCAGACAAAATATGTTTTCTATACATCGCTTCTGGAAGCGTTTACTCTAGGAAATTAAATAAGGGTTCCTTAACATCGACCATTTGTCAAGAAACCAAGTCATCTGTAGCACAAAATATATGATTCAATATATACTGACTGACACTTCTAAACCCAAGTACTCTTTCCATCTTGGCCAATAGGAATACGAACTAGTGGAGTTCCAATAACAAATGTGAGCAAACAAAACATATCTTTTAGACTGAATATTGTCGAGAGCTGTATTGTATTGAAAACATTGCCGACAGAGAAAGATGCTGCCGCATGAACGAGGATATCTTGATATTTCAAGGGTAGTGCAAACATTTAGTGAACAATTTATAGATTAACGGATGGAACTGATAACTCAATGCAATATCGATGCTCTGGAAATACGTTTTAGCAGCAGGAAAGTGTTACGCTATGCTTTACCCACAATGATGAATTAATTGTTTGTTTTTGGATTATATCATATTGGAATAATTGGAAAGGAATAACACAGAAAGAAGGAAATAACTACAACGCTAAAATACAACAGAATTAATAAATTCAAACACAGAAAGAGAAAAAAGTATAAATTGATATTAAACTTTCACAAAACAGAAGAAATTTCAACATCTGCGTAATATGGTAAGACTTGAACAAATATATAACTTGTGTAAGAACTATTAAGAAACATAGTAAACGCGTGATCATAGTTTCAGCAGACTTGATAAATGCAGTGGTTTGACTGTTATTAGCAAGTTTAATAAAAGAATTACAAAATATATTATTGCGTTCAAACACAAGCAGTAGAATGTCTAAGAAATACTTTCCTGTCAAAGGGGTCCTAAAACGTATTTCGTATACTCATCAAAACGTTTGTTGTATTGTATTGGACGAATAACGATTAAAATAATATCATGTTTTTTTATTAAGATTCAAGCGTTTTATTTTTACCCAAAGAGTAGGTGTTGTGTTCTAGACTTCTTTAAATGCACGTTGTAAATAAAGCTTGCAAAGAGATATAGAAACAATACCTTCTGTGTGTTACTGATACATAAGGCGAATACCAATCGGATGAAACGGATCACTTTCAAAAGGTTCACTAAAGCTAGAAACTAACATATTGTATAGAGTACACATTTCACATACTTTTAAGAAACAAATAATAACAAAGAAAAAGATGAACTCAAAATAATTTCAAAATCGGTTACCTTCTATTCTACATATAAAACATCTTATTTAAAGATGCACTCTAACTCCCAAAAAACGATTTACCACAATTAATGTAATAGTTTTAATATACCAAAAAGGATAAATAAAAGTCGAAAACAATGATTCTTATGAAGGATAACGAGTTTAATTTGAAAGAAAGGCGCAGAAAACACGGTATTTCTACCATATGAGATGATAGTAGATCGCAGTAAATCTTCTAGCATTCACCAACGATTTAATATTGTTGCCTTTTCAGCTATTAAATGCACGGTTACAATGTTGTTATCAGTAATTCATATTATCGATAAATGTATTATTCAGTAAGTAGTTAAAGGTTTATCAGTCAACATCTATATTTGTTATACAAGTGTTAATTTCGATTTTGAATAATAGTGTCACTTTTAAAGAAACCATCTTTAAAATCTCCCCGGCTCAAAATTATATCACAATAAGGGAACAAGAATTCAGTATAAATCTATCAATTATCACGAATACACATAAATTTAATTAGATTTGGGTTAAATGATACTTTGAAATTATAATAACAACCACAACCAACATCTAAAACATCTATGAAGTGCAGTTACTAAAATAGCAGTTGCAGATATGTAAAACCAAAATTTAATTATAAAACCCTTACAAGATAGCAGATGGGCAACGAAATTATTATTATGACACCATTTAACTTTTCTTAGCTCGTAAGAATTCGACACCAAGATTAAGACATAGAATGTTTCAAGTTTCAACTTATAACAGATTGTATACCAGCTCTGAAAAGGCTACAAAACATTGACCATACTTCTCCTAGAATTTTGATCATGCACGCGCAATTTTCAACTGGAATTTGTTGTCATAAAATGATGCTGAGAACGGTTCACTCATTAAAATTACAAGACCATCATATGGCATCATTCCAACAATTACAAACAAAATGAGCTGTACAGTAATATATCTGATAGAAACAATGGAAATTAATTAAATGTTCCATATCTTTTTTTTCCAGGGCCTAGCAGGAATTTACAGAGAACCTGTTTTGCGAGAACCAGACCTTGAAAATACCGGGAATTAACAGTGCACGGAAAATGTTCCTTTTTAACGCATCTGATTACAAAAAGCGAATGAATTTATTTCCTTAACATTATGGGATTGGAGCAATAGTGAGTCAATGATTAGGGAAACAGACATTCAGTTGATAATAATGGTGCCAGTCATATACTTGTAGGAGAAGGAAATATTCAAAATGGTTCAACAAATACATATCCAGTGGGATTTATTAAAGTAATTATGGAAGTGCAAATGTACCTTCTCACGATCTTAGGATACATGTGTGCCATAACGTTTACCGGTATCACGGGTGTTGCTGCAAAAGACAACATTGTTGGGAACGATTCAAGTTCAAGGTCGTGGTTTACAAGCCAGTGTCCGAGGAAGTGTACATGTGATAAAAGACAGCTCTCCCTCGCTCGCCACAATATTCCATCAAACAAGTTTCTTTACACTGTGGACTGCTCTGGGGAACAATTAACATCACCTCCTTCAAGCCTGCCAGAAAACACCGAAGTGTTCTTCATCGCCAATAATAGTTTTGGAACAATTAAATTATTGTCAAAATCAGATTCTCTATTATATTTAGATATGTCAAATAGTTCATTGGAAAGTATTAGCGGTATTCGATTTTTTGCTCAATATCCTCAATTGAAATATTTGAACTTAAAAAGAAATTCACTTAAAACTGTACCAAATGATACATTCAACAAATTGGATCATTTACTAACATTTGATCTGAGTTTTAATGACCTAGAAAATATGTATTCAGAAAGTCTTTTGGGTTTGAAAAACCTGAAATCATTAGACTTATCACATAATCACCTGAAAACTGTTACTTCCACATGGTTTTCTTCCATGTATGAATTACGAGAACTCGATTTATCTCATAATGAAATTGTGCAAATAGAAATGAACTCATTTCAAAATCTCGAAAACCTCAATTTACTTAATTTATCAAATAACAAAATCAGAAGAATTGGACACTCTGCATTCAATGTTTTGAAAAGCCTATTTGTACTGGATCTGGGTACCAATTGCCTACAATTTGTGCCAACAATACAACTGCAATCAACTTATTTACTGAAGAAAGTTTCATTGAATGGAAACCTAATACATAAATTGCATCCTGGAGATTTCAACAACATCAGTGTAATTTCTCTCACTCTTAGCTTTATGAACGAGTTGACAGTTGTGGAAAAGTTTTCGTTTCAAAACATGCAATATCTAACCAATCTGGAGATGCACGACAATCCAAAGCTTATGTTCATAGATGGGAATGCATTCAAAAACGTCCCCAAGCTCAAGACCCTGTACTTCCATAACAATAGGTTGTCGGTACTTCCCTCGGGACTGCCTCAATCCGTTCCAAGCCTCCAGGATGTCCACCTGTATCACAATCCCGTCCGCTGTGATTGCAACGCTCTCTGGATCCGGGACCTAGTGGAGGAGGCTAAAGAACATAATTTTAGTAAGCCTTTTTTTAGTCATCCAAACTTCATCAAATGTGCTTACCCTATAAATGTCACTGGCTTGTCATTACCTGAAGTTGACGAGAGTCAGTTTTCAAGAGTATGTGCTCCAGTGACACTTCCGTCATTTCACGAGAATTACACACTTGGTCTAGGCGAGGAGCTCCGGCTTGAATGCCACTCATATGGTATTCCTTCACCACAGCTGATATGGCTATTGCCTAATGGATCAGAAATCTCAAACAGTACATCCAGTAGAAAAATAGAAATCATAGACAAGTATAATTTAGTTGTTCGCTTTCTCAGTGTTGAAGACAGTGGTACGTATGAGTGTAAAGCGAGGAATGAAGTAGGGTTTGACATCAGCTCCACAAAGGTCACCGTCACAAACAAGCCCGTGAGGCTCGTGCTGCTGAATCTCTCGGTCGACTATATTTCTCTCACATGGAATGGAACCCAACACAACTCAATGATCTCAGACTATCAGCTGCATTATAAGGAAATTAAGGGAGTAGACAATCAAACTCAGTCATCATACAGAATTTTACCCCTTGATCCCCAGTACAGGAGTTACAAGGTGACGCATCTTAAGCCAGGCACTAACTATGAGTTTTGTCTAGTCTATGTATACGATACTGAATATTACAAAGTAGACTGTGAGACGTTTGCAACCAAGAGCAAATATCTATACCAAAGTGCAATAAAGAAAATAGTGAGCGAGCAAATTATAGCAGGTGTGTGTACAGCTCTTGGAATAACCATGGCAATCGCGTGTATGGTGACACTAGTGCGCAAGTTTCGTATCCACAAGGATTATGAGTTGCCATATGGGGCAGGGGACGAGCCAGAGGGGATACACATTCCGCTTCAGAACGTGTACAATCCGCTCTCAACACCTCTCTGCTCTTCCAAAACATCGCTTCTTTCCACACATACAAGCAAATCCAACTTCGATGAATATTAATGAACTATTGACATGGATATATAAAATGTTCTGAAACGAACAAGGTACACTTGAGGAGTGACTATAAAAACACTTAAACACGCAACCGAAGCTGTGTATCTAGAAAACAATGTATATATTTCTTCTTCACGTTTTATACTACCCTTGATTTTCATGACAGTTAAACCATTTACAGCTTCTAAAAATTGCTTCTTAATATTAATCATCAACTGTAATAACAAATAAAATGATAAAAATATATAACACAAACTATGAAGTTACACATGTTGTTCATACAACGCTGACTTTATTTGATGGGCGCAAGTGTTTTTTTCTGTTAAATCACTATAATTAATTCCTCAGTTGTGTGAAATGGACAAATGAAAAACACATACTTTTAGAATATCAGGAAATGAAATACATTCTGCTGCAAACAATGTAATGTCAGGTCATTATTGCTCGAAATTATTTCCCTATGGCATTTCATATAACGTGATTGAATGGGAATAATGGAACTTAAATAACATTTACACACCTATTCTCCTGTAGCATTAGGCAGGACAAGCAGCTGCAGATGGCCTATTGATTTGACGTAATAATGTATTGTGAGTGTACGGGTAATTTCAATATTTCATCGTTTCTCGTGCTTAGCGGTTATGAAAATACAATAATCTGAAATAATAATATTGATATAGTGTACCAGAATTTACAATCAAATCTCCACCACTATTGTAAATGTCAGTAACACAACTTTATTGAAATAAACCCGTGACAAGATAAAATCAGTGGTCTGTGTCGAACTATGAATACTGTGTGGGTCTCTGGAGAAATTATATAATATAATGTTTATGAATTATTCATCGAAGTCTGTAACAGACTCTGAAACAGCCATGATTTTAATTTCAAAATTGAAGCTAAATTAATTAGCTCAGTTTATCGCCATGTTCATATATCACTTATGTATGATCTGGGGTAAATTTTCATTAAATTAAAACATTTGCAAGCTGTTCGAAAATTAGTGATGTTCAATAACAAATATTATGGGCAAAGCTTTAAAATATTCGATACCAAGTTTCTGTCACTTATATACTAGTCCACGAAATAACACTTCAACGCGTTTGTTACAAGAGTGGAACCAATAAACGAATAATTTCAAAAAGTTTTAAGTCCAAATTTACTGTCTTGTCTATCATAGTGTAACATACAACTGTCATTACATGAGAACAGTTATCTGTCTAAATATGACAGACATGAAACATGATATAATATGATAATTAATAATAATTTGAGTATGGATATAAAAGACAGCTTTGCACTGAGGCACATTTGTAAAAGTGCGTGAAGTGGCATTTATTATATCATATATGTCACTTTAAACCCTTACACTATCATAAACACAGTTTATATGAATTTCAGTTTATATCAAGTTCTATTGAAGCCATTGAAACGCAAAATTGATATTTAGCTCAAGTCAAACTCCCTGACACAGTATATCAAGAAAACAAACTGGAAAAGCCATTATGAGTTTCCCTGCCATTGGTAAATCCTCATGCTATTCATCTTGAACGATATAACAACTTGTGATAAAGAAATGCCTCATACTCTGAAGTAGCAATTGTTTTCCTGCTCGTTTGTAATAGTTCCAATGCGGAGAAACACCTTCACAGATGTTGGTGTTTATCAGCTTCCCCGTTACCTGCGGGGAACATTAAATAATGCAAACATTGGCAATATATATCACAGCCATCAGACCATTTAAATGCCTATTTATTACCCTATTCCGGACTGTAAACAGCTCTAATAAAGACCGATATTAATGACTGAGCTTGCTTTTAAGATGTTTCTAGCATGCTGCATTGCTAAGAACAAAGGGGGGGGGGACTTTATTCCGGAGCCAAGGGATTATTCTTCACAGACATAACTCGGCAAGATGAAAAAAAAATGTCTGATTCATTAAAATCGTTAAACAATAAGAACATATAATCTAACACACAAGTAATAAATGATGTGTAAAATAAAATAAGGTAAACAAGAATAAATCATTCTGAAATCATCTCTGTACCAGTATTTTAACTAAAAATAATTGTGTAGCTAATGCATCAATTACATTCATTACCTGCTACTATCTGTTTTAATAGAACACACGTGTAATAAAAATGGTGTGAATCAAGGTATAAACTAGTAAATCATTCTGAATGTACGTTACAACTAACTGCCAAGTGCCTGGATGTGGTCCAGGATGCACTCTGTATATCTAAGAACCAGAATGCTACTTTAGGTTTACAATCTGAGTAATGCAAAGTATTAATTTCATCCAACACGAAAATTTTGTGTTGGATGAAATTATGATCAACCGTCGCCTTCCATTCTTTAAAGGTAAGTCTAGCTTAATCATTCAATCATTGCTATACTTTAGATTCAGACCAGATAAATTCAATGATATAGTAAAATAAGATAACATCTCAGACATATTTTCTGCTTGATTAAAATGTTGCTAACTTGCTAAATTGCTTGAACTTTCTTAGGAAAAACATGACATATCTTAAATCAATTGGCTTTGAAATGAATTGTAAGATATATGGTAATCATATATGTAAACGCTTTAAATAGCTTTATTGTCAGTCTGAAGTTGTTACATTGAAATATATAGGGAAAAAAGTAGTCTGTAGCCTGAAATCAGTTACAAGCCTTATGCTGCAGGGCTTGCCCATGAAGATTTTATTATATTTTTAAAATACAATGAAACTTATTTCCTCAAAATATTTGGTATAAAGTGAATCATTTCATAATTACCCCTTTATTAAAACATACTAGTATTGCTTGGCTCAAACACTACTGTCAACTCAGTAGCTTCCACAGCATTAGCATTTACGTTTTGATGAAATAATAACACTTCTTCCAATATAATTTCAGAATGGGAAGTTATTTAACATTTGGAAATAACTAACTTTTGGCATTGGGACCATAATGAGAAAAGGAAATCGCTGAAAAGAAAACCTGTCCAAGCAAAACTAAAGAGCATAGAAAATTTCCATAATCGGATTATTTTAGACTAATATAACAAAACAAAGACACTAGAACAGATGAAAAACAGATATGCATAGTACCGAAATGTGAATATGATCGAGAAGTTAATTTTATTTAAATAAGCATTGATATGTAATCTTAATTATATCAATGTAAATGATTCCATTTCCTTTATTTGAACAAAAATGAAATTACCAAGTGATCACAAGGTGTCCAGTCCTGCTGTTGTTGATTTGCAACAGAGGTATTTTGCTCAGTGTTAGTGTAACTTAAATATTATTATGAAGTCTTCTTGTTTCTAAGACCAACGCTTAGATGGCAACCTGATAGTAGATGGCGGCCCATGCTTTTAATAAGTTGATAGGGACCAATATTTTGAAATATACTTTTATAAGATAGTAAATACTAAAGAAGATACCAGTGCTTTTAGTCGATAGTAACCTATACATTTTGTAGAAAGTGACAAATGCTTTAAGTAGAAAGTGACAAATACGTTCAGGAGATAGTGACCAATTGACCAACGCTTTAAATAGAAAATGACCAATGGTTTCAGCAGATAGTGACCATCTGAAAGCAGGTATAAACCAATTATGTAAGTAGATAGTAGCCCATGCTTTTATTTCATATAAGCCAATTCTATAAGTAGATAGTAGCCCATGCTTTTAGTTGATAGTGACCATTTTGAAGCAGTTATAAACCATTATTGTAAATAGGTAGTAGCCAGTGCTTTTAGTTGAAAGTGACCATTTTGAAGCAGTTATAAACCATTATTGTAAATAGGTAGTAGCCAGTGCTTTTAGTTGAAAGTGACCATTTTGAAGCAGTTATAAACCATTATTGTAAATAGGTAGTAGCCAGTGCTTTTAGTTGATAGTGACCATTTTGAAGCAGTTATAAACCATTATTGTAAATAGGTAGTAGCCAGTGCTTTTAGTTGAAAGTGACCATCTTTGAGAAGATAGTAAGCAATGCTTTAAGTGCATATAAAACAATGAGTTTAGTGGATAGAGACCAATGCTTTAAGTCGAAGGTCGTCAAAGCTTTGAGTAGATAGGGGTCAATATTTTAGGAGACAGTGACCTGGGACCAATGCGTTTAATTGATAGCGAACAAAACATTGTTCGATAGTAACCTGATAGTGATCAATACTCTAAGAATACTGTCATCAATGTTCTAAATAGAGAGTACTTTTAAGTAGAAAATGACCAATGCTTTAACTTATGCTTTAAGTAGATAGTGACCAACACTTTTAGTAGTTAGTGAGTAATGACCATTACTTTTAAAAGAAAGTGACTTAAGCTTTTAGTAGATTACTTCTTGTAGATATTGACCAGAAAGAGTCCAATACTTTTAGTAGATAGTGACCAATGTTTTAGTAATTACCAGATAATGACCAATGCTTTAAGATGATAGTAACCAATGCTTTTAGTAAAAGGTGATCAATTAGTTTAGTAAATATTGAACAATGCACTAAGTAGATAGTGAACAACACTTGATCAATATTTTGAGTAAATAGTTACTTTAGTACTAGCTACAAGAGTATGATAAATACTTTTAGTAGATAGTGACCAATGATTGTAGTAGATAGTGACCAATATTTTGAGTAGAGAGTGAGCAATGCCTTAAGTTGAAAGTGTCCAATACTATGAATAGATAAGGCCCAAAAAATGGTTTGGTTAAAGTTACATTCTTTTCAAAAACAGGTAGGGTAGGTAGGTTTTTTAAAAAATAAAATATTTGGTTATATAGGAACGTTATTTTCATCTATATGCTAAAACACAGTATTGTCGGCGCCTCTTTCGTAGGTAAGGTAGGGTAACCTGAACCAAAGGTATTTTTAGGCCTTATGACCAATACTATTAGTTAATAGTGACCAATACTATTAGTTAATAGTGACCAAATAGTGACTATTGCTTATAATAGTTTCATCCAATCTACAGTCCATTTCTAATATACTTCATACACTTCTAATGCGCTTCGATAGAAAGACACATCTAAAGAGAGATAAATAGCATTACAGCTTAGTTCAATAAAGTTTCCTACTTAATTCCCTTCATTGCAGGTTGGATTTCACTCTCATGAGGAAACTTAAAACAAATTTTCAGTCCATGATTTAAACAAATCAGGAGAATCTGTATATTAAGATTTTGATGAAATAAATAACTCTTCAGATGCTTCGTAAATACAAGTACAAATTGTCTTCATTCTGATAATGTACAGGACAATATGTTATGTATAAAACAAACAGTATACATCTTTCCTCAGCAATATGTGATAGTTGCCATTTGGGCTATGTAAAAATTATATTGCTCACAGATCATTTACACTGAAATGTTTCATTTTGTCATTTATTCTATACCACTGTTTTAGTACCATAAGCTTATCATATAATTAAAGCAAGGTGCTCATAAACAAACATTGTGTTTAAAGGTAAGTGTCAATATGAGAGGAAGGAACCCTGCTACCTGCTTGGGTTCTATGGTGATAGGATCAAATCCTGGTTCTTCAAATGATTACAAATTGCCACCCACCAATCTCTTATAAAAATCATTTGTACCTTGTATGCTTTTACAGCATACTTGTTTAAATCAGAGAAAATTGTACTTAGGGATCAACTTGCACAATGTTTGATTTTATTAGAGTGTATAAACAGCATCAATTAATGCTTAAAGTTTCAATCACTTCCATCTATAGCTTTTAAAGTCCTGATGAAAGTTAATTCATTTCCTGATACACATTATGCCAACAGGGTCTTTTCATGGAACAATGGACAACAGTAATGGTTCCTGAAAATTGCT
Organism: Mya arenaria; assembly: GCF_026914265.1. Taxonomy (NCBI): domain Eukaryota; kingdom Metazoa; phylum Mollusca; class Bivalvia; order Myida; family Myidae; genus Mya; species Mya arenaria. The sequence continues at coordinate 10,853,628 of NC_069135.1, read as the reverse complement.
AAAACTCAACTTATTGCTAAAAAGTGATCTTTCAAAAAAAAAAATTGGTTTCATATTAATTGAGGCAATTGTTAACACTTGCGTCAGAGTATTACAAACACTTTCACATTATGGAACACTGATGCTTCAAGTCTCATTCAATTCCAGGGCTTTTTCTTACCATTTTGGAAAAAAGACCCTTGACATTTTGGGAAAATTTATGTCGCAAATAAGCCGAAATTGGGAAATTTTACAGTTAAAAGAAAAAGCTTTTCAGTCTCCTGTGAAAGAGAAAATTATTAAATGTTAGTTTCTTTTCCCTTTCAAAAGACCCAAAACAGCGGAAATATCAATCCTTGGAGTGTAAATATCCATTGCAATAAATCATGCCAGATAACATTTCATACTGATCTCTGAATGTGATAAAAATCGATGATTTCTGAATTCAATTATCCCCAAATCTTTACATCACATAAATTATTAGGATGTTGAATGAACCAGTTCAGGTAAAAAGACTTTTGAGTTGGATTTTTTTCTGAAGATTGGGAAAAAATATCGTATAAAAATATCTTCCATTTTGCTTTGGAAATTAGTCCGATAGTCGGCCTCGTGAGTGTGATAGAAAATCCCTGAATTCCTACTTTTCAAGTTTGAATTTTGATAACAAAGGGACATTAATCTAACAATTTTTCATTAGTTATGTAACTTGCCATAGAATATCATATTGTTATTTGATTAATTGTATGTAGCTGAAAGTTGATGTCATCAATAATTAAGAGGTTATTAAGAAAAACAAGAGGCCCAAAAGGGCCTATGCTCTACTGGCATGGCTCTTGTGGTCATTTTCAATCCAGAGCATGTACGTTTGAGTAATAGGCAACAAATATATAGTTCACTTTTAGTGTTTTGGTTAGCTGAAAACGCTGCACATTCAACATCTGAGGACAGGAAGTGTTGTAAGCAGATTAGTTGCATGAACTATTTTAATATGTGCCAGGTAAAGGTAATCCGAGGGTAAGAAATATTTTCTTTTAAAACTGTACTCATGATTTTGAAAATATTTAGTAAATAAGTCTCTAGGAAAATTGTGACACCCAAGGCAGTGGGGGGGGTTGATCCCAGGGGCATAATTTGAACAAACCTTCACAAGCAATTGCGAATTTACATGTACACTTGGCTAAAAATAGACTTCGCTCATGTAGTCTTGCCTAAAAATAGACATAGCTTAAAATAGCTTTTTTTATACTTCAAGACCCATTATCCAGGCATGCATGGGCAAATCTGGCTGGTTTTCAAAAGGAACCGAGTTCTAATGGATATCTAAATACTTTACAAGTTTCATCGAGATACAATCAAAACTGAAGACTGTATATCATGTTCACAAGCAATTGTTTACAGACGAACTGATTTTTTAATACTTTCAATGCCCATAATCTAGGCATGCATGGTCTGATCTGGCAGGTTTTCGAAAGGAACTGAGCTCTAATGGATATCTAAATATTGTACAAGTTTCATCGAGATACAATCAAAACGGAAGACTGTATCGTGTTCACAAGCTAGTGTTAACACAATAGCATTTTTTATACTTTCAAGGGCCATAATCTAGGCATGCATGGGCGGATCTGGCTGGTTTTTGAAAGGAACCGAGCTCTAATGGATATCTAGATAATGTACAAGTTTCATCAGATACAATCAAAACTGAAGACTGTATCATGTTCACAAGCAATTGTTTACACAGGGTTCCCACATTTTTCTGCAAGTAAAATACCAGACTTTTTCCAAGACTTTTTCCAAGTTTTTTTGCGAATTCCAGACTTTCTCTCAACCTTTTTCACAGTTATTACAACGAAACATTTCAGTGAAATATTGTTAACAATTTCTCTTGCTAAAAATAGACTTATTTGACATTTTCAACATTTAACAACTTGTTAAATAACATCAAATGTCATTTTCCAAGGGTTTTATTCTCAAAAACAAAACCTTTTACTTTCTGAACTTCTTAGACATTAATTGAACAACATGATTAACCTTTAGCATGCTGAATACTGTTGGCCTCTGTGAACAGTGTAGACACGGATCAGCTGGCATGATCAGGGTCTAGGCTATTTGTATTTGCTACTTGGAAACTTTAAGGCTTAACTACTATCTGTGCATTGAACAGTGTGGACCCTGATCAGCCAGCATGGTTTGTGCAGGTTGATCTCCGTATACAATACCAATTTTCATAATTGGTGGATAAATGCATGCTTAAGGTAAATATAATCAAATATCACATTAAAAAAGTTTTACTCTCTGAACAAAAACTTACTTTCTGAACATTTTTTAAAGCTGCAATCTCATAGATATACTATTTTAACAACTTGTTTCATTTGTTGTCTTAGATAGATAAACTTTTGACATAAATATCTGCAAACCAACGATAAAAGATTGCCAACAAAAGATCAGATCGCTGATTTTCATATTTCTGTTAGAAAATTGATGTTTTTGATCTTAAATATAAATATCTGTGATCTATGTTTTGGCCAGCAGTCTTAAATAATTGGTTTTGATGGATTTTTGCCAAAATTGGCTCGTTCCAAGACAAAAGTAAAAGTCAAATTGTTCAATCTGTGAGAGTGAAGCTTTAAACATTTATTGAACAACTTTAACTCATAACATCCAGTGTCATTTTAAAAGAGTTTAACTCTCTTTAAAAAAATCTACTTGCATCAGTCAGCATGCAATTCAGCTATATCTGAACATCAATGTTCATCAATCCATGTTCTTCGCTTCAACCATGGGTGAAAATGCAAAATAAGTGACTTTTTTGCACAAGTTTAAAACTATTATGTTGTCTACTGGCCAAAGAACTGTGGTCTTCTCAATGTCTATAAATACAAGCAAGGTCAGTCATCATTCATAGATTCACACTTGAATAGCAAATATTTGTCAGGCTGTGTAGCACTAGTGAGATCATTGCAATTAGCATTCATGTAGGTTATTGACAGCGTATCTCAAGTTTATTTTAATGAACTAGGGCCAATTTCACATATTAAAATATATTTCAATGAATGCAGAGATCGCTAATATCCATGATCATTAGCATAATGTAGATTAAGAAGATCGTTGTATATAGTACCCATGATTCTTACTGACAGCGTATATAAAGCGAATCCGGACAAACTGCAGCCAATTTCTCGTTTAAAATAACTTTTAAATGCAGACGGCAGTGCAGACACAGCTACTATGACAAATAAACACTTGCATGTGGTAACGGAAACCTTCTTAGTCTCGCTCATTCAGCTGCTCTGATCAGAGTCAATTTAATACAGAACAGTGTCAGATGCAAGCGTCTAGATGATCGAGACTACTTACTTTTACTAGTTTCGTACCCAAGACGGTTCGAATTTTAGTACTTTTCCCGGCTTTTTCCCGATTTTAACCTATAATTGCAAAATTCAAGGCATTTTCACGACCGGGAACAGACTTTTCGATATTCCCGGCCTTTGGCCAGTAGAGCTAATAAAACAAATGGATGAACATACAAGCTAGGAGATTACTTTAAGGCATCGGCATGTTATTGAAGGGCCCTAACTACTAAATCATGTGACAGGGTGTATCACCTGAGAGTGACAATATCTCCACGCTTAAACTGGTACCCAACTGTGGACCATATGTTCAGCCACACATAGTCCAAGCTCTTGTTCACCTCCGGATTAAAGCAGGGCTGAAATATATTAAAACACATAGCGGTATCACAGCTGCCAGTAACACCGTTTACACACATTACAATATGGGAATGATTCATTAGATTCATTTCAAATCAATTACCTTTCATCAGAAGAACTTTTCATTTATTAAAAAAAAAATATTGCTGTGCTCCTATACATTAAAAGACCCTTCATAACCTCATATGGTATTTAAGGTAGCACACCCCTAGAATGTAAACCTCCACTTGAAACTCTTCAATTTTAATGCTTAAGCCTATGTTGTTAAGCACAGGACTACAAATCTTTTGAGTGTTTCAAGGTAGTGGTTCGAATCCAGCAAGAAGCACAACTATTTTTTGTTATATTTTTCTTCTTTGTTTTCATTAGCTATCATTTTTTACAAAAGTTTAGTTTGTATTTTCATTAAAAAGTAATTAAATTCATTTTTACACATAAATATTAGCTTCTGTAAAGATTTTATAACTTGCAGGCACGGAAAGAAATAGGTGGTTGGGAATTACAAACTTTATTTTTTTTAAATGAGACAGTAAAACATTTTGATCTTTTGGCATAATGTTGCCAAAAGATTAAAGATAATTATTAACAAAGAACAGGTCAGGAGTATTTCTAGAACTTGTCATTTTTGTTCTGAAACATCAATGTTTCAATTTTATGGGGTCAAAACAGAATGTTAAAATTGAAATACCATATGGCTATTTCAGTACAGTATGATTATATTTGTTGGTGATGTGATCAATAATGTATTATTTCTGAAAGCAAATATATTTCTTGTTACTCTGAGACCAAATTATTACCAAAATGTTGAAAAATAAATTAAATAAAGGATTGTTCTTGTCTCTCGGGTGATGTCGTTTTTATCGACAATTCTAAAATGGGGGTAGGGTAATTCAAATTTAAATGAAATTGTTATTTGACAGTAAATTTCTTTTAAATTTTTTTTTAAATCCAGGAAATAAAACACATTAGGAAATTATCAAGCTGATCATAGTTTAAAATGGTGCCCATTAGGGGTGTGCTACCTTAAATAATTTATGTCATTACCTTTTACTCGGTTTGACTTTTTAATTATGATTAGAAAATCTCCAAACTACCTGCATAGATACACCCTCAACCCGAGAAACATGTCCAACTGTGTCGATGAAGGTCAAGGTTACTGGAGCCAGAAAGGTTATAACCTTCAGGCTTCTCCACTTCCAACTCATTTGTGGATTTGATATGTACCCAAGACAACACTCGTCTGTAAAAAGAATAGGATACAGCTTCAGAAATCTACATACTCAAAACAGGGACAGGTTACCGATCCATAATTATGTGGGTGTGTTAAGGTAATTAGATATAAAACTTTTCTGAAAATTTTATCAAAGTGATAAGTTAACATGGCCAAGTTTTAAAAATATATCAAGAAAAAAAGATATTAGAAAAGATATAAACAGAAGAAAAAAAATCCTGGCAAAAAATATTGATCACCAGTAATCGAACATTTGTAATGACCATTTGGCATATGAAGTATGAAGTTCCTGGGTGCAAGCTTTCTTTAGCTATTGAGTGGAAACTGTATTTTTACCTCACAGTTCCTACAACCTTTACAGCAACCTTGATCTTTGACCAACTGATTCCAAAATCAATAGGGGTCATCAACTAGTCTTGACCAACTGGCATACCAAGTATGAAGTTCCTGGGTGAAAGTGTTCTTAAGTTATTATTTGACTCTGTTTTATCCCCTCAAAGTCACTGCTTCCTTGACCTTTGACCTACTGATCTCAAAATCAATAGGGGTCATCAAATAATGGTGACCAACTGGCATATCAAGTATTACAATCCTTGGTGCAAGCATGTTTTTTAATTATTCAACAAGAAACTTTTTTTCACCTAAAGGTCACCTTGACCTTTTGACCTACTGATCCCAAAATCAACAGGGTTCATCAACTAGTAATGAACAACTGGCATATCAAGTATAAAGATCCTGGGTGTAAGAGTTCTAAAGTAATTGAGCGGAAACTGTTGGTTTCTTAACCTCAAGGTCACTGCGACATTGATCCTTGACTCCTGATCTTAAAATCATTTGAGATCATGTACTGGTAATAACCTGCAAACCAAGTATGATGAAGATCCTGGACCCAAAGGATCTTCAGTTATAGAGTGGACAACATTTCTTCCACCTCAAAGTCACCACAACCTCAACCAATGACCATCTGATCTCATCTGGTCATGACCAACCTGCATACCAAGTACAGTGGAAACTCACTAAACCGGATCTCCACAAAACCGGAATCCTCGAAATACCGGACTTTTTTCAGAGTCCCAGTTTTCCCCTTCTATTTTCAATGTAAAGTATACCCTACAAAACCGGAACCTCGGAATTCCGGATACCGGACAAAAAATCGAGAAAATTTGTTAGTTGTCGACGTAATTTTACCTCACAAAACCGGACGTATATTTGTTCAAACATGTCAAAATGATTTTGTGAATTAGGAATTCGCGAATCACGTGTCACTTTGTCACTTTGTTTTGACAGCCGGTGCGTTGTTAAATATTGGACCTGTGATGTTGTGTTAACTCGATAATGATGATTGCGCTGTGGATTGACTGCCGCGCGATAATCAAACGATAATCAAACTTGTGAAAAGAAAATTGATTGAAACATTAAATTTGTTTGTTGCAGAAAATAAAGAACTAGAAACGGTTATTAAGTGATTATTTTGGAGGGTTGTTTTACCTAAAGACTTCTATGATTGAATCAAATTAGAGCGGTGCGTTAATTAAACTATCTAACATACTTAACAAGCATTAAATTACACGAGTTGTTTTATTTTAAGACTTGGAAAAAAAAGATGATTATAAAAACGCAGAAATGTTTAATTATGTTTATCACTTTTGCATGTGCTTTAATCATGTCTCAACCTCCGTCTAAACGTCAACCTCCCTTTAAAGGTTAACTAAGTTAATATTTTGAGTAAACTTACTCCGTACATCAAATCCTCACTAAACCGGAATCCTCACTAAACCGGAAATTTTGCCCAGTCCGGACCTTGTCCGGTTTAGTGAGTTTCCACTGTATGAAGTATGTGGGTTAGTGATTTCCACTATTGAGCAGAAATGAAGTGTGACATATAGACTGACAGACTTGACAGACAGGGCAAAAAATATGTCACTTCCATTCATTGGGGAGACATAATTAGGGGGACAGAGACAGAAACTCCAATATCTTCACTTACAGTTGAGAGCTTAGTGGTCTGTCAGAAGTTTATGCCAAGCAAGACAGCAGCAATGAATTGTGTTTGACGTTCATCATGGCCGTGACATTTCTCATTTCTGAAAAGTTTATACAATGCAATATAATTAAATTTAAAAATGCTTTCTATAAAAAACAGAATATGTTAGCCAATAGAAAAATAGCAAGGGAGGTAAAACCATGCTTCTACAATGTGCATCAGCATGGAAGTGTAAAGCTGCAAAAGAGTTGGCTATGGAGCCGTCCAAAACTAGGCAAAGAAACGTAAATTTCTTAAGCTAAATTAAGTATGTGTTAAAACCTTAAAGTGACCAAAAACTGACAAAATACATTGCAGCATATCATAAAAGAGTAAGACAACTGACATACTGTTTCAGCATGGAACAAATCTTATTTTAAATCTCAATACACAAAAAAATAAATATCCAACGAATAATTAAGAGTTTAATGCGGTTTTCTTATTTTCATTCTGTAAAAACATAACGATATATACATGAAGGGCACCTGCAAGGCTGCAGTTCACAGTTTCACAACAATTGGAACACTTCGGCCATGGCCAAGTTGTTACAATTGAATTTACGAGGTCTATTTCGAAGCTTGTCTGAGGCGGCCAAGTTATTACGATTGGTTCGAGTTGTTCCGCTTGGCATAATTGTTGTCTGTCAGTCAAGTTTCTTTTATTGGAAAGGTAAATCATGTGTTTTAATGCATTTAATTCTTGTTTTGTGCAAAATACCTTTCCACTTACATGGCAAAATATTAATATAAACCTTTATTATACATTTCAAACATAAAATACTTCACTTTATACAATTTCAATAATTTTCAACCCCCCCTCCCCATTAGACTATTTTGTACATAAGCTAAGCTCTCTCAACATATATGTTGTTTGGGGTCGTGAAGCACTAGAAATCAGTGTTATCTTGCATGCAAATTGGTCAATTAACTGTAGAAAATATTCGAAAACATATTTTAATTTATTTAGTGCTTTCTGACCTACACATTATCCGTATGGTTTATATCCGAAATACTGCTGATTCCTGATAATTAATTTTCACAAAAATGTACTTAATCTAACAAAAGGGCGCAAATGTGAAAATAAAATAAAAGATATGTGCTCAATACAAATTCCATTAACTTACCATTCTTGTTTGTAATCATTAAAAGGTTAAAATAACCGTTTAAACTAGAGTTTCCTTTCCGGTAGCGTATTTTGACAAACCACCACGGTTACACGTAACCAATGCTATTATGATTTCTCTGTATCACCAGGCAGCGGTTACTTCCCTTTTCAGTCATATCTTGACAGTCACCGTAATTTTTACAGAGTACAGTGTTCGTTTACATTGCACATTATGAATTACACCTTTTAACTAGTACCAGGGATTCGTGAAGGCGGTACACGTTACATTACAAGTCAAAAAATGCCATTATTCGGACCACAACCACTCAAAACCTTTTGTTACGCCCGGTAGAATATGAAGGGAAATTCGGTAAGTGAAGGGGAGGGGGTTAAGTCCTGGATATGGTTATACCCCCCTTGAGGAATGTTCATTAAGCAAGGAAACGGTTAATTTTCTCATTAAGGGATGTTTGATACGTAAGTGTGTGTGTGGGGGGGTGGGGGGGGGGGGTTATACCCTCTTTAAGAGGTGTTCGGTGAACAAGGAGGAGGGGGTGGCGCCCTCCTAATGGGATGTTCCGTACGCAAGGTTACATTATTCTTAAATGATGTTCGGGCAAGCAAGGGTAGGGGCTTATACATTATTTAAAGGATGTTCGGTAAGCAATGGGGTGCGGCTCTACCCTCCTAAAAGGATCTCCGGTAAGAAAGGGGATGGGGTTATACCCTCTTAAAGGTAATTAAGGTAAGCCAAGAGAGATCTTATATTTTCCTTGAGGGGTGTTCGTTCAATAAGGGAGGGGGATGGGGTACCCTCCTGAAGGGACTTTCGGTAAACAAGAGTGAGGGAGATGTAAACTCTTAAAGGGATGTTCTGTAAGCAAGGGGATGGGGTTATACTCTCTTTGATGAATGTTCGGTAAACAAGGAGTAGGGAATATACCTTTCTTAAAGGATGTGCGGTAACCAAGGGGATGGGGTTTTACCCTCTTTAAAGGATGTTCGGTAAACATGGAGGAGGGGATATACCTTTCTTAAAGGGTGTACGGTAAGCAAGGGGATGGGGTTATACCCTCTTTAAAGGATGTTTAAAGGATGTTCGGTAAACAAGGAGGAGGGGATATACCTTTCTTAAAGGGTGTACGGTTAGCAAGGGGATGGGGTTATACCCTCTTTAAAGGATGTTTAAATTCGGTAAACAAGGAGGAGGGGTGTTCGGTAAGCAAGGGGGTGTACCCTCCTGACGGGACATTCGTTTAACACGGAGGAGGTTGTTTAGGTTAAACCTTTCTCAAGAGATGTTCTGTAGGCAAGGGGATAACATCCTCCTTAAAGTTGCATTCTTCCTCCAAGATAAGATTTTCCACAATTGATACAATTGTTGTAATATACCAACAAGGATAAATAAGTATCGAAAACAATGGTTCGTATGACGGATACCGAGTTTATACTAAAAGAAAGGTGCAGAAAACACGGTACTTCTACCTTATTAGACGATAGTTGATCGCAGTAAATCTTTAAGCACTCACCAATTATTTATTTATTTTCCCTTTTCACAAGGTTTCAATCTTGTTATCAGTAATAAATATTTTCCATCAATGCATTATTTGGTAAGTTGTGTAAGGTTTACCACTCAAAATATTTGTCTGTTATGCAGGTGTATGTTTTGTTGTTGCTTGATATTATTAAGTTAAAATGGTTAAATTCTTATTATGCAACTTGATATTGTATGGATACTGACTATGAAATATTACAAATGTGTTTTACTGCTTGTGTACGCATGAGCATATTGCCTAATGTATTTGAAATAAACTCTATATATGTATTGATGTTGAATAAGAATGTCACTTTAAGGGACATTCGGTAAACAAGGGGAGAAAGTTAAATTATCCTTAAGAGATGTTCGGTAAACGGTTGGGATGAGGTTATACATTCCTGAAGGTGTACTCGGTAAACATTTGGGATGAGGTTTAACATTCCTGAAGGTATGCTCGGTAAACATCGGGGATGAGGTTTTACATTCCTGAAGGTTTGCTCGGTAATCATTGGGGATGAGGTTACACATTCCTGAAGGTATGCTCGGTAATCATTGGGGATGAGGTTATACATTCCTGAAGGTATGCTCGGTAAACATCGGGGATGAGGTTGTACATTCATGAAGGTATGCTCAAAACATTGGGGATGAGGTAATACAATCCCGAAGGCATACTCGGTAAACATTGGGGGTGAGGTTATACATTACTGAAGGTATGCTCGGTAAACACTTGGTTTGAGGTTATATATTCCTATCGGAATGCTCGGTTAACATTTGGGATGAGGTTTTACATTCCTGAAGGTATGCTCGGTAAACATCGGAGATGAGGTTTTACATTCCTGAAGGTTTGCTCGGTAATCATTGGGGATGAGGTTATACATTCCTGAAGGTATGCTCGGTAATCATTGGGGATGAGGTTATACATTCCTGAAGGTATGCTCGGTAATCATCGGGGATGAGGTTTTACATTCCTGAAGGTATGCTCGGTAAACATCGGGGATGAGGTTTTACATTCCTGAAGGTTTGCTCGATAATCATTGGGGATGAGGTTAAACATTCCTGAAGGTTTGCTCGGTAATCATTGGGGATGAGGTTATACATTCCTGAAGGTTTGCTCGGTAAACATCGGGGATGAGGTTTTACATTCCTGAAGGTTTGCTCGGTAATCATTGGGGATGAGGTTATACATTCCTGAAGGTATGCTCGGTAAACATCGGGGATGAGGTTATACATTCCTGAAGGTATGCTCGATAAACATTGGGGATGAGGTTATACATTCCTGAAGGTATGCTCGGTAAACATCGGGGATGAGGTTTTACATTCCTGAAGGTTTGCTCGGTAATCATTGGGGATGAGGTTATACATTCCTGAAGGTATGCTCGGTAAACATTGGGGATGAGGTTATAAATTCCTGAAGGTATGCTCGGTAAACATCGGGGTTATACATTCCTGAAGATTTGATAGGTAAACATTTGGGATGAGGTTATACGTTCCTGAAGGTATGCTCGGAAAACATTGGGTATGAGGTTAAACATTTCTGAGGGTTTGCTCGGTAAACATTAGGGGTGAGGTTAAACATTCCTGAAGGTATACTCGGTAAACATTGGGGATGAGGTTTTACATTCATGAAGGGATGTTCGGTAAACATTGGGGATGAGGTTTTACATTCCTTAAGGTTTGCTCGGTAATTATTGAGGATGAGGCTATACATTCCTGAAGGTATGCTCGGTAAACATTGGGGATGAGGTTATACATTCCTGAAGGTATACTCGGTAAACATCGAGGTTATACATTCCTGAATGTATGGTCGGTAAACATTGGGGAAGAGGTTATACATTCCTGAAGGGATGTTCGGTAAACATTGGGGATGAGGTTTTACATTCCTGAAGGTATACTCGGTAAACATCGAGGTTATACATTCCTGAATGTATGGTCGGTAAACATTGGGGAAGAGGTTATACATTCCTGAATGTATGCTAGGTAAACATTGGGGATGAGGTTTTAAATTCATGAAGGTATGCTCAAAACATTGGGGATGAGGTAATCCAATCCCGAAGGCATACTCGGTAAACATTGGGGGTGAGGTTATACATTACTGAAGGTATGCTCGGTAAACACTTGGTTTGAGGTTATATATTCCTATCGGAATGCTCGGTTAACAATGGGGATAAGATTATTCATACCTGAAAGTATGCTCGGTAAACATTGGGGAAGAGGTTATATATTTCTGAGGAGATGTTCGGTAAACATTTGGGATGAGGTTATACATTCCTGAAGGTATGTTTGGTAAACAATGGGTATGAGATTTTACATTCCTGAAGGTATGCTCGGTAAACATCGGGGATGAGGTTATACATTCCTGAAGGTATGCTCGATAAACATTGGGGATGAGGTTATACATTCCTGAAGGTATGCTCGGTAAACATCGGGGATGAGGTTTTACATTCCTGAAGGTTTGCTCGGTAATCATTGGGGATGAGGTTATACATTCCTGAAGGTATGCTCGGTAAACATTGGGGATGAGGTTATACATTCCTGAAGGTATACTCGATAAACACTGGGGATGAGGTTAAACATTCCTGAAGGTATGCTCGGTAAACATCGGGGTTATACATTCCTGAAGATTTGCTAGGTAAACATTTGGGATGAGGTTATACGTTCCTGAAGGGATGTTCGGTAAACATTGGGGATGAGGAATCCAATCCCGAAGGCATACTCGGTAAACATTGGGGATGAGGTTATACATTACTGAAGGTATGCTCGGTAAACACTTGGTATGAGGTTATATATTCCTATCGGAATGCTCGGTTAACATTGGGGATGAGATTATTCATACCTGAAAGTATGCTCGGTAAACATTGGAGATGAGGTTATACATCTCTGAGGAGATGTTCGGTAAACATTTGGGATGGGGTTATACATTCCTGAAGGTATGTTTGGTAAACAATGGGTATGAGATTTTACATTCCTGAAGGTATGCTCGGTAAACATTGGGGATGAGGTTATACATTCCTGAGGAGATGTTCGGTAAACATTGGGGATGAGGTTATACATTCCTGAAGGGATGTTCGGTAAACATTGGGGATGAGGTTATACATTCCTGAGGGGATGTTCGGTAAACATTGGGGATGAGGTTATACATTCCTGAGGGGATGTTCGGTAAACATTGGGGATGAGGTTATACATTCCTGAGGGGATTTTCGGTAAACAATGGGGATGAGGTTATACATTCCTGAATGGATGTTCGGTTAATATTGGGGATGAGGTTATACATTTCTGAGGAGATGTTCGGTAAACATTTGGGATGGGGTTATACATTCCTGAAGGAATGTTTGGTAAACATTGGGTATGAGATTTTACATTCCTGAAGGTATGCTCGGTAAACATTGGGGATGAGGTTTTACATTCCTGAAGGTATGCTCGGTAAACATCGAGGTTATACATTCCTGAATGTATGGTCGGTAAACATTGGGGAAGAGGTTATACATTCCTGAAGGTATGCTGGGTAAACATTGGGGATGAGGTTGTACATTCATGAAGGTATGCTCAAAACATTGGGGATGAGGTAATACAATCTCGAAGGTATACTCGGTAAACATATGGGATGAGGTTATACATTACTGAAAGTATGCTCGGTAAACACTTGGTATGAGGTTATATATTCCTATCGGAATGCTCGGTTAACATTGGAGATGAGATTTTTTATACCTGAAAGTATGCTCGGTAAACATTGGGGATGAGGTTTTACATTCCTGAAGGGATGTTCGGTAAACATTGGGGATGAGGTTATACATTCCTGAGGGGATTTTCGGTAAACAATGGGGATGAGGTTATACATTCCTGAATGGATGTTCGGTTAACATTGGGGATGAGGTAATACATTTCTGAGGAGATGTTCAATAAACATTGGGGATGGGGTTATACATTCCTGAAGGTATGTTTGGGAAACATTGGGTATGAGGTTTTACATTCCTGAAGGGATTTTCGGTAAACATCGGGGATGAGGTTATACATTCCTGAAGGTATGCTCGGTAAACACTTGGTATGAGGTTATATATTCCTATCGGAATGCTCGGTTAACATTGGAGATGAGATTATTTATATGAAAGTATGCTCGGTAAACATTGGGGATGAGGTTTTACATTCCTGAGGGGATGTTCGGTAAACATTGGGGATGAGGTTAGACATTCATGAGGGGATTTTCGGTAAACAATGGGGATGAGGTTATACATTCCTGAAGGGATGTTCGGTTAACATTGGGGATGAGGTAATACATTTCTGAGGAGATGTTCAATAAACATTGGGGATGGGGTTATACATTCCTGAAGGTATGTTTGGGAAACATTGGGTATGAGGTTTTACATTCCTGAAGGGATGTTCGGTTAACATTGGGGATGAGGTTTTACATTCCTGAAGGGATGTTCGGTTAACATTGGGGATGAGATTATACATTCCTGAAGGTATGCTCGGTAAACATTGGGGATGAGGTTTTACATTCCTGAAGGGATGTTCGGTTAACATTGGGGATGAGATTTCACATTCCTGAAGGTATGCTCGGTAAACATCGAGGTTATACATTCCTGAAGGTATGTTCGGTAAACATTGGGGAAGAGGTTATACATTCCTAAAGGTATGCTCGGTAAACATTGGGGAAGAGGTAATACAATCCTGAAGGTATACTTGGTAAACATTGGGGATGAGGTTATACATTACTGAATGTGTGCTCGGTAAACATTTGGGATGAGGTTATACATTCCTATCGGAATGCTCGGTTAACATTGGGGATGAAATAATTCATACCTGAAGGTATGTTCGGTAAACATTGGGGATGAGGTTATACATTCCTGAGGGGATGTTCGGTAAACAATGGGAATGAGGCTATACATCCCTGAAGGGATGTTCAGTTAAAATTGGGGATATGGTTTTACATTTCTGAGGAGATGTTCGATAAACATTGGGGAGGGGGTTATACATTCCTGAAGATATACTCGGTAAATATTGGGGATGAGGTTTTACATTACTGAAGGTATGCTCTTTAAACATTAGGGGTGAGGTTATACATTCCTGAAGGTATGCTCGGTAAACATTGGGGATGAGGTTTTACATTCCTGAAGGGATGTTCGGTAAACATTGGGGATGAGGTTTTACATTCCTGAAGGTATGCTCGGTAAACATCGAGGTTATACATTCCTGAATGTATGGTCGGTAAACATTGGGGAAGAGGTTATACATTCCTGAATGTATGCTAGGTAAACATTGGGGATGAGGTTTTAAATTCATGAAGGTATGCTCAAAACATTGGGGATGAGGTTATACACTCCCGAAGGTATACTCGGTAAACATTGGGGATGAGGTTATGCATTACTGAAGGTATGCTCGGTAAACACTTGGTATGAGGTTATATATTCCTATCGGAATGCTCGGTTAACATTGGGGATGAGATTATTCTTACCTGAAAGTACGCTCGGTTAACATTGGGGATGAGGTTATAAATTCCTGAGGGGATGTTCGGTTAACATTGGGGATGAGGTTATACATTCCTGGGGGGATTTTCGGTAAACAATGGGGATGAGGTTATACATTCCTGAAGGGATGTTCGGTTAACATTGAGGATGAGGTTATACATTTCTGAGGAGATGTTCGGTAAACATTGAGGATGAGGTTATATATTGCTGAGGAGATGTTCGGTAAACATTGGAGATGGGGTTATACATTCCTGAAGGTATGTTTGGTAAACATTGGGTATGAGATTTTACATTCCTGAAGGAATGTTCGGTTAACATTGGGGATGAGATTTCACTTTCCTGAAGGTATGTTCGGTAAACATTGGGGAAGAGGTTATACATTCCTAAAGGTATGCTCGGTGAACATGGGGGAAGAGGTAATACAATCCTGAAGGTATACTCGGTAAACATTTGGGATGAGGTTATACATTACTGAAGGTGTGCTCGGTAAACATTTGGGATGAGGTTATACATTCCTATCGGAATGCTCGGTTACATTGGGGATGAGATTATTCATACCTGAAGATATGTTATACATTCCTGAGGGGATGTTCGGTAAACAATGGGGATGAGGCTATACATCCCTGAATGATGGATGTTTAGTTAAAATTGGGGATATGGTTTTACATTTCTGAGGAGATGTTCGATAAACATTGGGGATATAGTTGTACATTCCAGAAGGTATTCTCGGTCAATATTTTAGATGGTGTTATACATTCCTGATGATATGTTCGGTAAACATTGGGGATGGGGTTTCACATTCCTGAAGGTATGTTCGGTAAATATTGGGGATGAGGTTATACATTCCTGAAGGTATGCTCGGTAAACATTGGGGATGAGGTTATACATTCCTGAAGTTATGTTCGGTAAACATTGGGGTTATACATTCCTGAAGGTATGTTCAGCAAAGACTGGAGTTATACATTCCTGAATGTACGTTCGGTAAACATTGAGGTTATATATTCCTTAATGTATGTTCGGTAAACATTGAGGTCATACATTCCTGAAGGTATGTTCGGTAAACTTTAAGGTTAAATATTCCTTAAGGTATGTACGGTAAACATTGAGGTTATACATTCCTGAAGATATGTTCGGTAAACATTGAGGTTAAACATTCCTTAAGGTATGTTCGGTAAACATTGGGGTTAAACATTCCTTAATGTATGTTCGGTAAACTTTGAGGTTATCCATTCTTGAAGATATGTTCGGTAAACATTGAGGTTGAACATTCCTTAAGGTATCTACGGTTAACATTGGTTAACATTGGGGTTATACATTCCTGAAGGTATTTTCGGTAAACATGGGGTTATACATTCCTAAAGATATGTTCGTTAAGCAATCATGAGAGAAGTATATCCTCCGCTGTCGTATGACTAAATTGCTGTTGCATTTTTTATCCATTTTCTTTGAACGCATACGTGTATCTCCGTTTGAATTCCACGTGGTCTTTCTAAGGTCTTCAGAAAGTTGTTACATTTCATTTCCACGTGGAAAAACTAAACGCCAAGTAAATTCAAATTTACTTTATTCCTCGAAATACCATTGTTTTACAATGTAAAATACAGATGATACATCTAGGCAGATTACATATTTTTCTTTTAAATAAAACCTCAATGCAATGTTTTCAGCTTGTTTTTTTTTTAAGAAATAGAGTTTGTAAGGTAATTTGAATATTCAAGTTCGATCATTGGTTTCATTCCGACACAACAAGAATGAGAACTCCAATTGAATGATGGTATATTGATAATTCAAAGATTTTGACGATCGGTCCTAGAGGATTGAGCAACCGCAGCAACACTGCTGTGGGTAGTCGGGGGAGTGCACACGCCGCTCTCGGCCGTACACCCAGTAGCGAAGATGCTGGTCGTCCCACGTGTACGCCACTTCCGTCACCGGCACACCGCGCAACGTCTGCCTCTATAAGGGGAAGGAAAAAAGGCGCAGTGCAGTTGCAGGATTTGCAAAATATGGACAGTATTTAAAAAAAACTCTACAGAACTGTATCTCACATAAGAGTCGGTAATATAATAGCTGAAATACAACGAGTTCCGACATTTTCACGTAATGATCACCCAGTTTCCCTACCTGGCTGAGCTTCTTCTCAGAGGGCCAGTTTGAGCGGTGGGAGCTGACAAGCCGCTGGGAGTTCTGGTTGACTTCCGGCACAGGGTACGACTGGATCGGCCACACCTACGTGGAGAGAGAGGAAAACTAAGGCATTCAAGACTTCACTTTTCTGACGCCGAACTTTTTTATTTTACAGATTTCAAACATTGTTGCAGCAAAAGGTGTTTCCGATTGATTAACATTGGGAAACAAAGTGTAGGTTTAACACCGGACATTTAACTACTGCTAAATAATTACAACTTAGTGACATTGTTTATGCAATATAAGGATACCGGCCAGTTTCCATCAAAGACCATGTATAAAATTGTTATCTTTAACGTTACCACGATCATTAGACGTATGGGTCATGAAGAAACATTTATTGAAAACTGAGCCAATGAAAAGGTGACTTGTTTAATGCAATAGCTGTTCGCAGTTATGGTAAATTGCTAAAACAAGACCGAAATTTCACTTTCAATTAATGAAGGCTGTTCGTGTAACGCCCATATATTCAGTTGTGTACATCTTGTCACATAATGACCAGCAACATTAGTATACATATATTACTGTTTTGTCACGATAAAGATCATTATCGCTAGTCTTTTGGGATACAACCTACGAATATTGTGATTTTCTGGTCATGCGATATTTTAGTCGAAAATGACTGTCTTGTCCAGAGCAATGACATTGGAAAGATGCATATTTGTTTGCTTTCAGTACTGAACATTACGACTGCTGTTGTGTCGATTATTGTTGCGTGGATGATAATATTCATTATCGAGTATTATGTCTGCTTGAAGTATGTAATGTTATTGAAATTGAGTCTTATGATGTGCCGAGTTCTGCCAAAATACCCTATCAGTAATTATGAATACGTTAGATATTCTAATATAAATGATAGGGAATTTCTCACCTACATACTATAGCCCAACCTTTATAGGGTTAGACGCTCAGAAATACTCCGTTTGTTTGCAATGTCACAGAATGTCGTAAAAGAGAACCTCATGCAATATACATTTCACTAATTTACATTTCAAAGTACACACCATTATCTAATTAGGTATTCTAGTTGTTAATGTCATTACTTACAACCTTATTAAGTTAACTAATTGAGGGTATTTCGCTATGCCGAAATTGGTTTGAAAGACCAAATAAAAAAGGTTTCAAAATGTAACTAATTATTTATTTTGATGTTCAATATTTAGAAAACATGATACAAACATCCTTATTTACTATTTGTAGGTGAAATAAGGACTTTAATAGAGTTTATGAAGTACAATTTTGTTAGACTTTTTGTCGCATTATTTCTGAAAAGTCTTTTTACAACATAACTATGTTTTTGTGTCAACTTGTACAAGGGCTAGACAATGTATTGTGGTTTTGCGGTAATTGCTTCTAAATTCTTTTTTTTTTTTGGTAACCAGTAAGTGAATTGAATTCATTAGTTCACACTATTTTTTAATAAATCTACTTTCTTATTTGATAATATAATCAGGAAACCACAAGACATTGTTGATTGGTAATCTGTAGCATTTGGACACAAAAACATATTTACATAGTCGACAGACTTCCAAAAATATGCAAAGATTTTATAGCCTAAATCTGATGAAATCTTCCTCCGTAAAGTTTGCTTAACTCCAAGAAATGTTGCAAAGGATGTATATTTTACTTTTGAACACAAAAAGGAACTATTATACGACTTGCCCGTCCTTCCACCAGAAATAAAAGCTATATTGCCAAGGTACTTGTACAACACACAACAAATACGCAATTAGTATGTATATCAGAATTGAGATGTAAGTTAATGTTAGTGGCAACCACTGACCATTGGCTGTGTATCCTCGAATAGAACGGTGCCGCCGACGGTGCGAACGAGCTCGTCGGGCATGTCGGATGTCTCCAGTATGTAATCATCCTTATGGTTCGTGCTGCACCGGAAATAAAGACTTGAGTATTTGCACAAGGGAGAAATCAATCAACTGAAGTGCACGCGCTAATGGCAGAGCGTATTATCGATGTGAACTGTATTTACATAAAGCGGATTGACAGTTAATGGAGAATGTCAAAAATGTATAGAAGAAGTATATCGGAGATGTTTACTTTTTCAACTTAAATCTTGGACGCTTATTTTTAAGAATCTTAACACAAAACCTTAAACAACGTACTATCTCACGGTGAGGAGGATGAAGCATCGCAGCATCCGGAAGCCGTCACATGTGTCGCACGTGATCCGCCCGTCTCCGCCGCACGTGTGACAACTGCCGACAAAACACGATGCCGTTAGGCAATGGGTGACAAAAATGTAAAGAGAGTGTTGTGTTAACTGCCCAAAACTATCATAGTCTAGATAGTATATATTAAATGCTAGATCGACGTCCGACATGTATTGACTATTTCTATTCTAAATTAAAGTCCATTTTATTTTATGATATCGCTTTTCTGACCGAACTCTTCCGTCACCATGGCAGTGGTGACAGGTGCGCCTGACGTGCTGTTGGCGGTGGGCGTCATACTCCATTCGCTTGCCGTCTCCCCCGCACGAGTTACAGCGGTTCCGACCACGCCCGCTGCACCGCCAACAATAGTTCCAGCCCCGGGCATCACACGCCTGGCAGGGCTGCAAGAACGTGATGTGCGGGCATGTTTACGCCATGATGTGGAATAAATGGAATATTGCAAATCAAACTTTTTTCAACTCCGTTATTTTCAATGCATTTGAAAACGCCACATACCCACTCGTACGTCCATCTCACTGTGTTCAATTCTGACTGTAGAGTCACATTATGATTTTATGGGCTAAATTAATTATAGTTCACCTAAAGCATAATAAATCATTTGGGCTATGCATGTCCAGATATTCCTAAAGTGTTATGAGACATCACAGTCTTTTGAGTGTACTCACACTGACGACAGAGGTGTGGGGAACCTCTATCTTGATGTCGTGGTCGTGGAAAGTCTGGTGGGGCTGGCAGGGGATGGACCACGGCGGCGGCGCCATTCCGTTCTGAGGTCCGTCTATCGGCCCTCCCCTGTACGGCTCATTCGCGCTGCCTGTGGAGCGACCCTCGGCAAACGTCTCCAACACGTACTAATATATACATGTACATATTTGTAGCATTTCTTTAATACACACGTGTCGTTTTTTAAAAGAAAATTGCACTAAGGTGCTGGTATTTAAATTAGCAACTATCATACATTAGGAATTAGAAGATGCTAAACAATTCTTAGGTCGTGCCTTTAATCGCACAAAGAAATAAAAGAAACACAATTGCGTAGAACAAAAATAAGGTAAAATGCTGGTAATATTTTTAAGGTGTGTAAGAAATGACGGTAATGTATACAATATGATAATTGATAAATAAGATTTGGGCGGAAAGGGTTTTCATGGGCCCGTATTCAACTAAGATCTTACTTAAAGTTTAAGCGTAGAATCTGAGTGATTTGATTGGACTGAAAGAATGATTTACCAATAAACTAAATGGAATCACTGAAACATATTAAATTGTATTGATCAAGGTAATAATTGTATTGAATACTGCTCCAGGTTAGTTTTAAGGATTTTCGGGCGTATATGAGTTTGGTCCATGTACTTCAGTTTCCCCAAACATGAAAATACCACATCACGTATTACTTAAGATCATATAACTTTATCCACAATACTTGTAAAGTAAATACCTTTTAAACTTAGTGAATTATAACTTTAGAATATATACATATGGGACAATATTATTTTACATATGTGACATCCGAAAGCATGTTTGGAAGATTTTTTCATGTATACAGTTGTTTTCTGCTGAAAAAAAATGGCCAAAAACTTTTAAGAACATTTTATTTATCTCGTATTGTCTGTACTTCACCGTGTTTTGATACTTGAAACATGTAAAGGAATTACTTCATTGTTATCCAACACTGTGAGTCAATTCGTACGTCGGATTTTGATATACTCGTATTAATGTTTTTAGAAATAGAGAGATCATTTTTTTTACTAGTCTGCATTGATTATGTGCAAATGTACAATAATATGGCATTTTTTAACACAATACTTCAACCAAACCTTGCCATTTAAATCATCGTATCTAAAGTAGCATAATGAACCGAGATGTTAACGATTTAACGATTTACTTTTATCGATTCCTGACGAGCCCTTTACATTAAAATCGACCTGTTGAGGGGTACTTTACTTGTCTATATATTTTTAATTCGTTCAAACATTATAGAACAGAAGAACAGTAGGCTGAGTACACTGTGTCCGCGACCTTCACATAAGAAGCTGACTTAAATAAGTATTAAGGAACCATGTGTGTCAAAGTTTGGTGGATCACATCAATTATGACCCAGGTCGTGATCATGGAATGCAAGTGATTATTGTTTAGTAACTAGATTGAAGATTTAACAATTTAATAAAGAATTAAAAGCAATATGTTTTGTGGCGATGTATTGCAATAGAACAGTACGTAAATGACGCGCTCAAAAGTTGGATTGGAACTCATCTTAAATGTGTGATTATCCACCGACTGAGCCAGCATGTTGAGGTGAAGTTTCATTTAAAAGGGATTTCGGATGACTCGGGGAACAAATGAATACCCAAATTTTAAAAAAGTTTTCTAAACACTCATTATTTATCATCCTTAAATTCTGATGCTCTACCTCAAAAAATGAATTTCAGGTTCAGAAGATACCCCCAATAACCTGATCAATGTCATGTAATGTTTGTTTCACGGAACCCTCATTGCAACGTCGTATCCGACCTGATACAAGACATGTTACTAGCCATAAAATATCAGTGATGCCCCACACAAATTGGCCAACAGTGTGCATAAAATGAAACCAAAGTGCCCCAAGCCGTTGATGAAAGCAGGGAAATATACTCTCAAACTGAAGAACAGAGTGAGGCAAGCGTGGTATAAGTTATTTACATCATTCTAGATGTCAGTATGGAATACACAGAAGGCTAAACCAATGTTGTTAACAGTGTGGGACATAAACCCACAGCCCTCCGATATACGATATCCACGTAAAAGTTTGATGCTCTACCGACTGAGTTAGCCGGGCGATAAGCCATTGACCCAAAAAGGGAATTTTGAGACGGAGCTTCAATCAGAATAAGGATAGCATGATGTCTACTGTAGCTTATATAATCAGCAAGAATGGTGATTTTTTAAAGACACTCAACCGATGAATTATGTTTTGCGGTAGGTTTTTGTTTGTATGTAGGTTTGTGGCATTGCTTTAGTTTTATGATAGCGGGCACGTACATGCATGGCGGTGATGCCGGTGAACTTGGTTATCTTCATTTCCTTGGCTGGTTTGCTGCCATAGCAACAGTTCTCGCTCACGAACTGGATCATTGCCTGACGACAGTCCTCCTCCGTTAGGTTCGCCATACTGGGGGATAGATATAAATTTGTTGCATTGCAAATAAATTCCGTAATATATATCATTAGTCATGTAAATCTTAAAACTATTAGTAGTAAGTAGCCTTTTAAATTAATATATAGACCTTTATACAAAATCTTATTTGAATTTCGTCTTATCAGCGTTACTGAAAAGTTTTACATACTCTGTGAACGTCTGCGGTGGCGGGTCTCCCTGGGGTTGTTGGGGCATGGGCGGGGGAGGCATCGGCACTGCAACATTAAATGAAATTAATACCACGCACATTTAGTGGAACCTTTAAATTATTTTGTTTTAACCTCCAATCTATTGTTTACAGCTTGTTTTTGCAATGGGTGAGACGAAATTGTACTTCCTTCACGGACGTTTTTTTTCTGAAGAGAGCGATTGCCACAGAAAGTTAAGATTTCCCAATACGTCAGCGTTATCAGCGTTATAATAAATGGAATCTGATTTGAAATACTTTACACGACCATATACCAACAGGCATGCTGGCCTGACTGGAACATCTAGTTTGACTTACTCATGGATCCGAACTTGACGCCTTCGTAGCCTTGTATAGGCGGATAGGCTGGGTCCCCATAGGAGCCCTGGGGCGGCTGCGTCCCTTCCATATCATTCTGGGGCATGTTGGGGTTCTGAGGCGCTGGGCCGCCCATCCCAGGCTGCCATCCTGAAAGTGCGGGAAGGAAGAGCAGAGATAAGGTTTAATTAATTAATTAAAGGGGTCGGTATCGATATTAGCCTATTTTTCAATACATTTACAATACTTATCTCCTTCATAATAACTTCAAATATATATCCGTCACAATTTTTTTTGTTAAACCCAGATTCGCTTTAAAAAGTGACGAATTACGATGAACATTGCGATGGTAATATTTGTTTAAACTGTAATCGTTTTTCACTCGTATTAGTATATTTTATTTTTATTCGAGTTCTCGCATGGTAATTAGGTGGTATTTTTCTTACGTTGGGGAGCCTGGTTGGGGTCGAAGCCTCCTGAAAGAGTAAATAGTTAACAATTATGTAATTCACTATGAAGTTCTAAATATTATAGAAATACAATCTTGACCGCACCAAGAGATTGTTTCTATATACTATTTATTATGACTACGTTATGGCTACGGCTTAATACACTTACCGATACTTGTAGATCATTGATTTTGTAAAGACATTTTAATGGATCAATTGAGCTCAATACAAATGCTTTTAACAACATTCCAAATCTCAATATGTATCGTACACATGTATATACTGCAGGAGTAAATACACAAGCAAACAATTATGATGACAACTAAATCCTCGGACGATCTGAAAAAATATACAGTATAGGTATATAAAATGTGAAAATAATATTCAAATAGTGCCAGGTCTATTCAATGCAAGTCGTAGAAGTGATATTGACCCTATCATGTTTTCCTTTTAGTACCAAGATTTGACTATAAGACTTCTTTGAGATTACGTGCGCATACAAATTGGCGCGTTTTTTCTAAAACAGTATAATTAAATGATTTTTAAATCAAACTTTAGGCATAACGTAAAAAGAAAAAAAAATGTTTGTTTTAGTGTAAGATAGCATTATATTTCACCTCGTGTCGTGAACACCAAAAGTGAATATTTCACTCGTGGCTTTCTTTTGGTGCTCACTCGGTTTAATGTATTACGGTCTTACACTGAAACAAGTATTTATCCTCTATATAACTAACTGATATTTTTATAGTCTCATACAAACAATAATACGACTTTAAAATAACCCTTTGTGGTGCATGAACACTCGAAAATTCAGATATACAGAATAAAAGATGACATTATTATGTTTCTTCTTTTTCAGTTAACGCCAATAAACACTACTGTCTGTCTGAAAAATTTTTTTTTTTAAAAGTCACTATCGTCCAAGATAATAAAAGTTTGATAAGACAGACAGAAGTGTATAGTGTCGTAAACAAAATTGTTTATACTAGCGTCAACTCTAATTGGACATATTTAATATTATGGTATCAAAATACTATCAACAATATTCATCAGTCTAGAACATATATATTCTTTCTCACTAAGTATACGAGGCTATAAAATCGATCTCCGATACATGTTATAATTCATTAATTTCAATTTGGACGATTAAAAACACAAAATAAAACAATAAAATCCTTACCTGGAGGGTAGGCCGACATTTTGAAAATATTCTTAACTCCTTCACAGAAAACCTGCAATCTAAGACTGCTTAAAAGAGATTAAAATTGTCGTATTTACTTAATACCATTACAACGTTTTGAGAGAGTTTTGTATTGTTCGTAGCCACCATGTATATTGGATTGAAAGGAATTCAAGTTTAAAAGTTTATTGGCGATCGAAATACATGTTACTGCCTATGCCCATATACAAGATATACACATTTATGGCAATGACAAAACATACACACATTATTATAGGAAGTATAAAAGTGATACTATAGACATAATACACACAAAAACACGCGCACATACACCACACGCACACGCGAATCCACACACACACAACACACACACACACACACACACACACACACACACACACACACAAGCGCGCACACACGCGCACACACACACACACACGCACACACACGCGCGCACACACACACACACACGCACGCACGCACACACACAAGATTATATCTTTAAGATAATCCTAACATTTATTTGTCAGTATACTGAATGAAGTTATACAAAATACATACACAATAGAAGCTAATTAATAGAAGACCACTGAACAACTAATTTCTTAACGAAGCAACTAAAACAATTAACACCTCTTATCTGTGTTTTATAGCATGGTATACAAATGTTCTCATTTTCAACGGACATAAGTGAGGTATTCAAATTTTGACATTGTCGGCTCGGTGGCTCGTATACAAAATTGATTTCTAAGTTGTTATTTATAGGCTTACAGCATAACATAAAATGATATTCAGCTTCTACCGTATTCTATGCGCATAACTTGCAGGTTCTGTTTTCTCTAATGGTGTTGGTGTATCTACCCGTTTCTATCTCTAAACAATGAGATGAGACTAAATTTAGTCAATTCCTTTCTATGCTTATCACTCACTGACTCACTTATGCCTAGTTTAAGGAATGTTTGGCATGATTATCCCCTGCTCTGCATCTCCTGCTAATTGCACAGTTGTCACAGTAGGGGCCAATTTCCTGTGTGTTTGTTTATTGGCTCAGGGCCATTTAGGGTCCATTTCTATAATAAAACCTCCAAAACTTCACAGGAGGATACTCAGATCGGAGATCTGATAAGAGGCATTCTCATTCATCAGAGGTTCGATCGTGATCATCACTCTGGTGAACGAGAATGATAAGAGGGCACAAGGCACTAGATAAAGATCAATACACAGAGGTTGTGTACTGTACACAGATTGGGGGGGGGGGCACTTATAGAAGGCTTAAACTAGGCCTTTAATGTCAGTGAGATAATTATCAAATTCAAGGTAAGTTTTAAACAAACACTACTGATAAATATGTTTTGTTTGATTTGATAAAGCATCATGCCATGTTTGTACGTACTGGTCTTTTATTCTCTGCGTTAACATATGCAGACCATATTGACCATTTGTAGCTTATGTTCCTATATTATCCTTGTAAATAATTGTATTAAGATAATTCATATATGGTACCCATAGTGGTCAACGTTTCCTCAAATGGAGATTATGTGCGTATTTTAAAACAAAATGTAACACTTTGATTTATTGAAGCATACACTGTCCGTTTTTATTATGTTACAGTGCACGGGCAGTAATGTCAGGTGCGTCCGGGTTTCCTGGTTCATTGTTTGGGGTGAAAGACGTCCTCAATCCGGTGAGTATGTTTCAAAGAAATCTTTTAGAAACGACCTTGTGCACTGAATGAAGAGCGATTGCTTGTTTACGATGACGCTTGTTTTAAGTGAAAATTATGCTTGTTTTAAAATATCTCGTGAAAACAATACACGTTCTTACTAGGCTCACCGAGTGCACTGAATTCTGCAAAACCACGATTTAAAACCATTCTTTTTCGTGCAATTTTGCATTTTGTAAATGGTCATAGGCAATAACATGCTGGAAGAGAACGCTACAAGTGTGATGTATGCTGTCAGGAAAATGCATCATGTTGATGTACAGCAAAAACATCATCCAGACAAATGTCATGTGTGTAAAAGATGTGGAAAGTCATTCCGACTTAGCTTGATCTATATTGACGCAACAGAAATGCGGGATAGGAAAGTATTGAAGCACTATTGCATGTTTTATGAGAAGTAAGAAGCTGATCTACGTATCAGCATCTTTTATTATGTCATTGAGTAAAATGATGAGGCACATCATTTAAATTTGCTTTGTTTACATTGTTCTAGCCAAATTGCTGTGCTAGTTTTCAGCTTCGTTTTCCATGTTTAATGATTTCGTGATTGATCTGTGATTATTTTTTAAAACGTTAATATTAAGTGTCTGTCTTTTTATAACAACTCCAGCTAACTCGAGTTTTAAAAGAAACAACATCGTTTATCATGTTTAGTTTTAACATACGTACATAATAAATAATACATATTATAAAACTGAAGTGATATATATTACTATTGACGATATACTATCGATATTATGAAAACAATAATATACTAGTATGTAAGAAATAACAAGTACATTGAATGACACATGTGTATCTTGTACTATATAATTGCATGTAACTGTAACCGTTCTACATGTAGAAAGAACTTTCGTTGCCAAATCCGGTATTACATTGTTATTTTGTTTCTCTCTTATGCAGACATGGTATATTTGAGTGATCTGGTTCTGACATGTTTTGGTTAATTATAAGAAATGTTATTTATAGTTTTAATCGTACTCATTTAATACAATGGATAATGAATATTGTTTTTTTAAGATTTTTCGAATAAAGTGAAGCAACTCTTTCAATTTAAAAAGCTGATTTTGATTGATTTGATTCCCCTTTACAGCACAACGGATTATCAATTTATTTTTAGTTAGAAATAATAATTTTAAAAGCGATCGGGATTTACATACTGCATACCACCAAGTGAAGGGTGATTAACTGTGTTTAAAATTGAATGTTTTTCTGCCATGAATCAAAATATTTTGTGAATATGTACTTTGCAAAAAAATACATTAAAAAGTTTTAAATTTATTTCGATTAGCTGAAGTGGCAGAAGCATCTACCATGGCCGCTCGTTTAAGATAGATTCATTCCAACCCTCTCGCAGGGCGTTTTGCGGAAAATATTAGTACATTTCACCTTCGAAATATTGGACACGAGGGCGCGTCGGTAAGCCAGTAACGAGGCTTGCCAAGATACGTCGTTGCTATAGTATTTTGAATGCTTAACATTATAATGTGGTTGTTTGCTTCAATTTATTCACGTTTATTTCAAAGAGTTCAGTTCATAGCAAGATGCTTAATCTCAGCAGTTTAGTATTGGCGAATAAATGCCCGCTTTGGCCACAACCATCATAATATATACACAATTGGCCTCATCAAAATCAACAATTAAACACATTAATAACTGACAAGTATTAGTTTAAGCTAGACAAGATACATATATATATAACATTGATAAAGGAATACATTACACCAAATCAAGAAGCAGATAGCAAGAGTATGTTTTGTCATAGCATTAAATACAAATTTTGAAAGATTCCTAACAATACAATTAGTCAGTTATTTCTACACATAATGGATACAAAATACAAATTTGTTCATACATTTGTAGTGTTAAAAGATTGGTTGTTTTTAGTTCTCAGGACAAATGTGAAAGTATTACATATTTGTAAACAGTTGAACGGATGAAACATTTATGGAATAGGTTTATCTTGAACGTGGCTATATTGGAAAATAAACATTCATATAAAGGGTAATTGTTGGTTTCATTCTAAGAAAGCAATTTGTTGCACAGAGTAAGCAGCAACAACTACATTTGAACAGAGTGAAATATTTACTTTTGGGTGTTTCGATAAACCACCGAAAGCATGCAATAAGAAGTAATATTCCTACTGCGCATTGTAAACAATATTTACACATTATATTTTACTTTTCGTTTCACTATGTAGCAATGCATTTCACGAAGACATAGTTCACAAACGTTGGATCATGATATCGAATATCTACAACTTGTCAAGATCCAGTGATTCTTCAACTTGAATGCAAATACAGCGAGCACCATTCGTCATCTTGTGGCGCTCCAGACCGGGCTCTGGGTGAAACAGGCGGGACATGTCAGATTCCAAAAAATCATCAAATAGACGAACGGCGTAGTCCTGGTGAGTAAGTATCGGATTTATTAAAATTCATGAAAATATGCTACAGCCATAATTGATGAAAGAAAAAAATAGTACGTACAACGAGTGAATACTAAGCGAATGTACATATAAACATACTTTATATTATGACAAACTTACTTTCAATGTTTCATCCTCGACCTTCAATCTTTGCATCGTCTCTTTCCTTTCACATCGTCGAAGAAAATATGCCTAGAATTAAAAGTCGGGTGTACGGTGGCGTAGAAGTGACAAACCAAACGTGTTATTTCTTATCCCTTTAAAACGACTAGCGTATCTCGTATGACATATTTAACTCTTTAAAGCGACTCATTAGCTGGTGTAAATGACTTATGTATCTCGTCAAAACTACTTAATATCTCTTTTAAACGACTAACGTATCTCGCTTACGACTTAGTAACTCGTTAAAACGACATAAATAAGGTATCTCGTTAAAACGAATTCCGTTTCTCGCTCGTTAAAACAGCATAATGACTTATTTGGATTAGCGAGAGGGGATCGTTATAATGAGATTCTGAATGGCTAATTATGCCATTTTAAAAAGATACTTCAGTCGTTTAAACGAGATACTTAATTGTTTTAACGAGATACTTAATCGTTTAAACGAGATACGTGAGTCGTTGTAACGAGTTTCTAAGTCGTTGTAACGAGATATGTGAAGTCGTTTTAATGAGATACGTGAAGTTGTTTTAACGAGATACATGAAATCGTATTAACGAGATACGTTTATGACGTTAAAACGAGCTACATGTAAGTCGTTTTAAAGAGATACGTGTATGTCGTATTAATGAGATAAGTGAAGTCGTGTTAACGAGATACGCGTTAGACGTTCAAACGAAATACATGTTAGACGTTAAAACGAGATACATGAAGTAGTGTTAACGAGATACGTGTAAGTCATTTAAAAGAGATACGTGTAAGACGTTAAAACGAGATACGTGTAAGTCTTTTAACGAGATACATGTATATGTTACCAAGTCGTTAAACAACAAGCGATGTTTGTCAAACATTATGCCCCCACCCCAGTCACGAGTATTTGGACAATTTAATGAAATATGCATGGACCGAAATAAAAGCTGATTTGTCATTGACATTGGATGCCTTTGAGGCAGTTTTTAAGATTATGATCATTCAAAGTGTGAGGACAGTAAGTACAGTTTTTAATCATGTTCAGTTGGTGACTAATATTTGCAGACAAAAATGTATCCTCTTAGCAGCAGGGAATAAGTAAATATGACGCAATTCTAATGATGAATATGAGTTATGACCATGACCTTTGACTATATGACCTCAAAATCCATAGGGGTCATCAACTGGCCACACCCATCCTAAATGTCAAATTTGAGGGCAATGGATGCAGACATTGTCAAGTTATCACATAAACAAGCTCTTTGCGTTCAAGGTCACTGTGACCTTGACCTTTGACCCGATGAACCCTAAATCAAAATGGGTCATCTACAGGGCAGGCCCAACCCTAAAGTCAAGTTTAAGTGCTAATTGTGAACATTGGTGCAGGCACTATCGAATTATCGCTCGAACAACATTTTCGCACTCAAGGTCACCGTGACATTGACCCGATGACCTTAAAATCAACAGGGTTCAACTACTGGTCAGGCCCAGCCTCCATGTCATGATTGATGACCATAGGTTCAGAAATTGTCGAGTATGACTTCAAGGACACTGTGACCTTTGACCCAATGACCCCTAAAATCAATAATGGTCATCTACTGGTCAGGCCCAACCTCCAAGTCAAGTTTGAGGGCCATGGGTGCATGCATAGTTGAGTTATCTCTCGAACCTTTGATCATTCAAGGTTATTCTGACCATGACCTTTGGTCTGATGACCCCCAAAATCAATAGGGGTCATCTACTTGTCAGGCCCAACCTCTAAGGCAAGTTTGAGGGCCATGGGTGAAGGCATTGTTGAGTTATCTCGGGCAACCTTTTATAATTCAAGGTCACAGTGATCTTGACCTTTGACCCAATGACACATAAAATAAATAGGGGTCATCTACTGGTCAGGCCAAGCCTCCATGTCAAGTTTTATAATCATAAGTCCGGGCATTATTGAGATATTACCGGAAAAAGCTTTGTTAACTTTTTCTCATTAAAGGTCACTGTGACCTTGACTTTTGACCTGATGACCCCCAAAATCAATAGGGGCCATCTACTGGTCATGCCCAACCTTCATGTTAAGTTCATGTTAAGTTTAATGACTATAGGTCCAGGAATTGTCGAGTTTGCCTTCAAGGTCACTGTGACCTTGGCCTTTAACCCGATGACTGCTAAAATAAATAAGGATCATCTCCTGGTCAGGCCCAACCTCCAAATCAAGTTTGAGGGCCATGGGTGCAGGCATTGTCAAGTTATCACTCGGACAAACTTTTATCATTGGAGTGGGGATATATATATTCTAGTAATTTACTCACCATACAAGGATTGAAGTTGTACCGCATTATTCTTAAAGCGTCCCTCTGTCAGAAATGTCAAGGTTAAATATACAGTAATTAACGCTGTATCAAGCATAAAAATAAACGGTAAATATAAGGAAAATCGATTTAAATCTGAAAGTATGCTTGATGCTAGCTGAACATATCATAACTTACACAATTATTAAATGCATTTAAAATTCCATTTTACTAATACATTGAACTGACTGTCTAGCTACTAATATATAACTATTGAAACCTTATACGTTAAGAGGAAGAAAAGGATACATCGAGGTCATAGAAGATAAGGAGCTTTCGTTTTCTTGCTCTTTTATTTATCAGCCATAAGTCGTCTATCAATTTTCTCCATGCCTGCAATAAGAACTAGCTATGACCAATTGTAAAATACGTCCAAAATTACTCCTTAATATGATGCACTTTTTAACTATCAGTAATATGCAATATTATATTTACAAAATGCATTAGCAAGCGTAAAAGGCAGAAAGACTTACCTTTATTCGCAAACCCTTCATTAGCTGAAAGCACGACAGGCAATCCGCGCAACAGCATGCTAGAGGTACAATGGATGTCATTAATATCCAAAATGCACAGCCTAAAAACGCATCTGTAGAATGGTCAGATGAATGTTGTGTTCCGCGAGCCGCCGCCACTGTAGTAAAGATGGAACCGACAAACATCGACAGGAGCGACATTAAGATGTAAACAATAAATGTTATAAACTTGAATCTTTTAAAAACGTGCCGGTATCGAACAAAGGCCGATTTAGTCACAAGCTCTTCCAATGTGTCCAAGTTTTGTGTGCTCAACTGGAAATAAAGTATTATAATGATATGCTTACGTTTAGGATAATCGGTTATTCAGAAAAATATCGAAACTAAACACACTGTCTATGTTTGTTTCATAGTAAAACTCACATTTTAAGAATACAAACGGTTTAAAAAAATATCCTAAAGTTCCTTATCTATTGACTTATTCTAGTCAAGTATGGAAACATTGAACTATTTTGAATGTTTTTAAGTTATGTCATAATTTCTTAGTGTACAAAGGGCCATAAATATGACAATATTTAAGCATAAGTTACATAACTTGTCACAATAGAAGGTATACAATGTAATTACTTTGAGCAAGTTAAGAAAGTTTCAAATAAAAATCTTAAACACTTTTAAGGCATTTACACAACCATAGAATTTTTCATAATTTCTGAGTATACAATGGGCCATAAATCAGAAAATATTTAAGCATTAGATACATAACTTGTCACAAAAGAGCGTATTGATACTGTAAGGTTGTTATGTATGGATTCGAAATCTTGAACGAGATGACGAGAGTGAACAATTCTGTGACCAAGAGTTACCTGATGATGACACAATATATATCGAGCTAGATGAAGAAATTACAATACAAGAGGTAACTGATGCGATCAGAAACCATTATAGATGCAAAGCTGGATCAACGGATGAGCTTATTAATGAATATTTTATTGAATCTCGGGATATAATGGCGGGACATATGACAGACCTATTTAATCTCATTTTCTCCTTCCTGTCTTCAAAAAGGGCGACGACGCGGTGACGAACGACTACAGGGGAATAACTCTTATGAGCTGTTTAGCAAAAATATATTCCTCATTAATAAATAAACGACTGACTAGTTGGTGTGAGAAATACAACAAAGTAAAGGATGCACAGTTCGGTTTCCGTAAGGATTTTTCAACAACTGACGCCATATTCTGTTTAAAATCCTTAATTGATACGAGGCTTAATAACGGACTTCGTCTGTATTGCGCATGCGTGGACATGAAGAAATGTTTTGACAGCGTGGACAGAAATGCTCTGTGGTTAATGATGTCTAAAATAGGAATAAATAGTAAAATGCTTAGAACTGTGAGATATATGTATGCTTTTGTTAGATCTAAAGTTAAACATTGCAATCAATATTCAGATTTTATCGAAATATCGGTCGGTTTAAAGCAAGGTGATATTTGTTCTCCTCTTTTCTGGCCCATCTGTATAGAAGACCTGGAACTATATTTACAGTCAAACATTGATAGTGAAATTACAATTGAGGAAATCAGTCTTATTTTAATGTTGTATGCTGACGATATGGTGATTCTAGCCGAAACAGTAAAAGACATGCAGCGCAGCTTGGACAATCTTAAGGCATACTGTGATAGATGGGGACTAAGAGTAAATGTTGATAAAACAAATATTATTGTGTTTAGACGTCGCGGTCGTTTACGAAATGATGAACACTGGATGTATGGTGTCACGTCTCTAGAGATTGTAGACAACGTTAATTATTTAGGAACGATTTTTAACTGTTATGGGTCATTCAATTCAAATATACATCTATTGTGTGGAAAGGCCTTAAAGACATTAAACGTGCTGTTGTTCAATTTAAAAGAGTTTAGTTTTACAGCGAAGACAAAATGCCAACTGTTAGATGCGTTTGTAGTGTCTATACTCAACTATTCATCAGAAGTCTGGGGCTTTACAAAATCCAAAGAAATTGAGCGTATACATTTGCGTTTCTGTAAACAAATTTTAGGTGTTATAGAATTGTCTGCAAGTAGTGCTGCTATCTATGGTGAACTGGGAAGACGCCCGCTATTCATAAATATATATTATAGAATAATAAAGTACTGGTTTAAGTTGCTGTGTTCAGAGAATTGCATAATGAAAAAATTATATGTATGTTCCTTGAATGATTTACTGAATAACAAAAATAACTGGTTGTCAAATGTGAAAAACTTGTTGAATATACATGGTTTTGGTGAGGTGTGGGAACAGCCATATTTAGTTGATAAGGATATATTTTCACTAAGCTTTAAACAAATATTATATGATTGTTATATGCATACTGGAGAGATGATATAATGAAAAATTCAGTATTAAATGTGTATAAGGAAATTAAGGTTAGCTTTGAATACGAAATTTATCTTAATAGTAATATTCCCCACTATTTGTTAAAATTATTTACACAAATGAGAATTTCATGTCACAGTTTAAGAATTGAAACTGGGCTATATGGAAGAAATCGCATTGACAGAAATCTAAGATACTGTGAACTCAATGATGTGTTGTTGTTGTTTCGTTGATATTGCCTTTTCTGTATGTTTCATAAAAATAAGACTTAAAACTATGCTATATGCTTATAAATTGAATATATGTTATCATTGATACAAGTATAATAATTTCTTTGATAATTTGTTTTGATGCATGTTCTCCTTAGTAATAGTATATATTTGACATGTTTGTAATGTATTCTAAATGTAATACTATTCTAGTATTTTATATTGACTATTGTTTATATGTTTGATCATGTTGATGGATGATGAACTGTATGTTTAAATCCAAATAAACTATTCTATTATATTATATTCTTGAACGGCTAAGATAAGTTATTAACATAAAAAACATCCGTAAAAATGTGGACAGACAGATAGACAGACGGACGGACGGACGGACGACGGATCACCTTAAACCCGTTCCTCCAAATCTCTTGTCTGTCGTGGTAGTCGAATACCAGCCCGTATCTTGTAAAGCTCAGACAACCGGCAAAAGGCATCAGCTTAAAGAGCAAAGACTGGCCGTTGTTGGCTGAAATTTTACGCATTTGTATTATTCATGGCGAAAGTTCTAGATATGCCAATCATAATGGAAATGTTAAATAATTATTAATAAGAAGATCATTAAGTCACCAAAGACGAGTTTCCTTAACATAACAAAATTATCACTCTTTAATCAAAATATTCACTTTTAATTTATTTTGGGCGGATAATTTCATAGATTTTGGTTCAAATAAAAGTATATTAGCATTCACTTGCCGGGTTTTAATTTTTAAAATGTCACAAAAATGACATCACCACGTTACATTGCTCACGCGATCTTCCAATTAACACAATTTAAGATTCATTTTTCTTCACGTTAAGTAGAAAAGAAACAGAAATGTGTTAAATTACGGTGTGAGATAAATAAATCTATTTCACTCGTGACCAATATTGCTGTAATCACTTTGCAAGTAATTATCTAATTAAAAAACAGCTGAAATACAACAAATAAAACTCACTGTTTTTCAGCTCGAAACTCGTGTCTGAAATAGATTCATATCAATTTGCTATATTTAGTTTATTGATTTGTGTATATAACCAATCGTATGTAAACGGCTATTGTTACAGTGGTGAAGATCAAAGAATTCTAAACTTAAATAATAATATATAGCGTTTTAATTGTTAAGGTTTCAATTTTAGATTACAAATAGGTGTTTTGAGGGTTCATTTTCCTGTCAAACGAGGGGGGGGGGGCGGGCCCTTGCCCCCGCCCTCTCTAGACCCGCCACTGTTATATGTTAACATATTACGATCGCTAGAACGATACTAATATAAGTATATGATAAAACACAAACATTGATAATTTCAAGATTTTCTGACATTGTTTAAATGCAGTAATTCATAGTTATTTTATGCTAGATAGTTGGTAGGAGTGACCCCTTTGATAAATCTGAAGAAAAATACATGTTTTAGGTTAAATGTCACAAAAGCAAGAGTTCATTCTCATCAAATCACTGTGGACGTGCTACATATATTCTATTTTAAATAACCCGTGTATTTGTTTATATTTACGAATAAAGCAATCCATTAGGCCTTTTATATTAACAGAGCAATTCTTATTAACATTCTGACTGACAGCGAAACATGTTCGATATGAAATAAAAACTAAGTGAATTAATAATTTCACAATAAAAATCAATCAATTTATTACACAATACACTTTTAATAAGGATTACCTGTTTTCAATAAGGCATCGAGGATCTTATGGTGCATATCATTTACATCATCGTTTTCTGCATCGATCCAGGTGATGTGTTTCATCGCATCCGGTACCTGACATGGCTCGATTTTTATAGGGATAATAGAGTAACCCTCGCTTATTCGGATGTGCAGTGCCTCGTTAAGTTCATGAACAGCATATGGACTGTTTACAAAGTCTTCGGATAGAACAACAAGCATATGTAGGCTTCGACTGATAGTGTACATCATGTTATCCAATATGGAACTCCCTGGTGTAAAATCACGCTCATGGTAACAACACTGCAATCCTGCCCTCTCAAGGTTAGCAACGATTGTGTGCACATCATGTAAATTCTCCCGAATATAACAGACAAACAAATGAAAATCCTTATCCGGTGGAAGATCGGGTATATGAGACAAAGTAGATTCCATCGTAAACAAATACTGACGTGGAAGCAAGGGAGATAAGAATATAATTTATTAGCTTTGGAATTTCCACTTTCGTTTTCAAAAGCCAATAAGTATGTTTGAACGATACTGAATGAATTAATTAGATTTTTGGTTTACACGTATGTGATTTAAATGAAACTGGGATTTGAACAACTTTGGCGAAGCCAGATAATCGGAAATTTCACCATTGGACTTTTTACAATTTTACTTCAGGTAATACGTGAACATGCTTGTTTAGAGAAATACACCTTGTTTTAAAGTGTGATAATATATCCTTATAACTGATCATCTAGACGCAAACGTATTTTTAATTGGTTTAGTGGAATAGGCGCCTGTCTCTCACCTATAAAGTTGGTTAGATCCCTACTTGGACGAGAGGTATTCTAGTGGTAGAGTTGTAGCGTCTCAGCCATCTACCCCTCGACCCATCAGATGATGATCCCCGCAAGGCAAGAGGGGTCCAGTGATATAGGTGTCTTTTCTCATTCATGAGGTGCCCTCGATCCTTACCTGGGTGAGTGTGGTATTATGGTAAAGACACATGCTAATCACCCATGTGGTTGGTTCGATCCTCACCAAGGTGAAATGGTGTAGTGGTATAGGTGTCTCATTAACGTGTTTGCAATCGTGTTATGGCAGTACTCGAATATTTAACATTATCCAACGGACCTCGATCGTCAAATATTCTAATGTGCCTATCATTATTAGGAAGAAAAACAAACCTTCAGAATAGTATACCAGGGAATTTATTTAGATAAATATACTGTGTGTGTGGCGGTGGGGGGGGGGGGGGGGTCAAAACAGTTCATAAGTGAACGGAGTTTTAAGTGAGGGACATGTCCAGCAGGGAACAACATGGCGGATGTTGTTTTTTTCGAAGGGTATTTTGAGCTGTAGGTTTTTATCACAGTTATCGTGATATAAATACGCCTACTCGAAGTTTTTTGGATATTTAAGTTAATAGATTGGCTGTTTACAAATTGAAAATAGAAGGTTACTTAAAACTGTGTTTTTAGTCTAAAAATACCGTTGTTTTTACTTTCAGATACCAAGAGTCATATCCTGCATTGATGGGGGGTCGTGCCCACCTGATAAACCGTTTTGTTCTGCTGTTGGATGCTCATCTACCTGCCCGGAGCCTTATTTCTTGAACGGCTCTAACTGCGTGTTATCATGTGGTAACCTCTTAGTTAATGAACGACAGTGTGTGTCGTCTTGTCCAGATGGTCACTTTGAAAGAGAATCGTTAACTGTAGCCGGTGGTCGTCCTTACATAAAAAAGCAATGTGTTGAATTCTGCAACGAAGATGAGTACATCTTTAACACTTCATGCGTTAAGACATGTCCGTTAAGTTCACCATACATAGGGTCCGGGCAAGCTCCAGTGTACACAAAGACATATCATGGAACACGTGTGTCAACAAATGTGTGTGGAACAGCATGCTCTTTAAATGAACCGTTGAAAGAAAATTATACTGTTTTTGGCATCAATTATACGAGATGCATTTTAAGCTGCAAAACTATCATAGATGGAGACTTTTGTGTGTCTGAATGTCATTCAAAAAGGCCTGTGTTTGAAGGAAGATGTGTCACAAAATGTCCTTTGTCACACCCGCTGCTAAACTCAAAATATCAGTGTGTGCCTACTTGCACATCGTCGCTCGTTCTTCAGAAACAGGAGTGTTTATGTCCGCCACATTTACCTGTTGTATATGATGGACAATGTTCAGCTAGTTGTAATAATTTATTTATGTACCCTCGTACTGATGTGTCACTTTGTGTTGATAGTTGCAAAGACACCGATTTTACCTTAGATCGGGTATGCGTTGAATTGTGTCCAAGAAACATGTCGTTATATGTGAAGTCATGTGTCCCGAAGTGCCCTGTTGAATTACCATACTGGTGTGAGACTGATAAAGGGCAGGAGTGCTCTTTAAACTCAGGAAACATCAGTGGGGGTCATTTTGTTTGTACAAACAAGTGTCCACCTGGTATGTATGTTGTAAATAATGTCTGTGCATCACAGTGTCCACAGTTTTCGAGCAATGGAGAATGCGTTATGTCTTGTTCTACTGACAGACCATATGTTTTTAAAAACGTCACATGTTTAAACAAGTACTTATTCACGTTATATAGTGGTACTTATTGTATGCGCATGTCTAAAATTATAACTGACCTTACATGTGTTGCCAAATGTCCGGCTGGATATCAGATATACAGTAATGAGTGTGTTCTGTCGTGCAATGCTCAATTGGTAGCGTTTAATAACTCATGCGTATCAGCATGTCCAGAGGGAATGTTTGTCGAGGAAACCTCAGCAACACAAATATCTTGGCAAGACAATAAATTTCCAATTTCGGCCAATTATAAAAAGTTCGATGTTATAGGGATCAAAGAGCACATAAATGGAACGAAGTGTGTTGCAAAATGCGACAAATTCGTGTTTAACGGTAAATGCATCGATACTTGTCCAGACTCTTTTCCGTTTGAGAAAAACGGGAGTTGCGATAACTATACTTGCGGATCATTCTACTACGAAAGTAAAACAAACAAAGCGCACCTTCACTGTGTACCTCGTTGTAACAACGGTGACGTGTCAATTGGATATCAATGTTTTCAGGCATGTCCTGAAAGCGCGTATCAATATGGTGATACATGCGTCATGTCCTGTCCGCCAGAAGCACCTTTTATCGAGGTGAACATTACATCGGAATGTAGAGGGGAATCATGGTGCAGGCCTGGTTTAAGGCAGAAAAGTTGTAGAAAGTTCTGCTCAAAAACAGTGTTGAATATTACTAGCATAGCGAGTTGTGTTGACGTTTGCCCGCCACCATTGTTGGAATACAACAAGAGATGTGTTCAAAACTGTCCGGTGGAAGCTCCATTCATAAACAATACTTTTGTAGTTATTCAGCAGTGGCAATACGGCTCGGTATGGAAAGTAAAAAATGTTACAAAAACGTTCAATGAATGTGTCTTTTCGTGTGATGTAAGGGGAAAACCACTGGATAAAAGCAAGTCTTTTTGCACCAGCGAGTGTCCATCGAATTTGCCTTTTATTATTTCAAACGTATGTTCTTCAGGTTGTAATGAAGCGATGCTGAGAAATAATGAGTCTTTTGGGATAGAATGTGTACATGAATGCCCGAAAGGAAAGGTGAACGTAAATAATCATTGTTTAGACCCAGCGAGTTGCGGTGACGAGAATGCGTATGAATATGATGGCAGATGTGTAACTTCGTGCCCAAAGGAAAGGCCTTTTGGTATGAACGGAGTAAATAGAAGCTGTATTGCTGATTGTGGGAAAGATCATCTTTATTCCAATGGAACGTGTATTAATAAATCCAATTGCAAAGAGTCCATGATTGTCTTTAAAGGCCAATGTCTCGAGAAATGCCCAGACGGTTATGGAAGTTTTTATAAATGCTACCACGTGATGTTCTTCGTGTTGTTTGTAATCGGAGTGTTTGGTTTGTTGACCTTTTTCATTGGACTTGGAAGACAAATCTTCAAGGAATACTTCATCGTATTGCGCATGATTGTCTCTGATTCAGTAAGATTGTTTTCATTTTTTATTGTATTAAAATACTTATCAGTTTTCCACTGACTTTCAAGCCGCTGGTTATATACATTATCGCAATAACCTAAACGCATTTACGAACGAATGGTAGTTTTTTACAAATTAAAATAAAATGCATCAAGTGAAGGTTTGTAAATGGGCTTAAAGCTGCACTCTCACAGATATATCGTTTTTACAACTTTTTAATTTTTTGTCTTGGAAAGAGCATTTTTTTGCGTAATTATCTGCAAACCAATGATAAAAGATTGCTGACAAAAAATCAGATCGCAGATTTGAATATTTCCGTTCGAAAATTGATGTTTTATGGCTTAAACCGTTACTAACGGTTTAAGAAAAAGCATAAAACATGAATTTTTGATCTTTAATATAAAAATCTAATTTTTTGTAAGCAGTCTTATATCACTGGTTTCCATGGATTTTCGCAAAAATTGGCTCGTTCCAAGCCAAAAAATAAAGTTGTCAAAACGGTAAATCTGTGAGAGTGCAGCTTTAACATTGATTTCATGAAAACCAACGGTTTGGTATATGAGGATTTCTTGGGATTCTCGAAAATACCAAATCTATTGCTATGAATGAACTTCCTGAGTGATGGCATATGCTAGTACCACATTCTGTCCACGTGCCTAGGAATGACAACTGTTTGGATTTCCGACGAAGTTTAACTATCGTTAACAGCATGTTGTTTTGGGGCATTGTTCATAGGTGTAACTTATTTAAAAAACGTTATTGCATTTGTGCGAAAATATATGTACCTAATCCGATGTCGCTCGATCATTAAAACTAAGCTTTAGAATTTTAGCATGTAGATTATCCAATAAAATGCCATAACCATTGCTATTACTTTATACGTTACGATTATACGTAACAGCAAATTTAATTAAAGTTTTATATTGCAAAACTGATTTCTTCTTTGGATTTTTCCATTCACAATAATTTGTAAGTGTACCTTTCAGTATATATCTTCAACGACACACATACTTTCAAAAAGCCTTGAAACTAGTGGATTGGAACTAGAGGACGACTATGACATCGGCAGCTTTGGTATTGATATTCAAGGTTTTGATGACGACGTGCCTCTTTTGGTAAGTTCTAAATTCCAGTAAATAAAGAAGAAAGTCATGAAGACATTGTCTCTTTCGCTTATATGTTTGGTAGTTTTAGGTGGTGCTACAATACATTAGTTTTCATTTGGTTGTAGTAACTTGGGGTGGCTGTAAAAGTCGCCGCGTCTTTTGTCCTCAAAGAAGTTATTTATTTTGTGGTCATTCGAGATGATAAAATATGACTTTGAGATTCATGAAATGAAATAAATCGTTTTCCATGCTCAGATACAATGATGATGTTGCATCGACTGTTGTCGAGTTAAATATACGTAACGATTTTATTATGTCCCTAGTAGCGGATCTTTATACAGTTAAACTTTATCAATTAAATTAAATGTTTGAACACGGTTTTAATATGTTACATTGTTACTTTCTATACACCAGCGACTGACGGGAATCGTTGATACGAGTGAGGCCAGCACTGAAGCCCAAACGTTAGCAGATGTCCATGCGACGGAAAGTGATGCCGATGAGACTCTCTGTATATAGTTAAAACAATTATATATTTACTAGCCTATATCATTTCACCATTTGTCTCTTGAAACTTTGTGTATTATATTATTGGGTAAGGTGAAACAAAAGAAACAGTATCGTAATTTATTTTCTGGATTTTCAATACTGTCAATAGACAGTTTAATCAACATACACCACTGTTTTCAAACTTCACTAATGTAGAACATGTACATGTATTAGTATTGTCATGTATAAACTTCAAAGCTATCTTCATGCGACGATGTAACACATTATAACACTGGATGAAACTTGAACAGAAATGACAGAAGATTAGGTTGTAGCTGAGAATAATCTACATGAAGTTCAATGGAAAAGTCTGATTATTAAATTTTTATTTTTAGAATAAAGTGTATAATAAAAATTTGAATCTATGAAAGGTCAACCCAAAAAAATGAACAATAATTACCTTTAAGTGACTATGTTGAAGACTTAATAAAATTTAAAATCCCTTATTACTAAAAATAGAAAGTAGTGGAATCTCCAAAAGGGAACCATATAGCAAGACTTATAGCTGCCCTTGCTTCAAGAGTAAACTTTACATAACTATCAGATTTTAACATTTTGGCCATTTTGTTGTTGTTGTTGTTGTTGTTGATCAATCATCCCCTTTGGTGTATTTTTGTAGAGGGTCACCCAAGAAAGCTTTCTGTGAAGTTTAATTGAATTTGGACTGGTAGTATTAGAGGAGATGGGTTTTTTAAGCAAAATAGGAAGTTGGCCATTAGTGTTGTTGTTGTTGATCAATCGTGCCCCTTGCTGTATTTTTGTAGAGGGTCACCCAAGGAATCTTCCTGTGAAGTTTCATTGAATTTGGACAGGCAGTTTCAGAAGAGAAGTTTTAAGCAATTGTTGACGGACGGACGGACAGACGCCGGCCAAAACTTATCACAATAGCTCACCAGAGCAGAGTACATAAAAATGTGTTCATACGCGCTGTCAAAAAAACGTAAACAAACATCAGAAACATTGTTTCGAAATAAATCCTGTCGGTCTCAACAAACTCAGCTCCACGATGAAACGAATGATGAAGAAGGCTGGGCTTAATCCAAACAAACGGCCCCCTGATCACAGCGCAAGAATATACCTCGTCCAGGAATTGAATCATGAATGACAACAATGTTCCTGCGAACCTGATTATGCAAATAACGGGACACAAGAACATTGCATCTTTAAACAACCATAGCCACATAAATCCAAATCAACACAAGGAAATATCCAACATCCTGTACTGCAGAGGAAATACATGCACAATGCTCAGTCTATGTACACAGTTCGCAAGCAATGTTCAAGATCACACAGTCACTGTTTCCACATGAAATCTCACTTTATCTTTTACAACATTTTTAGTGCTCCAATTCGCGGAGGTAAAACTCATTGTGCATATCCATCAAAATGATAAAAATCCATAATGTAATCCAACAGCTACAAAGCGAATTCGCACTACAGAAAGCGACTGTGACGCTGACTAACGGTCTTTTCAAACTTCAAACGCCAAATGACATGTACACACTCGCGTGATTACTAATGATGTCATGCAGTTAGGACATTGCTCTTATCATTGATTTGCTTGATTTAAATGGATTGAAATGTGTATTCTTGTTTTCTTTTAAGTGAAACTTTTGAAAATCGGTTGGTAATTAAGACATGAATTATGTTTTTTTATTGTAAATAAAATGTTTTTGTCGGACTATTTTCTTTCCTGCGGAGGCATCCTTATAACAACGCAATGTAAATTCTTCGCTCAAGGACACGAGAATGTGTATTAGAGAAACTTTGATCTAGATTTCGACCGTAATTGAGTTATAATATCAATGGAATCTCAAATTCGGGATTATTTTGGCAAAGCCTCGTTTTTATCGTTTTAAAATGAACTCGTTTAATAAATTTGTTACAAAATATACACTCATTTGAGATCATCTATTTATTTCTATTTTTTGGACTGCACATATAGTGTTATTACATCAAGTATTTGTTCAGGAAATAAGAAAATAAGATCATCTTAAACAGGACTTGGTAAAAAGCTGATTCTCCACTTGTTCCAAATAGCAAGTATTAAAAAGTAAAAATAAAAGCCAATGGCTCAAAATATGACATTGCTAAACTGGTGCTTACGCTTTGATGGCAGCATTTTCGTTAGTGATATGATCTTTAACGGAGTAAATGTTTATTGAAGAAGGGGGAAGTGTTTATTTCTGGTCAATGAATGCTTTGTCAAATTTGATAATGCTACTTCAGTCATAGTGAATGTATTTGGTGTGATGGCGAAATCACCTAGATAAACTAGATGATCATCAAAATATTTTCCGTCAATCACAAAACTGCAGTACTGAACATACTGTAAAAAGCAATCTCCACACGAGCATATATACTATCAAGTATCGTACCCTAATAATTAACCAT
Organism: Mya arenaria; assembly: GCF_026914265.1. NCBI lineage: Eukaryota > Metazoa > Mollusca > Bivalvia > Myida > Myidae > Mya > Mya arenaria. The sequence goes on along the minus strand of NC_069135.1, from coordinate 10,809,458 downwards.
TATCAAAGTGTTAAACGAAGTACGGTATTTTAACAAACGTTTATGGTAAGATGTAAAGAAAATTATGGCTTTGTCGGTTTCAAAAGCATCTCTCCGTCTGCAGATAGAGTTGGGATCTCTAATCATAGTACTTGGGGTTTACCTATACGTTTATTATTATTTGTTTTATTGATAAGTTTCCTCAAGTTAATGCATACTTTGATAAGATTTATCTTTTGCGTTTTATCTTTATTAAGGATTGTTGGGATAAGAGTGAGGTTTGTGCACATAAACTGGTTTAAACCCCCAGTAAATTTACATTTTACTGACCGTTCCAAGGCGGTACCTAACAATTCTTGATAAACATACCTTTTTATATATATATAGTATGTATGCACTGTGCTGTTTGTGGAGTTTTGTGCTGTTCTTCTATGTTTTTTGTTTGTGATTTTATGTTATATTTCTTTGGCGTTTGCCAGTGCCACTAACCCGAGTTTATGTTTAAACTTTTTGCTACTGAGCTTGTTTCTGTAGCTTTTTGCATACATATTCAATTCGGCATCTTATTTTAACTTGTAGCGATAATTGCCAAGAAGTAATAGTTAACTTACACACCAAATAAAAATTCAGAAAATAACTTCAAGGTACTATTCCCTTGTAAAGGAAGAAAGGTGTTTGCTAGTGAAGCTCGACTTCATAAATTTCTCGAACGTCTTTGGTCTAGCAAATCCTTATGCGCCAGCGACTCAATATCCCGCGTTGATCAAATCTGCCGCATGCACCAAAAACACCAAATTAGTTAGATTTCAAATCAATAAATGCATCCACGCTAGTTTGAATGTCGTTCATTCAAACACTATCTAAATGATTGAATCAGTATACGTCAGGCAATCCCATTGATGGAGAAACTCAGGGATAAAGAAAGGAAGATATCTAGAAAAAAGACGGACGATAGGCAACTAGTTGAGTACATCACATGGCCGAACATGGCCGATCTAGAAATAAAGGAAGGACAATAGGCAAATAGTTGGGTACATCCCCTGGCCAAACATGGGCCATCAGTGAATAAAGGAAGGACAATGGGCAAATAGTTGGGTACATCCCCTAGCCCAACATGGCCCTTCTAGATATAAAGGAAGGACATTAGACAAATAGTTGGGTACATCACCTGGCCCAACATGGCCCATCAGTGAATTAAGGAAGGACGATGGACAAATAGTTGGGTACATCCCCTGGCTCAACAGGGCCCATCTAGATATAAAGGAAGGACATTAGACAAATAGTTGGGTACATCACCTGGCCCAACATGGCCCATCTAGAAATAAAGGAAGGACGATACGTAAATAGTTGAGTAATCCTCGGCCCAACACGTCCCATCTAGGAACAAAGGGAAGGGCGATAGGCAACTTGTTAGGTACATCCCCTGATCTAACACGTCCAATCTAGGAATGAAAGAATGACAATAGGCAAATAGTTGGGTACATCCCCTGGTCCAACATGTCCCATCTAGGAATAAAGGAATGACAAAAGGCAAATAGTTGGGTACATCCCCTGGTCCAACATGTCCCATCTAGGAATAAAGGAAGGACGATAGGTAAATACTTTGGCTCATCCCCTGGCCTAACATGGCCCATCTATGAATAAAGGAAGGACGATAGGAAAATAGTTGGGTACATCCCCTGACACAACATGTCCCGTCAAGGAATAAAGGGAGGACGATAGATAAATAGTTGGGTACATCCCCTGGCCCAACAGGGCACATCTAGGAATAAAGGAAGGCGATATATGAATAGTTGGGTACATACCCTGACACAACATGATCCATCTAGGAATAAAGGAAGGACGATAGACAAATAGTTGGGTACATCCCCTGGCACAACATGGCCCATCAAGGAATAAAGGAAGGACGATTGGCAAATAGTTGGGTACATCCCCTGACCCATAATGATCCATCTAGAAATAAAGGAATGACAATGGGCAAATAGTTGGGTTCATCCCCTGGCCAAACATGGTCAATCTAGGAATAAAGGAAGGACGATAGACAAATAGTTGGGTACATACCCTGGCCCAACATGATCCATCAAGGAATAAAGGAAGGACGATAGTTAAAAAAATATTTTGGTAAATCCCCTGGCCCAACATGGCCCATCAAGGAATAAAGGAAGGACGATTGGCAAATAGTTGGGTACATCCTTTGGCCCTACATGGACCATCTAAAAATAAAGGAAGGACGTTAAGCAAATAGTTGGGTACATCCTCTCGCCGAATATGGCATATCAAGGAATAAAGGAAGGACGATTGGCAAAAAGTTGGGTACATCCTTTGGCCCAGCATGGCTCGTCTAGGAATAAAGGAAGGACGATAGGCAAATAGATGGGTACATCCCCTAGCCCAACATGGTCCATCTAGGAATAAAGGAAGGACGATAAGCAAATAGTTGGGTACATCCCCTGGCCCAACATGGTCCATCTAGGAATAAAGGAAGGACGATAAGAAAATGTTTGGTTCATCCCTTGGCCCAACATGGTTCATCTAGGAATAAAGGAAGTACGATAGGCAAATGGTTGGGTTCATCCCCTGGCCCAACATGGTTCGTCTAGAAATAAAGGAAGGGCGATAAGCAAATAGTTGAGTACATTTATATTTGATGTCTGGTGAGCTCATATAATTTGATATCATTCTAACATGTTTTATGTGCAGACAATCTATATCAACCATCATTTACGGCTTTAAAAGATTGCATCCGATGATTTCAGAAGAAAAATGCAATCAATACACTGAAATTACATTATGTATACTTTATTTCCGTCATTTCATTACATATTAGTAGTCAGCAAATATTATCCTTTCAAGCGATACTAAAATTCAAATATGTCACAAGATATCAAAATTTAAATTGTCATGTGTGGCTTTCAGCTTCAATCGACACATAAAGCAAATGCATTATAAAATGTGGATTTTTTATGCTTTTCGGTTAAATATGGAGTTTTATCAGTGAAATAACAACCGCGAAAATATCAATTTGATATTTGCACTGCAGAATAAGTAGTAAAACTATCAATTTTTAGGACTACTTTTTAAAATCCATTGTAGTTACTTCTCCTTGGTCAAAACAGAACACTTCACTTTTGAAACAGAAAATGTTTGCAACTTAAATATTTGAAATTTTAAGAAATGTTACATATGAAGATATATTTGGGAATTAGCAACTTACCGTTTATTCGAAAAATGGTCATCCCGTTTTTTAAACGTTTTCTTGATCTTGAAGCTGAATGTTCGAACGCTTGCTTTCATACCAAACAAATAACAGACAAAAACAACAAAAAAACAACATAAATAGAATATTATATCATCGTTATAATGTATTTTGAACTGTTTGTCATTGTAATACGTAATACGAACTTCCCGGAAATTTAACACACCAATTTACAGATTTACTGATTTTTTTTTTAACCACCCACGCCTCAAAATGTGTCAACAAACTAGCGTGGTCCTGATCATTACCTGGAAATCGACCTGCCATCAAGCAAAACAGACTGGTCTCTGACGGTAATATGACCGAATATTCATGTATTATGAAACACACTCTTAAACTAAGAAAAATGTTTGTTTTATCCAATAATTATCCGCGATTGTTTTGCCAACACATTCGACCTTTCCTATTTCCATTCAATAAATGGCGGCGTAGTAATTTGGTTATGTATTCATACCACGCTTAAAATATAAGTGCTTTCGTTATTTTTTGGAACATGGATGCACTTATAATACTTCATTGATAATTGTTTATAAAATATTTGCACTAAAAATCGAGCGAATAATAAACTATAAAAAGAATATCAGAGAACTCATTTTTAACAAACCGGAAATATAAAACTGACAGCTATAATTTTGCATGAGGGGCAACCCACCGGTAGCGGCGTAAATAACACCCTTTTCGAAATAGGAGGTAATAAATAAATTAATATCTATAAAAATAAGCATAAAAGAAACAGAAAATTTGTTTATTTTAGTGTAAGATCGTAGTTCATCCACTCGTGATCATAGAAAAACTTTATTTTCACTCGTGGCTTCTCGTGAAAATATGTATTTCTATGACACTCTTGAAATAATACGATCTTACACTGAACTAAACAAATATCCTCTATATATTTACCATAGACGTTATTCATATCTAGTTTCAATGCGCTTTACTGCCTTTTAATTTAATTTTAATTGCCAAAAAACACGTAAATATAAAGCGTTAATTCTACTTACTTTTGCAAAGCCGACCGGTATTCATTTACACATATAACTCCGAATAAGCAGAAATCGAAGGACGCCAGACGTAAAGATTGTGTGCTTTCGTGTTCACTGCTTAAAGTAGGGCGGGTAGGACATTTTTTATATATTCAAAGAATTGTGGTGGCATTTGTTTATCTGCACTCTTCAAATCGTCGACAATTAGTTGTGTCAAAGTAATTACACGCGCCGTGTCGGTACAAGAAACAATCTAGAAATAATACCCACAACCGTTAAGACAATCTTCATTAAATGGCAATAAAACCATCATGGCTGGGCACAAACATTGAGCGTAGGTTGGAAAACCGGAATCAAACAGTTGTATTGTTACGCCTGATATTTACAACTGTAAAAAACAAACTCCATCAATTCTTTTTTTTTCTTTTTTATAAACTTCGTCAAAAAAGAGTAGGTATATTGGCATTTGACACTATGGTTTGCATTTCAAAACATACTGCCAAACTAAGTATTTTAGCGTTGTAAAACATATTTCGTCCATTATTAAGATATAGTTTCCATTGTCTAACTGATCATAATGTAAAATCATAACACAGCACTTTATCAGCAGCGTTTGTGGAAAATACACCTTCATACACAAATAGAAAATATCAATCTTGAATTCATTCGGAACACTTCGGCCATTTCCCATCGAAAACAACCTTGTATGTATGTCAATGCCTCAATAGAAATAGTTCGTAAAAATAATAGCATAAATTGATTGTAGAGTCTTAACGTGTGTTTTGTATGATAAAATATGAAACGATTGCCAGTAAAGTTTATTTTTTGCATAAATAATTTAAATTCCCAAGAGTAAAGATATTAATTTTAACTGCTTAATTGAAATTACTACGCGATCTTCTTGCAGCGTGGTTAAATGAAAGAATTCTGACATTGTAACCTTACATATACATTTGAGGATGTTTTCGATGGAAAATTGCAGAGGTGTTTGGAATGTATTGAATTCACCTTCGTTCTACTACTTGTTGGCCATCTTCAGTCTCATGACCAGGGTCTGTATATGTAGTATCACATACAATTAATGCACGAAAAGTATGCATATTGTCTATGTCAACAACAAATAGTAGAAAATACAGTTGAACAAAGTAATATACATATTTTTTTATATATCGACGAATACACATCTAACATGTCTTCTATTAAAAATTGTATAAAACATATAATGCAGGATCAGATGGGTTTTTTTTCTTTTTGGAACCATTTCCGTTGGCCCGTTTATTGGTCAAAAAAAAAAAAAAAATATATATATATATATATATATATATATATATATATATATATATATATATACATACAAATAGGAGTACATGCAAGACAATTAACATTTAAACATTCAATAAGTATCAAAACTTTTTGTGTTTGTGTCTTGAAATAAAACATTCTGTCGCTTATACTATTTAACAATATATAGCTATTCAAATCGATTGATTATTGATTAAGGAAAGGTAGCAAAATTAGGTTAAAACAAAATAAACAATAAAAATAAATAAAAGCAATACCAACAACAAAATACTCACTCCATACATTATATGAAAATAGAAGTACTTAATGAGTATGATCAGATGATCTTGATCTCACTTTGGTAAGAACGTGCATTTCTTCTCACTGTCCTTGAACAAACGATACCTTTCATGCTTTTTGTTTCAAGTTTTAACCACTAATGTAACGACCTAGGAATTACTACATTTGAACTTCTTGTATCAACATTTTCGTTCATAAACTATCAATGCACCAAAGCTGCTAGAAATGTAGTCCGCTCGAGTCGGTGCCAAAGGCGGGGTTTCCGGTGCCTGTATACGTGTGTTCAGCGTCCGGTGCGGGTGACAGTCGTTTTCTGTTGTGTACTCCACACTCACAAGACTCGCTCACTGAGATGCGGACGAGGTGAAAATGGTAAATCATGATATGAATGAGGGGAAGGCCAATCAGTAGAAACCCAACGGCCAGGATGGTAGTTCGTAATGTATCATCCCAGTCAAGCAAGTCATACACCGGGTCATGTCCAAGTTTGTAGTGGGTGACGGAGAAGCATGTAGCATAGCCAAAATATAACTGGGAAGTACATGTGGAAGATCCGGACCGGCTTTGCGGAGATCAGCAGTGTAAGAAGAGTGTAAACTGAAGATATCAGATGTACGTAGATGCTCGCGTACGACAGGGCTGAAAGACGAGTCCACATAAGCTCCATCTTGTATAGGCACGCATGATTTTATAATCAACAAATGCGATGCGGTATAAACAGATTATTATTACGATTACTGGATTTGGGAGTTTAGTAGATCTTCGGATTCATAGTTTACACCAAACAGTTTTGCAGAACAGATAAGCTTTACGGATCTACCTCGCAGTAACATTGGTAAAGCGCTCGTGTTTAACTTCAACATCTCGGGTTCTAGCCGCAATAACAATTACCTTCACCAAACAAATCAATATTGAATACTCACATCTGTCCCCTGCGGCGAAATAGATAATCGTTATTGAAACAGCAATGGCGCTGTTGGTGTTGAACAAAGCCCACTGGAACTTCATATACCACGGCGTTGTTTCCCATCGTCCTGAAACCAGACAAAGATATATGCATTGAAAGCAATACTTAAAGTCGTTATATTTTTCAAGTTACGTTTTCTACATATTGCGTCTTCTGCGGATTTTCTTATGGTGATCGTTCTTTTGAAAGTTTCACATAACTACTATTGTAAGCATTGGTTGTGTTGATTTCAAGGTGTGTTTACCTTGCATGATGTCCTTTCTGGCTATCTGGGTTTAGATGGTAACCACAAGATCAGTGCACATCAGAAAGCATTGCAGTGTAAAGGCCCAGTTGGATAGGTAGGTGAAGTATATCTCTGGTGGGTTGGTCTCTTTGATGATATCGTAGACTATGGAGCTCATGTAGAACAGGGCCCAAACCACTTCCCATAAGTTGTACACCCATGGCGGAAAGCACTGGATATCAACAATAAGCAGGTTTAGTGATACGGTGACAAAAATGCTATATCTTTTGGAATGTTTTGTTCATATTGAACATTTCCAACAATAGACCCTTAACTAACACCAATGTATTTACAGTTGCTTTAGAAACCTTGATCATAATTATCAGAGTCTCGCCCGAATACAGCAAAACATGCTATTTAACGGACTTTCTATACAAATAGTATCATCCATAACAAGTATCAGTGCATGACGTGTCGATCTTCTTAGAATGCATTCAAGTTTTCGTTTTGCAAGGGCCAGTAATCAATATCGGTCTTATCCTTATTCTAGGAGATGCTTCAGTAATTCAATTTAACAAACAGGGGCCGCATTTAATAAGCAAATTAGATTGAACTTAAAATCAAGATTAAAAACTTAGTGTTTTGATTGGCCTGTATATTAAGCTGGCCACACTGTTTGTTCTTAAGAGTAATGACATCAAATAAACAGCAGACTAAGCCTTTTGAACGTGTGTTATTTCCCTTCAAAAATGTCCACAAAACCGACAGTTCTGTTGTTAAGTAGGTTTAATTCATTTAACATAAACATTAAAATGTTGACAAATTTCGATATAAATTTGTAGAGTATTTAGGTTATAAAAGGTCTGTTAAACGCCGGCTTTATGAATTTCATTCGTATTGTATCTTTTGTTCTTTGATATTATTATAGAATATAATTGCAGAATTAATAGTAAATACTTTAAAAAGTTACAATATTTTCAAAAACTTTTTTTTAAATTGTAGGGTAGATCTAGTAACATACTTAAGCATCATCATTTATCTTATTTGTACTTAATGAATTAATTAATTGCTTTTGCAGTTTCCCAAGAATTGATGTTTCCTTTCAAACTTCGATCTGTGCAACGTTGTGCCGTTTGCATATCAATAAAATAATGCTGCAGGTGGCATTACTTATACGTAAAACGAATGTTATCGATACAGTACAAATACTGTCACTATTTGTCAATAACTCAAATTCGTATAACGGAGAGAAGCCCACTGCTCTTATCTGTGTTGACGCATCCATTAGGTATCGCTGCAAGGCATTGAAAACTCCCTATCGGCCATGAGTTTGTGTGTTACTTCCAAATATCGAAATACTTGTTACAGTCAAGCACAAGTTGAACTGCGTAGCGGAATTTACCCGCTGATAACTGGGTTAAAGAAATGGAATGGACTTTTCTTTTCTTTCTTTTTTTCTTTTCCAACACAACAAACTAGTGCGTAATTGTTCACGACAGAACATTTTTGTTCAGAACTAATTGATTAATGACTCGTTAAACTATTAGTTTTAGCCGTACTGAAATTACCTGCGTTGAAACAGAAAGATCAGAGTGTATGCATACTTTGAATGAACCCTTACTTCCATTTTTTTTTGGTATTATTATTATTTTCATTTACGTTGAATAAAGGTAATACCTTTATCACTCGAATTTGCTGACCAACCTCAACACCGATTAGTATATCGTATTAAATATATTTAAAGAATAGTGCATATAGTATGTACTAATACCCGTGCGCTGACACCTGGAGGATGGGGTTGATTAAAAAGTTTTTTTATATAAAAATAGGGAAACAAAAAAGCACATCTGTAACTGATCTCTTACATATTGAAATATTTTTTGCAGCAAATGGATTGTTTCATTTATTTCTGTTTTTACTTAACAATAATTTATAATACATTATATCGCTTTCAATGCGCCCTGAAATACTTTATATAATGATCAATCTTAAATGTTTCACTGCGAACTCCATTTCGACATTGTTGGGTGGACCAACACCAAATCGACGTAGTGCATTGCATAGGCACGTTGTTTGATCAATGTTTCTATGATCAATTCTGGCATGTGGTCTTATAATCGAAAAGTTAACAGTCAAAGGCTCAAGAAGGATATATTGCATCATATCAGCGACAAAAAGTACACTTATATGTATGATTTCATTAAGTTTTCAACGTCAGATAAAATATGGTATAACAGTAGATTTCCGCACTGTGATTCAAAGTGAATTAAAATATATCCAAAAAAAAGGACAAAATGTTATAATTAAAAAACCTACAACTTTCAAATGATTTTTTTCTAAAACAAACACAAAACTAAATTGTGTTGCCCTTTCTTATTTTATAGATGACGACACGTTTTCAGTAGGTTATTACATTGTTAATAAAACAAACTACAAATGTATTCCTCCAAAATAATCAAAGCTGTTTATACAAACAACGCCTTCCAGAAAATGTCACAATCCACAATTTAGTATCCTTTTTATTTCGATAACTTTGCTCAGGCTTATGACATCAAAATGATGGGAAATGCTAGAAACTCCAGTAATGTTTTCACATGTGTATCCAAGTCATGCATTACTTCTCAATTTAAATAACTGAATAAAGAGAATAGTTTGTTAATAGGTCTCCGAACAGAAAAGCAAATCTTAAGGCAAATCTGTGTTATTTCAATGGAGATTTTTAAAGCGTCAGAGGCCAAAATTTTAATTTTTATATCATTTCTTTTAAAATTAAGAAGAACATAAACTTACTACTTTCTGCTGTCGTCAATTGATATTTGAACTATAGATTATGATATGTGTTAAGGACCGGGCCACAATGCAAACGTCGTTTGAAGGACTAAAAATGTTTTTTTTTTTTTTTTTTATTTTGTCTTGTTGAATATTAAGTAAGCATAATTTATATATTCGTTGCAACATATGAAGCTGTAATATGGAGTTGAATTTTTTTTTACTAAAGCAGATTTTATGAGATTTCCAATTAAAAAGCACTTAAGTTATTCCGGAAATGTCTTAATACAAAATGAATAATATTATGTTTATGAGTCAAAATTATCTGAACTACCCAATCAACAATGTCTTGAGGCTTTGTGTTGACTGCAGCTATTTTATTTTTTTAAAGAAAAGATTTTCATTTTGTAACCAGAAAATAAATTTCATTCACTACTTTTCATTATTTTTTGAAAACTTTCTTATACTAAAGGATATCATTAAGGACTCTCAAGACACTGTTGATAAGGTAGTCTCGGGCATATTTACACAGACACAAAGTAATAATGTCGACAGTTTTTTTTCTGAAACAATGTGAAGTTTTTTTTATCCAAAATCTGATACAACCTTCTTTTGTAAAATTTGTTTAAGTCCTTACGTATATCCAAAGCATGTCACCAAGAATGTACTTTTTACTCCTAAAACTAAATAAAACATGAACTTTTCAAACGTTTTAATGTTTGACCTTCACCGCCCACTTTTGCACTGGGGAATGCCCGTAAGATTCCATGACAACACAAAAATAATAAACCTCTGTTCGTTATTTATGTTTGTATATCTTTAAACTAATTAAGTAACTATGTAAGTACTTGGTGATATTTGAGAGTGAAACGCTAAAAGAATTACTAATGGCCTCATTCCACAAAATGATTTAGAGATACCTTTAAAATGGTTAGGTTAAAAAAACTGTTACATATATAATATTACAAAATATGAAAAAATGCCCCCAGTGCGTCGTTAATAAACAAGCGAATTAATTATGGTTTGGCTCTTATATTACGCGAGATTGATCAAATTGCACTAAATTAAAAAATGCAAATTATAATAAAACTGAATTTAAATACGTTCATAATATTGCAACGTTAATGTTAATTTGAAATTAAGCCGCAGAATCTAAACTTAATTTGGAACCGAGTGGTATAGATTTACAATATAGATAATTACGGAGGAAATGGAAATGTGTTGACTGTAGAAGAGACTTCACCTACTACCTTTTTAACAGCGTCCTCGACCAATATCGGGTTTCATTGATTTAACCCACAATCGCAGTAAACTTGCGAGATCAAAGCAATGTTCATAATTATAACCGAATACATTACAGGTATATCAGTCACTGGTACGAACTAGTTCATTTTCTTAAACAACATCAATTTCCATAACATATTCTTAAGTCATGACAAGAACTCATTGGTTACAGTTTGGGGCCACTCAAAACAGTTTGGCTTTGAACGGAATAGTAAAAAAATCACGCTTGTCGGCCACCTACAACCTTTTAACGCTTTCAGCGCATGGATTCTCTATAAATATGTCTCCAGTAACCCACATCTCTTAACTTTGAACACAATTTATTTCTTTAGAAAATACTAGGGTAGTTTAAGTCTTTCCCGTAACACACATTCTTCTGAACTCTGAACACAATATAGCTCTATAGAAAAAACTAGGGCAATAAAGATATTGATTTATTAGCATGTCCCGTAACACACATTCTTCTGAACTCTGAATACAATATAGCTCTATAGAAAATACTAGGGCAATAAAGCTATTGATTTATAAGCATGATCCGTAACCCACATTCTTCTGAACTGTGTTCCTACTTTCCAATCATAATAATAAAATATGTGAACGTTTAATATAAACAACATGTTAAAACCACAGCACGAGACCCAGCCCTCGATATTCAACATGTGTTGTTGCAATTGGCAAAAGTCAATTAAAACTATTAACTTTAAAGTATCGGTCATTTCTCTGAGGTTCTCAGTATCATACAAAACTTTGGCCCATTAAATAATGTAATGACATAACATAGGTGAATTAAAAGTCATGTCCTGTGCTTAAAAGGGAATAAAATACATTCACATTATTCCGCTGAAATAAATATTCACCTTCCAGCCAACTCACCCATCCAACCACTTACTTTATATATATATATAAAGTAAGTGGTTGGATGGGTGAGTTGGCTGGAAGGTGAATATTTATTTCTCAAAAAGACTTAAGAGCAAATAGTTAATTTATCATTTGTATGTCTTCTTTTAAGAGCGCTGTATTGCTGTTGTTTTTGAAATATTCGACGTGAATGGTCAATCACTACGAGAAGTCAAGTTGTCACGTGCATGATCCATGTCAGAAGGTTAAACGTCGAGGTCACACATAAGGGTCAACTGTCAAATTGCCTAGGCTTGCATCTTTGCCATGAATTTCAAAATCATAAAATAACCTGGCACAAATGTTCACTATAAGAATACGGCATACCAACCCATATTACCTTAAAAGTGGCTAGTAGAAAGGACATGTTTTAAAAGTTATATCGTTTCATACTTTCCGCAATGATTTCTTTTATCATTTAAATGGATAACTTTTTCATGACAAATGCATAAAAGCAATGCCATTTTCCCGGGGGGGGGGGGGGGGGGTCATGCGATGGACCATCAACATGAACTATCTGAATAATTCTTCGTAAAAGTTAAGCCATACATGTATTCAGAACAGAATAGTGCTATATTCTGCCGTATACGAATCTTTTAATCATCAATATGCAGTAGATGATTATCATGCATTTAAATTTGGATAAACGTGGTTGTTTCTTTTTTAACGTTGTTCTTTGCCATTTTATAATAATGTTTAAAACTAATACGATTTAGCGAAAATCGAAATACAGTCTGATAGGCCGTTTATTGGCTGAACATATACGTCATATTCTAACGACAATTTAGATACCTCTGTTTCGATTTATTGAAGCAAGTTGTTTAAAATGATCGTACTAGTATATGTTATGTCTCTTTATCCGGGGTGCACTTATTGTAACTAATGCTGTAGAATAAAAAGGACATTTCTTAATACTGCGTGGAAGTATTTATTGTTTCGTAACATTAATATTCCTTTTGGTAAAATCAAAAATGGGATGTTGTTCACACTTTAAGGGTGAATTTAAATCTTCCAATTTTGGATTTGGTCATGAAGAACCGCGACTGTTTGTAATTCCTCTGGTAAGACAACTGTTTAGTTTCCATAGACAATTGATCAGCGGAATAATGTGAATGTATTTTATTCCCTTTTAAGCACAGGACATGACTTTTAATTCACCTATGTTATGTCATTACATTATTTAATGGGCCAAAGTTTTGTATGATACTGAGAACCTCGGAGAAATGACCGATACTTCAAAGTTAATAGTTTTAATTGACTTTTGCCAATTGCAACAACACATGTTGAATATCGAGGGCTGGGTCTCGTGCTGTGGTTTTAACATGTTGTTTATATTAAACGTTCACATATTTTATTATTATGATTGGAAAGTTGGAACACAGTTCAGAAGAATGTGGGTTACGGATCATGCTTATAAATCAATAGCTTTATTGCCCTAGTATTTTCTATAGAGCTATATTGTATTCAGAGTTCAGAAGAATGTGTGTTACGGGACATGCTAATAAATCAATATCTTTATTGCCCTAGTTTTTTCTATAGAGCTATATTGTGTTCAGAGTTCAGAAGAATGTGTGTTACGGGAAAGACTTAAACTACCCTAGTATTTTCTAAAGAAATAAATTGTGTTCAAAGTTAAGAGATGTGGGTTACTGGAGACATATTTAAAGAGAATCCATGCGCTGAAAGCGTTAAAAGGTTGTAGGTGGCCGACAAGCGTGATTTTTTTACTATTCCGTTCAAAGCCAAACTGTTTTGAGTGGCCCCAAACTGTAACCAATGAGTTCTTGTCATGACTTAAAGAATATGTTATGGAAATTGATGTTGTTTAAGAAAATGAACTAGTTCGTACCAGTGACTGATATACCTGTATGTATTAGGTTATAATTATGAACATTGCTTTGATCTCGCAAGTTTACTGCGATTGTGGGTTAAATCAATGAAACCCGATATTGGTCGAGGACGCTGTTAAAAAGGTAGTAGGTGAAGTCTCTTCTACAGTCAACACATTTCCATTTCCTCCGTAATTATCTATATTGTAAATCTATACCACTCGGTTCCAAATCAAGTTTAGATTCTGCGGCTTAATTTCAAATTAACATTAACGTTGCAATATTATGAACGTATTTAAATTCAGTTTTATTATAATTTGCATTTTTTAATTTAGTGCAATTTGCCCAATCTCGCGTAATATAAGAGCCAAACCATAATTAATTCGCTTGTTTATTAACGACGCACTGGGGGCATGTTTTTTTCATATTTTGTAAAATGACCCGGAAACTGATGCTTTCTGTCACGAAAAGCTCACGAGAGAGATTCGATTCGAATTTCTTGAGATTGAAATTGAGATTTAAGCTTGCTTAGATATCATCGCTGACCAAACTTTAAATCAAAATACTACTCGCGCCTTTTTTTAATATAATTGTGACTGATTTAAGTTCCTAGAATTATTCATCGCGTTTTCGCTTGTATTGTGAATCGTCATTTGATTTCGCAACAGTATTTGTCTATATTTTATTTTCTGTCGAGATGCACATCCAGGTCGAGGAGCGTGTGTTTTCTTCCTTTGCAGGTTCAAGTGGATGTCTTGGCAGTGCGCTTGTGGCAGGTGATTCCAACGTACATCGTATTCACGTAGCGATTCCAAACTGGTCCATTATTCGATGCCTCCCATTATCAGGTACACACATTTTTAAAAGGCAAATGGATGTTATTTAAATGATTATGGCGAATTATTTTGCTTCAATATTGCATAAAGATGTTAGTGAATGTATTATGACCAAATAATCTGCCACAATATTCAACTTATAGTCTCCTTCAGTTTTTCAGACGACATATTTCATCAACCCGAAGACCTTATTCCTTATAGTATCCAATTTGCTCTGATACATTTGATGGTTATTACCGTAAACACTATGTCATGCACCAGTCAATTGTACCCCCCCCCCCCCCAGGTCCGGGGGAATACCAGGGATAGCCGGGGAAAAGGGCCATGTTTTTGTCATAGCGCCAAATTAAGCCGAGATTGGGCCTTATGTAGATTCTCTGAGGTGCGGGGGCATTTGACCGGGATTTAACCATCAGTTCGTTCCCGCAGGGCAGGGATTTTACCCGGGGTTGGCTGGACCGAAAGTCAAAGTCCCGGCTATTCCTCTGACCCTGGGGGCCATGGTTACAATATTGACTGGTGAATTAGCGTAGCACTATTATCTCAAGGATATTCTGTGAGGAAAAGTGTGTCCATGCAGTGTTGGCTTTCAACCCAGAACTGCTCGAACCAACTGAGCTTTCCGGACATGTAGGATTTCTTATCCAAACACTCTATAATTTTCCCCATATTTACATTTAAGGGTAATTCTGGCGCGCGGTTCTTTCTTTTCTGACACCAATAAAGACATCCTTGGAGGTAGTGAAAGTACCTAGTGTGGTGGCTGGACACATGAATACCAGAACAATAGCACATCCCTCTAACCAATTGGCTAGCTGGGCTGCTGGTTTTCACACACACACACACGCACGCACGCACACACACACACACGCGCGCGCGCGCGCGCGCGCGCTTCATGCCTTCCGCCAATAACAAAATCCGAAATATAGTGTGCAGAAAGCGGTGCATATGCACTAACATACAGAAGGTTTTAAAGAACTTTTACATGTCAGCTAAGTCAGTTAAACACTAATGACATTATATAACATATTCTATGTGAATGTGATTATTTGGCGTCTTAAAAGACTTGCTTTTATAGAATCCTTAGTTATTATTGACACTTTCGCATTCAGTAACAACGCCTCTGTATCATCTTTTTTCGGCTTGCTATTTGATCATCATAGAAATTACTATAGAGTTGCAATGTTCTTCATACATGTTCATGAAAGTATGCAGAAATATGGAATCAGGTATTAGTCCCTACTTTCAACTTAAAGTATGTTTTAAGTCTGCATATCGTGCATATACAGTTAAAGCCTGTCTTTAATTATTGACTCAGCGCCGTAGCCACACTGAGGCACACCGAAAATACATAAAAGGGCAATGAAAAATAATAAAAGTTTGCATCTGAATTCGAGACACCACTACAATATAACAGAACTATGTACAATTTATTATGCAAAATGTTGTAGCAACAGACGCTGAGGCAAGTTGAGGCACCATCCTCGCTGTAATTGAGCTCTGTCGGGTCGGACTCTGTTCAATGTATTAAATTGTACTGCAATATTTTTTGCTCGCGCGCTATTGTTCAAACGATTCCGCATGAAATTTAGCCTACAATTATAGACATTGCTTTATACTGAGCAAGAATCGGTTGTTTCTCGATCGCTTCTGGGTTTTTGATAGACCTGGGCACATTTCTAGTGGTATGCTCCTCTTCATTGCGAAGATTGACGGTCAATGTACGTAAGGGTTACAAAATCATTACATTACGACTTACACAAAGTGATACTTTTAAAGGTCTGACAACGATTCATTGTGGAGAACTGTATTTAACTAGTATTTCTTATATATAAAACGTCTTTATTATAAAAACGAGTCGTTGTGACGCAAAATTTAAAGTCGAAAGCAGACAGCAGCGGTATTTATTACCTCATGTCGTAACTACTTTGCATGCTCCAGTGTTTTACTCCATACAGGTGTTTGTCTGGATTTAGCAATTTTGGTTTCACGTCGGAGACACATGTCAGATGAAGAGATATTCAACATTCTTAACTTCAATGTTAATAAACTATCCAAGTATCCTGCAATTAAACAGAGAAAGTTCAACAATACTTGGGAGATGCAGTTTACCTGGCTACGGTCTTCCGGTACCAGTAGTGAAGATGGTGTTTATTGTACACCTTGTTTTGTGTTTGCACAAACAGATGTTAGACACACAGAATTTACTTGTACACCATTGTTTAACATGATGACAAATGATGTTGGGGCTAAAGGTTCAAACATTGGACAAATAATGTTAGGGCTAAAGGGTATCTTACCAAGTCAAAACTGTTCTAAAACACATTGATGTGGTAAACGCTAATGTGCATTCGGAGCTCCTCGGCCATTTTTTTCAAAAACAACCTCGGATGTATGCCGGTACATCAGTTGAAGTAGTTCGTAAATTTTTGAATAATATCATTCATTAAATGTAGTGTTTAAGAATTGTATTTATCGATCTCAGTTTAAATTGATTGCCAGTGAAGTGTTTTATTGCAAACATAATTAAGATTCCCAAGAGTTAAGTCATAAACTTTAACTGCTTAATAAGATAACAACCCGATCTATTTGCAGCGGACTTAAACGTACCACTTTTTGAGTATGTAAACCGTCCAAATACATCCGAGGTTGTTTTCGATAAAATGGCCGAGGAGTTCCGAATGCGCTAATGTGATGTTTATACAGTTTATACAGGAAAAACGGAATCAATAAATGTTTCGATGAGCACAGCTTATTCCGATAAAATAATCGAAATCAGACATGCTCTTAAGTATGGCCATAATTGAAGTTATTATAAAACTTTCACTACGAGGAATTACTCTTAGAGGGAGGTGGTTAAAAGATCAAAACCGCGAGGCTTGCAATTTTAACTTCTTAAAATGGACTGGATAAGCACATATGATGAAAAACTTTCCAACCAAAAAACTATTGTAGTGCCAGGGAAACCACGGATCGTTGGTACACGAAATCACCGGACAAATTCCGGTAAAATAATCAGTGTTGGACCATTATAAGCATAATCACTTCTATCCATTTTATACCACGTAATTCAACACCTTACTTCTCGTTTTCCTGAATAATTGGATGGCGTTTAATATGGAAAACATAACCACCTTACGTGTAGATAGATAGATATACTTTTATTCCCTCCAATAATGAAGAGCAGAACGTATTTACAACACATATTTCAATGATAAATAAAGCATTTACGCAACAACAAAAACAATTAGAATGTGCATGTCATAGAAATATAGTACATGCAACTGAATTTATATTTTATCAAGCTCTTGATATACTGTAGTGAAACAGAACAATACATGTAGCTGCAATAATTACTGCTCAGTAGACATTAAATACACAATGTCAAAAAAAAATATTTAAGCTATAACACACTCGCCACGTTTCTATTTAATGCTTGTTTCAGGAAATATGCCACCCTGACATTGAAGACAAAAGCAAACAAACAATTTCAAACGATCTTCCTATGACAAGCAAATTTGCAACCAAAATTATCAGATGGAAACACTCAAATGAAAACATTAAAACAACTGGGTCTCAAAGAAGGATTTGAAATGTGCGACGAAAACTATTTGCCCAACATCATTGCATTTTTTTTCAGTTAATTTTACCTGTGGGTTCCTGTTTGAACGCAGTTTCACTGCTTTAAGAAGACTCAAATCGTGGACGCGATCAACCATGATAGACACTCGACTCGATGGGTTGGCTTTAATGTTTATTCAAACAAACATTCCAATAGACCGCACGGATATTTTGCGATTGTGGGATTCTCCCGGACATAGAAGAATTATTTACAAAGTGCCAATAATATTATCTGTTTTATGGCCGAATGTGTGGCCCAGGACCACGGGCCTATTAACCATAAGTCCGTGCCAGGACGCACTACTCAGCATACCTATCAAGACTGGCTACGGCACTGTCAATCATACAATATTCATACAATATAATGAACAGTTTGGTAAAATAACTACTGAAACTGAACAGAAAACATCCCAGAGCACACCACAGATGATCTAGGAACCAACACATTTTCGGACCTACCCCCCCCCCCCCGGAAAATTTTCTGCCTCGGTTAAAATACGCCTCTAGCTACGGCACTGATTGTGTAACTTAAGTTTCGTTTTCGATTCCAATATCTTAAAGGTAATACACATATATATAAAGACAACGTCTGATGACAGACGCCATACAAGATACGAGGTACAAGAATCTTTATTTTAAGTCGGGTATGTGTTAACAAAAAACATTAGCTCAATGAGAGCTATTTTCCGACATGAAATAAATGATCTATGTTCTCGTTTAAAGTTGCCAATATGTTGATATTACACATTTATAAATGATTGAATTTCTCATTATTTCATACCATGCTTTCCTATAAATTGTATATTATGATCCAATATTTGTAAATATGCAAGTCTGTATTTGTTCAATATGTCACTGAAAAGTGGTCCAAATAAATAATATATACAAGGGAGGTTACTGCGTGGAAGACAATAATAAAAAAGGGAACTGTTGATTGCCCTTTATGTTCTTGCGTATGTGTTGACTGTGTCAGAGAACTTCGGCAAAATAAAAACCGTAAACAAATATTCTGTGGCTACTTAATCTTACATCTGTAGTAAGAGTTGAAAGTTAGTTCAAGTTATGTGACTTTCTCATGAAAGATACTCAGGTATTATCCGAATAAATTGTGCAGATTCTATCCTGCATGTAGCAATCTAGCAGGTTTTTGAACACAGTTACTTGGTATTTCAGGACTGCATTTTTGGCCAGTCTAGCTACCTGAATCGGGCGAATGGTCCCTAGGGTGATCTCTTGGACTGAGAATCATAAAAATGTTTTTTATTACTCTATGATACCAATAATAATCAAATAATCCACTTTTAGCCGTATTTTAAAATATTTAATTTGTAAAAATGAACGACCAAAGGTGGATTATGTCTAAAATTGTGTATCATAGTATACTATACCAGATGATTTTTATGATTCTCATTCCAAGTGATCACCCTATAGACCAAATCGCTCGAATCAGGTAGCTTGACTGGCCAAAAATGCTGTCCAAATACCAAGTAACTGTTTCTCTAGTATAGGTCCAGGGTCTTTTATGGGCTATGGGTATATATTGTGTTTATGGGCTATGGGTATATATTGCGTATTCTTGTAAAGTTTTAAAAAACATTTTCTATCCAGCCAATCCCAAGTAAAATCCCCGCCTGTGAATGTGTGCGTCAAACTAGCACTGTGATACTGTTTGTAAATATGTACACAGGGTTCAAATTTAACTTTGAGGAGCACTCGCAAAATTTTGCGAGTGCTTTTTGATGCAACTCGCAAAATGAAAAATCAACTTGCAATTTTATTATTTGCTCTATTCCCTTATAATATTGTCTAATTAAAGTAGAAATTTACACCTAAGACATATTATGAATATTAAAAAGTATCAGTCTTGAGTGACTCGACGACTAAACCTTGTTGATAGCTTATTCTTTTTTGGGGGTACGGAAAGACTCATCAGATACTGGCCGCTTTTTGATAACAAAGCTGTCCAATAATTTGACATTTTCACTTTGTATATTTACCCTGGCGATCGGGTAATACACATTCGGCAAGCACACAACAGATTTCATTTAGTCTCTAAGTATTAAAAACAATAACATTATAAATTTAAAATCAATAAAAGCAACAGTAAATGTAGCGTGGATGCTTTGGATCATGAAATATATCGATCGACGAAGTCTATTCACTTTGACAGTTGGGCGGAAATATATTCAAAGGTTGATGGGGTTTACATATAGTGCGCGAAAGCGCTAAATTTAGCCAATGATTGAGCTAGGTGATTACGTCATTTGTATTCACTTTGTATTATGCACGACTCGGAGCATCCCGGAAAGATTCGCGATAAAACTCGGCCTTTTCCGTATTTGTTCTATTTTGAAAACTTACTAGAGCGTGACTCCATACTGTCTTCTTTATACTGGTAGTGTAAACATGCCATTTATAGGCTGTTTACACTCGACTACGTAGGGGAGTTGAGTTCATATTTATTCTACTTTTCTTTTAACATTTTGTGGTCTAGAAAAAGCCACTCGCAGAATTTTGCGAGCTTGAATAAAAGTCACTCGCAATTTGCAAATGTCGCTCGCATTTTGCGAGTATGCGAGTCTAAATTTGAACCCTGGTACACAATAATCATTGTTCGTAATAATCATTTTAGGAAAACCTTGTAGCTATTATTAGATACACAAATTAAATTTACACGCCTGCGCAATTCAATGGGCTTCTCGACCCCAAATGTACAAGTTTGTGTACAAAATGAAAGTATGGAAAATAAAATAAAAATAATAATGCTCAGTATGAACTCCAACTTATGATTGCCTTGTTACCATAGAAATGAATTGCAGTGGTCAGCAGGAGTTGCATCCTTACCTACTTTATAGAACTAGAAGGAGTTGCATCCTTATCTACTTTATAGTACTAGAAGGAGTTGCATCCTTACCTACTTTATAGTACTAGAAGGAGTTGCATCCTTACCTACTTTATAGTACTAGAAGGAGTTGCTTCCTTACCTACTTTATAGAACTAAAAGGAGTTGCTTCCTTGCCTACTTTATAGTACTAGAAGGAGTTGCTTCCTTGCCTACTTTATAGTACTAGGAGTTGCTTCCTTACCTACTTTATAGTACTAGAAGGAGTTGCTTCCTTACCTACTTTATAGTACTAGGAGTTGCTTCCTTGCCTACTTTATAGAACTAGAAGGAGTTGCTTCGTTGCCTACTTTATAGTACTAGGAGTTGCTTCCTTACCTACTTTATAGTACTAGGAGTTGCTTCCTTACCTACTTTATAGAACTAGAAGGAGTTGCTTCCTTACCTACTTTATAATACTAGAAGGAGTTGCTTCCTTACCTACTTTATAGTACTAGAAGGAGTTGCTTCCTTACCTACTTTATAGAACTAGAAGGAGTTGCTTCCTTGCCTACTTTATAGTACTAGGAGTTGCTTCCTTATCTACTTTATAGTACTAGAAGGAGTTGCATCCTTACCTACTTTATAGTACTAGAAGGAGTTGCATCCTTACCTACTTTATAGTACTAGAAGGAGTTGCTTCCTTACCTACTTTATAGAACTAAAAGGAGTTGCTTCCTTGCCTACTTTATAGTACTAGAAGGAGTTGCTTCCTTGCCTACTTTATAGTACTAGGAGTTGCTTCCTTACCTACTTTATAGAACTAGAAGGAGTTGCTTCCTTGCCTACTTTATAGTACTAGGAGTTGCATCCTTACCTACTTTATAGAACTAGAAGGAGTTGCTTCCTTACCTACTTTATAATACTAGAAGGAGTTGCTTCCTTACCTACTTTATAATACTAGAAGGAGTTGCTTCCTGACCTACTTTATAGTACTAGAAGGAGTTGCTTCCTTACCTACTTTATAGAACTAGAAGGAGTTGCTTCCTTGCCTACTTTATAGTACTAGGAGTTGCTTCCTTACCTACTTTATAGAACTAGAAGGAGTTGCTTCCTTGCCTACTTTATAGAACTAGAAGGAGTTGCTTCCTTGCCATGCAATATAAAAATAGGAGTTACGTCCTTGCCCTACAATATAAGAATAGAAGGAGTTACGTCCTTGCCCACGTCCTTGCCCTTCAATAGAAAAATGGAAACAGTTGCTTCCTTTCCTACACTATAGAACTAGAGGGAGTTGTATCCTTGCCCTACAATATAAAAAAAGAAGGAGTTGCGTCCTTGTCCTGCAGTATAAAAACAGATGTGTTCTTGCCCTTCAACATAATAACAGAAGGAGTGGATTCCATCTTGCACATAGCTCTCGAATTAGATTCTGATGCTCACATGGGCTTTGCCTGTTACGTTTGTTCACTTGAGCTCCTGTTGTTATATTCTACCCATCTTTCATCAAATGTAGAAATATTGCTTGTTTTTGAGGGATTTATTAATGTGCAGAGCTGATGTGACAACCAGCTCAGTTCAAGGTCAAAGTCACACAATGACATACAAGGTCAAAGCTCATGACTGCATTTTATATTCTCCATTTCTTTTGAAGGATTTGACTAACTACAAATGTTCACCATATTGATATGATGTGGGGACAGACTGTCTAGTCTTATTTATGTTTCCTTAAAATAATGCAAGTGTTTGTGCTTGTTTGAACTATTTGGCTAAAGCAGATGAATATTCAAACCAGTCATTTTAACAAGCCCTTAGCAAGCCTGAAAAACATATTACCTGAGTGCATGTTTTGTTCTTATTCCACCACTGTCAAAGGTGCTGTCCTCTGACAGACGGCTCGCAATATATGAAATGTGATTTTACTCATCCAAAATGTTCACAGCTCAAATTTAGCTTTCGACTACACACGCAAAATCGGAAAATGCAAGTTGATATTTAAGGTACTTGCAAAAATATCAAGTGCAAACTTAAATGAAAAAAATATCAATTTGAAAATTCTGTTTGTAGGCTTTTGTTTGCCTTTGTTTGTTTGCCCAGAAACATGCATTAATGATGAGATCTTCACAAGCATGATTTTTTACACTAGATTATATTTAGCGCACCTGGAAGGCTGGTATTTTTTGTTCACATCTGAAAAGGCTGTGACCTAGCAGTATTTGACTGGCATATCTCTCAGGTATATGATGAAGCACAAATTCAATTTCTTTGGGAAATTCAATGAACTGAAATTAAAGATGCACTATTACTCCCAACTTAGATTTGACACATTTAATACACTTGTTCTAATATACCCGAAAGGATAAACAGATGTCGAAAAGAATGGTTCTTATGAAGGATACTGAGTTTAATTTAAAAGAAATGCGCAGAAAACGCGGTAATTCTGCCTTATGAGACCTTAGTATTTGCAGTAAATCTTTTGGTGATAATTAAAGAAGTCCAACTTCAACACAAATTATTTATTTATGAAACAACGTTTCGGCCATTCGGCCTTCATCAGGTTGTATGTATATAATGAACAGGAAATGACGTCAACATCAAATGACGTTAACGTTGATAACGTCAAAATATAGCATATATTTTTGCGCAAAATAATGTCTTATAGGATCTAAAGAGATATAATTATACTGGTAAAATGCAATATAAATGCATAAACAAACATCAATAAACCAGTATAAACTATGCAACATTAAATAGGTTAAAACAGTTATAAACCAGATTAATTTTGTGATTTTTTTTTTAAATTCTGCAAGAAGAATTAAAATAATATTTTTGAATTCATACCATTAGGAATGACTGTGCCAAGAATGTGCATCCATTTACTCTCCTTTAATAATCGTTTCCAATTGTTCTTATTTTATCAATTGGCATAAAAGAAAAATCATTGATACTGTGGTCAGTAAATCTTTTAGCATTCACCAGTCATTTAATACTTTTGCTATTTCAACTATTAAATACACAGTTATAATATTGCTAATAGTAATTAATATTTTGCAGATATGCATTATTTACTAAGTAGTTGAGGGTGTATCACCCAAAATTTATGTTTGTTATACATGTGTATGTATTGATTTTGAGTAAGAGTGTCACTTTAACTATTCAAATTGATAATTTATATTTACAAAATGATAATAATTATTGCATAAGTATAAGATAATGCATCCTAAAGAGCACATATTTCAAATTTAACTGAAATTGGTCCTGGATAGGTGATGTAAGAGCAAATTAAACTTTTTCTACTTTTAGGAAAATTCTATTTTCTGATGCAAAATTCATATTACTTATTTTTTTTATCAAGTAATGAATTTTAATTAAATGGTATCTTTACTAAAGAGTATAAACACCAAATATTGTTGAAATTGAATGAGTATTAGTCAGGGGCGTACCTAGGTCAAAATATAGGATACGCACAGTCTAGCGGGGTCCGGGGGGCATGCCCCCCCTCGGAAAATTTTGAAATCCAACATCGCATTTGGTGCTATCTAGGGGCCCTTTGGCACGTATAAAAGCATACAAATAGATGAATATTCACCTTTATTATTATTTTTTCCAAAAATCAATACTTGTATTTGATTTAAATAAACAAAAAGATCTGGGGTGATGGGTGGCGTCTCTATTTAACATCCAATCCGCTGAATAATTGAGATAGAAAGGCTTGCGCACCTCACCGGTATATTTAACCACATGCGGAGACTGAAACTGTCTCCATGCTATGCTTAACAGTATCTAGATAAGTTAATAAAATATTGTAACTTAACACAAATAGATCTATACTTAATTATTTTACTTTTAAAATGTATGGGAAAATATCTGTTCTTTCATGGGACTAAAATGATGATAACAATCAGCATATCATCGAACATTCATGCACACCTGACGATTTGTAAACATGATAAATAAACGCACATGTTAATGTGCTTTTGCATGAAATTTATCACTCAGGCATACAACTATCTTAATCGGATCAGTTATTTCTTACTCTTCTGATAAGCTCATATTCCAGTAGCTTCTTAAGTTTAATTTTTTCCTAATTGTTAAGTATGAGTGTTTTGATTGGACTAAATTTAAAAGCAAAAAAGTTAAAAAAAATCTTAAACTGAAAAAGCGAATGCAATATATTACCTAGACTTCAACAACATGTTACATAATAGTTATCGGTACGATATTAGGAAGAAATACAGTCAAACCAGTTTTAAGCGACCAGAACCAAAAACTAGGACAGTGTGTCTTTGAAAAAGGTGTTCAATTAATGCAGAACGCTGTTATAAGAGCGTTCTAGAATAGTTTCTTTTGGCATTAATCACTTGAACTCCTGGAATATTTCTCTCGTTACGGCATGGGTGAGACCGTCGACCTGCAAATAAATCTTTATTGTGTTTTCGCACTTATGCCATTTAAATATATTCGGCCAATGATCCGGTGCTTATTAGATTAAAGGTTTTCATTTGTTTCATTAGGATTTTCTTATAATTGTGGAAACGATCAATAATTATTTAATTTTAATATCTTTAATGCATGCGCATGTAAATAAGTTAGCATAAATGCTACACGATTATTTGGTAAAAACGCACGTGATGAATCAGCTCACATACAGTATTAATGTATTCAGATATTAACCCGTTCACTGGCAGGCAAGTCGTGTACATGCGCGATATTTTTTCAACTTCCGATTTTGTTTTCTCACACTCCCTCCACCTTTTGGTAATATCATTGTGAAAATGTCAAACAACTTGGATCTAAATGAGACGTCTCATTCAGATCTAAGTTGTTTGAATATATAACAATACTCGGGGTAAGGCAGTGAACGGGTTAAAACCTACATGGTATTACCAATGTAGTTTTATGATTGGTGCATTGCAGCACAAACTATTTGTTTTATTCCTTGATTTCACTACCTTTGGAAGCAGCAGATACTGTGCCTTGTACCGTCCATTGCCTTTCAACAGCCGTGCGTCTAGACCAACAAGAAAATGGTCTACGAACGAGCCGAGATAGTAAACAAACGGTTGTGGATAAGTTAAGAGAAGAATTTCGATAAGGATGTTTTAATAAACCATGCGAGATATATCATAACATTATATAGTACTGACCTGGAAGGGAACTTATACTGGTGAACATTGTTCCAAGTTGCGGTTAATAGCTCTTTCTTCTCACTGTCGTCTAGTTTTTGCCCGAAAATATCACTGTAAGGCGGATTAAATGTCTGTTCAGTCATTTTTAAAAGTCCCGCCTTGTAAACATCATTTGGATCATTTACCCGGAGGTCAACAGGATCCACACCGATTTGGCAGGTTATGGGACTTTACTTTTTATTGCATTTTTGGAACTTTTATTTTTTCGCTTTTTTTCTGAAGAAGTGTACGCATTGGCGTACTGGCGTATGCCTGGGTACGCGCCTGTTAGTTATGTAAGTGTTACAGTTATCATATTGTCTGTACATTTAAACATTGCATTTAATGAAATTTATTTCAAAGAATCGAAATAAAGACTTGAAAAATGTACTTAAATGCCCAAATTGTGTAAGTTAATTTGAAATTTTAATGTTTAAATTGTACAATTTCTTTGTTTTAGAAACATCCACTACTTAAAATTATACCAGTTTCAGTTTGTATGACTTTATTTAATTATTATTATCATGCTGAAATTCCCCTATGAAGGCTTCAAGGTAATGGTTAATTATTGATATTTGCCAATATATGGTATCTAGTTAGCCCTTCTATTCTACTAAGCTGAAAACTACATGTTTGCACAAGTTTACTATAATGTGATTTTAAGGGCAAACAACTGTATTGTCCGTTATTGAATATCAACTTAGTGTTTGAGAGGTAAAGCTTTATATGCCATAGCTTGTACTAGTTGTAATGTGTATTGACAGGGAATGGGTGGATTTAAGGAATGAGAAAACTTTACTATAGGACTATGCGGTGAGATCTTTGTCTTTTGTTTAATCTTGCTCTGTGCCAACGGCAATAACATAAGCCAAAAAGTTTTTTTACTTCATATTTAAGTACTGGTATGTACAGTTTTTTATTATATTTTGAGCAGTTTCAGTTAATGGTTTATGATAAAAATTATAAACACTGGCAGTATAAAACACATATTCATAGTTTAAGGATCATTTTAAGCAATTACATTGAGAATAAAGCTATACAAAGAGTGAGAAATAAACAGAAAAGGCACTTTTACTATATAACATTTAAACTCTATATTGAATGCATTATTTTTTATAATTACATTTTTTTACATATATATATATGAACTGCATACCCCAAAGCAAGTTGTGTGGACAAATTCCTTCCACAAAAGTACACATGCACACAAAACTGTAAGAAAAGATATCTGTCGACATATTCAACAATGAAAAACATGCTGTTTCCATGTTCATAAGTGTGTTTTCAAGTATTGTGTTATGTCCTACTCTTTGGTAAAAGACTTCCGGAGACCATTCTTTGGTTATTGCTTTCAAAATATCTATAATCAATTTAAAAAACAATGCCTTAGATAATGAGTTAAAATGTACATGGTAAAATGCATTTGGAACCCACGTTTTCCATAAAACTTTTAGTCTAAAACAAAGAATGTTGCTCTTATTATAACAGTATAATGCACACATACCATTGTGATATTTCAAAGATTTTAGACATAAATGTATAATATCACAACCTTGACACATCAAGTGTACATTTGGAAGTTCACTCAAGGCTTCCATAGTTGCTTTATTTGAAACAAGCTCACAAGGATGTTCTTATCCTATCACACAATTGACCTGAGTGGCCAAACCAATAACCAGTACTGCAACTTGTCAAGATCATTAGGCGAGGTTTTTAAGTTAAACAATTGGATAATGCAACAATGTGCTTTGATTTATTTTTTAGATATAATCCTGTAGTTGGTTGACAACTGGCGACTGGTCAATTGTAAAACAATATAAGTTAACCAGGCATCAAGAACAGTTTGTTAGCTGTTTTGTTAACAGCTGTCCGCCTGAGTATAGATTTTCTTTTGTGAGTTTGTCTTCAATAAACATATATGAATTGAATGGATATTGAGTCACGTTTATATTTTGTATACTGGTTGACATCCTTGCTCAAACAACAGTTTTTGTACATAGGCATCATGTCCTAATGTAAAAGCCTGGTTATAGGCCTTACAAAACGCCTTATTCTGTCATTAACCATCTAGTCATTAAATGACACATAAAAATGAATATTTCAGTTGTAAGTAGCGTCTGCATATGATGCTACTGATTATCTCTTCTGCTTCACCTACAACCATCCTAAAGACTGACATTGTAAATTTTGCAGGGTTTCAAATGAATAAACTGTATGGTTTAAAATCCTTCCATTTTTTCAATTCTTGCTTAGCTCAGTCAAATAATATTTGATATTTCTGCTTGTTATTTCAAATAATAATTTGTGTAACTGATTTTGAACACACTATTTTACCATTTGTTCACAGGATTTGTGCGGGTGTATGGGCAGGTTCGATAATGGGGCCCCCGTCGGCAGGGAGGGGTCAGTGGTTGAGATGGCTCATGTCCCTAAGCCTGTTTATGCTGTGTGTGATGATGTACATCGCCTTCTCCAACATGAGTCTCCCTCCTGTCATACAGATGGGAATCAGTGACTGGGCACCGTACAGGACACACCCTCTCAAGGACAAGGTATCACAAATATCAAAGTTAAAATTCAGCACTGGTTGACTGGTTGAGATTATTGGCATCACAGGGGCCAGAAACAAATTATTTTTGTTTATTTAAGCCTATAATTATGTATATACATATAAGAAAAAAAAAATGTTTCTGCCCCCTGTGATTGGCATTGATGAATGTTATTAAACAACATGGCATTTCTTTAATTCCAAAATGCTTTCATCACATTTCCAGTTATCTGTGAAAAAGCACAGAGGCCCCATTTTATGGTTCAGGTCCCGTAGCCTGATTGTAGTATTGACAAATAAATTGTAATGATACTGTGTAACCTTCAGCTATTTAGGGAAAAGTACAACACAGCTTTTTTCACATTTTATTGTGAAATATGGAAAATATCAATAGCATTTTTCTGCATTTCATCAACTGGTCTGTAAGTAAAACTATACTTTTCACAATATCAGAAATTGTCGGCTCTCTTTGGGGGGGGGGGGGGGGCATATTGTATTACAATTTTTGGGTGTATAGAGGGCATCCATTGCTTCCAGTGATATTCTTGTTAAAACCTGGCTTAATCCCTAGACAGTGTCAGCTTTGAATTGTTTTCCTGTAATAGACAATAAAAACTCACTTCACTCATTGAAAGTTTTTGGACGGAGTGCTATGAACAATATGATCTTTCATAATTAAAAATTTAAACTCATGAAAATTAAGCCATCATTAATAAAACAGATGGTTTAAAGCTAGACTGTGGACTCAGATACCGGTGTGTGCCAAAATTTAAACCCTGTTATAAACTGCATGCACCACTAGTTTGCCATGGCCAGACAGCATGTAGTTCAGACATTAAATAATCTGAAAGTATTAAATATTGTTATTGTAATAAATGGATAAAAAATATGTTGAAATTAAAATTGAATGTACATAAAAACTTTTAACAGGGTGTAAACACAGACTGTTGGGGCCGAATTTTCAAGCGACAAATTTAATTTTAAAAGAGAACTTTGTGGTCCTCTTTTCTTAAGCAAGTGGAAAATGTAATACATACCTTAAATATACTGAAAGAAACCCAAATAATCTATGATTCCATTTACAATCAATATAAACATTTTTAACATCATCCTGAAAACTTTCGGATTTTGTTGAAGTTCGCATTTCAGACATTTCAACTAACGAGACATTCAATCGCAAAACATAATAAACAATAATTGTCATATTAAATTCTTTTTCAGATTTACATATTAGAAACTTTTTTGACTGAAATAAAATTTGTCTGTGCCGCCATAGAAAGCTTATTATAGTATTAAGACTGTGTAACAGGGAGCCAGTGTGCGCTGTTTTGACAGTGCGAATCAATCACAACTGAGTGGTCAAGTGACAGAATACCCATCGTAGGGCCCTGACCACAAATGGTCTCTTTAAAGGAGGGGACATCATTGAGGGTGATTCAGGCAATAACTTCACTGTGTTAATTGACTTTGTTTGTTTATTCTACATGCGTTGAGTATATTTAATTCTCAGCAATGAACACATGCCCACGTCACACAGAAACAAAAAAAACACACACGCACTGTATCTTAGCTTCAACTACATAGGTTGAAGTCAGCCAACTATTCACCATTAAACAATCTTGCTCAATCAGCTATGGATAAAAGCAAGAGCATCATTGTTATATTTGTAAATGACTTCATTCATAAAACTGATGCTAAGTACATAATAAATTATTTATGATGGTCTTTCTGGTCATTTACAATTTCTGCAAATCAAAACTTTGAAATTCGGGTCAATTGAAAGCCCTGTATATGTACGAGGCAAGTACTTACTCTAAATTGTGATACATTTCAGGGTTGGTTTGAAAGAACATGTCTACAGGGGACAGGGCCACTTGGACTAGAGGGCATTCCAGATGTTATAGTAGACTGGCGCCACTCCAAACATGTGGAATGCAGGTATATGTTAGCACATTAAACAGTGGTTGATATAAGCACATTATACAGTGGCTGATATAAGCACATTATACAGTGATCAATATTAGCACATCATATAGTGGCTGATATAAGCAGATAATACAGTGGTTGATATAAGCTCATTATTCTATGGTTGATATAAGCTCATTATTCTATGGTTGATATAAGCTCATTATTCTATGGTTGATATAAGCACATTATACAGTGGTCCATATTAGCACACTATACAGTGGTCCATATTAGCACACTATACAGTGGTCCATATTAGCACACTATACAGTGATCCATATTAGCACACTATACAGTGATCCATATTAGCACACTATACAGTGATCCATATTAGCACACTATACAGTGATCCATATTAGCACACTATACAGTGATCCATATTAGCACACTATACAGTGATCCATATTAGCACACTATACAGTGATCCATATTAGCACACTATACAGTGGTCCATATTAGCACACTATACAGTGGTCCATATTAGCACACTATACAGTGATCCATATTAGCACATTATACAGTGGTCCATATTAGCACACTATACAGTGGTTGATATTGGCACACTATACAGTGGTTGATATTAGCACACTATACAGTGGTTGATATTGGCACACTATACAGTGGTTGATATTGGCACACTATACAGTGGTTGATATTAGCACACTATACAGTGGTTGATATTAGCACACTATATAGTGGTTGATATTAGCTAACTATACAGTGGTCCATATTAGCACACTATACAGTGGTCAATATTAGCACACTATACAGTGGTTGATATTAGCACACTATACAGTGGTTGATATTAGCACACTATACAGTGGTCGATATTAGCACACTATACAGTGGTTGATATTAGCACACTATACAGTGGTTGATATAAGCACATTATACAGTGGTTGATATTAGCACACTATATAGTGGTTGATATTAGCACATTATACAGTGGTCCATATTAGCGCACTATACAGTGGTTGATATAAGCACATCATACAGTGGTCCATATTAGCGCACTATACAGTGGTTGATATTAGCACACTATACAGTGGTTGATATTGGCACACTATACAGTGGTTGATATAAGCACACTATATAGTGGTTGATATTAGCACATTATACAGTGGTCGATATTAGCACACTATACAGTGGTCCATATTAGCACACTATACAGTGGTCCATATTAGCACACTATACAGTGGTCCATATTAGCACACTATACAGTGGTTGATATAGGCACACTATACAGTGGTTGATATTAGCACACTATACAGTGGTTGATATTGGCACACTATACAGTGGTTGATATAAGCACATTATACAGTGGTTGATATTAGCACACTATATAGTGGTTGATATTAGCACATTATACAGTGGTCGATATTAGCACACTATACAGTGGTCCATATTAGCACACTATACAGTGGTCCATATTAGCACACTATACAGTGGTCCATATTAGCACACTATACAGTGGTTGATATTAGCACATTATACAGTGGTTGATATTAGCACACTATACAGTGGTTGATATTAGCACACTATACAGTGGTTGATATTAGCACACTATACAGTGGTTGATATTAGCACACTATACAGTGGTTGATATTAGCACACTATACAGTGGTCCATATTAGCGCACTATACAGTGGTCCATATTAGCACACTATACAGTGGTTGATATTAGCACATTATACAGTGGTCCATATTAGCGCACTATACAGTGGTCCATATTAGCACACTATACAGTGGTTGATATTAGCACACTATACAGTGGTTGATATTAGCACACTATACAGTGGTTGATATTAGCACACTATACAGTGGTTGATATAAGCACATTATACAGTGGTCAATATTAGCACACTATACAGTGGTCCATATTAGCACACTATACAGTGGTTGATATTAGCACACTATACAGTGGTCCATATTAGCACACTATACAGTGGTTGATATTAGCACACTATACAGTGGTTGATATAAGCACATTATACAGTGGTCCATATTAGCACATTATACAGTGTTCCATATTAGCACATTATACAGTGGTTGATATTAGCACACTATACAGTGGTCCATTTTAGCACACTATACAGTGGTTGATATAAGCACACTATACAGTGGTTGATATTAGCACACTATACAGTGGTTGATATTAGCACACTATATAGTGGTTGATATTAGCTAACTATACAGTGATCCATATTAGCACACTATACAGTGGTCAATATTAGCACACTATACAGTGGTCCATATTAGCGCACTATACAGTGGTCCATATTAGCACACTATACAGTGGTTCATATTAGCACACTATACAGTGGTCCATATTAGCACATTATACAGTGGTTGATATTAGCACACTATACAGTGGTTGATATAAGCACATTATACAGTGGTCAATATTAGCACACTATACAGTGGTCCATATTAGCACACTATACAGTGGTTGATATTAGCACACTATACAGTGGTCCATATTAGCACACTATACAGTGGTCCATATTAGCACACTATACAGTGGTTGATATTAGCACACTATACAGTGGTTGATATAAGCACATTATACAGTGGTCCATATTAGCACACTATACAGTGGTTGATATTAGCACATTATACAGTGGTTGATATTAGCACACTATACAGTGGTCCATTTTAGCACACTATACAGTGGTTGATATTAGCACACTATACAGTGGTCCATATTAGCACACCATACAGTGGTTGATATTAGCACACTATACAGTGGTTGATATTAGCTAACTATACAGTGGTCCATATTAGCACACTATACAGTGGTTAATATTAGCACACTATATAGTGGTCGATTTAAGCACATTATATAGTGGTCGATATTAGCACATTATACAGTGGTCGATTTAAGCACATTATACAGTGGTTGATATTAGCACATTATACAGTGGTCGATTTAAGCACATTATACAGTGGTCCATTTAAGCACATTATATAGTGGCCATTATACTGTGGCCGATATCAGCACATTATACAGTGGTCCATTTAAGCACATTATACAGTGGTTGATATTAGCACATTATACAGTGGTCGATTTAAGCACA
Source organism: Mya arenaria (assembly GCF_026914265.1). Classification (NCBI taxonomy): domain Eukaryota; kingdom Metazoa; phylum Mollusca; class Bivalvia; order Myida; family Myidae; genus Mya; species Mya arenaria. The sequence goes on along the minus strand of NC_069135.1, from coordinate 10,775,654 downwards.
TTATACAGTGGTCGATTTAAGCACATTATATAGTGGCCATTATACTGTGGCCGATATCAGCACATTATACAGTGGTCGATTTAAGCACATTATATAATGGCCAATATTAGCACATTATACAGTGGTCGATATTAGCACATTATACAGTGGTGGATATTTGCACATTAAACAGTGGTCGATATCGGCACATTATACAGTGGTCGATATATGCACATTATACAGTGGTCGATATCGGCACATTATACAGTGGTGGATATATGCACATTATACGGTGGTCGATATCGGCACATTATACAGTGGTCGATTTAAGCACATTATACAGTGGTTGATATTAGCACATTATACAGTGGTCGATTTTAGCACATTATACAGTGGTCGATTTAAGCACATTATATAGTGGCCATTATACTGTGGCCGATATCAGCACATTATACAGTGGTCGATTTAAGCACATTATATAATGGCCAATATTAGCACATTATACAGTGGTCGATATTAGCACATTATACAGTGGTGGATATATGCACATTATACAGTGGTCGATATCGGCACATTATACAGTGGTGGATATATGCACATTATACAGTGGTCAATATCGGCACATTATACAGTGGTGGATATATGCACATTATACAGTGGTCGATATCGGCACATTATACAGTGGTGGATATATGCACATTATACAGTGGTCGATAACGGCACATTATACAGTGGTGGATATATGCACATTATACGGTGGTCGATATCGGCACCTTATACAGTGGTGGATATATGCACATTATACGGTGGTCGATATCGGCACATTATACAGTGGTGGATATATGCACATTATACGGTGGTCGATATCGGCACATTATACAGTGGTGGATATATGCACATTATACAGTGGTCGATATCGGCACATTCTACAGTGGTGGATATATGCACATTATAAAGTGGTCGATATCGGCACACTATACAGTGGTGGATATATGCACATTATAAAGTGGTCGATATCGGCACACTATACAGTGGTGGATATATGCACATTATACAGTGGTCGATATCGGCACACTATTCAGTGGTGGATATATGCAAATTATACAGTGGTCGATATCGGCACACTATACAGTGGTGGATTTATGCACATTATACAGGGTTGATATTAGCTCATTATTGTATGATTGATTATACCTTTTTTTTCAACCTCTTTTTTGGCATCTCCGAGGGAAAGCTTGCATATGAACATGTGAGTTTCGGCCTGCAACCATCTATTTTCACATAGCATCCTATTTACTTGTCGATCAATGGAAAGTGACTTTAGTCAAACCCGGAGGTTTTGATGGTTTCCAGCTTGCTTCCTGAAAATGATTGGTCAATTAAGGAAACCATTATCTATTTTTAACTGAATTAAATAAATTGACTGAATTCAGTTTGCCAAATTAGACAAAATGAGTTTCCAATTCTTATTTTCAATTCATTATGCATCTCTTTTAAACTTATTGCATATTTTGTCTTTTCTTATGGGTTTTGTTGCACATTGATGTTGTTAAAACAATTGTGTTTTCTATGATTTTAATTGCATATTTACACAAATACGCACCTTATCTGTAACTGTGATTTACAGATTCAGGCTTGTTGCTCTAAACTCTTTATTTTGATGACTTCTATTATAAGTAAATAAAGTCTGAAGTATGAATACATGTTTTATCCTGATTATGTTTGTTCTTGTAAATATTTAAACATTCCAGTAATATTTATTTTATGTTATAAATGACATCTCCAGCATGAAATTAAATGTCCTTATATATTTGTTATATATATATATTACTTATGTCATAATTACTTTTGACTTGGTGTCATAATAAATAGCATTATAAATGTGTGCACTTTATGGCAACATTTTATGTATTTAGGGCTATAAATCATGAAATAAGTATTTACATTTTATGAATCATCGCCAAGATTTTGCCTTGACTTAAGAAAACCTGTTTAATACATTCTGTGTTGAATGACAAGTTGTCTAGTATCCATTATGTGACTCAAGCATCGGGTGGTCGGTCTTCAAGAGAATTTATTGATACTTGAGCATTTTCCTTCAAAATGGAAAAGCTATTCAGACTTTTAGGGTCCACAATGTTGATATAGAACCACTTCTGCTAAGATACTCAACATTGTTGATGCCATTGGACTGCACAAGCTATGATTCTTGATTAAAATGCATTGTTATGTTATATTTTATTATTGGATACAGGTCAGAGTCATATCCTAAGTACAAAACCTTATTTTTTTTTATTTTGTAAATTATTTGACTAATGTGTGGTCTTTGTTTCCATTGAACTGATGACTGGGTACTGCCAAGCCCTATTTGTTCTAACAGACATGAAAAAGTGTCATTTTGTGAGTATTTTGTCAGATTTTTTTACCTGAACAATGTGTTACCTGACTCAACAGTTGTAAAAATGCAACTTATTTCTCTGATTGTCTCTATTCTGTGTACAGATCAACTGCTTACAATATCATAGCATTGTTCAGCTATCCTCAGCTAATAAATGGTAATGCATAATTCAGTGGAATAAAGCATTCAGTAGAAATTATACTTAGTACTGTTATTCTAGGGACCTATACCTGACGTTCATCAAGTTGCTAGAAGTTCGCCAGGAAGAGGGATCTGTCGACCTTCCCGACCCCTTCAAGGTCAAGGTCAGGTCCTGGCTTGCCAACGACAACAGTCTCTTTCAGCACATATATGATCAGGTACATAGGACAAGTGATACATTTCATTAAAGATATTACCCGTTTATCGAAATTATCTATATGCCATATTTGCGTTATTTTGCTATTTATTCCTGTGAATTAAACTTCAGACTGAAGGTAAGGTAAGTTATAACTCCTCATTATTATCCCCCTCCGGCCTGTAAAGAATAGGGATAAGCCCTAGGGTGACCCTTAGGCGACTGCAGATCCTCTGGGGCCACTGCATTTATATCTCCATTTTTGGGGGCTATGGCCGCGGTATCCTAGCTGTTGAGTAAATGTGACTGAGGCTAAGAGCATTTTATTTCTATGTAAGTAGTTTAGTGAGTTTAAAACAAATGGTTTTAAATGTCATTCTGTAGGATCTGATAAAAATAATATTTTGTTACTGTTAATGATAATCAATTTGTAAAATCATTATGGATAATTGTTGACGTCAGAGGCAAATAATAGATTTTTCAACAATTCTCAGTCAACGTTTAATTGAAGACGTCTAGAGGTAGTGCTCAAGTAATTGTCCTTCAATGCCTTAGAATAAGGTTAAATGTTAAATTTTGGTTTAACTTTGCTATTCAATAGCACTTTCCCTTTTGGATAAATTTATTAACTCTCTAAACCAAAATGTTAATTGAAAGTTTAATATTTATCCTCTAATTGCTATTGTCCAATTGCTACATGTGCACACAAGCAAAATATAAAATATTTCATAAGCCCATAAAGGACTCAAAAGCTGCAAATACAATGTTAAAAGGTGGAATGGTTGACTGGTTTATTGAAATAAAAAGCAATATGGTTTAAGCCTGGATAATGACTGAATGAATAAAATGAGAATTGATTTTCAAGTAACCTAGAATATAGGGATGTTATCAACTGATCAATACTTATTCAGTACTGTATCATTTCTCTTTTCAAAAGTGATCCTAATACTTCAATGGATTCAATAATTCTTGTTAAACCCGTGTAATTATTGAAAGACATATTGAAATCAGTGATTTATCTATGTACATGTTATACTGCTTCTGTAGAGAACATACCTAGTTATAGCTATTCAAACTAGTTGGGTGGATTCTTTAAAACTATCCTCAATGGTTTATAATCAATTGAGAAAGTTTCCTATAAACTTTCCTCCACCTTGGCCAGAGCGATTGTGACACCTGGATAAGTCACCCTCTTGTTACACTCATAACTGTAATGTCACAATGAAATTTTATTTATTTATTTTATTTCAGAGAATGGTGTTTATCCGAAACAAGTACACTCGGGAAGAGAATGTGTTCAATCCCCTCAGGAGTAAACGTCCCTTGCCTAAACTAGAAAAGCCAGAGAGACAGTAGTAAGTGGGATACCAGTGAACGTTTAGAAGATAGAAATCAGGAGTCTTGGTAGAACGGTGTACTTTAATAAATGTTTCATACATGATCTTTAATAGTTGAATTAAGAACAGCAACCACCAAACGATGGCCCCTTGTTCAGAACTTTGTTAAAGTAAACAAAGTGAATAATGACATTGTATTTAAATCTTGTTGGTGAAATTCTTAATAATTCACTCATATATCTTTTATAAAACAAGTACAGCTGAAACACATGTCTAAAATCTCATTAGAAAAACAGCATAAATGTACCTGTGAAACTTCCAGGTGCGGTGTTCATTTGACATTGTAAGTCAATTCCTGACTAGTCAATTTCTTAAAATGTTCATAGTCAAATTAAATGAAATGTATAAGTGTTTTAACATTGAAGTATATTTTTTTTCTCAATAAGGGCAATGAAAATAAGACAGTGACTTAAGTTATGTGGATATGACTTAAATTTTTTATGAATTCCTGCCCAGAGCAATACCAATATATATATATATATATATATATATATATATATATATATATATATATATATATATATATATATATAAATAGATTGGAAGACTTGTTTCTGCTCATAGCTTCTTTTATCTTGACATAAATGAATACCAAAAGTTATAACAGTGCAATTTTGCATTACAAAAGTAAAAACATTTACATGAAAAATCGATTAAAATTATTAATTAGAATTGTTACTAAACTTTAAGCATCGAGGAACTATCCACCCAGACAAAAGAGGGATGTGACTTCTGTCGTTACCACGAGTACACGGCACGTGACTCCCTGGGACGAGTAGAAGGCCTGCACTCATTCACGGCAGCCAACACGTTCAAGCTGGACCGCTGGCATGACCTTGTACTGCTGAAAAAGCATCACCCAATCAACTGGACCCAAGAAGAGTTCCTTGATCTCATGGAAACACTCTTAAAGTGGTAAATGTTTTAGTTATGGTTGTACATTAGTCAAATGTATTTAAGACTTTCATGAGTTTTAATCATAAGGAATCATTTTGCCACAACATATGAAAGTCTATAAAGGATTATCTAGACAGTTGACTGTAGTTTATCTTATTCGTGTAGTTACTCACTGGATTGTAACATTCAGTTTATTAAATTTTCTCATGTTAAAAACTACAGTAGCAATAATATCCATTTGTTTGTAATTGAGTCATCTCAAGATTGGCACTCAACCATTTGTCAACCACATGATAAGGACACAATGCAGGAGTAGAAATACAGTATATCTACCTTACCTATCTGAGGTGCCAGTCAACTCAGTTCTCTCTTGTCCATCAGAACATGTACTCTACCCCAAAGAAACTGTAACTTACAACATTCCCGCATGGCAGGTTTGAGAAGGTGAACCAGGCGGACCAAAACTATGTCTACCCATCGGCCATATGGGACCTGCTACCCCACGCCGGAGCCTCTCAGGTCCATCCCCACTTACATAGCTTCATGGACAAAGAAAGATACCAGGGTAAGTGACACACAAGTTTATACCATCTGTGACCTGCTACCCCATGCCGGGGCCTCACTGGTTCATCCTCACTTGCATAGCTTCATGGACAAGGAGAGATACAGGGTAGGTGACACACAAGTTCATACTAGGACCTGCTACCCCACACTGGGGCCTCTCAGGTCCATCCCTACATGCACAACTTAATGGGCCCGGGGCAATAACATAGAAGGTGGCAGGAGAATAGTGCAGGTAAAGTGCAGCCCAAAGCAGAGCATAGTTGCAAATTGAGATAAAGATCATATCAATGGGTTTTTTTTTACTACCAACTTTCACAACTTCAGTGGACAAGTGCCCCTGTGCATATATAACGTATTCTTGGAACATATTTTGTGCTTTTGCTTTAACTTTCTTTAAAAAAAGTATCTCATCAAATCCCTACAATCCCCATGTGTTGTTTCCCTAGGCTTCCAGGACCAGTGGCGTGAGGCAGCCATGCGTTACAGCGGTGACTTCCCCAAGCGGAACTACTTCTCTGATCTCATTCAGCTACATGCCATCATGGGGCTTACCGTGCAGTACGGGTCAGCAGTTGCCTTTGCTAACATTGTGAGTGCATGGAATCAATGTGAAAAATCCAATATGATAGAATTTCATTTTAAAAAATTTGGTCAAATAAATGACACTGAATTATTGACAACTGTATTAGGCTCTCCTAAACTTGCCTTAGTAGTATAAAAAAAAACCTATGAAGGATTTCATCTGAGATCCTTCCTGTATAAAGACAAAGTTTGTGTATTTTAAATAACAAATGAATGATGTTTAACAGCAACAGAAAATTCATATGGGTTCAATACAACATTTTATTATGAAAGTGACAATAGTGTACGAATGGTTCAGAAATAGTTCAGTTTAATATTGCATTACCAAAGTGAAATTAATGTACAAATGGTTCAGAAATAGTTCAGTTAAATATTGCATTATCAAAGTGAAATTAATGTACAAATGGTTCAGAAATAGTTCAGTTCAATATTGCATTACCAAAGTGAAATTAATGTACAAATGGTTCAGAAATAGTTCAGTTCAATATTGCATTATCAAAGTGACATTAATGAACAAATGGTTCAGAATTAGTTCAGTTCAATATTGCATTATCAAAGTGACATTAATGTACAAATGGTTCAGAATTAGTTCAGTTCAATATTGCATTATCAAAGTGACATTAATGTACAAATGGTTCAGAATTAGTTCAGTTCAATATTGCATTATCAAAGTGACATTAATGTACAAATGGTTCAGAATTAGTTCAGTTCAATATTGCATTATCAAAGTGACATTAATGTACAAATGGTTCAGAAATAGTTCAGTTCAATATTGCATTACCAAAGTGACATTAATGTACAAATGGTTCAGAAATAGTTCAGTTCAATATTGCATTATCAAAGTGACATTGATGTACAAATGGTTCAGAAATAGTTCAGTTCAATATTGCATTATCAAAGTGACATTAATGTACAAATGGTTCAGAAATAGTTCAGTTCAATATTGCATTATCAAAGTGACATTAATGTACAAATGGTTCAGAAAAAGTTCAGTTCAATATTGCATTATCAAAGTGACATTGATGTATGAATGGTTCAGAAATAGTTCAGTTCAATATTGCATTATCAAAGTGACATTGATGTATGAATGGTTCTGAATTAGTTCAGTTCAATATTGCATTATCAAAGTGACATTAATGTACAAATGGTTCAGAAATAGTTCAGTTCAATATTGCATTATCAAAGTGACATTGATGTATGAATGGTTCAGAAATAGTTCAGTTCAATATTGCATTATCAAAGTGACATTAATGTATGAATGGTTCAGAATTAGTTCAGTTCAATATTGCATTATCAAAGTGACATTAATGTACAAATGGTTCAGAAATAGTTCAGTTCAATATTGCATTATCAAAGTGACATTGATGTATGAATGGTTCAGAACTAAATGTAAATATTGCATGGCCAGGTTCCAAAGAAGGACAATGAGATGGTGATTGTGAGTGAGCGGGCGGACAGAGACTTCTTCCTGCTCTGGTACTTCGTTCTCAGAGGTCTGTAATACTGAATTAAACATGTACATTTTATGTTCGTTTGCCCCTCCTCAAACATTGATATTATTCACAATTTAAAAATTAAATTTTAGCTTGATTGTAAAGATGTGTAGCTAAAAACTGGTTTCCATCACTGTTGAGTCTGTGTCTTTGGTAGAAACCAGTAATGGTGTCCTTTTTAAGGGGCCATGAGAAAGTAAAAAGTGCCAAATTATTCTTTATCTGTACACAAATTATATGCTATTGTTTTGATCTTAAAAGTCAAATGCATATAACTTAATAACCCATATAAATAAAAATAAAAAATAAAATTGCATCAAATTGTGCCCCTTTAAAATATGAAGCATAGATTTATTTAATATTAAATGTAGGTAAAAGATTATTGTATTTATTTCCAAGGTTTCCTAGATGACATGCAGAATGGGACAATGTGCTTCAGCTCAGGGGCAGCCTTCCCAAGCATGGTAAGATTCAGTTAGTACAATATTCAAGGTCATAAGATAAATCTTCATATTATTACTTCTTATGCAGTCTACATTACTTTCTCTTTATGTCAGCTTGAAATTGACCATACCGAAATCCTTCATTGTGCTTTTATACAAGCTCCTAAAACTGTATATATTTCATTCTATGGATATTTCATATAGGGACTTTAAAGTTGTTAACATATATCTTTTTTTAAACTGGTCTGTTTTTCATAGAAAAGGTTGAGGTAATGTTGAGGTAATGCCTTGTATGTCGTCTGGGGCATCATTGTGCACACACTTCAATGAAATAAACTTAAATAACAAAAGATATTTAAAAGATATTATGAGTGTTGCAAGAGACAGTATGCACATGTAAAGCAAGGCTCATAACTCTGACTGTAATAATTGCTTGAGTTATGCCCGTTTTTCAACTGTTAAATAACAGACAGGTGTTCACTTTGTGGTGCTTGTGTTTCTGTTGCTTAATGAATAATAAGTCCATGACATTGTATAATGGTGTTAACGGTTGTGAAATATGAAGCTATTGATATTGTATATTGAGATAAAATTGTATGTTTGGCTGTATTCTACACTGCCTATGACATGTACGTTACAGACCGGTGACACAAGCAGTCAGTCTCTGCCGGCGTACGTTCGCATCATCACACGTGGGATTGTGTCAGACAACCGAGCGGATATCAGCTCTCTCGAGCTCTTTACTGTAAGACTGGTTTTATTGGATTTTTCTTCATGCTGCTTGATTGATTGACTGGCTACCTACTTTGAACATAGTATATGTGATGTTGACAGCTAAAACGAGTCCTTTTAAAGAAACAACAACCCTTTCTTTTGTGTAATAAATCAAACCTCATCTGCAGACAATCAATATCTTCTTTGAATAATGTTTGTTAAAAACATCTAATGTTTATTCATTATTTAAAGATTGTTTTAAAATCATATCACCTGGTTTAAATTAATTCTTTGATAATGAAGTGAATACCCAACAGGACTCATTTTTGCAGAGGAGTCACATATTGTCACATATACTTATTGATATAAAAGTTTGCTTCTTTTCAGTTTCTGGCTTGATTAACGAACGTTTTTTCTTATCTGGATTTACGTGTATCTCATTAAGTTTAATGATGTTATTGTTAGTTAATAAATTCAATTTGATATTTATGATATCTTTGGTTCAATGCACCAAACATTCATAGGTATGGTGTAACATTGAATAAGTTGAAATGTTTTGTATATATGTATCCCTAAAGGTATTAAGTATGAGATTACATGCAGGTATTTTGTTCAACTTTCAATTTATTCATGAGATAACCACTGGAAATCTTGATACAGATACTGGAAGTCATTGTCCTATTTCAGACACCTAACGCAAACACAGATCCATTCCATGTGATCAGTGTGATGAAGGAGTCTGTACGTAAACGATCGCCTAGCGGGAAAACTTGATGTCATATTAGTTTCAGTTTAGATGGACAGACATGCTGGACATGTGTGGACCTAACTCAAACTGGGATATACTGAAGGAGGAATGACTGCTACATTTATCTCTATACGATACTCAATGATGTGCCTTATGACTTATCGTTTGACAGACAGTCCACAATGAGTGGTGCAATATGTTGTACATTTTTTAATGTTTGTCAGGATATTCTTAGAAGTTGATAGCATTGCTACAGGAGGATGACAGTGTAAACATATGAGTCATATATTTTGGTACACAGTAAATACTCATAATATTTATTTGGAGCTTAAAATGGTAAAGAAGAGAAATTGGAAATATCATAACTGTGGGGTTTGTGTATTTTACTGTCTGTCCACATTTTTTTTATTTCATTTCTGTTCTTTTATAAGTTTACAATAACATCTGATTTTATTTATAACTCTTTTGTATATGATATTACTTTTTACAATTATTGTCTTATACGGAGTTTCTGCTGTTGAAACCCAATCATCAATTTGCTCAATTTAATTTAATTATTGATGATCTATATACTAGTCTAAAGTCACTGCCAACTTGTAATTCAGATTATGGGCTACCGATTGCAAATGAACTTAGAATTCAAGTCTGTGGTGCACTGATTAATCATGGCTTTAAGTCTGCCTAAATCCAACAAGTTAGTTTGAAATAATGTGCAACATGTTTAAGCCAGTCAATAAACTCTAACATCGGAAGAAACTGATTGCAGGCTTTAGCGATTTTGCTTATTTTTTACATATCGCCATGAGCTAGCTACTAAAGGCGCAGGCTCATGGCCCTAAAGGCATTCGTACATGTACAGTTTACATTAGTTATACATCAACTGGTCAATTAAATCATAGCTTTTGATAAGGCTCATAATGTCTGCATATTTACAGAAAAATCTCTGAAGCAGTACAAATTAACTGGTGCATCATTGCAAAATGACATTAGGCTGATTGTTCAGAACCTTGTTGTTAATTTTAACAACATGTTAAACAACATCGTTGTTAACTTCAGAACATTAAATATGTGTTGATGTGCTCACATATTTAAATATAAACAAGTACAGCTAAAACAGTTGTCTCTAATCTTGTTAGAAATACAGCCAATCACAAGTGTATCTGTTAAACTTCCACAGCAATAAGTTGAAAGTTAACAGCGATGACATAAATAACTTTGTTAACTTTAACACTGTTTGAATAATCGGCCCAATGTGAACTTGATCTTAATAACTGATTGACAAGAACGCTTTGCTAAGTTCATTTGCAAACAATAGTAGAATAGGACATGGAGTGAGTTTATTGGAAAACAGTTCTGATGTTGCACAACATGACATCATTACCATCAACCTAGACAAGGATGTTGTTGTGCTACTGTTGTGTTTGTGGTGCTTATGTTGTGTATGCTTGCTCCATTCAACTGTGTTGTGATTTATCTTTATATTTACTGCTGTAAACATATTCTGCTGTTGTCATAAGCAATAATGTTTTAATATAACTACCTGGTATGTGCCTTTAAAAGTTTAATGTAAAAGTGTATTGAGTGTGCCATTACTAGTTTAATGTAACGGTAGTGGTGTATGGAGTGTGCCTTACTTTAGAACAATATGATGCCAAACCATTTAATTCATTGTAAGGTAAATAAAGTAAGCTTTTGTTGTTTACCAGTAGCCATATTATTCAGAAAACAAGGCATATGCCATTAATGTTAAAACAACATTACTAGTATTTGTAAGATTTCTATTAGACCATTTTCAATTGTAACATTTTTCAACATCTTCTTAGTCAGTTAGTGCTTTTAGTATTCGCCATCTGTCCATTCATATCGTTTATGTTTATCTTAATACTTCAGAAAAATGAAAATTATGAAAGATATCAACTTCAATCTTCATACAATCACTCGCATTACCAAAAGAATTCTTTTTGACAAGTAATATAACTCGGACATAAATATTGGCACGTACATTTGATTTATCAATTTAACAATTTTATTAACTTTTCGTGGTAACTTAAAAAGCTTTGGACAGAATGAAATGATATTAAGAAGCATTCATAAGTCATATTGCTTATATTTATATATATATGTCATACAAAAAGCAAAGGCTTGCTTACTTACATATTTTTAGAATTTGTTGAATAAAATTTTGAATTGTATGACAACCCTTGACAGATCCTATACTGTATATAATATATCTATGTCGAAATCTCAATATTATTTTGATATTTATATTTTGATTATTTATTTTACACTTTCTAGTATTATTGATGTTTTAAGACTTCGTTGTTTTTGGAGTGTTTGTTCATTCAATTACAAGATTATATTTGTTTTTCCAAGTTAAGTAATTTACGAGTTGTGTTTTGTAATGAAGATGTTGCTTTACAATTAAGTATACATAAAACCATACTATATATTGTTGTATATGTGAAGGTATTGAAATTTGGAATTTGTCTCTACCATTTATTTTGATGTAAGAAATGGGTATAAAGTTTTACAAAAACTGTCTGTTCTTTTTATGTTTTGAATGATGTTAACACGAAGATTGGACCACATGCTCCATGGACATATGAGATGTGCATGTAATATGTGTTTAGTTACAGAAGGCTGAGACCCCATGTGTTTATGCAATCTTTATCATATAGTTTTATTTCTTACGTTAGCCCGAGTTATCCTGAACTTAATACCTATACACACTTAATACCTATACACACTTAATACCTATACACCTCAATACCTATACACACCTAATACCTCTGTCTGTCCATCTGACTTCCTGTCTATCCACATTTATTTTTTTTCGTAATAAACTTAAATGATATCTACTTCAAGCTTTATATGTTTACTTACAGTAAAATTATGCCTTATGCAACTTAAATAGTGTCAGGATTATTACCCTTGAAAACAAAAATGAAAAATTGGCGATTTTTTTTCACAGAACATGAAAAGTTTTGAAAGAAATGTGTGAAACCTGAGCATCAATATAAGTATGGCACTGTAGTTGTGTTTCTTATATACATGTTGTAAGAGCCATAACCCAGCTTCCCATTGTTTCCAATTAAGAGAATTGGACACCAAATGGCAACGTGTCAAGCCTGTTGAAAGAGCCTTTAACACAAACATAATGCTCTTCCATGTACTTACTATACAGAAAAACGTAAGTTGAACAAAACATGGAACCTTATTAACCTTATTTAATTTTTTTAACAAATTTGAAAGATTAGTTTAATGGAAGGAAGGACTTGTGCGCAATAAAAAACATAACTTTTCTTAACAAAAAAAGTCAATTGTATAAAAATATTGAGGAATGAGAGCGAAAAACTGAAACAAATTAATTACAATACCGGTACATGCCTACAATGTGTAACTATAACTGTGTGATCCATATTTTGATGTAAAATATTATGATATTTGTTATGTTTTAAAAATACTGCTTTGATATAACTTCCTCGGACAAGATGACAATGTGAACTTATACACAATGCATTTTCTCTTTCAATTTGAAACAATTATTGTTTAACTATCCTTTTAAACATATATGTATTCATTGATAATCACATCCCCTTTATTAATCATCACACATGGTGAGAATATTGAAAATATTCTATTATATATATTTCAATTCAAAATAAATTAACTCAAAGAAAATGTTTATGATCTAAGTGATTAAATCAATTGCTTATATAAATGAAGTTGGTTAAAGTCAATAACGATGCTGAATAAAATGTTGTTTTTTATGTCATTATTTTGTTCTCATACATTACTGGTCAAACCGCAATAAAGTGAGGCACTTGGTCATGCAAAAGGAGATTTTAGAATAACAGATGTTCACCATGAGAGGACAGTTTGTCACTTACAAGACTAATGTTTGTATTTTAAAGGTCAAGGTCACAATTAAGGCTCATTGGTACAAACTCCTAGTATATTGGTTTATCTAGGCTGTAACTTGGTCTTTCAATGAGGAATTAACATTGCCACAAATATTCACCCTAAGAAGCTGCACAACGTGTACAAAGCCAAGAAATCAAGTCTTAACATAGGAAAAGCATATAGAAAACATTATAAATTTAACCTTGTACAACATTGTGGCAGTTAGTACTTCGAACTAAATGGTTAATTGTACATGTCTGCGGCATATTGGGTCCAAGTCATATCCGGTCTGAGTTTAAAATAACAAGAAATCATTGAAAAACATGCTTACACTGTATATTTAAATAAAATTTCTATCATTACTGTAAATTCATTAAATACAATTCACAAATTGCAGCAAGTTGGGGGCAAAGGCAAGGTAGGCAATAAAAGCAAACAATTAATATTTTATTTCTGTAACAAATTTCAAATAATCAAAACTAATTCTCATTTGAATAACAAGAACTCTACCAACACTCATCTATTTTGGGTGGGGGGGTCATCTGTAATGGGCATGTCACGACAATAATAACATTCGGAGTTGTGGACTTTCCTTTACGTATAAGTCTAGTCTCTGGCAACATAGAACATGTGTACTAATTGAATATCTTGCAATGTTTGTTAGTTAGGATATGGTTGAAGTGGTAGCATGCCAATGATGACATAGGAACATTGGCAATGACAAAACTTCCTCTTTTTTCTTCGCAGTTTACAAGACAGATTGCCAATATATTATATTATACTGTACCCTAAAACGAAAATAGCAACTGAAATATAAATACATAGTGATGCTTTAAATTCACACATTCTAGTCAGTGATGACTTCATTTCCATAATTTACAATGTTTTGGATAAGAAGTGCAAACAGCTACTTACAACTACATTACTTTACTTTGGTTAGATAAATGAAGAATTGTACCTTAATTACTAATATAAAACTTTTATTCATTTCTCATTATTAATGTTAAAGTATATTAAGTTTTGTATTTTTATAAAATCACAGTCTTCTCAAATCACAGTACCGGTAAGTGCGTGGAACACATTTTATCACTAATTTGGTTGACAATAGCCTCAAACACACATGTCTATTCAATTAATTTAGTTGCTATTAGCCTCCATTTCGTCCCAAGACCTGGTCCCCTTCACAATCCGAGAACGGAACTTCCAGATGTCCTGGAAAACAAACACATAGGTTCCTAAATACATGTAGAAAACTTCTTGTCTAGGATATCAATGCACACATTGGAAATTCATGCTTCAAAGAATAAGTATTGGCTACTGAACACAACAAAGAAATATCTGTATTAGACCAAACAGAACAAAGTTATAAACATTATAAATGGCTCCAATTTCTCCAAGAATCTTAAGTCCCCACTAATGTAATCAAGCTAAGCTCACTTTTTTGTTTGGTATTATTTAACATTTTCAGAATTTTTTTAGAATTATAAAGGAAATTATCTTCATGAAAATCATCTTCGTACAGTAAGTAATTTAGCTAATTGAAACAAAATATATTAAGCTTCTTCGAGAAATTGGGGCTTGTACACTTGTCTTGGCGCAAACACTAACATTATGTACAGGTACCTACCTCATACTTGATCTGTGTTTTAGGAATGCCTGTTTTTTTCTCTGCCAACTCCAGCACCTCATCCTCGATCTTCTCCTGTACGGTTCCCTTCAGGTCCACAAAGTGGCACTGGCCCGTCGAGTAGTGGCACGAGATAGCCTGCAGGTACACATGTATATTGGCCAATGGGGAATGGTCAAGCACATCTTGTTCAGAAAGATTCTTTGTAGTACTATTCTAAGAATTCAGCAAATGTAAGGAACATGTAAGATTTGCCAAAAGAAATTTTAAGTATAATTATTCAAATCAACAACATATACATGCTCAATTATTCACAACAGTGTTTTTTATAACTAGTAAGTTGAAAAGCGTACCATGTTGTCATGTCTTTGCATCACAGGCTACAAAACCTAACCTTACCTTCCTGAAGCCGTTTGTGCGGTTGGCTCCAGATCCATGTATGAGGATTGGGTGGAAGAACACGGTGTCGCCGGCCTCCATCTCCAGGTGGATCCTCGGATGGTCCTGCTTGTAGTCACGCACACCATGGTACATTTTATTCACACCTCCCTATATATAATGTGCATAGATTAAGTACAGTCAGATAGGTTTTTATCTATATTAACTATTTAACCTAACTGGGTAATGTAATTCTTGATGCTATAAAGACACAAAAATATGTGTTTCTATTCAAAATGCAAAAACAGCAAACAACAGTCAACTTTCTTATAATCTCTTAATCATCCATCTGAAATGTTTCACAAATATCTGGTAGTGGTTATATTTTTTTGATGGCAACTATATTGAAACATTGTATCGACCAGCAAACCTCTTAAACAATGCCTTATTTTTTCCTACCTCCCACTCTGGGTAGTCGTGCTGAAGTAGCTCCCCCTTGTGGGTGCCGGGCAGGACTACAAGACAGCCATTGTCACGGTTCACCTTCTCCATGGCTGTCCATGCACACACAATACGGTCCACCGGCCGGAATGGGAAGTAGTACAGGTCCTGGTGCATTGGATGCCGTGATGACAGCTTGCCTGCAGTAATAATAAAGAACCATTTAACTATATTCCTCTTCTCACTTCCGGCTTCATCAGCCTATGGTGTCAGCTCATTGTTTACTCATCTCTTATGCTTGCAAAAGACCAATTGTCAGCTTCAAAGTAGTACTTTATTTCCAAATTTTGCCAATGTTTACAAATCTGTATTATAGTAGCTGATACCACATGTACATGTTCACCAACACTTTCAATTTAATTAAAATCACTGATCTGATGAAACTCAAATCCACTTCATATTTAGTTAACTGAAGGGATTCAATCATAATTCAAGTGTTTACAGATGCAGAATCAATGTGTATTATTATAGAAATTAAACAAGGAGCAAGCAATGATAAATATATAAATATATCTTATCATCAATAAATCACAACTATTATCAGTTATATAGAATTATTTCCCTTTATATCAAGTATTTGTTTTAGTGGTTTATAGAGACTTATCAGCAAATAAAAATGATAATTGATTGTTTCAAACCCTAAAATATCAATTTGATATTTTTAACTCTGATAAGTTTGTAAGTGTAGCCAGCTCTCACGGTCAAAATCAATCCTCATCATCATGTATTATATAAACCTATATTTAACCCACAGACAAACATCTTCCTAAATACCAAATAAGCATTAATACAGCAGCTGCATAAGACAGGGAAATTAATATTCTTATTAATCTTCAAGTATGATTCTGTAAATACATTCTTACTTGAATTAATTAAATAAGAGCAAACGGCACAGCTATCAACTTCTAGTTCAAATACTGTTTTTCCATATGGGATTATCCAAACAAACATTAAGAACAGAACAGAACATTTAATAAGATACAAGCATATACACCACTATTGAATATTATTTCATTATAGAAAAATTACATGCATATCAGTCAACTTTAACATGGTCATCAAACAAAAGCATCATAGCATGCCCAACAGCATAGATAAATTAACATGATAACAAACAAATAAAAACAAGAGAGCGACAACATCCAGTTGAATTCAGACTGTAATGTTCATGTCATAGTCTCTTATCTGATTTGCCTTTAAAGTAAATAAACTCAGTTTGTGTAACAATAAATTCTTTTTTGTTCTCATTTGACTTGCAAGTGCTTATATCATTGTTTTATTTTCAAAACAATACAGTTTAAAACTTTATCTTATGTACACTTCTTCAAAAAATGTTTACGATTTGGTTTTGCTGATGTAAATTTAATCATAAATAATAATTTAAATACTACTAAACGTTATCTCAACTATAAGACAACATACCTTGATCTGGAGGTTTGTTGATGAGCATCGTGTGCATGGCCATGATGTCCGGGCCCAGAAAACACTCCACATAGTCCACTACCTGGTAATACATGAAAATGGTTTTACTTTAGACTGTTTGTTCAACAGTAGTGTGGTAATATAGGATAACAACAACAACAACAACAACAACAACAACAACCCCCCCAAAAAAACAATGAATAGGCATATTCACTTACTAGTAAGTACATTCTTCACCTTAAGCACTTTTGAAAATGCATTACATACTAGAAATACTTGTGTAAGTTTAGTAATCAGTGAAGCTCAGTTTGATTCTTTCCTAACTTGGGTCTTAACAAAGATGCTAACTCAAAAACAACCTGCCCTGAGAGGGTAGAGCATCTGCTTGTGGAGGGGGGAGTTGAGGGTTCAAACCCGGGACGCAAATTACTAAGGAGTAAGGACAATATAGTATAATACCAGCAGCTCCCTCACAGAGGGTATTACTGGGAAAATTGGGAGTAAAAAGTGCTGGTTTATCTCAGGCAGTTGTCACCTGTGCACAGATGCCTTATACCTAGCATGCTAGAGAACCTAGAAGTTTATTCCAAATACACGCTTCTCCAATTCACCAGAGCCCCTTGAATCTCCTACTCTCTCTTCCGGCCTGCTATTTCTTCAGCAAGTTTAAAACAACACTTCACTGTGAATAAGTATGCTGTACTTTCATGGTCTATCCTAGTTCTCATAATCTAATAATTTTATTTATTTCATTCATACTGTCGCCATACAACAGACAAACAATAAAATACCACAATTAAAAATCAATTTAACAACAGTTCCTCTGACCTGGGGCAGGCAGCAGAACTCCCAGAGAACCTCGTCAGTGTGCCAGGTTTGAATCTTTGTGACAGCCTTCTCATCCGGAACAAACTCAGACTTGGCAATGGCCACATCCCGCATTATAGTCATGCCCGGGACCTCCACCTCCCGCCGACAGATCTTCTCAAAACGCTTCCTGTATAAAAGTATTATTCCATTTGTTATTAACTAATTATATATGATAATATACAACTGATACCCAACCAACATAATTATGCTTTCTCTTGATTCAACTTCATTTTCGACAAAGTGTAGAGTTTAAGTGACCAACATAATTTTTTATTTTTTCCATGTACATGTTAAATAGAAATAACATTTATCGACAGAATGGATTTCGACTGTAAATACATGTCATTAAACATTAGCCATTCCTGGGTAATAACCATGGATGAAGCTCTGATATCTGGGTACATGTATCTTACCCAGCACCCTCTGATCTGATTACTCTAACCATTGCCACCAATGAAACTAAATTTTTAAGCCTATAAACATGTAAAAGAATGCAAACCTGTATTTCTCTAACTCAGACTTGGGCACAAGGTTTCTGATGACTAGGAACCCATTCTCCTCATAGAATTTTCTCTGCTCAGCTGTCAGTTTCTGTTTGGCCTTAGGCTCCACTGTGTAATGGTAGCTGGGGAGTGCATAGCCATTGACTGGCTCAGGATGCTACATGGCTGGTTAAGGTCATACATGGAATAAATGATCATATGATCATGTCACTTGTACATGTATTCTGGTTTGTAACACTGACCACCTCAGTGTGCTACATGGCTGTTTAAAGTCATAAATAGATGGTTAAGGTCATGGCGAGTCTAAGTCATGGCTCATTAAGAACATAGCTGGTTAAGCTCATATACATGTATGTATAGATGATCATAAAACTTCTACATTTTATAAAAATTAAAGATCAGATTTTATGTATGTTACAGACAAATCTCCATTACTGTAATAAAGGAACAAGAAAAGGGTCAAGGAGAAAAACGAAACAGCAGTATTTATGATCAACAACAATGAAGATAAAAACAGTTATATTAAATTTATACAGGTACATCAAAAGAAATAAACAAGCTGCAATAAAAAATATATGATTATTATGAATGTTATCTGTAAACAAAATCAAAGTCTCCATATTTCAACTTCCTTTTTTAACCCAATATTATGACTTACCAGTAATATGTTCAAGTTTTATAACAGTGTTACAGTGTAGATTTACCAAAGACATCCTGAAAAATTACAATAAATACTGGCTACTAAATGAAAACAAGATAATGTTACTGAAAATCATGATTAAACAATAATCTTGTTCATAAAAAGTATTTCTTTTTATTAAATTTCTGAATATTTGGCTGAACAAGTAAGTCAATAAAAAGAAGAAGCTTTCCAGTTGACTCACTTTTGAAAGACTGTACTTATGTTATATTAACTAGTGCCTAATAGTCCATATAAACAGCTACTTCAGAAGCTTTGACAATTTGGGGGGGGGGGGGGGGGGGGGGGTCACGGACACTACGGACCATGGACATTACGGACCAGACATTACGGACCAGATTTAAGAACACTACGGACCAGATTTAGGGACATTACGGACCATCTTCAGAAACTTACGGACCATCATTTATAATGTTTTTAAACATTTGTTGTTTTTTTTAATTTATTCACTCATTGGTCTTAAATTTGTTAATAAATAGTTGAATATTAGTGCTCAGTATGACAATTATCTTTAATGTAACTGAAAAATCCCATGAAATTCCAATGTTAAACATCAATATATTTGTAATAAAGTATCATAATAATTTGAATAATAATGAACGAAATATGTGTTTATCTGATAATTGTAAATGTGAATATTAATGTTTTCATATATGATCGATTGCTTTCTGAAACAACTTTGAATCGTCATATTTGTTTGTTTTCCGTTTCATCTGTTTTAAATGGAAGGTTAAGTGAAAGTGCCCTGTTACAATGGGTTTTCACACTTTTATGATTGCCAATTAAAGGTTGTCAGTGTAATGTTTGTTTCTTTTGTAATATACCGCCGATAATTACGGGTACAAACTAATTAACACTAATAAAGGCAACAGAAATTGCCACTTTTAAACATCAGCTTGCAAGAATTGCAACAAACACACATCGTTTATTTAATATAAAGCAAGAGTTGAGGTTTACATCCTCACTCATTGGTCTTAAATTTGTTTTGGTAAATGAACTGTTTTGGAAAAAATTTCTGCTCAATTTAATTTGGGAAATAAACTGTTTTAGAAAATATTTCTTTTGTTGCTTTTAACTGATTTAACTGCCCATCTTTCAAATTTCGTTCATTATTTTTCACATAATTGTTATAAATACATAGGTCTTTAACACCTTTTGGAATTTCACAATCTGGTCCGTAATGGTCCACTTGTTGTTTTCCTAGCCCAGAATGACAGATCCCAGCGCTAACAATGCAGTGTTTATTGTGGATTTACGGTTGAGGAAAATATTTTACATTGGTATGAATCAGTCGACATGTGGCGAAAAAAATGAATACCCAAATTATAAAAAAAGATCCCTAAACAAGCATTATTGTGGCTAGGTGCAGAAGTTCCACCAACATATGCCATTGATTTTAGCATTGTTTTTGGCGTATATGTGCTGTAAAATAAGTCTGAATCAACAGTAGCCGCTATAAGTGAAAACCCATGCGATCGAGTTCTTCAAAGTGAATGGTTGTTAAAAGATAGATATTGAAGTCCATCTAAATGGCCGTCAATGAGTCTTTTGACAATTTTTTTTTACTATGGCAGCCTTGAGACGTCCACCATCCCAGCAAAAAGTAGCAAACGGTCCTTGCGCAAAGAATCCTTGCGGCCACAATTTTAAATTATTCCTGTATAAATTCAAATTTCTACGAAAATAATTTTGCCTACTATTAAACACATATTTATTTATGTCATTTTGCCAAAAAACATGTTCAGATATCTGAACCTGTTTTATGATATCTGAACATGTTTTTTTGGCAAAATGACATAAATAAAAACTGTACTGGGCAGTTGCCTAATTTCGGATTTGCCTAAATATTCGGAAATCGTTTAAAAAGCGTTTCGGCGACCGTGATCAATATAGAATGATCACAGTCTACGCAACTGACCTCCATAGCAACAGAAACAACACAAAAGTTCAGATATTCGAGTATAACCCCAAAATAAATACCTCTAAACTTTCGCTTTTCTAATTGTCAATATTTAGTCACGTGGGGGATGACGTCACACAGCGCGAGCTTTCATATTGAGGTTCGACAGGGTTATCTTTAAATACTAGACCTACAAAACGATGTTTATGACTTATCTTCAATCACGAAATACAATGCCAATTACATATAAAGTAAATAAATTGACGATATCATTGTTTTGTGTTGTGCAGCATTTGATATGAAAACAAAGCAAAAATGAAGCAGATTCGTACTTTCAAAATTTTGCAAATTCTGACAAATTAGTAGTTCGGATACGCCGAAAATACACATACAAATACTTCAGAGAAGCATAAAATTTATATACAGGTTAAACATTTAATACATGATGTTCATTTAAGCAGCATTTAAATATTTGTATATTGACTTGATAATGTTTACTTTGTTCTTTGAAAAAATCCGAATATTTAGGCACTGAATGCAGGTTCTTTGTCGTCGTTTATGCCCTTACTTCGTACTGAATATTTTATTATAATTAATTGTTTTTTCTTTTATTCTTTTTCCAGTTTGGTTGATATATGACCCAACAATTTTCTATTAAAATTGTATGCACTTATGTTCAGTAATTATGACAATATTTTAAGAAAACTTCAAAATTGATCCGGAATTAGGCAACTGCCCAGTATGTCCTTTTAAAGTTCCATCACATTTTTATTCATCACAAATCTCAAAAGGATACGACATCCCTGCTACCAACATGGCCAAGAATCGTTTTCAGTCTCTCTGCCATCGTTGATACTTTCAAACTTAAGACTACGTGATAACTTTCAAATGTTCACGCAAAAACCATGAACTTTGATGTTTGTTTACATATTCTAATTGGGTCATTGACGATCCGTATTAAAGTTTCAATATGTAAAATTTGCAAAATATTTTAGGTTAGTACCAACTATGCATAATTCTGAAGAAAAGCAATATTCTGTGCCGTACTGTAGCCATAGGTAGTCAAAAACGTCAGGAATGTTACGTCTATTGATGTGGTTGATTTGAAGATACCCTGCAATAGTGTCTTTGTATTTAGATTTGGGGCATACCTGCTCTGGTATTCGGACATTTCTTACCCTTACCATTTCGGTCCTTCCCCATTAGAAGTTAACTTCTGCCCTGCTATTTCGCCCCTTTTAAAATAATTGTTAAAACTTTTCGGCTTTTATTAAAATCGCAGCAAGAAAACTGAGCCCCTTATTTTGTTATTTAAGTTTTTTTGAAAGGATAAGAAAATAGCAATTAAAACTGCACCTTACATGGTCATGGTAAAATTAAATTTAAAATAAATACGTAATACCAGGAAAAGCAGAATAACAAAAATATCTATTGAATATGTATTTATGAGGAAAAAGAACAATTTCTATACCATGAAAAAAGTGGCTTGGAAAACACATTAAAATGATATATTGACACGCATGTTTTGATGGGTTTACACACACGCACGCACGCACGCACGCACGCACGCACACACACACACACACACACACACACGTCCATTATGCGCGTTTACATCGGCACATTCCAATACCGTCTGTGTCTTCCGAGCCTGCAAGTATGCACGTTCAGTTTAGACAATAAATTACAATTTAGCGTCATGATCGTTGTTTGTCGGACAAGCTCCACGGGGAATGCTCCACCCAGACACTGATCTGTGGAAAACTCGCGTCTGCTTGGTCCCTTACCCTCTGGAATGCCCCTAGATCTCTCGATGTGCGGACCGTTAGGAAGGCGCTAGCAGCTTCCCGATTATCTGGTACCCTCCCCCGCACACGCGCTAGCAGCTTCCCCGATTAGCTGGTACCCCCACCCGCACACGCCGTTTATACCTTGCCATAAGACAGATTTGCTGCATGTAACGGATGGCAGACTCGCACACCAGTGGAATGCACATCCATGTAGATAGTTTCTTCAATGCAAATTTGCACTTGAGGTAGATAAATTATATGGTTGTAAAAAGACGTATAAAACTATTGTTACCATTTATGATAATGTGTATCTATGAACGAACTAGTATAGTGTGGTCAATTAATGACCGTAATTGAATAATTTTTTCATATGATAAGAAAAATCTGGTTTTAAACTTCAGGAAAATACAGGGAATAATTATAGTCTGATTATGACGCCAGACATTCCCTAAAATAGGAGAGAACACTTTTTAGTGTAAACATATTTCGTAAACGTATATATATGTTCTATAACCCGTTGTTTTCATATTAATGTCCCGCGTTTCATTAACAACAGTCTAATATCTCTTTTCAATATTTACGATTGTTAAAATTCATGAATTTCAAAACTTATTCACATACTTTATACATATTTCGTAATATTTAAAAGTAACAAACTGCTGGTTCATATGTACATGTTTATCGACTACAGTCTTACGAATTAAGTATGAAATTCAACAAATTATCTGAACCCAAACTGTCAAATGGACAAATACAAAGACTATAAATAAAATATATCTAGCTCATTAAATAAGTAATTTTCTATTGCTTTACTGATTAAAACTCCATTAAAGCCCGAGTTTTCATTTCCTAAACTACGATTTTGCAGCAGGATGTTTGTTCTCATTGGGAAATGCTACTGATTACTGGTTCTATATATCATACTGCTGACCATTGGTTCTATATATCATGCTACTGACCATTGGTTTTATATATCATGCTGCTGACCACTGGCTCTATATAGCATGCTGCTGACCACTGGTTCTATATATCATGCTGCTGAATACTGGTTCTATATGTCATGCTGCTGACCATTGGTTCTATATATCATGCTGCTGACCACTGGTTTCATATATCATGCTGCTGACCATTGGTTCTATATATCATGCTGCTGACCATTGGTTCTATATATATCATGCTGCTGACCACTGGTTCTATATATCATGCTGCTGACCATTGGTTCTATATATCATGCTGCTGACCATTGGTTCTATATATCATGCTGCTGACCACTGGTTTCATATATCATGCTGCTGACCATTGGTTCTATATATCATGCTGCTGACCATTGGTTCTATATATATCATGCTGCTGACCACTGGTTCTATATATCATGCTACTGACCACTGGTTCTATATATCATGCTGCTGACCATTGGTTCTATATATCATGCTGCTGACCATTGGTTCTATATATATCATGCTGCTGACCACTGGTTCTATATATCATGCTACTGACCACTGGTTCTATATATCATGCTGCTGACCATTGGTTCTATATATCATGCTGCTGACCATTGGTTCTATATATCATGCTGCTGACCATTGGTTCTATATATATCATGCTGCTGACCACTGGTTCTATATATCATGCTGCTGACCATTGGTTCTATATATCATGCTGCTGACCATTGGTTCTATATATATCATGCTGCTGACCACTGGTTCTATATATCATGCTGCTGACCATTGGTTCTATATATCATGCTGCTGACCATTGGTTCTATATATCATGCTGCTGACCATTGGTTCTATATATCATGCTGCTGACCATTGGTTCTATATATCATGCTGCTGACCATTGGTTCTATATATCATGCTGCTGACTGCTGGTTATATATACATATCATGCTGCTGACCACTGGTTCTATATATCATGCTGCTGACCATTGGTTCTATATATCATGCTGCTGACCACTGGTTCTATATATCATGCTGCTGACCACTGGTTCTATATATCATGATGCTGACTGCTGGTTCTATATATCATGCTCCTGACCACTGGTTCTATATATCATGATGCTGACTGCTGGTTCTATATATATCATGTTGCTGACCACTGGTTCTAAATATCATGATGCTGACTGCTGGTTCTATATATCATGCTGCTGACCATTGGTTCTATATATATCATGCTGCTGACCACTGGTTCTATATATCATGCTA
Organism: Mya arenaria; assembly: GCF_026914265.1. Classification (NCBI taxonomy): domain Eukaryota; kingdom Metazoa; phylum Mollusca; class Bivalvia; order Myida; family Myidae; genus Mya; species Mya arenaria. Next base: position 10,750,304 of record NC_069135.1, on the reverse strand, counting down.
AAAAGGTCAAAACACGATACTCGTAACAAAAAAAGGACTTTTGATGAAGCAAATTACAATTACAAATGAAGATGAAATGATGTGCATTTAAAAAAAACACACACATCATTTTATCTTCATTTGTAATTGTAAAATAACAATAATTAAATATTGTCAATGACTTTTCACAAATAATTCAGTCTCGTAAGGATAACAGTGTTCAGGTCTACAATCATCTATTATTACTAACTTTAAATCAATTTGCAACATAATAGTTAAAGACATGTTTTATGTATAACACACTGCAGCATCAGCAACCTCTTAAAATAAGGTGCCGAAATGTCTACGGAGTGGGGCCGAAATGGTAACAACTAACATGAGAGACAGTTAGTTGACGAACCTATGGGGCGTTTTGAAAGTGAAGAATGATTTTGTATGGTATTCATAAACTAGTGTGGATCTTCTTTAGATATACTAGTTTACGAAATGGTTGGGGAAGGGGTCAGGCGAGGGGTTGGGTGGAGGGGGAGGAGGTCTCTAAAACTGACACCTAGATGTGTCGGAATCTTTGGGTTTGTGAACGTTCTTGATAATATAGAGTTTTAGGGGTTCAGATTATTGGCAATATCAGCAAATAATAATATAAAACAAGGTCAAGTCTATTGCGCAAAACCGGTCACAGCAGGGATTCATCTAAATCCAGTCGAGAATGGTACAATGTCTAGGAGAGATGTGCACCTTGAAATAGTTTTGTTCCAAATTCTCTATTAACATTATATGATAAACTAGCCCTTCTAGTCCGCAGAAACAGAAAAGGTTGTTTTATCGAATTCAAAAGGTATTATTTTGGCTACTAGTTTTCTGTGGTGAGTGTGAATAGTATTACTGCTATATTGCTGTATTTCATCTCATCTCTGCAACAGAGGCCGACCGCACCACATGATTTAGTTTAACCAGTATACTTACATATATCATATTGAGAAAATCAGTAGGGTCAATGACCTCCCTTTCAATGCAAGTGATTCTGATTAGTAACACAAACGTTGTAAAAAAAACAGAACAATCAACACCAGTTAAAACTACACTTTATTGCACATTTTAAGAAGACCAAAGCAATGATCCAAACATGTCAATAGAATTTTTTTAGCTTCGAAGCACACAAATGAATCTTGCCCTAATTGAATCACATTACTGTTTTTCTACATTAATTATTTTGTAAGTCAGGGTCTATATCATTTTATCAAATTGTAGTGAGTTATATCAATCGACAATGAAAGTTTTTTTCTGCACATCTGCTTTCTAACAATTACCTACCCATGATGAATTTATATCATAAAACAATGATATCTTAGAAGTTTTACTGCAACAATTTAACTTCATGCGATGTTCATGGTTAAAGATTATCAGTAAAGTAACAAAATATGTGTTAAAAAATGCATACTAATACCCTTTAACGAGCTTAGTGGTCGAGATTATATTTTAGCTACTGGGCCAGCCTCTGTTTAAAATCTACCGATTCACCTGATTAAAATCAGTAACAGCTGACTGCTTTTTTACCAATATAAATATTAAGATATACAACTATAACAATTGACATTTGTTAGTGGTCAACATTATATTTTGTCCAATGAGAACACAGTATTTCCAAAGTTTTCCAATAATTGACTTCAGGAAATCAGCAGTCAGGCGTTATTGATTGTAATCAGGTGAAGTGGTAGATATACACAGTTGCTGGAGCAGTAAGGTAGTTTACAAAATATAGTGTACATCACTAAAAAACGTTCAGCTTATCAGTATGCACCAACACAAAAATGGGCATGTGCCGGTGTCTTATATAACTTTGCTGTTATCATTTAGATGATACTAGAGTGAAACTAATAACGTATCTAGTAGATACAGTTAAAAAACCAGAAATCGTGCCAAATATTTGTTCACTTTCATACAATTTTTTACATTTTATGAAATGGACAATTTTACTATGATGAGAAAAATGTACCATGAACCTGTGAAAGGAAATGTTGAAACGTTTGATGTTGATTTACTTCCCTTTGATAACTTTACAGGAAATAAACAAGTGACCAAATAATAACAAATAATCTGGAATGGTATTATAGGATATACTGCATTGTGGTCAAACTAAATACTTAGTAAGAATCTACAATTCACATTTCAATTTACCAAATAATATCATGGATAAAGCAAAAACAATAAACAAGTAATCAACAGGAAGGACTAGTCAATTTACAAGGAAATGAAACATGTCAAGATTGTTTACAAATATCACATAAAAGAGAGATCCATTATTAACAATCATACAAATAAGGTTTATCACATAACTAAATGATGAGGTACTTTCACATTTTAACTATACCCAAATAGTACTAGTTTAGATTTATTTGCATATCAGCAAATTATGATAATAATTATTGACCTTCATGTATTACATTGTATACCTACCTTTTTATTATACTGAATTACAATTCTTATTAACTTTAATTTAAAAAAAACCTGGATTTTGACTTCCAATAGAACAATAATTTTATTTTATACTATACATGAAATTACCTTATTATTTCATAAATTTTAAAAGGAATTATAAATGTTTAAATGAATTTTCAATAAAAATGTTCAGAAATATGTGTTGTTGTTTGTTAATGTCACATAAACCATATGAACACTGCTTTTAACACTTTACATCAGAACACCCATTCGGAACTCCTCCGCCATTTTTATCGAAAACAGGATGTATTTTGACGGTTTAGATACCCAAAAAGCGTTGCGTTTAAGTCCGCTGCAAGTAGATCGTATAGTAATATTATTTAGCAGTTAAACTTCATGATTGAATTCTTGGGAATCTTAATTATGTTTGCAATAATACACTTCACTGGCAACCAATTTAAACTTAGATCAATAAATACAACTCTGAAACACTACATTTAATTAATGATATATTTCAAGAATTTACGAACTACTTCAACTGATGTACCGGCATACATCCGATGTTTTTTTCGATAAAAATGGCCGAAGAGCTCCAAATACAACACCCAGATATGCAACTAGACTAGATGAACATAAAAATGTTATGTTATGAGATACAGACTGCTTTTCAACATAAGCGCTTGACTGAAGCTATTCTAACAGATGAACATCACAAAAGCACCAGCAGAAACTTGGAACATAAGATAGTTTGCATAATGATGATCACTTTACAGCATTATATTAAACCACAATTACTATATATACTACCAGAATTCCCATATATTTCTTCTACATGAAATCATAAACACATATTTTCCAATGAAACAATATTCACGATATATTTCGCCTAGCTTCTACTTGGTTACGCCTCTGATGACAATATTAACAGCATAACAATATCATTGAATCATGTCCTCACAAGGGCACACACTAGCAAAATACAATGACAACCATTCATTACAATACAATTTTAAGAGTCTTTTAAATTAAATTAATCATACACCTCAGAGTTCTGGATGCCAAATACAATTTTCTAATGCTAAAATAATTCCATATCCTATTTAAAAAAGAAAGTATAGATTGATCAGTAAATTTCGTCTTATTGTCAACAGAGTAAACATTATGAATTGTTACATTTTCATATACATTTAACAAGCTATAATGGGTCTGATCGACTATACTGCTGATTAACCTACACAATGCAGTCACAGAAATTAGGTGTACATGATATAAAAATACTTAATATGGCAGATCTATTCATTGTCTTCACGTATAATATCAGTATGAGTATGTCATTCAATGTAAAACAATACATTATGAATTCAAAAGTTTGGAACATATAGTTCTTTCTAAGTTGGATGAGGAATTATCACTACCTTACATGTCTTTTCTTAAGTTTTAAATATCTTTTTTTATAAATCATTGTGCTTTAATACTTAAAAAAATAATTCCAAAACATTTTTAAGATCATATACAACTCAATTTAAAATTGTTATAAGTCACCAGTCTGTGAATCACTGGTACAAGTCAGTATACAGGTACTGTTTTAACCAACCAGTATACAGGTTCTATGTGAATGAGTACCAGCACTACATGTAGGAGTCAGTGTACAGGTACAGGTACAGCATACAGGTACAGGCACTACATGTATGAGTAAGCATACAGGTACTACATGTACGAGTCAGCATACAGGTACTACATGTACGAGTCAGCATACAGGTACTACATGTATGAGTAAGCATACAGGTACAGGTACTACATGTACGAGTCAGCATACAGGTACTACATGTACGAGTCAGCATACAGGTACTACATGTATGAGTAAGCATACAGGTACAGGTACTACATGTACGAGTCAGCATACAGGTACAGGTACAGCATGTATGAGTAAGCATACAGGTACTACATGTATGAGTAAGCATACAGGTACAGGTACAGCATGTATGAGTAAGCATACAGGTACTACATGTATGAGTAAGCATACAGGTACTACATGTACGAGTCAGCATACAGGTACTACATGTATGAATAAGCATACAGGTACAGGTACTACATGTACGAGTCAGCATACAGGTACTACATGTACGAGTCAGCATACAGGTACTACATGTATGAGTAAGCATACAGGTACAGGTACTACATGTACGAGTCAGCATACAGGTACTACATGTACGAGTCAGCATACAGCTACTACATGTATGAGTAAGCATACAGGTACAGGTACTACATGTACGAGTCAGCATACAGGTACTACATGCATGAGTAAGCATACAGGTACAGGTACAGTATGTATGAGTAAGCATACAGGTTCCTCATGTATGAGTAAGCATACAGGTACTACATGTACGAGTCAGCATACAGGTACTACATGTATGAGTAAGCATACAGGTACAGGTACTACATGTACGAGTCAGCATACAGGTACTACATGTACGAGTCAGCATACAGGTACTACATGTATGAGTAAGCATACAGGTACAGGTACTACATGTATGAGTAAGCATACAGGTACTACATGTACGAGTCAGCATACAGGTACTACATGTATGAGTAAGCATACAGGTACAGGTACTACATGTACGAGTCAGCATACAGGTACTACATGTACGAGTCAGCATACAGGTACAAGTACTACATGTATGAGTCAGTATACAGGCACTACATGTATGAGTCAGTATACAGGTAGTACATGTAAGAGTCAGTATACAGGTACTACATGTAAGAGTCAGTATACAGGTACTACATGTAAGAGTCGGTATACAGGTACTACATGTATGAATCAGTATACAGGTACAGGTTCTACATGTTCGAGTCAGTATACAGGTACTACATGTAAGAGTCAGTATACAGGTACTACATGTAAGAGTCAGTATACAGGTACTACATGTAAGAGTCGGTATACAGGTACTACATGTATGAATCAGTATACAGGCACTACATGTATGAGTCAGTATACAGGTACTACATGTAAGAGTCAGTATACAGGTACTACATGTAAGAGTCGGTATACAGGTACTACATGTATGAATCAGTATACAGGTACAGGTTCTACATGTTCGAGTCAGTATACAGGTACTACATGTAAGAGTTGGTATACAGGTACTACATGTTCAAGTCTGTACATGAGTACTACCTGTAAGAGTCATCACTTTACAAGTTATTAGACACTAAATTCTGGTAAAGTATCTTTATCTTGCTGTAGTTTCTGTTGCATGCGTATGTATTCAGTGTAGAGTTGGCGGGCCTGTTGCAAGACCTTGTTCACATGGTGTTTGCGTACACGTTTGTCGAAGTACATGGCCAGTTCATCATATTCCATGCCAGTGTTCACTATCACGTCCCTGTGTTGTAGAAGTAGGGTGAGACAGGCAAACATGAGGAATGGATTACCATAACCAAACTGGTCAGGTGCAGGCAGCTGCTTGAACTGAAACAGAGCAATTTCCTCTTGATCAACAGCCTCCTGACAAATGTCAACAGCCTCCTGACATACACTGATATCGTCCTTCTCCTTGGTTTCATCAGTCCTGGTTGTGACGGTGTTGTTCATACTAAAATGGTTTTCACAGAATGATGGGGCCTTTCCACCATTTCCAGATGGTTCACTTGGCTGTGGAATTTCTGACATAATTTCTGCATACTTTTTGTCAAAGTAATTTTGATGCTCTGTTGATAAGATGTCCTTCGGCTGACTTGTTTTCTTCTTTTTACTATTATGACCAGATGTGCCTGTGCTGTTTGGGTGCAGAGAAGCCGAGTTTAAAGAGGATACCAATGAACCATTGCCACTGTCAGAATCCAAACTGTGACTTCTCATCAGCCGGTTAACCTCAAACAGTGTATGCTCTGTATCATTGTCATCTGTGTTTCTGTAGTCTACCATACTTCTGTGCAAAGGCCCATTCACATTGTTCTTAATGTTAGAATTATTCTTTGCATCAACATTTTGTGCCACATTCACAGGCTGTGCCTTTCCTGGCCTATGCTTTGGTGACATCAGAATTCTTTTCATGCCGCTGAAAAATGAACCTTTTATTTGAGGCACATTGGTACTGCTGGCCTTTTTCAAAATGTCTGACTCATTCTTCTCAAGGGATAAATGAAATTGTGCATGGTCGTCGTTTTCGTCCTCACAAATGGTGTTATTGTTATTTACTGCTGGACTACTGCTTAGACCCATTGGAATCTCACTGGAAACATAATGGCTCTCATTTGCTGAAAGAATCATTCCCTCAGTTGAACATATCACCTCAGTTTCACTGTCAACAATGCGACTATCAACACTGGCCGATATTAGACTAGGAAACCTGTCTTCAGATTGGGAGGAGAGATATGAGGCAGAGCTCACGGAGCTACTGATCAGCTGGCCATTGTCAGATGGCAGGGACATGGGGGGACTGTAATAGCTGCTCCATTTCTCACTTGGACTGCTTCCTTCACTAGAGTCGCGGGATTTGTCATCGGATTTACACATTTCATCCTTCCTTTCTTTTTTTAAATCATTATGTTTGACACAGTCCATGACATTTTGTTCATTGTAAGTTATACTTTCAGAAGTGTCGTCTCTTATTTCACTGTTCACATTGTTCAATGCATCATCAGGTTTTGATAAGATGTCTTCTTTTTGTTTCAATATACCTGGAATGTTTTCATCATCAGTGGGATGATTTTTCGTAACAATTTTACCGTCCATACTTCCAGTTTTCCTCATGCTTGGTTCAAAGTCTAAATTGTCAGTGTTTGATGACATTTTAGATTCACTCCTTTCTTCTTTCACTGTTTGAAGTTTATCATCAAGCCCATTTTCTAGTATCAATGTAGCAGTCTTAGGGGAGGCCATTCCAGTCTTTGGTGAATGGGCAGTCAACCCAGAGTTGTCTTTCACAATAGTCGACAGCCTTCTCTTGGCAAGCAGGTGAGAATACTGTGTTTTCACCGCGAATGATGGTGAATTGGGAGATACGGTCACAAGAAGAGAGGGACAGTAGTCAGAGTCTGTAAGGGTGAGTTCTTCCTCCGGGGGATTGGGAGGCAGCGTGCTCCACATCACCTCCAGCATGTAAAGGGCATCCTCAAAGGGGAACTCACGTTTGAGTTCAAGAAGCAGCCACCTGTAGCAGAAGAACAGGTCATCTGCGCCATGCTCCTTCATGTAGGAATGAAACACTGGGTCATAGAATTGCACTAGCAGGGACAAGTGTTGAAGCTTTGTGGTGATTGCTTCACCATCATACAAGAAGTTTGATCGCAGTCTCTTCATTAAGCCACAGAAACAGAGATAGGCTTGTGCCTCCTCCTTCTGCACTACAAGGATGGGCGACGCAATGTCACTCATACCCTGGCAGTATGACACCTCTGGGTGGGTCAAGGCATATGTGACTAGGAGATTGTACAACGCTATCAGATTTTTACTATCATCACCCCCAGAATAATACTTGTGACCTCTATCAGTTCTTAGCACATCTTTCTTCACAAGAGTGGCTACATGTATAATATCTTCCGACACCTTCCGCTCATTGAAAAGCTGCCTCCATTTATCTCGCAACTCAAAGTACTCATTCTCTTTCTTCTTCATGTAGGCAAACCTCTCCCTCCCTGACATTGACTCTGGGTAGATGTTCAGTAGATGGCGCCACACAACACGTCGAAGGGAGTTTTCCACCCCACCCTGGTAGATACTCAGTCGGAACTCCCCAGGTTTAACCATGTGCCCATCTGAGTCCATGTAGTTACGGAACTCCATGTCGCTCATTGGAGCCTTCACAGGCCGGTACTGCTGCTCATCCTCCGTTTTCATGCCTGAAAGCAAGCAGAAGAAAAAGGTGATTTACTGGGAAAAAAATAGTAATACTTTGACTATTAAATTAACTTATTATCTGCCCAACTCATGTTATCAATGATAGCAAGTTAGCAACATTTTCAATTTTGGTATTTAATAGAAGCTAATGAATGTTAAGCTTGAATACAAATTGTGCCACTAAATTCAATAAACATAAAAAGGTAATAAATGTCTTTTTATTATCAAAACTAAGCTATTGGAGCCGAACAGTAAATGACTTATTACTCATCAAACAACATTAAATGAACAAAATCATGTTATTTCTGAGAAAATACATTATTTTTAAAAAATTGTATCGCGCATGATTAGCATGAAAACAGATGCTAGTATTCATAAATATGGATAGCTTCATATTTGTCAAGCCCATAGATACAAGAGCTGTCGCAATAAGTCACAAATGCCACCAAATTGCATTCTTGTTCCATGGATAATGCAATTACTAGTAATGTGTCTACATTCATGAAGAGCAAACATAAACTATAAGCATATGCCAGAAACCATGTTGGTAAAACCTCAATTGTGTGTGTGTGTGGCGGGGGTGGGGGGATGAAGTTAGAGGTGGGGTCATAAGTCTTGCATGTGAAACTTCTATTTATGTACCCAACATATCTGCCAATTAATTTTCAAATCATTCCATGAAAAACAAAGTAACAGCTGGACAAGGAAAACCTTATGGACTGACAAATGCTCAAGCATGGGACAGACACACAGACAAAAGATGCAATATCAATTTGCCCATCTTTGGAAAGAAAATCATTCGAAAAATGCAAATGTATATTTTCTTTTGTCACCAATGTATTAATTGGACTTAACATCAAATATGAAGAAACACAGAAATTCATGACAATGAAAACAGTTCTAACCTATTGCTCTCTGGACTTGGTTGACAGTTTTCCCCATTTTGTTTGAGATGGTGCCTGTGATGTTGCCAAAGAAGTTGCTGCGGTCAAGGAAGGTCATCCGGTACTGAGGGATCTCTACTGGCGCTATAATGTCCCAATCCTCCAGTGCTACAGGGGGAAGAGAACAGTTGTTATACAACAATATCGGTTATCAACTTATTACATACCTAACAGTTCTGCACAGTATAACGTGCCCCTATTAACCTCAGGTGAATGGCAGAGAAGTGCTTTGATTTCTCTGAAATCAAAGCCTTGGTTTAAACCACTTCCTTACAGAACTGATAACTGTGCCAGACACAACTGTATACATGTGATAAACATGACTGTGTTAGTTACATGAAATAAGAGGCCAATCAGGGCCTAGGTACTACTGGCGTAGTTGTTTTGGTCATTTCAATTCAAGCTGTTTTGGTCAATTTCAATTTGATCAATTTCAAGGCGCTATAACCCAGTCACACATGAGGGGTTTTGGCTGGTTTACGAAAGAAGCTGTGAATAAATCAATATTTAACTACTGTTTAAGTTCTGTTGTGTTCAAAGGTAAATATATTACAATTTTGACAATTTGAAGGGCCAGTCCAGCCATGCATGGGCAGATCTGGCAGGTCTTCGAAAGGAACCGAGGGCTCATCAATATTTAACAACTGTGCTTGTTTGATGAAGATCAGGAAAAGAAATGTAGCTCTATTGAGTTTACAAGCCATCATCTAGTCGCATATGGGCAGCAGCTGGTTTTTGAAAGAACCATCAATATGTCGGTGTCTAATTACTGTTTAAGTTTAGTGAAAATCTATCAACACCCTAAAAACCAATGCACTCTCTGAAAAGTGGTTGACTGTTTTAGACTGTAATTTTTGACTTGTATACAATAGCAATTTTCATCATTTCAAAGGGCCATAATCAAGGCATGCATGTGGCTGGTTTAAGAAAGGAGCTGAGCTCTCATAAATACCTAACAACTGTTTTAATTTGATAAGATTAATTCAAAACTGAAGATTTATTCGCATTCACAAGCAATTGTTTACAGACGCACATACGGACACCCCACAGCAGACCTGCGCAATTACAAAAAGCTCAATACCAACTGCACTCATTACAGGTTGTCTCCAAAAGGTTTATAAAAGGGTCCGAGCTCTCATTGATATCTAGCTACTGAATAAAATTGTATAAGATACAATCAAAGCTGAAGACTTTATCACGTTACAAACAGTTGTTTACACTGGAAAGGCACCCCACCATGGCATAAGCCCTTCCGGCCGATGGCCTTAAGAGCTATAACAAATTAAAATAAATAAAAAAGCATGCAATATTAAAGAATAATACTACGTACCTATGTTTGTGATCTTGACCTTCGACCAACAGATCTTGCTGTTGTACACTACATATAGCATTGCCTTACATTTCGTTATGTTATATTTAAGTTGGTTGACCACAGCTGAAGTAACTGAGTGCACACCAGATAAGAAGTAACAAACTTTACCATAGGATAATAATGCTTTCATAATATATGATAATGAACCATCATAATATAGGATAATGAACCATCATAACATAGTTTAAAAAACTTATCTTAGATGTGTGACCTTGACCATGACATTGACATTGTGATGTTAAGGGTTTTGTTATGTTGCAAATTCAACGTCAAAGTATAGAATGGTTTGTTTGACCAGACTGACACAAATAACACCGACCATTCTACATAGAATTCCTGATAAAATTAATTCCAATGATTGTCACTTACCATCATCAAAGGGTTTAAGGTCGACCTTGAGTTTGAGGCATGGGTCAGAGGCATTCTGAAACGCGGCATCCATGTCCCAATCAGACAGCATGCTGAGGTACACATCCTGACCACCGTCCTGGGATGCATAGCTGATGGTGAAGTCACTGAAATACAAGCATCTACATGAAAGATGGCCATACAAGCAACTGTCCTGGGATGCATAGATGATGGCAGTCACAGAAATAAAAGCAACTACATGAAACATTGGCATACCAGCATTGATCCTGGGACCCATAGCTGATCGTGAAGTCACTGAAATACAAGCAACTACATGAAACATTGGCATACCAGCATCCGTCCTGGGACCCATAGCTGATCGTGAAGTCACTGAAATACAAGCAACTACATGAAACATTGGCATACCAGCATCCGTCCTGGGACCCTTAGCTGATCGTGAAGTCACTGAAATAAAAGCAACTACATGAAACATTGGCATACCAGCATCGATCCTGGGACCCATAGCTGATCGTGAAGTCACTGAAATACAAGCAACTACATGAAACATTGGCATACCAGCATCGATCCTGGGACACTTAGCTGATCGTGAAGTCACTGAAATACAAGCAACTACATGAAACATTGGCATACCAGCATCCGTCCTGGGACCCTTAGCTGATCGTGAAGTCACTGAAATACAAGCAACTACATGAAACATTGGCATACCAGCATCGATCCTGGGACCCATAGCTGATCGTGAAGTCACTGAAATACAAGCAACTACATGAAACATTGGCATACCAGCATCCGTCCTGGGACCCTTAGCTGATCGTGAAGTCACTGAAATACAAGCAACTACATGAAACATTGGCATACCAGCATCCGTCCTGGGACACTTAGATGATTGTAAAGTCACTGAAATACAAGCATGTAAAACAAGGTCATGTCATCATTTATATTATGTGACTACATGTACTGGTATGTACTTGATAATGAGGCCTCAATGTTGAAAACTTTACCTTATTATTATCTTATCATTTATATGACTGTTCAGACAGTTAAGATATATGTCATGGGTTACATGTACTCCCTGAGAGACCTATATAGGTAGCGTTGTTATCCAACAAGTATACAATCAAGTTAGACTTTGACTTCTTGGTACAATGTTATTCAGTGATTACAATGATGGTACTGGTACTTTAATTATACCAGAAGAAATGGCATCATAAAGAACTTAGTCTTACTGACACAAAATATTTCACTGATATTTACAAACTTTATAAACACATTTAACTTGCAAATTGCAATACCAAGTTATGTCTCACTACTTAAATAATAGGTGATGGGCACCCTACATGGAGATAATTGGTTATGATCATAATAAATTGTCAAGGCACTTGAGTTTATTACTTAAAAACCATTAACATAAAATTATGTGTACATGTATTATAGTATCATTTGTTCATTCATGTCACCATAGTAACAACTCTATATTTCAAGTGTACAAATTTAATGATCATTATATAATAAGACCGAGACGCAGAAAATAAGTACACATTGGGCCATCGTTCAGAACTTTGTTAAGGTTAACAATAATTCATAAATCATCATCATTAACTTTCAAATCTGTATTGCTCTTGAAGTTTCACGGATTCACTTATGCTTTGCAGTGTTCCTTACAAGATTATGGACATTATTTAGCTGCAGATTTGTTATCAAAATATAGGAGCCCATCATAGAAGAATTCACCCTCAGTGATGTTGTTTATGACTTTGTTAACCCTCGATGATGTTGTTTATGACTTTGTTAACCCTCGATGATGTTGTTTATGACTTTGTTAACCCTCAATGATGTTGTTTATGACTTTGTTAACCCTCGATGATGTTGTTTATGACTTTGTTAACCCTCGATGATGTTGTTTATGACTTTGTTAACCCTCGATGATGTTGTTTATGACTTTGTTAACTTAAAACAAAGCTCTGAGCAATCGGTTCATTATTTCTATTTTCATAACAATATTTTAGTAGAACCATTAAAACCACACACTTGACTGTATCTGATATGATGACTGATAACTGTTTCCTAGTTTGATGTTATAAATGATTAAAGAATTTGTTTGATTAACTAGCAAACACAATTAATAATTATATATTACAACTACGTGTTCCAATTTCTATACTGGTATTGCTAATAAAATAATTTCAGTACAAATTTCTGCAAATGTATAATTCTAAAAAGAAAAATACTATAAATGTCTAAATATATAAAGATCTATATTCCAAAACAGATGACTCAATCAGTTCCATTGACATAGGGATTGAAAATGTTAAATATATATTGAAAGCTGATTTTAAAATGGGACTGACAGATAAGCAGTAAATTCCATATTTATTGCATTTACTTGTCTACTGAACATTGCTGTTGTAACATTAAAATTGTTACTGTGTGATGTCATGGAAACTGTCATGGAAACTATAATACTGTGTAAATCTGGTGGTCTGTACGATGCTGGACAATACAAGCAGACACAAAATACAGTCATTTGTTCTTTTACCACTCAATATCATCTTGAATTGGCCTGGCTTAAACTTGCACCCTCCACATGGTGTCAATGGCTTAAACTTGCACCCTGCACATGGTGTCAATGGCTTAAACTTGCACCCTCCACATGGTGTCAATGGCTTAAACTTGCACCCTGCACATGGTGTCAATGGCTTAAACTTGCACCCTGCACATGGTGTCAATGGCTTAAACTTGCACCCTGCACATGGTGTCAATGCAGTGAACACCTCTGGAGAGGTGGAAATGTTGATTTCGCTTATGGGCTGCACATTATGTCTCCGACACATAGGTAAATGCACACTATTTCTTTAGGACATTTGTGGTAATTAATTTTAAAACCCTTCAACCGGTTCAAGAGATATGGAGCTGACAAGATATTTAACATTATGAAGCGGTTCAAGTGATATGTAGTAACAATAAAATATAGTCATATGATCTTTGATCTCTTAGTGTGATTTTGACCATGAACTGAGCTGGTAGTTACCTAATATCTTTGAGGCAATTCAAGAGATATTGAGCGGTTACAAAATATAGTCATTCTATAGAAATGTGACCTTTGACCTTTAAGTGTAACTTTGTCCTGAGCTGGTTGTACCGGTAAGTGAATAACATGTGCTCTGCACTCTGCAGCCACTGACATCGTCTCAATAATGGTGAACATGCAAGTTATTTCAAAATCATTCAAGCGGTTTAAAAGAAATGAAATGGACATGATTTGTGACAAACAGATGGACGTTGTAATAGAAAAAATTTAATTGTATATTTCAAACAAGAGGCCCAAGAGGGCCTATGCTCTACTGGCATGGCTCTTGTGGTCATTTTCAATCCAGAGCATGTACGTATGAGGCAACAAATATATAGTTCACTTTTTGTGTTTGGGTTAGCTTAAAATGCTGCACGTTCAACATCTGAGGACAGGAAGTGTTGTAAGCAGATTAGTTGCATGAACTATTTTAATATGTGCCAAGTAAAGGTTATCTGAGGGTAAAGCATATTTGCTTTCAAAACTGTACTCATGGTCAAAATTTCATTTCTGTAGCTTTAAAAATTAAAAAGTTAGTCAATAGGTCAAAGTCAAGGAAATCCGAGGACAACATTGATGCTTGTTTGCAAAACTGTACACATGGTCAAAATTTCATTGCTGTAGCTTTAAAAATAAAAAAAAGTTGGTCAAAAGGGGTGGGGCCAGCTTTTGCCCATAATTTCAAATGTTTTGCTAGACGGTCATCATATGATGCTCCACAACAAATCTCAAAGGTATGGGCCTTGTGGTTTGAAACAAGAAGATTTTAAAAATATTTCTTAAATAAGTCCCTAGGAAACTTGTGACCCCCGGGGCAGTGCCAGTTTTGACCCAAGGGGCATAATTTTAACAACCATGGTAGTGGACCAATAAATTAAGCCTTGTTCAAGGATCTGCATAGCTGTTTCAGACAAAAAGGTTTTTAACATTTCCCAATTTAAGTGGCCAGTAATGACCCCAAGGGAATAATTTTAAAAAACATTCACAAGCAATTGTGACTTTACATGTAAACTTGGCTAAAAATAGACATCACTCATGTAGACTTGGCTAAAAAAAAGACTTAGCTAAATATAGCACTTTTTTATACTTTTAAGACCAATAATCTAGGCATGCAAAAGGAACCGAGCTTTAATGGATATCTAAATACTGTACAAGTTTCATCAAGATACAATCAAAACTGAAGAATGTATCATGTTCACAAGCAATTGTTAACAGACGTACAGATTTTTTTATACTATCAAGGCCCATTATCTAGGCATGCATGGGAGGATCTGGCTGGTTTTCGAAAGGAACCAAGCTCTAATGGATATCTAAATACTGTACAAGTTTCATCAAGATAAATCAAAACTGAAGACTGTATCGTGTTCACAAGCAATTGTTTATAGACGCACTGATTTTTCATAGTTTCAAGGCCCATTATCTAAGCATACATGGGAGGATCTGGCTGGTTTTCGAAAGGAACCAAGCTCTAATGGATATCTAAATACTGTACAAGTTTCATCGAGATACAATTAAAACTGAAGTCTGTATCGTGTTCACAAGCAATATTGTTTACAGACGCAATGATTTTTTATACTTTCAAGGCCCATAATCTAGGCATGCATGGACAGATATGGCTGGTTTTCGAAAGGAACCAAGCTCTAATGGATATCTAAATACTGTACAAGTTTCATCGAGATAAATCAAAACTGAAGACTGTATCGTGTTCACAAGCAATTGTTTACAGACGCAAGGACACACATACTACGTACACATTACCATCGCATAAGCCTTAGGCCAGTAGAGCTAAAAATAGAAACAATTAAATTGTCAATATCTAACAATCAGACTAGCAATGACTACACATGTAGGCACCCAATCAGGCTCCAAATAAATGAATGCCATACCTTTGAATGTCAAATGCCTTAGCTAGGAGATTCTGGAGCATCTCAAACGAGGTGATCTGGGGGTCGATGGAAAACTTCTTAAACTCTGGCTGGAGAAGGCCATCACTCTTCTGTAAAACACAAGAAATAACTTTGGTCCGAGAGTGGGGCAAAATATCATATACCATTCCCGATTTTCAGGGCTTTTCCAAGCCTTTCAAGCATTGTTTCAAAATGGCTAAGATATACAATCATTCACATGTGCAAATGATGAATAAAAGAAATATTCATAAACAAGAGCTCTCACAGTATGTGACGAATCCTCATGAATGTGACATTGACCTTTGAAAAAGGGCATTTATACCTGAAAATTTTCAACCCAGACATGCCCACTTATTCTCTACCTCCACCTTCTAGGTAGAGACACATGTCTTGCATGCGACACATAATCTTGGTATGTTTAACACATGTGGCAAGTTATTTAAAATCTGTCCATACCAGAGAAAGTTCAAGTGTGGACAATACCTTCTTGCATATCGGACTGTGATTCCGGTCATGTGACCAGTGCTGGAAAAACTTACATCCCCATGTAAGATGAGTGACGCAAAACAACGCGCCACTTCTTATTTTTTTTATTGTATGGTTTATGAGAAGTATATTATGCCATTTCAATAAAGTGCAAACAAATATATAAGTACCGTATGCAAGACTTTTAATTAAAATTGAAAATAAATATTTATTTCATAAAAACGCGATTTTTTGAGGAACTATTTAACGTCAATAGTGATTTAAAATTACTGCACTTAATGACGTCAGAAAACAATGTTGCACACATGATTTTTAGTGAAATGAACAAGAGTGTGTTTTCCATGTCAATTTTTCCACCAATTGATAATTTTAGGTATGCAAGAATAAGTATCTATCATGTTTTTCCAGTCCAGATTGTAAATTCTTGCATACCGGACGTGTGTTTCCGGTCATGTGACCGGTGCTGGAAAAACTCGTCTTACACCCCCCATGTAAGATGAGTCACGTGCAACAACGTGCCACTTTTTATTTCTTTTATTGTATGGTTTATGAAAAGTATATTATGCAATTTCAATAAAGCGGAATCAAAACTATAAGTATTCAATACTTTTAATTAAAATTGAAAATTAATAATCGTAAAAGCGCGATTTTTAAAGGAACTATTTGACGTCGATAGTGATTTTAAATTACTGCGCTTTATGACGTCAGTACACAACGTCGCACGCGCATTTTGGTGAAATGTAGAAAAGTACGTTTTCTACATAAATTTCCCAAAATTTCATAATTTTAGGTATGCAAGAAAAAATAGCAATCATGTTTTTCCGGTCCGGATCGAAAAATCCGACCCTCGGGCAAGCCTCGTTACCAGCTTACGCGCGTGCCCTCGGGTCCGATTCTTCTATCCGTACCGGAAATACATGATAGGTACTTATAATCCAACCCTCATGCCGCTGCGTGGCCGATAACTCAGAATAAGTGTGACCTTGACTTCAGAGGAAGGGACACAGGTCTTGCACGTGACACATCGTCTTGGTATGTAGAACACATTATGGAAAGTAATTTTAAATATGTCCATACAGAAATTGAGCCAGAAACATAGACGGATGGAATTACCTATAAAATCTCGATATTTCACTTCCTTGGTATGAAACTTTGAACGTACATTGACTAACTGCATTCACGTGTCAATGTTTCATTATCCTTGTCATAAACTGATTAAATTGGTGCAAAATATACTATTAAAGATAAATAGATACAACCAGATTTATCAGCTAGAAAATCAAGAAGGTTGCAAAATCAGCGTACATTCATTTGCAAAATGAGTAAAAAATGTTGTAGAGAGTACTACATGTAATATTCAAATCTAACTTATATTAAAGCTGCACTCTCACAGATTTACTATTATACAACTTTTTTGTTTTGTCTTGAAATGAGTAAATTTTTGCGTAAATATCTACAAAACAATGATATAAGATTGCTGACAAAAAATCAGATCGTAGATTATTATATTTCTGTGTGAAAATTAATGTTTTATGGCCTAAACCGTTACTACCGTATTATATCATGTATAGGACGCTAGCATATATAGGACGCAGGCAAAATAATAGTTGAAAAAACGGGTAGAAACCCTTAATATATAAGATAGGACGCAGTGGAAAAATGTCAAAATCGGAGCCGAAAAATTGAGGTTGGTAAAGTATTTATAACATATATTGAATTAAAAAACGAACAAAAAATTGTATATAAGGCATAATTCTATAACTGTATTGTGTATTTCGATAATTATCGTCGTATTTCGGTAATTTAGCGTACACAACAATGATATAAGTCTTGACATTTTGAGAACATTCACACATATTATAAGTTTGCATCCGTTGCAATAGTCCCCACTGCCTTCTGAATAACAGTCAACCGTTGCATCCGTTGCAATAGTCCCCGCATGCCTTCTGAATAACAGTCAACCGTTGCAACCGTTGCAGCCGTTGCAATCGCAACTGTGTATTGTCAAAACTGATGATTGTTTTGTTAAGGCGTGTCGCTGCGCAGATTAAAGCATGTCGGCATAATTAATGCGTGTCAGTAATAAGCCTTGCCAGTGGAAGGCACATCGGGTGAAGTGCGAACAAACAACCATACGGTATTACCATCGCAATAGTTTGTTCTATTGATGTATTTCTAATGACAGACAGCGGGTGTTTTTCACACCTTCGCACATTTGAAAAGATTTGATATTTTCGACCTGAAAAGGACTTGGAAAAAAATGGGAAAAACAGATGAAATTCTAATAGCATAGAAAGGACGCAGGCAATTTTTAAGACGAGAATTGGGGGTAAAAAAGTGCGTCCTATGCATGATATAATACGGTAATGGTTTAAGAAAAATGCACACATCAATTTTTGAACTTAAATATAAAAATCTGCGATCTAATTTTTTGTCAGCAGTCTTATTTAACTGGATTCAATGGATTTTCACAAAAATTGGCTCGTTGACCAAGACAAAAAATACATAAGTTGTCAAACGTTCAAGAGAGAGCAGCTTTAATGAACAATTATAATAACTTTATAAGAAAGATAGACTTATTGACCAGCTGCAAGCATAAGCAAGTATGCCATCACCTTGTTAAAATATACACCATGTTTGTCATCAGAATACATTTATGCAGCTATATTAACATTATTACATTGACAGTATTTAAATTCAACACTCCAGTCTGCAAAATATTGTGTAAAAAACATTTTCATACTAATTTCAAGATCATACATGTATGTTAATTTACACAGAATCATCAAAAAATCAACACTCCTCATTATCAAAAAATTTCAATTGTTTTTCAAGTATAGTTAAACAATCTTCTGAATGAAAACAACAATGTGTAATTATTACCTGCAAAACTACTTGAACTCTAACAAAAGGATATAAACCAAGAAAACCCATGGCTTCCACCTTAAAAGTTTACAACAAAATGAGCATGAAGTCTTTATTTATCTTCAAATAAGTCAACCGAAGCTTAGGGGTATTGACATTTGCAATATTTGTAGTGAAATGTCAAAGCCCTGAAAACATGATAAACATGATATACACTGATATACCCCAGTGTTCCATGAGGTCTGGAAGATAATCTTATAACCCCAGTGTGACAACATGATACTGGTGCAAATGGGATGTTAATGGTAG
Source organism: Mya arenaria (assembly GCF_026914265.1). NCBI lineage: Eukaryota > Metazoa > Mollusca > Bivalvia > Myida > Myidae > Mya > Mya arenaria. The sequence goes on along the minus strand of NC_069135.1, from coordinate 10,730,734 downwards.
GCTACATGTGATAGCATGTCCAGATACCGGTGCAAACGGGATGTTGTTAGTTGGCTACATGTAAAACCTGCATTATGACAACATGTCCAGAAACTGGTGTAAACGGGATGTTCTAGCTGTATATGCAAAACTGATAAAAAAAAATGATGATTTCACATCATACAAAATATTCCTCTGATAATTGTTGAAAACATTGATTTTGGAGTAACTAGCATCTTTCATTCTAAATTCATGTTTAACAACACACAAAATTTACAATAAACCACAAACATGTCATTTATAAAACATTGGAACAGATTATGTCTCGACAAATCCTTAATCCTTGCTACATATAAAACAGATCTTGTAATAATAATGGGCAAGATTATGAAAACATTACAGTGACCTAAAACCTAACTCATCATAACAAAAAACAAGCACCCCAGCCATGTTAGAAGGTAATTGTCATCATTGGAAAATTGTGTTTTAGCGATCTTCTGAATCAAGCTTAAAAGGTTTTGAACTACAGTACATATTAAAACACACACTTTCTTTTTTTCTTTTTCTTTACCATTGAATTTACTATAAAAATGGTAGAATCGCATAACCAAAACCAAATATATATATATTTATTTAGGCCTTGTGGATGTTTGTGGAAAGGTTAGAATTTAGCTGGCGACACAGATGATAACAAAAAGGCTTTCACAACAGTTCCCAGACCTTTTTTCTTGAAAAACCAGACAAGCAAGAATAAACATGCTAAAAACATCAACACGTGGTCCCCCAAGGCTAGCATGTTTCACTCAATGACCAAGGTCGAAGCTTTACAAGTATTTATTTGCAGAAGTGTTGAGGAATGGTTGAAAATACAGGTACACTCATGTATTTGTTGCAGCTACGGACTGCTGAGTGGGTTGTTTAGTTTTGATTGAAAAGGTCTTATAATCACTTAATTTCAAGTTTAATTCTGATGAACAGCCTTGTAACATGTCATCTATTTCACTTGACATCTCATGACCTTCATAATGTCTCCAAACAACATATAACACTAGGCAAAAGGGAGAAGTATGATCATATATAAAATGTGACCTCTGAGGTAATGGTAGTAAAAACACGTTAAATGGTAATAAAGATGAACGACAGGACTGCATACTCTTATAATAAATTATAACTTTAATGTAATATCAAGCTGCAGAATTTCCTTAAAGGTGTACTGACCTATGATGTATTAGAGTACATAATTTGTATCAAATCATGACAACTGCATGTATCATTATGATATTCAATTATCTATTATCAGAACAAACAGATAAACTGTGATCACAAATGACTGACCTTGGCCTTTCACCTTAACATTGGTTTATTTTGATCCAAATTAATTCCATCAAATTAATGTGTTATAGTTAAAGATGCACTCTTACTCACAAATAAGATTTACCACAATTAATAATATTGTTTTAATATTTCAAAAAGATTGAATAAATATCAAAAACCATTGTTCATATGAAGGATACCGAGTTTAATTTGAAAGAAATGAGCATAAAACACAGTATTTCAGCCTTATGAGACTTAAGTAGACCACAGTAAATCTTTTAGCATTCACCAATCATTTTATATTTTTGCGCTTTCTGCTATTAAATACACGGCTACAATCTTGTTATCAGTAATTAATATTTTTCATAAATGTATTATTTAGTAAGTAGTTAAAGATTTATCACTCAAAATTTATGTTTGTTATACATGTTTATGTATTGATTTTGAATAAGAGTGTCACTTTAAGAAAAGGGGGGTATGATGCAACCAGTCCCCCCCTCCCCTATCAAAAATTGTTCATAATGTCCAAGTGATCTTCTTTCTCTCAATATGGAAGACAAAATACTAATGCATCAGAATGCACAACCTCAGACTCAAACATGCCTGTCACATTCCGTTCCAGTACATTTGACAGGGGATATATTAAGCAGATAGTGGGTGTTGTGTCCATCACATGAACAATGGACACAAGTGTTAAAAAATACTAGTTTAATGATAATCTTTCAAGGCATTTAGGAGATATGGAGCTGACCTTCATTCCATCGCTTGAACCGTTAATATTAAATGTGAGCTTGACCTTGAGCCAGTGTGCCCTTGGGTGAGGATTCTGCATTATTTGTAACTAGGTTAATATTTGACCAAAGTTTCATAAAATTGGTTAAGAACAGGCTAATAAGATATTGAGCAGACAAAAAATGTATGACCCAAACCTTTGACCTTAAACTGTGAATTTGCGTTGGCATGCCTGTAATATTGGTTCTGCATATTGTTTATGTTATGAGTATTTGACCTGATTTTCATAAAAAATCCTTTCAGTCTTGAGACACTATCAAGTGAAAGCCTTGAACAATTGACCTTAAAATGTGACCTTGACCTTGTACTGTCACATGGAATGTTGCTTATACACGTCGTCTCAATGTGGTTAACATTTGACTCAATTTCATGAAAATCCTGTAAGGGGTTCAGAAGAAACGAAGCAGCACAAAATATGCCTCAACCTTTGACCTAGAATTGTGACCTTGAGCAGGCACGTGTTGTATGTTGGTTGTGTACATTGTGAGTATGTGGGGAACATATAACCCTAGTTTCATGAAATTCCTATGGTTTAGAGGATACAGAGCTGACAGAAAATCTAAGGCATGAACCTTAACCTTAAACTTTTACCTTGACAAGATGCCTGTAATGTGGGTTTTGCACATTATTTCCATGTGGTGAACATTTCACCAACAATTTGTGACCATCCTAAAAGGGGTTTAGGATGTGGACAGAAGTTGTGACAGATGGACACATTTTAATTGATAGATCACCCCCTGCATAGCATCAGGGGTGACATAAATAGCCAAAACTGTCTTGGGGAGGACCCCCAAACCACATTTAAACCATACATTTTTCGGTATTTATCTAATGCTAGATTCTTGATCCACCCCTGCACATCATACACATGTAGATGACTCAGTCCCTCCAACATGAAAATTAATGCAAACCATGAACCATGTAAATGCTTTTAAGTACCAGTATATTATCATAATTAATGGTCTTTCTCAACCAGACTTGGTTCCGCTTTAATATTTTATCTTGACATAAAATTTTCATCTAAAAGTGCTTGTTTGCTTTGGTAAATCATACATGCAATAAAAGTGATCAAAAGTTGCACAACATTAGATAAATCCTTTTTAAAAAGTTTCCAGGCAAAAATCTAAAGTTTAATGATTTTGAATGATTTTAAATCTGAATTTTAAACAACCCAGTTTAAAGGCATATGTGTCCAATTCGCTGCATAAATAGTGTGTGTGAGTATTTGGACAGAATGGAATGAGATTGAAGCTCTATCTGAACCAGTTAACTTTACTCGTGATCTTTGAAAGAAGCAGCCACTCAAAAGCCAGAAGCTAATAAAATAGTTTCTCTACCCAAGAAATTTCAGTCCTAAACTTTTTTATAAATAATAATACCGGGTAGTATAGACTACTGTCTTGATTGATTCTTTTTTGTGATGTATAAAAATGTATACTTTTAGTATATGGCTACATATATTTCTTTTCGGGCCTATCAAACATGCCTCAGAATGATTTCATACAAGTGAGAAATACAATTTACAAAGCAAAAAGAGCATCCTGTTTAAATCATAGTATCAGTTCTGCACAGTGCAGTGATATTAATGTTTGATTATTTAAGTATCTGACTTAAAACTTATCTGGAAAGATAACCAATAGGAGCCCATGATTTTATAAACCAGTTGTCTATTAAAGCCAACACTGCTAGAACTCCTGAACCTCAATCAATATTTACATTCACCTATTTATTCCTTGATTGCATTTACGACATGGAATATTCATAATAAAATGTCCCTTTTTGGATAACAAAAGTGTATTTTTCTTCAGTCTCCTTTTATCGCAACATCACATGTTTCTCCTAAATAGATCTTAAATGAGAAAAAAGCTAAACCTTTGAAACAAAAAGAATGGCCAAAGTATATGTACTGTTAAAAAATATTAAGTGCAGGGGGCACATGTATGAATTTGGTACATCAGGATACTAGGGTACAAATTTCACATTCAGCTTTCTTGTTTTTAACTTGGTTAAAAAAAATAATATGCTGACATTTCACAGCAAAATGACATATAAAATCACTGTCCTTGATGAAAAAATTCACAAAACAAAAAATAGACAAAATAGCGGGCATGCAGAATCTTCATTTTTTTTACATTGCGGACATATATATTAAACGTAACATATATAGTAACAAGAGGCCCAAAAGGGCCTATGCTCTACTGGCATGGCTCTTGTGGTCATTTTCAATCCAGAGCATGTACGTTTGAGTAATAGGCAACAAATATATAGTTCACTTTTAGTGTTTTGGTTAGCTGAAAACGCTGCACGTTCAACATCTGAGGACAGGAAGTGTTGTAAGCAGATTAGTTGCATGAACTATTTTAATATGTGCCAAGTAAAGGTAATCTGAGGGTAAGAAATACTTGCTTTTAAAACTGTTCTCATCGTCAAAATTTCATTTCTGTAGCTTTAAAAATAAAAAGTCGGTCAAAGGTCAAAGTCAATGACATCCGAGGACAACATTAATGCTTGTTTGCAAAACTGTTCACATGGTCAAAATTTCATTACTGTAGCTTTAAAAATTAATAAGTAAGTCAAAAGGGGTAGGGCCAGCTTTTGCCCAAGGGGCATTATTTCAAATGTTTTCAATCGCATCATATGATGCTCCACAACAAATATCAAAGGTATGGGCCTTGTGGTTTGAAACAAGAAGATTTTGAAAATATTTCTTAAAGTAGTCTCTAGGAAAATTGTGACACCCAAGGCAGTGCCAGTTTTGACCCAAGGGGCATAATTTGCGGGACAATATCCGGGGGGGGGGGGGGGGGGGGGGGCTAAAAATAGACTTCGCTCATGTAGTCTTGGCTAAAAATATACATAGCTTTAAAAAGCATTTTTTATACTTTCAAGACCCATTATCCAGGCATGTATGGGCAAATCTGGCTGGTTTTCAAAAGGAACCTAGTTCTAATGGATATCTAAATACTGTACAAGTTTCATCAAGATACAATCAAAACTGAAGACTGTATCGTGTTCACAAGCTAGTGTTTACACAATAGCATTTCTTTAATCCTATCAAGGGCCATAAACTAGGCATGCATGGTCGGATCTGGCTGGTTTTCGAAAGGAACCGAGCTCTAATGGATATCTAAATACTGTACAAGTTTCATCGAGATACAATCAAAACTGAAGACTGTATCGTGTTCACAAGCTAGTGTTTACACAATAGCATTTTTTTATAATATCAAGGGCCATAATCTAGGCATGCATGGGCGGATCTGGCTGGTTTTCGATAGGAACCGAGCTCTAATAGATATCTAGATACTGTACAAGTTTCAACGAGATACAATCAAAACTGAAGACTGTATCGTGTTCACAACCAATTGTTTACACAATAGCATTTTTTTATACTATCAAGGGCCATAATCTAGGCATGCATGGGCGGATCTGGCTGGTTTTCGTAAGGAACCGAGCTCTATTGGATATCTAGATACTGTACAAGTTTCATCGAGATACAATCAAAACTGAAGACTGTATCGTGTTCACAAGCAATTGTTTACAGACGCACGAACGCACGGGTGCACATACTACGTACACATTACCATCGCATAAGCTCTTCTGGCCTTTGGCCAGTAGAACTAAAAACTGAAAATGTTATAAAATTATAAAGCATAAAAAAAAAAGTTTGTCAATAAGTGATGTAGTCGATTTTCTTAGAGCCACCTTGCCAATGTTTAAAAATACTAACAATGAGCGAGCATCTGCGTCAAAAGCAACAATGTTAAAACGGTGTGCCTTTTTGAATAATACAAAAAAATTATCAATTGTCTACTACAGTTTTTGAGTGCTTGACAACATTTTCATTCCTTTACGTTTTCACATTATACTTACATGTAATCAACAATTGTTTTCATCCTTTGATGAGGGTATTCTCAATGTACATTCTGATTGGCTGACATTTAATAGCTCTGTCTGCTGGTGATGTTCAAATAATTAGCCGATAGGTGACCCAATTGTCATTTAAGAGATACCGATCAAAAAACTCATGTCGTCTGCTCAATACACAAATACCTACACAAAATGCTGTGGAATGACTAGAAATGTTGAATTCAGGGATGATAACAGAGTCAAGTTGCCAATCCTGAAAATGTCTGCGTGGGGTTCAGGGGGCCGCTCAAGGCAGGAATTAAGGCTCAGGGCTAGAAAGGGCAGCAGAGTACATTTCCTGCAGTCGAGGAGGGAGCACCATGCTGCGCTTTGCTAAAAACACTAACATACATATAATATTTAAATAAGGTTTTGTGTGCACAATGTCATGTTCTTTTGCAGATAAACTATGCATGGACAACATTCTTTGGAGTGTACAGTTTATCATATGAACATGTAAAAATATGAATGATAAATGCATTAAATATTGAGGTTCATTGTTAATCCAAAGACATTCACTTTCTGCTTAATTTTCTCTCTTTCAATATTTTGTCACCATATAAGTGATGAAAATAATGCTGAAACTATACAATTGAGTTATAATTTTCATATTGCCATGTTTCATATCGTCAGCATAGTTCAGCATGATCTTCATCTTCTGTAGCTGTCATAGGTGTATTTTCTAATGCCCTCATCAAAGTGCATCTGTTATAAAGCCTTATAGTCAAATTTTTCCTTTCTGCTCAAGTCCAAATGATTGTACCTTAAAGAATTTTTTTTTTTGATTTTTGATACGGCAAATCCTTCATGTACAAATTGTTTTGTACTAAAAGTGAGTAGTTATTCCGATCCCGATTCCGGGTTAAATTATTGTGTCTATAAAGTATTATAAGAACAAGAAATATTACCAGATAATGTTATTTTATATTAGTTTCGTACACAAAAAATCATTATCCAACAAATTATTATGAGTTTTATGTGTTTTTCTTCATTTCATACTGTCAAATCATTAAGATACGTACATGAAGGGCACCTGCAAGGCTGTTGTTCACAGTTTTACAACAATCGGAACACTTTGGCCATGGCCGAGTTGTTACGAGTGTATTCACAAGGTCTACCTCGAAGCTTGTCAGAGACGGTAGAGTTGTTATGCTTGGCATAATTGTTATCTGTGTCAGTCAAGTTTTGTTTTATTGGAATGGTTAATCCTGTGTTTTAATGCATATATAATGCTTGTTTTGTGCTAAATTTCTTTGCACTTACATGGTGAAATATGAATATAAAGCTTTATTATCTATTTCAATCATAGAATACTTCTCTAAATACAATTTCAATATTTTTCAAAACCCATGTTTTTGCACAAACCCGTTTAAACATTAGGGAATGGAAGAATCCCATATAACAATCTATTATTTTAGAGTATTTTCTGCTCTTATTATGTGCTTTCCTAATTTTAATTATCAAGGTTGGGAATGCAATCAAAAGTTGAAAAAGTTGATTGTGCATTAAAATTTCGATAAAGAACATTCAATATTACGGTTGTAAAAATTATTCAGATCCCAAGGAAATGTTTATTTATTATGTCCGAAATATAAATATCCGGATATAATACTAGTCTCACCTTTACATGGACACGAATCACCTCTCTTTGAGATTCAATGCCATAAAATCCTGCCATTGTTCGATAAGTTCAGTTTTTTTTACTTTATTGAATATGATTTAATTAAATTTAGATAGATAAACCATTTTCTTTAGGAAATTAATTATAGACGTCACAAATCAATTTTTGGGTGAATACAAAAGCTATCCGCATGGAAAGGGTAAAGGTTACACTGCGGTATACCTTAAATACGTAAAGATGCGTAAAGACGCGTAAAGTCGCGTAAAGATACAACAATTTGTAATGCGTTCAGGCTGACACAAGTACCGGTATTCAACTCACGCCTGAAAATAACACATCGACTACCTCAGTACATAAGCGGCAATTGGAACCAATACCAGAAGTTTTAACGTCAACGCCAAACGAAATGAATGATGAAGAGTGGCAAAATCCAAAACGACAACGTAGATCAAGTGAAGTCAGACTAATTGCTCCTGTGAACTTAGAAAATAGATTTTCTTGTCTCAAAGATGAAGTTCAAAACGGAATGGACTGTGACGATATACTAAGAGAAGAAAGTAACGCCATATGTATAGACGTATCTCCATTACGAAATTCAGCAAATATGGACACACCATTGGCGTCGAAAGATCATTCATTAGAAGAAGACAGCCACCGATTGTCTACGTCTCTGAGTACAAGTTCATGCTATGACAATGAAACAGGCAGAGTGTCTGTAGGGGGTCCTCATCGAGGTTCTCTCATACATGGGAAGTTCATGCCTACACACGTCCTTCTTGGAATTTTAGAAGGAAGTGATGGTGCCTTGCCAGAGGTCTCAACAGGGGTAAAGGAAAACATATATTTTTTCATCAGAAATGAAGAAATCAACGAAAGGGGAAAGCAGGATTAAAGCGAGAATACTGGGACGACTGTGGAGCTTGGGAGAAAAGTTCATCACCGGCAACATACCTTCTTCCTGCTGATGGAAAGCTGATCAACCCGACAAAAAGACACGGGCTGTTCTGTATAGAGAAATCTGGTCGCAAGTTTGAGATTCTAGAACCACAGCCAGCAGTTGCAGGATTTGGTAGTAATTAACAGAAGCTACAGCAAACTCAAGGCGGACCAATTATATAAACGTCGGATTTCATGGGTAACAAGACACGCCTGATGACTTTCAATATTTATCAGAAGATTTAATGATTGTAGAATATAGTGGGCAAACTTCCAGGAAGAGGATACCATGGGAAGGTGAAAACAGTTGCTAATAAGCAGCCATACATCCGATCAAAACCGGCATTAAAGGAAAGAGCTAGATAAATGGTCAAACATCGATCTGCAAAAAACGTTCACGACGAGTTGAACCAAGGAACAGATGTTCATGAAATGCCAAGAAACATAAACAATACAAACTTGAACTACAACCAAGGCAGAAAACATAAAACAGCTGGAGAAGACGTTTATCTAAAGAACCTGGCAGATCACCTGATAAATATTGAAAGTAAAGTATACCAAGGTCATCCATTTATCCGCTCAGTAGTTCATTTGCACTCAGGACCATCAGTCATTTTCATACACGGACGAACAATCTTACAAGATATCGGACGGTTTTGCTGCCAGGAAAATGAAGGAACCATACTAGGAGTTGATAAAACATACAACCTAGGCCAACTGCACCTGACAACAACTGTCTTAAAGAACCTGTCAGTGGTCCGTACAGATACGGGAGAACCCCCAATCTTTCTTGGTCCATCATTTTTGCACGTGAAGTCGGATTGTACCTTTAATGCGTTCTTTTCTCACATAGCCAGCCATTTAAGCGATTCAGAATTAAAAAGGCTTGTGGTTGATCACCGACTTGAAACAGTCCATAACCTTGTTAGTGAACAAGCAGCTGGTTTTCTTCCATATCTAAACGGCAGGATCGTCCCGCTTATCAAAAACCACGTTCATATTCCAAAGCGTGTCCGGAATATAGATTCAAATTGGACAAACAACAATGCGGAGTCAATGAACAACCTTCTGAAGATAGGAACAAACCATACAATCGAAGATATGGCAGATCTTATTGATATAATCTATCGTATTGTACAGTCAATGTACAAAGACGTAGAAAATTCAATCGTCAGTATGGGTAACTATAAACTAACTCAGCCATACGAGCACCACAAAATGTCCGTTGATGCCTGGTGTCAGAAAACAGAACAAGGACGAAAAGGGATACTGGCCAAATTTTACAGGGACAAAGGTCGGAGTACAAAAACCATTACTTCGACCAACGGTCAATTGAGGGTTTCAATTACACCCGGAGGTGGAAAGAAACCTCATCAGCGCAAGAGAATGGCAGCGGAAAGGGCTACGCCTAGAAAGTAGAAATGGTGTTTCCGACATAGGACTGTTCACTTGGTCATGCACAAATAAGAACAACAAATAAAAACAACAAAAACAGCAACACACAAACACACACGCGCGCGCGCACACGCGCACGCACGCACGCACGCATACACGCACGCACACACGCACGCACGCACGCACACACGCACACACGCACGCACACACGCACACACGCACACACACACACTTCGTGGTATGGCCTGAATACAATTGGATAAGTATTAAAAGTGATAGCATAAGGATGCACTTTATTTACGTTTTAAATACAATATGTTGCATTTTATGTTGCATTTTATCTAATTATTACAAAAAAAAACACACTTAGAAACATCTTTACGCCGCTTTACGTCTCTTTACGTGTCTTTACGCATCATTACGCGTCTTTACGCATCATTACGCGTCTTTGCGGATCTTTACGTAGTTAAGGCTGACCCGGTTACACTGTACTAAAGTTAAATATTTGACATGTAATGTGTACATGATCACACTTATTATCTTTACAGATGCCCTAAAATTGGATGTCCTTATTAATACATCGACCTTGTCCTTAAATCATCAAAAACAGTTAAGAGGCTGCATTTTAAATTTATATACTGTCATGACTGTATTTACTTTTTAAGAATTGTTCTACTTAAAATAGGAATTATCTTCATGATAATCACTATAAACCATTTTTCATTTATCAAACTTCAATTTAAGTATGCATGTTGGCTAATTGAAATAAGCTACTTCGGCCTGTTAAGCTGAAGAAGTTTCGAGAATTGGGGCCTAGCCTTAAGGCCTAAGTAGCTTATTTCAATTAACCGGTGTTAATTGTAGCGTTGTTAAACAAATTTGGAAATGTCCTCTGTGACAATCAAGTTTAAATATATTCTTATAATGTTAAATATTTTTTAAATAATTGAATTGCATATATTTTATGAACACCAATACTGCTTTAAATGTGGTAGATATTTAAAATCCGATTTATAATGGTCTAGTCTTTTAAATACGATATTAGGGAAAAGTTGTAAGAAATTAAATGACTTTGATGACATTAAAACTCATTGTACAGTCATCAAACTATTTCTACCCTTTAAATAATGTTTTACGAACATTTTTCATATTTTTCAACATTTAAATACAATTGCGTTTAAAGTTGTTTTTGTCTTTACAATATAAACCGACATTAGTTCCCAACGCTAAGAATTTACGAGTGGCTTTCACTTTTTAAAGTAATTTTAGGTTTACAACACTTCTATGTGAAATTATGTATCTCTTGTTTAATACATACCAAAATTTATACGTGGTTTGAATATTGTAAGATCGGCAGTCTGAGAGGGAGGAAGGAACTGAAATCTTTAACAGCGTGAAAACCATGACACTGGGCTTAGACTTAGAGAAAACAAACAACACGTACAGGCTATTTTTATAGATAACGTATACCAACCACATTTGGGAGTTTTATTTGAAACAAACGTGTGGCAGGTGATGTGTATGGTGTAAATTAAGAGTATTTTTGCATAAAAAAGGGTGAAACATTGGACTGAACTGTTTTAAAAGCGTTTTCAAACCATACAAAACCCGACCCGAATTATTTTTAGTTTGTTTTTTGTTCTGTTATCATTTGTAGACAAAATTACCTTATGAAATCCCAATCCAAGACTGCATATAAGTTCTCTCGCTCATATAGTTTCATGATGGTTGGATGAGAACTGAGGCTCGCACGGACAAAGTAAGCACTCACACTCAATCATTCGGAACTCCTCAGCCATTTTTTCAAAAACAACCTCGGATGTATATGGACGGTTTACATACTTAAAAAGTGGTACGTTTAAGTCCGCTGCAAATAGATCGCGTAGTAATCTTATTTAGTAGTTAAAATTTATGACTTAACTCTTGGGAATCGTAATTATGTTTGCAATAATACACTTCACTGGCAATCAATTTAAACTGAGAGCAATGAATACAACTCTTAAACACTACATTTAATTAATGCTTTTATTCAAAAAAATACGGACTACTTCAACAGATGTACCGGCATACATCCGAGGTTGTTTTTGAAAAAATGGCCGAGGATCTCCGAATGACACTCAATAAACTCATAACAAATTTAGGTGGTGTGTAACCGTTGTGGGCGGTGTCAAAGTAAACAGCAGAGGGAATTACAAGCGGTTGGTAATAGACTCACGGACAATCTTTGTTTTGTATCTTTTTATCGTTCTGTTTGGTATATTCATAGACTGAAATGAAGTTTCGTTTCACTGTACAAGCACGAATTTGGTTTTATAAGGTGTTGTTTTGATTTCCACTAAGTCAATTCACAGGACCATTTGCACGAGGTAGTGTCATCAGCTGATCATATGACTTGAGTGTTCCTTTATTACGTTGATATACTTACCTTTGATGTGTTCATATGCTAAGAGAACTGGACTTTAAATACTTAAAACTTTTCAGGAGCTCAAGCATCAAGGTGATTCGTGCAGTTTATTAATGTGCGTACAGTGTCCTCACTGGTTATAATTTGTATTTGGCATTAAACAGTTAAAAGTACATGTATATGTTGATTACACATACATGTATAAGTGAACTTGTATTACCTTTCAGATCCTAAGCAATTATGTTCAGGGAATTAGCAGTAGTAGCCATACTGGTAGGCAGCATTAGTGCCGACACCCCTGCCAACTGCACCTATCAAGACCTACTGGGCCAGTGGAACTTCCAGATTGGAGAGAGTGGCTATGACAGGACATTGAACTGCTCAAATTTTGGTTCACTCTCAAGTGAGTTCAGTTGCAATGGCAGACAGGTATATTTTGATTCAATTGAAAGATCATGTCTTAAACAAGTCAATTGATAACAAAATAAATATCAAGAAGCATCATTTTTTCAGTCATCATCTTGAATAATGGCATTGATTTTAGATCCTGCCAAAAGCAAGCTGATGGTTACCCTGTACTTTCCCGACCTTGCCATCGATGAGTTTGGCAATCATGGATGGTGGACACTCATCTACAATCAGGTTTTAGTCCGTTTAACGCTTGTGCTTTGATTAATTAGTATTAGTGCTCTTAAATAAAATTTTCCTTTTTCTTTCACTGCAATTGATATGCATAGACAAACTGAATGAATGACTTTTGTCAAAGTTTGGTAGTTTTTTGTCCGTATTGTTACAAACTTTGTCATTGTGATAACAGGGATTTGAGGTTGTATTGAGTGGCAGGAAGTACTTCGCATTCTCAATGTACAAGAAGGACGGTTCCACATACGAGAGCATGTGTGATCAAACGCTGCCTGGTTGGTCACATGACATTTTCGGGCGTAACTGGGCCTGCTATTCTGGAAGTAAGGTCGAACGCCTGCCATTGAGATATCAGAAACACGTTTTAAGCTCAAGGTATGGTTGTTGTTGAATTTTTTATATTTTGTGTTAGATTTTCAATAATTCTTTTATTTGTATTTGAACAGCGCGAGCAAAATCTCAGCTCATAATTGCGCGAGTGTCAAGCATAATGAGGTTTTTGCCTGTTTACAGTCCTGTGTATGCTGGCGTTAAGTATCAGTCTGATGCTGCTCTTGTCAGTGAGATCAACAGAGCTCAGAGGTCTTGGAGAGCTGTAAAATACCCTCAGTTTGAAAGAATGGATATCGAAGATATGATCAAAATGGCTGGAGGTCGCAAGTCTAGAATACCCAGGTAAGCGTCCATGAAACTTTTTTTCCCAATTTGTATTACTTTCTTCATTATACTAATATGCATCGTCTTGCAGGTAAACAGGGGTGGGGGTCGCGCACAACCGTTCCCTACTGGAGAAGCGAGGCAGTCGTTCTGCCGGTGACGGTACTGACAACGCCTATTTTGATCAGGAAATGTAGTTGGTCAGCTTGGGCTCATTTTTATTAAAATTTCAAGCGCATCTTTGGAAAACGCTACCATAAAACTTCTGACAGCGGAACGAATACTTTGTTGTTGCAGTGATACAAGACGACAATACAACCTGGGAGTAGTATTTGTTGTTGGTCCCAGATACAACAAAATACTGTATGAAATTCAGAAAACACTTAAACTCTTGTTGAAATTCACTCAGTTCAGAGCTGGAATGTTCGCCATATTTCAACGATGTTTTGATATACTGGTCTCATTATACCAGCGAGCATATTATACAAGCGTGCAGATAAATTCAACACGCATCGAGTAACATTCCAAATTCCACAGTTTTCAAAGAAATGCTTGAAATATTAGTAAAATGTGTCGAAGCTGACCAACATATATACACAAACATACCTTCCCTGATCAAAATAAACGTTGAAAGCACCGTCACCGCGGAACTTTGGAAAACAATTTTCTCGTTTGTGCGCGATTTCCCAAGTGATGTACCGTTTTTTAAGCAACCCAAAAAGAATAAGTAAAAGATTAACATGTTTTACGAAAATCGCTTCTCACATGTACACTTCAGGAGATTACCACTGTTGTCAAATACTACAACACGCATGTCAATCTCCATTGCAGCATTCCCAAGCCCGCACCGGCCACTCCAGAGCACACCCGCCTGGCTGATAACTTACCCACAGAGTTTGACTGGAGAAACGTCGACGGCATGAACTATGTGTCACCCATCAGAAACCAAGGTTGCATTGGTTTCTTGTTTATTTAACGCCATGTAATATTAGTTGTGCAGCGAAGATGTAGATTGCAGAATGAACATTTGTATATTATATAAAGTTTGTTCTAGTATTTCTTTTTTTTTTAAATAGAACAAAATGTTTGCGTGTTTTTTCCGTGCCGCGTGATCGGCGTTTGATCTAAACGTTAAAACAAATCTTCATCCTATATCCTGACTTTAATCTGCTCTCCAGGGTCGTGTGGAAGCTGCTACGCGTTCGCATCTATGGGAATGAACGAGGCCCGTTGGCGGATCATGACCAACAACACCGTTACACCCGTCTTCTCACCGCAGGATGTCGTCGAGTGCAGTGAATACTCACAAGGTTGGTGTATAACAGACTTGAAATTTATATGAAGGCCAACATATATAACTAAATATTAGACATAACAGTGTTACGACGCTAGCTTTTGATATGAACGATTTGTTAAATGTTAGATAGTTTTAATAGTTCGTGCAATCGTCACCATTTTATGCAAACTAAAAAACCTCATTTTCAAAAAATATTCACGATTTATCACAAATCCCAGGCTGTGAGGGGGGATTCCCTTACCTAATCGGAGGGAAGTATGCGGAGGATTTCGGCCTTGTTTTGGAGGAGTGTAATCCGTATAAGGGACGGGATGGCACGTGCTCGACGCTGTCTAACTGCCCGCGCTTGTACTCCACCAAATATGAATACATCGGCGGCTTTTATGGAGCGTATGCATACTGTACATTTATACAATTGTTGTAATAATTATTATATTGCGTTATTTAACCATTTATATTTTAAAATAAGAGTTAATAGGTAGTTGATTAAGTATTTGGGAATTCATTTGGTATACTTTTTACGATTTACAGGTGTAACGAAGATCTGATGAGGATAAATCTTGTCAAAAACGGACCGATGGCCGTAGCGTTCGAGGTTTACAACGACTTCTTCAACTACAAAGGCGGGGTTTACCACCACACGGGTCTACAAGACAGGTTTAACCCATTCGAAATCACAAATCATGCAGTGCTATTGGTTGGATACGGGACGGATCGAACCAATCCGGACGCGCCCGAGAATTACTGGATCGTAAAGAACAGCTGGGGCGAGGGTTGGGGAGAAGATGGGTACTTCCGGATCCGGCGGGGGACGGACGAGTGCAGCATCGAGAGTATTGCTGTTCAGGCATTCCCCATTATGTAACTGCCGGAGTGTTGATGTGAACTCTGGAGTTTAATAAGGGTTATATAGAGATATTTGGTCGATTGGTGCAGAAACATAAGTTAACCATTCCAAACAATATTACATATACATGCTATTGGTTGTACTTAAGTGTTGTATATATTGTATGTAAGTCAGTTGTGTAGATGCTAGTGTGATCTGTGATAATTAACGACCATAAACATATAGTCCTGATATATTAGTAGCTTCTATGTGTTTAAAATTGCGCAGAGTATTTCTTCATAATTTCATAGTAATGGACAGAATCACCATTTACGAAACGGTTTTTATAGTTTAAGAATAAATAAAAAATATGCTTTACTGGTATCTGTGTTGTGAGTGTCAACAGATGTCTGAGGGAGAACCCGCCCACAAATGACAGCAGAACAGAACGTTTCCTTGTAAAGCTACAAGAGCACTTCATGATATGAAACTTAACTGAAGTCCTGGACTCGATGGTCTTACGGTAGAGTTTTATCAAACGTTTTGGCATTTCTTTGGAGACCTAGTTATTTCAGCTTTGAATGAGAGTTTTGAAAAAGGTGAATTATCTTTTCCTCAAAAACAAAGTGTATTTTCACTATTATATAAAAAGGAGACCCAGAAAATCTTGAAAACTGGCGACCTATTTCTCTCTTTAAATATTGATTATAAGTTAGGGGCAAAGGCATTAGGAAAACGACTTTAATCTGTTTTACCAAGCATCTTAAGACAAGACCAACAAGGATACATAAAAAAATAGAAATACATGTTTTAACATTAGGCAAATAGATGATATAATTGATTATACGGATTTAACTGATTTAGACGGTGCTATTCTTTTTTCAGATTTTAAAAAAAGCTTTTGATACAGTAGAGTGGCCTTTCCTGTTCGAAATTTTGAATAAATATGGATTTAAACCTTCCTATCTTAATTGGGTGAAAACTCTGTATTGTAACATCGTCAAAAATTGCAAATAATGGATGGATCACAAACTCATTTAGACTTGTGTACGGCAAGGTTTTCCCCTTTCTGCTTTGCTTTTTATTATAGTAGCTGAAGTCTTATCGACACAGTTAAGAAAATATGAACATTATGAAGGTATAAAAGTGCAAGGGTAACAAAGTTACTCAACTCGCTGATGACACAACTGTGTTTTTTTTTAAAGAATCACAATGAAATACCAATTGTTCTTGATATTATCGATCAGGTTGGAAATTATTCTGGAATGAAATTAAATAGGGAAAAAAACCAAGGCCTTTGGATTGGCAAATCAAAAAGTAATATAAGTAATATTATGAATAACATAAAGTTTACGTCAAGATACGTTAAATCACTTGGAGTATATTTTGGAAATGATAAACATGAATGTATAAATTTAAGCTGGAATGAAAAAGCAGATATGTGTTAACAATTGATAAATACTTGGGAGTAAACGAAATCTAACTGTCTTTGGCAAAATAACTGTTATAAAATCTTTACTTTTTCCAAAACGTGTATATCTTGCTCAAAATATAGTAACGCCTGATTCAATTATAAAGACTATAAAGTCCATGGTTTTCGAATTTCTTTGGAGTGGAAAAAAAGATAAAATCAAGCGTAAAACAGTTTTGGGGAACAGACTTGAAGGTGGTTTAGAGATGCCAGATTTTGAATATAATTCTAAAACAATGACATTAAAATGGGTGATTAATCTGACTTATACAGTTGATGCAAATTGGAGAATTATACCATCAGAAATATTAGACCAATTTGTAAAGAATTTTCTTATATTTCATATCAGCTTAGACTCCATTAAATCTATACCTATTAAAACAAACAAAATCACTTTGTTCTATAAGCATTTGTTATTAATATGATTTCAGTTTAAAAAACTTCCAGTTAATCGAACGAAAACACCCAAAGGTTACTTCAATATTGGAAAAGAAATAATATGGGGTAATAAACTCATAAAAAAAGTCTTCTATTTAAGAACTGGATTGATTCCAACATACTTTACATAAAGGATATTCTATCGAATTCGGGCAACTTAGACGCTAATTGTATTCTTAATAACCTCAAAAATAAAATTGCAGAAGTATCCAAAATAAACTTTTTAAAGATATGACGAATAAGCAAATATATCAAATCTATATAAAGCAATTTTATGAAAAGCCTTACATTTACGGTTATTGGGATTGACAGTTACAAGAGCATATTTGCTGGAACTCTTGGTACTATATCGTTCATAAGTCCATTGTGGATAATAAAGTCAAACAATTTAAAATAAAGTTATTGCATAATCTTGTAGCAACGAATTTAAATTTATTTACTTGGAAGTTGAAGGATTGCCCTTATGTATTTATTGTAATGAAGTAGAAGACTACGAACACTTCTTTATTAAATGTCCATTTTTGACAACTTTCTGGAATAATATACATGATATTTTTAAAAGATGCGGAATACAGAAAGAAATTAAGAATTTAAGATATATAGTAATAGGTTACAAAATTGACCAAAAAGAGTATATAATATTGTAAACATTGTTTTAAGCCAGATTGCCTATTGCATCTATAAGGCCTACTTTATTTGTGAAAGGAGATCCAAACCGATAAATATTATGTACCATTTATATAATGTTTTGAAAGTTCTTCAAACTCACTTGAACAATAAAAGCATTTCTAGACGTTTTTTGAACGCCTTTGTTAATAAAATTACAATATAATGTTAAGGCATCTTCAAAATGTTTACTATTTACCTTAATTGTTAAATGATATTGTGCCACTTCTCATATATTTATATATATTGTATGTAATGTTTGTTTTATAAGTGTGTTTTTTAAATAAACGGGTTGTCATGAACTGGCAATTCCAAAAAGAAAAAAAACGTGTCGTTGTAATTATGCAGACACATTTGATATAGTATTAGTTATTGGGGGAGTAAAAAGTGGTTTCAGTGGACAGTTTGAAGAAAAATTGAAAACATATTAAATGTATGTGTGTGTTTTACAAACAAATATTAGTTGGGTTTTTCCCAGCATTGTACAATAGTTCCAACTATATATATATCCATCTATATGAATGATTTACTTAGGCGGGACGTGCCAGATGTATGTCTGTGAATGGGATACAATGTAGTGTTACGTATTTGAGCGAAAATAGATTAAAACATGTTGATCGGCGTCTATCGATAGTGAATTTGTTATATTAGATTTTAAAAATATTTATCCTTCGAGCATTTGTTGCACACCGTATTCACCAGTTTGGCCGCATTTTTCTTCGTTCCCCAAAAATCAATACTCACTTTAAGGTTCTAACATTTGTACAAGAATTGCCTAGGTGATTGAACATTACATGACAGACAAGTCAGAAAACGCATAAGAACTACGTAGTTCTAAAATGATTTCGTCTGTTTTTGCTGACCATCCCAACATTTACGTATACGTTTTGATACAAGGTATATTGATATGTATGTTATATGTTATAGGTGAGTTTTGTCCTGGGTAAGGTTTCGTGTCCTTTTGGCCTTTCATGCATGTGTCATAAGAGCCAGACTGTTATGTATCATGTGCCATTAAAAGCCGGAATAGCACGTGCCAAGTACTATAACAGCCAGTATAGTACGTGTTATCGTTTAATACAAGTGCCATAAAAGCCTTGTTTTGTGTTTGCTTTTGATACGTGCCATTAAATCCGGTGAAATTAGTGTTTTGCTTTTGGTGCATGCGCGTTTTAAGCCGGTAGTATGTGTGTTTTGCTTTTGGTCCATGCGCGTTTTAGGCGGGTAGTATGCGTGTTGAGCTTTTGGAACGTGTGCGTTTTAAGCCGGAAGTATGCGTGTTTTGCTTTTGATACATGCGTGTTTTAAGCCGGTAGTATGCGTGTTGAGCTTTTGGTGCATGCGCGTTTTAAGCCGGTAGTATGTGTGTTTTGCTTTTGGTCCATGCGCGTTTTAAGTCGGTACTCGGTAGTATGCGTGTTGAGCTTTTGGTACGTGTGCGTTTTAAGCCGGAAGTATGCGTGTTTTGCTTTTGATACATGTGCGTTTTAAGCCGGTAGTATGCGTGTTGAGCTTTTGGTACGTGTGCGTTTTAAGCCGGTAGTATGCGTGTTGATCTATTGGTACGTGTGCGTTTTAAGCCGGTAGTATGCGTGTTTTGCTTTTGATACATGCGCGTTTTAAGCCGGTAGTATGCGTGTTGAGCTTTTGGTACGTGTGCGCTTTAAGCCGGTAGTATGTGTGTTGATCTTTTGGTACGTGTGCGTTTTAAGCCGGTAGTATGCGTGTTTTGCTTTTGATACATGTGCGATTTAAGTTGATAGTATGCGTGTTGAGCTTTTGGTACGTGTGCGCTTTAAGCCGGTAGTATGCGTGTTGAGCTTTTGGTACGTGTGCGTTTTAAGCCGGTAGTATGCGTGTTTTGCTTTTGATACATGCGCGTTTTAAGCCGGTAGTATGCGTGTTGAGCTTTTGGTACCTGTGCGCTTTAAGCCGGTAGTATGCGTGTTGATCTTTTGGTACGTGTGCGTTTTAAGCCGGTAGTATGCGTGTTTTGCTTTTGATACATGCGCGTTTTAAGCCGGTAGTATGTGTGTTGAGCTTTTGGTACCTGTGCGCTTTAAGCCGGTAGTATGCGTGTTGATCTTTTGATACGTGCGCGTTTTAAGCCGGTAGTATGTGTGTTTTGCTTTTGGTACCTGCGAGTTTTAAGCCGGTAGTATGCGTGTTGAGCTTTTGGTACGTGTGCGTTTTAAGCCGGAAGTATGCGTGTTTTGCTTTTGATACATGCGCGTTTTAAGCCGGTAGTATGCGTGTTGAGCTTTTGGTACGTGTGCGCTTTAAGCCGGTAGTATGCGTGTTTTGCTTTTGATACATGCGCGTTTTAAGCCGGTAGTATGCGTGTTGAGCTTTTGGTACGTGCGCGTTTTAAGCCGGTAGTATCCGTGTTGAGCTTTTGGTACGTGTGCGCTTTAAGCCGGTAGTATGCGTGTTGATCTTTTGGTACATGTGCGTTTTAAGCCGGTTGTATGCGTGTTGATCTTTTGGTACGTGTGCGTTTAAAGCCGGTAGTATGCGTGTTGAGCTTTTGGTACGTGTGCGCTTTAAGCCGGTAGTATGCGTGTTGATATTTTGGTACATGTGCGTTTTAAGCCTGTAGTATGCGTGTTGATCTTTTGGTACGTGTGCGTTTAAAGCCGGTAGTATGTGTGTTTAGCTTTTGGTACTGTGCCATTTAAGCCAGTATAGTGTGTGTTCAAGTTTTGATACATGTGTCATTAAGCCGGTAGTGTACGTGACGGTTTTTCATACATATATATTATACATATACATGTACCATTTTCCTGGATTTACTTTTTTATAAAACCACAACGTCTTGTTCATCTTGAACTAACAGCCACACAGCAAGTGGTTGCTTTAATGAAACAGCATATTTACGATGATGCAATTTAAGCTCGTGTTTAGGATGGTAACTCCAAATTTCTAATGTTAGAGAGCCATACACGTAGTTAACAAAGCAATTTATTAAATTATACAATTCCAGTATTTTTATGTTTTTTTACAGCTTCATAGTTTCTATGCTTCTCCTCAGTAAGATCTATCTGTATACGAAATTAAATGTTAAAATCTCAAGGGCAATAACTCTTAAATACTATGGAATATTTGTAGGTCTCTTTTCACTGCCATCCTCAATACTTGTAAATGGCGTTTGAAGTCAATACCTCAAAGATTTCTGGAGTTCTGCTCCAGAACAAAATGTGGTAAATGGGAGATAATTCAGAAAATATGTTGTGCACTGCACTTACTCTAATTGATATGTATCTCGTATGTTTTAAGTTTCATCGAAATCCCTTCATTACTTTTGTAGTTTTATTCCGGACAAGCAACAAGCAACTTCCTTCTTAATACATACTATAACAGGAAGGGGAGATCAATGGCTGAATGTAGGATATCTAACGCATTGCACATGCGCACGTTGCCCTCTGTCTATGATTCAAGTCCCATTGAAATCCCATCTGGCATTTTTAAGTTATTCTCCGGAAAGGGGTGTACGTGAGACGGACTGTGACGGATGGACGGACGGACTTTCTTCTTGATGTGTTATTCCCCTGCTTTAAAATGCCCCATAAAACGTTTATTTGTATGTCTTTTTTTTCTTCAAGAGAATAAAATAAGCAAATAAACTCCTTACCCTAATGGACGCCCCAAACCTACCTTAACACCCTCAGATGTGTCTTGAAGCGTCGCGTTTTAGTGTAAAACAGGTGTTCCCGTGGTTTTACCCTATATGTATAATGGAATGGCAGTATTTTTCGATATTATCGATTTAAAATTCTATATAAAAAATTATATATATGAAACAGTAAAGTTTAAAATAGTTTGTATGCAAGCGTCATATTTATAATATCAGTGCTGTAAGAAAAACGCGTGTATTTGCAATAATGCAGTTATTGCATGGTATGCATCTATATGGTCAAAACTTGCATAAATAATGTCAACTGCGATACATGCCATCATTTTGAGCTTTTAACGTTTTAGTAAATTGTCAAATCATTAATCTGATGTCATATGGCATCACGGACTTCTGGATAAGTTTGTGGTAACTTGGTCATGTCTGTCAGGTTAAGAGGGACACATGAAGCGTAATTCGTGTGTCCGGCAGATACCATAATTATATGGTAGCATCTTCCGAGGCTCATTCAAATGGCCTTGCCAATCGCCAAATCTCTCTGCACTAGAATATTTTCAATCTCTCTACCCTTCATAAAATACACAACAGCTCCTAGAAAGTTCTCTGTAGCATGGAGACCACCAAGTCGGACCACCAAACTATTATAGCGGGCTGGAAGCGTGTTGATTATCTCTGAAACAAAATTAATTAGAACAGATCATAATTGTTTTTTCTTGAGAATTCTAAGATAACCGAAACTGTTATAGAGCCATGCTTTATTAAAACAATACTCAGTCGGGCGCGAACCGGAGCAAGAAAACAACTGACGTCATTTCTGCCGAAGAAGGTCAACATTTAATATTCGTTAAATTGTTGAGCAATTACTACGCACCTGACCGACTAAACTTTTATTAATACACGTTCAAATTTAGTAATAACCAAGTAATGGTTTCAGATACGTTTAAATTTAATATTTATGTTTAACGGGTCAATACTTAAAAAGTAGAATGGTCTAACAGCAGGCAGGCATATTTGCATTCTTACTTTGATTCAGACAGTTCTTCTGTCAAAGATGACCTTAGGGAACACATTTCACCCAGGAATATCAACGATGACAAACTTTGTGCTTTCATCCATTTGGCGATATAATTTGAATAGATTGGATTGTGTTTTTTTCAGGGGATTAAGAAGCTTGCTTGACCTATTCGTGTATTTGTTTATGGCATCTTTCTCTTTTTAAATTTCTCTAAACCTGTCTTGTAGTGCAACACTCTTATATATGAACTTTGTATTTAAAAATGGTTCCGTAATATCTGATTTTTCAAATACCTCATCGAGTGCATTTCCGCATTGTTCAGTTTCACTTTTTGAAATTCTATTGTTCATGAATTTATGTATGTTTAAAGGTTACGGTAGCCATTCGCTATCATATTAGTATGAGACGCGCCATGCCTTCTTTTGTCAGAAATTTATCATCCTTTATCTAATGTGCTTTCGTATGAATTGACAATACTTTTTCTATTGTTGTAACAAGCACAAGGTCTCTACATAATATATTTTGTATTTTGTTTGTGTATATCGAGGTGTGAAAGCGAAACGTTTCTATCTTCTTATTTATTTTATGTCACTTAGAACCTTTTTTATAACCGGTTCTGTGATACACGGGTTCATTCTTTAGAAACAGTTCTGTAGTTTGTGTTATTACCTTTAGCCTTTGACACAACTATCCTATCTAATTTCAACATATGTGTTTAATGTGCCTTCGTCAGCCATATTATATAAATTTTCATTGAAGTATTTTGGCAGATAATACACTGAAATATTTGTGTCATTATTTTCTTTCCACGATGCTAGTGGTTCAATGGTGAAGTCATTGTGAATCTACACCATTTTAAAAAATCTACATGAATAAATACTGTTATAAATATTCCAATCGTTGTAATCAAATATTTTTTGCTTCTTACATAAACGTTTTCTAAAAATAATCAATCGAATTGTGTATTTGGGGGATGACATTACCACTAATTAAATGAAAAATGTTCGTAACTTTTGTTTATAAAGCAATATTTACACCTCAACTTTCGTTCATCTTCGGATCGCAATTCATCGCATAACGATATACATGGAATCTGTTGATCTTGTTATTGTTTGTATTGTGTCAGCAGGTCCCGTAAATATATAAATCAACATTTTACAAAATGTTAATTCATATATTTAAATGTATTGTTGCCATAAGTGTTTCATTTTTACATTTTAAAGTGATTTCAAGTGGTTGATCTTTTCCCGCGTTATTGTGACGTCATTTGAAAAAATGTTTCCGATTACAGTCGGGTCGTTCTATTTACAGAATGGGTAAGAAAGAATTACTGAAAGGTTTTCTGAAATGAAATTAAGTAAAAAAAATTAACAATTCTTGAATGAAATAATGAATATTGGTGAAAATATAAGGAATGAATTGCGGGGTTGATGTCATTATCTGGTATATAAACGCAATTGGGCTGGTACGCGTTCGGACTCACACACTTGGACCAACCCAACTGCTTTCATACCCCGATAATGACATTAACCTCGCAATTCATTCCTATATATTTACACCTCAACTTCCATTCCTTAAATGAACTGCCTTGCGGCAATTGCGTTAATCAATCGATGAACGCAACATCTTCGAATATGTTCGGATCGTAATTCATTTCATATCAATATAAATGAAAGCTATTGATCTTGTTATTGGTTGTATTGTGTCAGCAGGTCCCGTAAAATATAAATCAACATTTTAGAAAGTGTTAGTTTATTATATTTTAAATTTATTGGTGCCAGAAGTGTTTCAATTTTTACGTTTTAAAGTGATTTCAAATGGTTGATCTTTTCCCGCGTTATTGTGACGTCATTTGAAAAAAAATGTTTCCGGTTATAGTCGGGTCGTTCTATTTACAGAATGGGTAAGAACGGATTACTGAAAGGCTTTCTTAAATGAAATGAAGTAGTTTTTTAACAATTCTTGAATGATTAATGAACTATTGGTGTAAATATAAGGAATGAATTACGGGGTTGGTGTCATTATCGGGGATATGAACGCAATTGGGTTGGTCAAAGTACGGGTGGAGTCCTTCGGACTCCACACATATACACCAACCCAATTGCGTTCATACCCCGATAATGACATCAACCCCGCAATTCATTCCTTAAATTAAAAGTTCATATTTGGGCAGAATCTGTTTGTATCGGGCTGATTAACACAAACATGGCAATAACAATGTTTAGCTTTTGCTTTACGCAAAGATATGTTTTTGTTTTTGCCAACGCACTTTTATATACAAATGCTTATTTTTATAAAAAAAATACGTATTTGCAAGTTGGGGCCCTGCCTCAAAAGTCCACAAAATGAAAGAGATTCGCTCTACGTTAGTCAAGGTGCACATGTCAATATCTATTTGCGCCTACAAATGTATTATGAATCAGTGAAACTTGTAGAATGCGTAATTCAGATCTCAGTCAATTATGGGAGTAGCCTGAAAACAAAACACAAAATAGTCCAATAAGTTATTTGTTCAGATGATGTACATTGTACAAGTCTGAATAAAATGTCTGTTCTGCTCAGTTTTTATCTAGTAAAGAAATTATTTTGTTATTTTTTGAAATTCGTTCAATTATTTTTTTGTTTATTTTTAGACACCAATTTGTTCACAGTTTATTACAGTTCACTATGTCTGATTCTTTCACTTCATTTGTCTATCGCTTTTACTTAATGTTCCGGCTTTGTACATACACGTTTCTGGCGGTCGTACCTTGTGGCAGATATTTAGCTGCCTAGATATGGAAATGTAACTTAAAATACGGCATTCTAGAATAAATGCCCTTATTTCAATTCAAACATGTGTTGTTATCATTTACATACAAAGTGTAACCAGGTTGTCCATTACTCCGGAAATGATAGAACATAAATGAATTTTATAAACATATAAAAGTATTTAAAGTATTTATGTCTTTGTTTGCTATTATTTAGATGCATATTTAGATCAGTGACGTCAGAGCCAATTGTCTTAGCGCCTTACATCACGTGACCAAAACTTTAAACGACGACGTGTTTAATATAAGCCAATCAAGGCACTCTTACTCCATTACGGTTCGTTGAGATACAAAAGAGAACCACGCTATTTTATTTGGAAAACCACCTCCTCCTCTGCTCCTCTCCTATATTGGCTCACCTCAATTTTTGATTATATAACTTCTTATTCCTTTTCTTTTTATATTTGTTCTTACATTGTTTTCATGGGCGGTTTATTAGCTGTCCAGTTATGGAAAAATAACGTAAAATACGGCATTCTAGAATAAATGCCCTTATTTCAATTCAAACATGTGTTATTATTATTTCCACACAAAGTGTAACCTGGTTGTCCATTTCTCCGGAAATAATAAAACATAAATGTTATTTATCTTGCCGAAAATGTTTCTCAAATGTTATCTTGCTAGATATAGATAGATTATTATCGCGAAAATTAAATGCTTATCACGAAACAGTTTGCGAATGTTAACAGTTTATAAATTTTATTTAAGTTTCAAGTCTTATTTATGATAAACCAGAAGGTCGTAGACCCATGAGGCATAACGTGCAAAAAATACACTCAAATTATTCAATGTTCCTTCATTTTTAGTGTTAATATATTATGACAGTAATATGCAACCATATAGTATTTCTGAAGATGAGCGCATAGCATTACATTGCATAACAAAGTCGTAATTCTTAATTTTATGTATAAGATCTAGGAGTAGGATTGTTTTTGGTCCCAGATTCGATGAATCGTAATATTTCGTAATGGTAAATTTGAAAGGTAATACCCGTCTGTATCCCGGTCTCAGTCAAATGAAATCGAAACGAGAACCAGTATCCAAAAATAGATCAATGGGAATTTCCTATGTACTTTTTATGATCTAAGCGAAACCTGCCAGGCTGTTTCCTTTGGACTTTCCATCGCCTTTCGGTATGAAAAACACGTATTTTGTTGTTTTCTTTTAAATCACATGATTGAATTTTCAAAGTCGGCATTTTGTTTTACAACATGTATAAATAATACGCATTCTCGTTGGGTAATTTCTCTTTATATATCATTATTAAAGCCCTAATTCCCTGTTTCAAACCGAAAGTACATATAAAAGGCCAGTTCATTCCAGAATAAGAAACTACAGGCGCTTTACCTTCCTTGTAAATTTACCTATTACATATTGTTAGCTTCACTCCACCTCTAGAAAAAAAGCCATATTCGTGGAAAAAATGTAATTACAGGCGACATGAGTTATATACAGTGATGTCCAATATTGCGAAGATGGGACAGATTTTGGCCCTGATCTATGGTGTGGTCGCAAACCCGTCAGGAGCCGCAACTTCAGGTAGTGCGCATCATACACATTTGTATAGATAAGTATATTTACTGGCAATTTGCGAATGAATGATGAAGCATATTTTTCCGCAGTGTCCTATTTATTTTCGAAATGTCACACATAGGGCTTTATCCTGTTATATGTTTTGCGGCAAGTTTCGTAAAATTTTATTCGTAATTATTAATGCTTTCAAAACGATATTTCCAGTTTGCTAGACAGCATACAATCTTATAACAACATCTGTTGTCAAATATTGTAATCCTGAGGTGTGATCCCCTGTATATTGTTTAACACAGTATATCATTCTTACTAGAAGTTACTCTTTTCACTTTTTGACTGAAAAGCCCTTAGAGTTTGATTGACTACGATTACATAACATGAAATACTTTATCAGTCAAAAGCGTGTTATTGATCAAGCAAAAAAGGGGCTATAGGTTTTTTTTAATTAAGACGATAAGATTTACTATTTGAACGTCAAATAAAACCTTTGGGTAAACATATTCTGTTACGTGGCTGTATAGCGTGAGGGTCAGCTGTCATAAGCTCAAAAAAAAAATGCATACTGATTGCATGAAACATGTTTTTTAAAATACTTTTTATGTTATGCTAGATAGATAGATATATATATAGATAGATAGATCGATGATACTTCAATAATGTTTTGCTAGTTTGGACTAAGTTTTTAACAGAAAGATAGGCTATGGAATACAAAAATCAGGCTTGTACGTACAAATATGTATGGTTGTCATCGATACCGGTTAATGTGTGTCAACAAATTTCGAATAATTTATTAATCTGTTGTATTTCATATATACATTCTACGTCTAGCATAAAGAGTACCGTTATTCAAATACAATGTAACCGTACACTAAGTCGTGTTTACACTCATTCTTAATTTTCTTAATTCAAAAGCATGATATATGTATGCTGATAAGTTTCTTACAGTATTAACGTTTTCGGACTGCAAAAGTTGTACAGTCTTATACATACTAGGCCTAAGTCTATAATATCGTTTTATATATTTATCTTTAATAGTATTATAAAGATTACATTCCATCAAAAAATGGTATTCATCTTCAAGTACTTGGCATAAATTACAGATCCTATTTTCTCTTGGTACATTTGACCATCGTCCAGTTTCTATAAGTAAACGATGAGAACTAAGTCTTAACCGTGACATAGCAATTCTATATTTTTCTACATTAACAATATTCAAGTATGCTTGGTATTCAAAATTACCGAGAGATATATAAAACGTTGCTCTAGATGAATCATTTATCCGACTATTAAGATTTTGAATAAAGTTATCTTTGACTCTATTTATATCACCAACACCTTGTGTTAACCATACCTCATTGAACCCAAAATTACACAGCATGTCTCTAACACTAGCGGCCCAGTTCTTTTTTCTTGGTCTAATATCAATGTCTCTTAACATCATTTTATACACATTGTTAATAAATTTTCTATCCGAGCACTCTATCACTTTAAACCAGTATTTAAGAATAGATACATAACGTAGATGAACAAAGTCTAAGCGTCCCAGCTCGTTATATACAAAATCGTTTTGCGTTGATGTCTTAACTTTCAGTATTGATTTGCAAAATAAAGTATGTATGCGTTCTACACACAATGCATCTGTAAATCCCCAAACCTCACATCCATAAAATAAGATAGGCTTAACCAGCTTATCAAAAAGATCTAAGATATGTTCTACGGAAATATTAGTGAAATGAAATAAGTATCTCTTCAACTTGAAAATAGCTTTTAGCGCTTGGCCAGCTAATGTCTTGCATGTATTTTGAAACGAACCACCAGGCGTGAAAACAATACCCAGATAACAATATTTGTTAACAATCTCAATATTCCCACCCTCATAACGGAAGTTCAAATCATTAGGCAGTCTACCGCCTTTTCTAAACACAACTATCTTTGTTTTATCTCTATTAACAATTAATTTCCAGCGTTTACAGTATTGCTCCAGAATATCTAAATTTGATTGCATATCTGCTGGTGTAGTTGCAAAAATAACAATATCGTCTGCGTACATCAACAGGAATATTTTTAGTGTATTTACATCAATGCCATTTGCACCTTTTGTCATAAGCTCTTCCTCTAAATCGTTTAGATACATTGCAAATAAAAATGGACTCAAACTTTCACCTTGCCTGACACCGAGTAAACATTCAAAGGCATCACCTGTTTTACCCAGTAACTACACGTGAGCAAACAGTATTATACATTGACTTTATAATATTAAATAATTTACCTCTTATACCTAGTCTATATATCTTTTGCCAAATATTTGGCCTAACAATATAATCGAATGCCTTGGAATAATCCACAAATAAACAATATAGCTTGTCATTATTATTTAAACAATGATTTATTAATGCGTTTAGAACAAAAACATTGTCAACAGTGCCCATCTTTGCTCTAAAACCCGCTTGAGCTTCGACGTACACATAATAATTCTCAGCCCATCTTGTTAAGCGAGTATTAATAATTTTGGTGAACAGTTTTCCTATAACACTTAATAAAGTTACTCCTCTAAAATTGCTTACTTCACTAACACTTCCTTTCTTGTGTATAGGCACTATATAGCCTTCTCCCCATGATTTAGGAAAAAAGCCTACTTCTAATATTTTATTAAAAAGGTTTGTTAATACTAAAGTAAATATATTTTTACCATAATACAAGAATTCATTAATAATTCTATCAGGGCCTCCACTTTTCCCCAGATTCAATTCTGATATGCCTTTATCTATATCAACAATAGTAAATGGTATGTCTAATTCTGCAAACATAGTTTTCATTTCACTCCCTAATATTTGATTATTAAAAAATAATACATCTTCATCAGCCTGAAAAAATCTACTCCCAGGATTACTTATAGCTTTAAAGTATTCAGTAAATGTTTCTAATGAGATATTCTTTGGTGATTTATGTGTGACAGTCTCTTTTAACATATTCCAATACAACTTAGCATTTTTAAAACGTGCCTTTAACAAATCTTGGGTTTTTATTCTACTTCTATTGTAATTAAAAGATCTTACATTTTTCTTATACACACTTCTTGCTTGTATCATACTTATTCTATTCTCTGCAGTTTTCTCACGCCTATACATATTTAATTTGTTATAAAAGTATTTTCTACTTTCAATACATATATCTGAAAATAAGGCGTCACCACCTTTTGCATTTCTATGCAAATCATGACAGTCAGAAAATGTTTTAGAATGTTTCTCAAATAATGGTTTACAAACACTATCAATATGATATAACAATGTCTCTATACATAAGTCTATGTCACTATTTGAAGCAATATTACTTATATCACTATTTAGTTGTTGTACATGGTTTATAAAATCAATATCATTAATACTTTTCATATAGACATCTTTATGTTCTGTGTTCCACTTATAATATGCATTCATATTTAACCCAGGCGCATAACTTTCATTTTGTTCGCAATCTATATTATAATCGTTTTGCTTAACATTATTCAACAATGAAAATTCTATTAGACAGTGATCCGATAAAATATTTGGTCCATGATTGACAAAACACTGAAAAACATTTAATAAATGTTCGCTCACAATACAGTAATCTACCACACTTGACCCATTACTGCCAACATAAGTAAAATCACCACAATCACCGCATACACGCCCGTTAGCTATTCTCATCCCGGACTGTTTTAAAAAATCAATCAACAGTCGTCCATTCGAATTAACATTTAAATCTTTATTATTTCTGGCTAAAAATCGATCTGCAATGTAATCATCAGGTAAAATATTTAGATTTGATAATTCAACATTATCATCCTCGACAAAATCATGTAAATTTACTATGCGTGAATTAAAATCGCCTAGAATCATAAACGTATATTTATTTCTTGCAATAATCCATAGTGGCGAACAATTATTAAAAGATATCATATTTTGCATTGCTCGATTTTCGTTCACAGTTCGTTCAAAAGTAGTTTGTCTAGCTGGGAGTAACACGCTTTTATTAATAGTTTTTTCCATTCATACTTGGATGGAAATTGCCCAGTATAGCACTCTTTTACAAATGAATTCACGACTGGACCAAAGCTCATAAATTCGACCTGCTTCACTTCATGAGTATAGTCATGTAATTGTAAAACAAATTATCGTAAACATCTTAAGATAGAATATGCATGCTAATTCCCTCGCAAATAACTTTGGATATTATGCTGATACTCAATATAATCAAAACCGTATAGTTTCAATCACTTGAAAAATCATTTAATATGTGAAATACCAAAAACAATTACTAATGTGTGGAGGAATACTCAATTGCATATGCAACCCTAGCTTGAACTTTGGTTTCTTGAACAAAGCACTGCCACGTTCAAAGCATTTAAGCATGTTCTTTAAGTAAAGTCCACACTACCCTGCTCTAACATGTCCCTCACTTAAAATTCCGCTTTAATGAAAAAATTGTCAAGTTAGAGCCGATTTGGCTATTTTAAACATAGATAGTATATTAAAGGATGAACTACAATCACAAAAAAATGATTATAGGATCAATTAAAATTTCGTTTAAAACATGTTGGTATTATATTTGATTCCATATTAACATGCATCTGCAATTCCACCATTGTCTTTTACTGGTTTTAACGAGTTCTCCGTGTTAATTTCCAGAGAATAAACCTGTCCGAATCCGATGAACTAGATTATATTTTAACCGAAATTATAAAATTCAATGGCGCCGATCAGTACCGATATATACATGTATTTATTTTGATTCAGTGCATGTTATTTTGAAACTATTTGCGAATTCTGCTTGAATGTTGCGTTTTGAAACTCGCCGATTTTAAGATAATTGCGTTTTCTATGATTTTAATTGCATACTTACGATAAAACGCAGCTTATTCGCACTATATTAACCGCAAATCTTATTAGGAATACTTATTGCACTGCTATTTTAGGAAGAAACTTTTTATGCAGAAGGCAGTCCGCAGAATTGTTACTAGGTAACTTTGATGTGAATGTACATTACGTCGTTGACCACCGCAGTTTTAACAGCGCTGGAGTTGATACCCCCGTGCACGCATTAATTGATTAAAAAAAATGTCATGTCGATCTGTCGATGGTTAACTCCATGATATGATACGGTTATAAAAGTATACAGGCCTAGCGGGCTACAGCCTAAAAGCGGCCTGGTACCTGATGATCTATCACCCCTTACACCCAAAACTGATAGTTATCGGAATTTTCCACTACGCAATGCATCTAATACAATAACGGTTATGTCACGTACTAGTTCTTACTTTTCCTCTTTCCTTCCTTCATCTGTACGAGCATGGAATGGAAATCCTCAGGATGTGTGGGATAACCCTTCTTTTGCTTCTTTCAATCGATCTATTTCTTGTCAATCGTCAGTCTGCCCTCATTTTTTTACAACGGTAGCCGGCGTTTGAAGATACTCCACGCCCGACTGCGTACGAGTTGTAGTGTCCTTAACTATCACCTGTTTTGCAAAAACATAACAAATTATGCTCTATGTGATGTTGTGAAGTTGAAAGCAGCACTCACTTCCTCCTGCATTGCCCCTTGTACACGGGCATTCGACAAACTCTAATTCGTGAAAATAACAGATGTGTCTAGAATCACAGACATTGATTTCGTTCTTATTGGTGATCCCATTCATAACAACGAGGGCAACACCAAATCTTAAGTATTGTTCACAACTTCCTATTAGACTCGAAGCGATTCAGGTCATGCTTAATTCACTGCCTTGACCTTTTCCACACCGAACGACTATCATTAATCTTGCATGAATTCTCACTCATTCTATCTCTGTATTCATCCATGCTCTCTTATTTCCTTCCTTTTGCGTTTTTTTTTTTTGTTGTTGCAAAAATTATCATGTTTATACATAAATACACACGCATTCTTAATTCATCTCAAGATAATATTCTGCATGTTTAAACATTTTTTCCTTATAAAGAACACAATTTTATACATTGAAATCGTCTCAAACCTTCTCATCATTCTGCATAACGTGTAATTTAATCCCCAGGGAGAAAATCTTTATAAGCAATGCTTTCGTTTCAATCCGATTTAATATATTATATTAAATTGTACTTAAAGTTAACAAGCCTTTCATCAGTTTTAGTCTATACAAGGAACACTTGCCGGTTGAAAAGGGTCGGTGGCAAAAGT
Organism: Mya arenaria; assembly: GCF_026914265.1. Taxonomy (NCBI): domain Eukaryota; kingdom Metazoa; phylum Mollusca; class Bivalvia; order Myida; family Myidae; genus Mya; species Mya arenaria. Next base: position 10,697,210 of record NC_069135.1, on the reverse strand, counting down.
GTTGAAAGAAATTACGAAAATGTACTGTGTGTAATCAAAATCACATTGGCGATGAATTCCAATATAATTTAAAATATTCCTACTTTGAAAAATAAAGGGGTATTAACGAGCTTGACATAGACATAATATCAATATTTTATGTTTCCAAAATAGTATGCGTGAGAATGATTGTCAACGGCTAATAAAGATGTGTATGAGTTGCGTCATTATTTCATTCCCTCACTCACGGCATAAAATTATTCACAAATACACTTATTCGTTGTCTAAACTAAATATGTATACAGTGTGTGAGGCTTTGGAAAACCCATTTGTTATTTCATTACTAGACGGAAAAAAAACAATGTATGTTTCAGTTATAAAGTGTATTTTCAATTTTAAATTATGTATTAACTATATTGCAACAATAAATCTAACAACCACAATGTATTTTATTTTTTTTTGTTCACGAAATAAACTTTGTGTTTTATTTGTTACAGATACAGACGGAGCTACTTATCCAAAACAAAGTCCGTGCGATAAAACAGAATCAGAATCAGATCCCAGTGGCAGTGAAAGTGATAATATAGAAACTGAAAGTAAAACTACGATAATGACTTGTGATATCCAAAGTGCCAAGACTGATGAAGACTATTATACTCAAACACATTTTCAACATATATCGGAAGAATTTCCCAAACAATCGCATGGTACACCAGGTCCGCCAAGGACAGCAACATTTACAGATTCAAGCAAGCTTTATAGTACGCTAACATTAGAACAAGACCAACTCCCTTCCAATAATGAATATGAAAAGCCTTCGAACTCGGAAAGGTATTCATGGAAGCATATCGGACTCCCAGTTGAAAACCGATCTTTGGATGATTTAAAAACTGAAATAAGGGGAGAATGCTCGGATGAAAACCAAAAAAAGAAACACATACGTTTTAAAGAGGAAACCAAACAACCGCCAAACGAAGACTTGAAAGAGCTTATTAGACAGGCTGTTAAAGAAAAGTTTGCACTTGGAAAACCAGAGGATGTTAAGTTCTTCGATGCCGCTATAGTCTACGACAAAAGAGATTATGATAAAGCAGAGGAGATGCGATTGGAAATGAAACAAATAATACGAACTGAACTGCAAGAAGACCTTCGCATTGAACTATTCGACAGCGAAAATTTCAGCCAGTCCATAGTTATGGTAGTAGAAGATGTTGTCGACAGGGCGTTTGTTATCCTTGTCTACTTATCAAGAAATACTGATAACTCTTCAAACGTACGATTATTTGTCGAGGAAGCTGTCGGACTGACACGACTAAACATCCCTCCACCAGGATCAATGCAGATCAACGACCGTCAATATTTGTTAAAACCAGTTCACACCGAACCACCTGGACAGCGCTATTACAAAACACCAGTTGGTCTGGTTACCATGAACGGAATTGACTGGTATGATAAATATTCTAAATTTACACAACACAAACTCGTGGAAATAATGAAATCTGCCATAGAGAAACGGAAACAAAGAAACAGAAAATATGGAAGTCCTATCAAAACTTATGCCCACCGTATACAGACAACCACTGACAATATGCGCGCAGGCCAAAGTGCCTTCACACAAGGCCCACATCAACCGTTGAGTACAGACAACCGTTCACCTCAAGTCACAAACACCAGCAATTTAGGAAACTGTCAATATGCAAACGCACCTTACTCAGACAATGAACAAGAACCTACTGAATGGAGTATGAGTGGAAATCAAGGGTCAGCTTTCTCTTCCTATCGCAGTTCAACACAAACGGCACATGAAGGTATCCAGCTTCAAATCAATCCAGAAGTTGGAACACGTACTGCATATCTAGGTCAACTGCGGTCATCTACAGACCGTTCGACAGCAAATCAACGTGGTTGTTCGCAACAGCCAGACGCCCTTTATGCGAATTATGTACCTGTATCTGTAGCGTATGATCAGCAACAAATAAACGGAAGACAGGCCAATGCCATGCCTATATTGCAGCAAGAAATGTCAAACTATTTACTTCGAGTAGACAGGTTACCGTATAATGAACACCCACAAGACTACCTCCGTACAGATCAACACTATTATGCTCACTCCTACCAAATGACACAGCCTCGGGTGGAGGATTACGAAGACGTTGTTAATCAAAGACCACAACTTTATCAATACCCCCCAGAAACCAACCTGACAAAGCAGCTCAGACGAGACAATCAACAAACAACAGGTCATGTTGCATATCCAAGGTATGAGCAACCCTTAATTCGTCAACCTCCAATGGCGACGCAGTTTCAAGCTGGAGAAACTTTCCTGCGAACTCCTCATCAACTGCCAACAGAAACGCAGTTTAAAGCTAGAAAGACTTTGCAACCCACCTTTCATGAAACGCTAGCGGAGGCGAAATTTCAAGCTAGAGACTCTGGGCAGCCCACAAATCGTCTCCCGCCAGCGGACCCCGTACCTTTGTCACACGATGCTCGGTATTCAACTGATCGAAATTTTGATACCGCGCTAGTCTCAGATTTGTCTACAAACGACGTGGAAATCGACACGAGGCCAAGCATTTTACTAAAAACGAATTTTGAAAGTAGACGTAAAAGTAAACGTTCAAGAAGTAAGAAAAATGTTATTTTAATGTATAAAAATATTAAATGTATTAAGCACTCTTATACACTATGGTCGTATCAATAATAAAAGTCCAGCGGGATGATAACGAAGATCCATGTTACGTCATTATCGTATTATAAGTTGTGTACATTTGTTTAGAAATAGAAGAAGAGATTGGTTTAGCCTATAATTACAATTACATGCAGCATGTAACCACTCAAATATGTGTGACGTCAGTACAAACCAATCGTGAAATGTGTGTGTATGACGCCAGTAAAAAACAATCATGAGATATGTCTGACTGACGTCGTCATTACGAATCATTCTGAAATACGTCTGCCTGACGTGAGAACAAACCATTCCTGAAATATGTCTGTCAGCTGTCAGTATAAATCAATCGTGAAATATGTCTGCCTGACGTCAGAACAAATCATTCCTGAAATATGTCTGTCTGACGTCAGAACAAAGCAATTATAAAATATGTCTGTCTGACGTCAGTACAAACCATTCCTGAAATATGTCCGTCTGACGTCAGTACAAACCAATCGAAATATGTCTGTCTGACGTCAGCACAAACCATTCCTGAAATATATGTGTCTGACGGGTGTAGAACACATTCGTGAAATCCGTTTTTCTGACGTCAGTAGAAACCATTCTGAAATATGTGTGTCTGACGTCATTACAAACCATTCGTAAAATATGTCTGTTTGACGTCAGTAGAACGATGTTGTGTAATTTGTCTGTCTGACGTTAGTAGAAACCATTCGTTAAGATGACTGTCTCGCGTCAGTTTTAACCATTCGTGAAAAAGGTCCGTCTGACGTAACTCCACATGCTGTAAATTGTTCTTTGTATCATATTTTGTAGAAAAGAAAAATCGTCGAAAAGATGGGTCTGATAGTGATGACGACCCTCCGCTTGAGCCGTTTCGAGATTTGCTAAAGTCATCAGGCGGTCGAGCTGTAAACATTATCGGAAAGATTACACAGATAGGCAACAATAACAAGGTTGATATGCACAAGGAATACGTGATTGGGAACGAAGGGGAAAGTGAGAAGAACGAAGTATTTAAGAACGTCCTGGATGCTGAAGAAGATAATGAGTGGTATTCGACGTTTTGCTATTAAGATTATTTTTTTTAAATTGCGTGCATTGTGTTGGTAACTGAGTTTATTATATCACGACTTTGACATTGGCTTAAAAGGCAAAAGTTTTTTCTAAAGTTTTACGAACATAGTAGTTTATATTTTTCAGACGAAACATTTCAACTATTTCAGTTTGTGTCAAAAATTATGCATTTGTAGATACATTCGATCCTTATCTTATAAACCTTTCAACGATCAAATCAATGGAATGTTGGTACTTATCCAGTTTTCAGGAAGAAAATAGACAAACCACAAACGACTTTGCGAAAGGCAGTATTGAAACGGTATCGGATATCTTTGAAAATATGGATGCCGTCGACCCAAGGAAAGCCTCGACTCGAAACAAAGGAGTCGGCAATTATTGTGGTGATAAAAAGATATCTTATCAGAGCAATATAAGTGACAGATTAGCGATTACAGGACAGAAACAAGAAGAGGTGAACACGTCAAGCGAATCAAACGAATTACACAAGACGTTTTCTTCATTGCCGCCGACGTCCACAGAACACGAAGCAGTTTCGTCCGACTCCGAGCTGTTTGGTTCTGGCAGCGAGTACAGCCTACCTAGCGGTAGTATTTCTTCAAGGTCATCAGCTCGCACGTCTTTTGAAACCGTGTCCTCTAGCACTCCTAGCGATATTTTCGTTTCAAGCACTTCTAAAGAGAGCGGTCTTTCTAGTATTGTACAGAGAGCCTATAATATGAATATAAAGGGTCACAGTTCTACGGAGGTGACTGTCGATTCAGATGTGGACTGAAGTTTATAACAGAAAAGTATTATACCCATATGATTTATCTGATTTTTTAATATTGGTTTTGTTTGATTAATTACACATTACTATATTCATCTATTTTTCCGCCTTAAATATGCGAGTAAATGTACACACTAGAGCCGCAGCCTTTGTAACATTTTGTATTGCATTAACTTATCTTTAATACGAAAAGTTCTTCTGGATTTAAGCCGGTGAAAAATATATTTAATACAATGAAAAATTCACGAAAAGAAATATATGTATACAAACACCAGATTATTGTATAAAACTGTATAGTTTTCAAATACGTTGATTGGTAATATCAGCCTTTGGCCATACACAGATGGCCTCACAAAAAAAGATAAATAGATAAATTATCATCTGACTAGTATTAGTTCTAGCTACACAATATACATATATATTAAATAAATGAAGCAATACATAAAACTCGAAATCGCGCTTATTTCGGATTAACAGTTTTCGGAATAGCGGTGTTTACATGTAAATGAATATCTGCATTTCTGGCTTTCTAGGCTAGTTCTTAAAGATGTACATGAAATTCAATTATTATGTTGTTATGTTTATGTTTTGCATTATGACCATCCTGGTATTATTTACATCATTGTGGTAATGAACTTATTTACATGGTAAAACGTCAACTCCTTAAGACAAAGAAAACTGACATAAATATATCAAAGACTGCCTGACTTTTTTACTGGTTTATTTCAAAGGATATTATATACTTGCTTGTGCGACTACTACTAAATTTCACACGTAAACAATAAAATATGGCTAAAGTTTTCAGTCTCTAACATTTACAAATAGAAATTATCAAAACTTAGCTCTGAAAAACATTGTTTTACCATGAACTTCATATATTTCTCATATTAAGGTCAAGTTAACCACAAAATGTCCCTTCTTGAGCCAGTTAAGCCTTAACAAGCTACATGACATGTATTTGTGTAATTCCCACGTAAGCACATCAAGCCTGAAGTATCACTTCAAGTCCACCCCGTGTTTTACCAACCTAATGTGCTGATATTCTTGTACCAAGCAACCAAAAATCAGTTCGTCCTAGCTCTAATATGTGCTAAGCAAGCCATAAAGTGTTTATAGATAAGCCCATTGAGTGCCCGAAAACTCATCATGGCTCATGTTGTGCTCTTCCAAGCGCCAAACAAATTCCACATGGCACAAAAGGCCCCAACAGCCCTCTAAAGGATTGCAATAAAGCCAATTGTGTACACTTCTTACTACAGAGGGGTTCATCAAGAGCTCAAAAATCCCTCAAGCCCATTCATAATTCGACAAACCCAGACGGGCTCGACGAAAGCCAAGCTAGGGACCATTCAACTGCTTTTGGGCTTTAACCAAACCCAATCTTCCAGACCATCATCACACTCTGGCTCATCTCAAATCCACTGTCCAATAAACATTTTTATTCTGATATCTGCCAAATATAGACCGTATGAAGCCAATCGAGTGCCAAGTGATCCATAAAGTTATATTCGAGACCATGTAGGTTCTATACGAGACGCAACAGTACCAGTGCCAGTGTACAGTCAAGCATATCAATAGTTCAAAAACTCAAAAGGGCTGTTATTAAGTTGGTTGAAATCTCTATCAAATCAATTGTGACTACAATATTGCTTATTTAGAGCCAAACAAACCCATGTGCAGCTCTAAATAAGCTTACAAAGACCCATTAGACCACCTTTTGTCATATATAAAGGCGAAAGCCCATTTAGATAAAAACAAACCCATGTGCAAACCCATTCAAAAAGACCACATTATGGAAACCATAACGCCCATTTATCACCAAACAAGCCCATTAAGATCAAAACAAACCCATGTGCAGCTCTAGGTAAGCCTCCTCGATCAGTGTCAAATACACCCTATTTTGGAAACCCTAAAGCCCATTTAGATCAAAACAAAGCCATGTTCATCTCTTAGTTATAGCATATTCAGTGTCAAATAGACAACATTTTGGAAACCATAAAGCCCATTTAGATCCAAACTAATACCATGTGCAGCTCTAAATAAGCTTACAAAGTGCCCATTAGACCACAATTTGGCAAATAAAATGCCCGTTTAGATAAAAACAAACCCATGTGCAGCACCAAGTAAGCCTACTCAGTGTCAAATAGACCACATTTTATAAACCATAAAACCAATTAGATCCAAACAAACCCATATGTGGCTCCAGGTAAGCATACACTGTCCATTAGACTACATTTTGGAAACCATAAAGCCCATTTAGACCAAAGAAACCAATGTTCAGCTCTAAGTAAGCATACACTGTGTCATTTAGACCACATTTTCGAAACAATGAAGTCCATTTAGAAAAACAAATACATTATAAGACTACAATTTGGAAACCATTAAGCTCATGTATATCAAAAGAAACCCATGTGCAGCTCTGAGTAAGCCTCTTCAGTGTAATCTAGACCACATTTTGGAAACAAAGTCCATTTAGAAAAAAATACATGTGCAGCTCTAAGTTTATTTACTTGACTACAGTTAGTGTATGGTTAGGATCCGCCCACTGGTTACCGTTGAGATTTCGGAGTCAATTTATAGACGAAAACAAAGAAAACACTCCAACATAGTACGATTTTGTATTATGACCTTAGAATCACTTTGATCTTGACCGTTATGTGGTTTGTTCTGTGGGTTAGTTTGTATATTTAAGTATGATATAAAATAGAAACACTGCGTGTATTCAGACATAGCTATATAGTCAACAATTTAATGGGAAAACTTCTGCACTTTCATTATGCAACTTGTAATGGTTGGGCACCAAATCGTTTAAAGAAACTCGGATACTTTTCTCTGAAAACTGACCTAATATTGAAATAATAATAAAAATATATATTCATGATAACCAGTTCTGCAATCACGTTGTAAATTAACATGCCAAAGTAAATTTAAAGCAAATTGACAAGATATCTTAAAGATACAAGAATTTTGCGTATTTTTGGTATTTTGACCTTAAAATGAACTTGGCCTTGACATTGAAGAGATTATTTATGCATGGTAACATGAATACACTATGAAATAGGTGCATGCCATGCATTTAGATATACTAGTGACTAAGACTTATAGTGTAACACTTGCACAATTTGCCTTATTATAAAGACTCTTGCAGCAATTAAGACCACCTTTGGCACTCTGCAATGGTATAAAACCTTGGCGTTTACAACAAAATGAAAACCCTTTACATTATAATATTGGTGAAAAAGAAGAACCATACAATTTGCAATTCTGCCACCCTTTTATGACACAAAGTACACATAAATATAAAAAATGAACAGTATTACAGGAAAAATCTATTTTTGAATATATTTCATTATTTGACCTTAAAATAAGCTTTACCTTGACCTTGAAGTAGTTTATGTTATATTTGAAGAACATTAATTATGAGAAAAAATATATCCACGAGAATATTCACGCTTATATTTAAACATTACATTTTTACTGAACTGGCAATTTATTACAGCCATCTGTTTTTATCATTTTAGCTAATTTTGGACATTGACTGTTGGTAAGCCATTTTGAATATCTCCATGGTAACAGCAAATATAGGGTGCATTCAAAACAAAATGTTAAAATAACATGCGTAGCAATTCATGTTGGAATATATATATTTATAAGCTGGATATACATTTATTATTTTTTTGCACACTCACAGATTTACTGTTTTGGCAACTTATTGTCTTGAAATAAGCCATTTTTGCGTAAATATCTGCAAACTAGTAAAAGAAGACTGCTAACAAAAGATCAGATCGCAGATTTTCATATTTCCGTCGAAAATTGATGATATATGGCTAAAAGCTTTACTAACGGTTTAAAAAAAAATACATAAAACATAAAAAAAATTAACTAAACTATGAAAATCTGCGATCTGATTTTATTTAGCAGTCTTATATCATTAGTTTCCATGCATTTTCATATAAAATGGCTCGTTCCAAGACAAAAAATACAAAGGGTGTCAAAACGTTCAATCCGTGAGAGTGCAGCTTTAAAATGACCTTAACCTTGAGAGTATAAAATGTATATACACTTGAATCTGAACTCTGTTTAGAGTTAATATATATTTAAAGGGGTTTAATAATTACTTTCAAAATACCATTACAGCCCATTATCTTATAATAGCTCTTATTACATTATTTGGCGGCTATCTATCATAAACGTATATATGTCCTGAGCATCTAAAGTTTGCAAAACAAATCTTCTATGGATATGGTAGGTCTATTGAAAATTATTACCCTGGATCCAGAATAGTTTGATATATGTTCAGATTGTGGTGACGACTGCAAAACATGCATGCAATTTTGTAGGGATCAGTCTTTCAACCGGTTCGTGAATATTTTCATGAATATGTTTGGCTGGCCAACAGCTAGAGCTGTCCATGCGTATCCAAAGCCGTGTTCAAATATAACACTTTTAAGGTGTTTTGCCCATCTAATACGACCTGCATTGTCCATATTCAAAAGAATTATGAAACACTGACGTGGAGATCTATTGCTGGTCATGTGTATAATTCTTTTATACCATATCTTACACAAAATAAATTGTCAGCCTTAGTGGTCTACTACACTCGGTCAGAGCAAATAAGTTTGCCGCTGTTCTATTAAGCCCACACAGTTTCTTATAGAAGTGAAAATGCACTTTTTCTATGTATTGGCAGTATGTGCATCCCCAAAATTCTGACGAGTAACATAAAATCAGCATTATCATAGAGCCGAATAGTTTAAAGTAGCACACCGGGCCCTAAATGAAAACCTCCACTTGAAACTCTCCAATAGTAATGCGTTAGCCTATCGCCGCTTTCGGACGAAAAAGGCCTAACTCAAAAAAACGCTTTTTTCAGGAGATAGAAAAAACTAAAAAAAAAAAAAAAAAGTTTTTACCGAAAAACGCTCATATTATAATATAATGTTCAAAATATAGTACAATTAATATAGCTTTGTTGAAATTGTTTCTTTTGCATCTGAATTTTGCAAGTTTTGAGTTAGGTATGTTTCTGTCTTTATTTGCTCGTTTTGTAGTGAGATATGTAAAATAATGAACATTCATCAAACCCAAATCTACAATAATGTACAGTTTCTTTGCATATTTATTGCACTAAAACAACGTAGTTTCATTTTGATATACCATATCAATGTTGTCCATGATTTACAAAATCTACATAATAAATGTTTACTGTTATGAATGCATGGCAAAACAACAACAACAACAAAACCTTTCAATTCTCAATCTTGAACAGAAATAAAACAATGAACTATATAAAACAAAATTAATTAAAATGCCCTATTCTTAGATGACTTTGCTCATAATTGTTAGAAGGAATCATATCCATTTTACGATAACATGTAAATTACATGTTTGTGGTTGGGGGTTAAACAAATTGTTGTAATATCAACTTTTAAAGACATCACTATCACATACATGTACAGATAAATTCTTACCTAGACACACACAACAAACAGCATAGTCTATTATATTTAAACGTTGAGGCAAAGGTACTTTTGCCAAAGAACAAACAACATGGTGAAAAACCTGTCTTTAAGTACATGTATTATACACTTACTGGCGAAAAAGGTTTATCGCATATTTGTGTATTCAGATTAACAACCATGTTGTAAGTGCAAACTTCTTAAAGACATCACTAAATAGTTTAAAAGTCTTACTGAGACAAATACAAATACCAGCAAAGTGTATGAAAATTAAATGCATTTTACGTTTAAGAACAAACAGCATGGTGAAAATCTTGTCATACTTATACACGCACGAAAACATGTTTGTGGAAAAACAAAACATATTTTGTGAAGGCAAACGTCTTTGTGACAACACAATAATAGAGTGTATAGATAAAGCACACATCCCGAGAATCTATAAATCCTAAAGATTGTGGCAAATACGGTTATACCAAATGCAAAACCACATTAAAAATAACTTGAAGATAGTCATAGCAAACTGTTACTACGTCTTAGTATGTAAAAGTGTGTCATAGAAGCTGTGATAATCGCGCGGAATCACAGATTTTAGCTGTTGAAGGTGCTCATACTTCTGTTTCCTGATGGAAAGCCGGTGACTATACAGATTTTCTACCCTGTCGGAAATAGAGGGATTGGCAACCCTGCTGCTTCGAGGTTTGGGTATATCGCCAAATTCGTCAGAGTGGTTTAATTTGTACGCAATGGATCCGTCCGTATTATATTTCAAAACCCGAATGTCAGTCACCTTTGCACCACAGCCTGGTCGTATCGATGAGTAATACGTCAAAGCACTGAACTCCTTGAAAAATGTATGGTCTACATATTTGACCATAATCGGCTGCTTACCGTGGGCCTGTTCTATGGCTTCTACATAGTTTTGGGGTACAAAAATGGGCTTCTTTTTTACACTGCGTTCAATTACGGAGTGTACAGAGTCACACTCCATTTGTGTATGACCCCTTTCTAAGTATTTCTGCACCACCACCACATTGTGCTTTGTTGCAAATAATAGCAGGGCGTTGGACATAATACAGTTTCTGTTCTGATATGTACATCCATCACTGTAAATGATAATTGTTTTGACAATCGAAAGATCTAATGTCTCTAAATAATCAACTAAACACGACGCAAAACAATTTGCATTTAGTTTTCCTTCTCCTTCATGCCAAAAGTAGTTAGTGGCACTTGCCGTTGTCATGTCATATATTGTAAAGTTATGACAAGACAGTTTCATCTTGTAGTACAAGGAGCTAGCGTTCAACTTGGGACATACTAAAAGACTTTGTAAGTCAATGGTAAACAATTTCGTTGTTGAATCGTGCTTCGCCTTTTCTTTGTCTGCCTGTTTTGCTTCTCTAGCTTCGTTTTTCTTTAGTATGTGGGCTTGATAAATGTCTTCGTCTAGATTATTTGCTTTGTGTTCGCAACACTTGTCACATTGGTCTTTCTTTGGCTGCCACAAGGATAAGTTCATGTCTTTGAACATTTCAATAAATCCAGTTTTGTGGTAGGGAGTCGTACCCTTCTCTTTACAATCCTTCTGATACTCGTTATATAACTGGTTTAAGCTTTGAAATAATGGCTCTAGGTACGATTTGGTTGTGGTAGATCGACAATAGTGCGAAGGCACCTATGGTAGCGATGACAAATATTCTCGTGCTGTGTCCCTCCTTGTAGCAAATTCCGTGTTGACACCTTTTCGTCGTTGCCCTTCTGGTTTGGGCACAGCAAACGTTGCTTCATTAGTCCAGTTAAGAACAGTTTTTTCACTTAAACCTAATGTAGCAGTGAATAAGTTCTTACACACCTGGACTCTAAGATGACCATTCCGTAGGTAATATTTGTAAGAAAAGTTGCGCCTGCTATTTCCTTCAGTTGTACGTTGTGCAACTTCTCTTCTCTCTATAAGCCCCGTAACATATAGGCGTTTTTCCTGCCATGTCATTTGGTGCCAAAACGTTTCAAAAATGGCCTGTCTGTCCTCCTCTTGTAGAAGAGAGCATTGTCTGCTTTTTTCACACCTTTTTGTGCCATTACTTGGACTTATTAAGCGCTCTTTGCGTTCGACGCAATATGTTTTCACACCATCAGTGTTCTTTTGAACGCCAAGGTATTTCTCCCCCTTCATACGTTTACTTTTATTTAACTCTTTCAGATTGATCGAACTCCTTTTTACCGCGCCATTGTTATCTTGCTCTGATTCAATAATCTCTTCGTGGTCAATCTGAATCTCTTCAGTATCAGATATGGCACTATTTACAGGATTCCAATCCGGATCACGGACATCGTCGTCATAGTACGATTCAGTGTCATCAGAATCTTCTAAAAGTTTCAAAAGGCTTTCGTTGTTGTTGTTCTGATCTGTAGTACAATTGTTATCACTCAAATCAGACACTAAAGATCCCTGTATTCTATAGTAAGACATTGTAAATGCTTTTATATAAATGAGTTGACAAAGAACCGAAAGGTCTGACTAAATCACGGAAGATAGCTTCATCTTCGTCGTTATGAAGAGAGAGATGGAATTGCATCAGAGTTGGTGTTAGCAAGTCTTGAATGTCACTAAGGCGTAATTTTATACCTGAACAGTCTAGCACTATAAGACTAAGCTCTGAACAACATCTGACAATTGTTTCAGGATGAACATCATTGAATGAAATAAATACTTGGTCTAGTTTATCACAAGTTTCAATAACTTCAAAGTCAACGTCAACCAAGTTAGTACAATGAGAAACATTCAAAATTTCTAAACTTGGTAAAAAATTCAGAAAACACAATGTTGACACTTCACAATCCGATATATCTAGCCAATAAAGGTGTTTCGCATTACAGAGAGACGTTGTAAACAGGAACATCGATCTCAGCTTGATGACAAGTAAGTTGTCCATAGGGTATCAAAAATTCTTCAAAACACGATGCATGTTTGAGGATACTTTTCAATTGATTCTTATCCGCAATTATGGGTCCATCAGTAGAAATATGTCTCCACAAACGTGAATTGTTATGTATAACTTCATGCAGATATTTGCATGTTCTATCTACACCATGTAAAAGAGTATCGATATCTATATACTCAAGAATTTGCACTATTACACACTCTGGTAATTGCAGTAAGGACATTGCAGGATCACGTTGGTTGCTTAAAAAATATGACAAAACGAATGAAGTGCAAGGCAATAATGAAACTAAATGCTTTATAAATGTTCAATTCCAAATACAAACATCAAACAATACTCTTCTCCTTTATGACAAACTGTGTGTTCGAAATTTGGCTTTATTGTATTACCCAAATTTAGAAAAATTCAAAAATTAAATGAGGAAATATCAATTTAAGAAAATGGCGTATCTTAATAATATTTACCAAGAAGGCTTTTCAACTGAACGAAAATTACCTTTCTCAAAAACAATCATTAAATTTATATACATAAGGGCATTAATTTTCAGTTAACATAAATGTTGATGCATGTTTTCATACTAGCATAGAAAATATTTACACGTGAAATCATTCATTGAAAAATAATCGAGTTAAACCAATGACAAATTCTAAAAAGGCCAAAAATTATTCATGAATAAGCGTTAAGACTTCGGAGATTTAGTAAATCATCTACTGGCACTAAAATAAACCTTAACTTTGCACTTAAAACTTACCACGAAGTGTAAAATGTCGTTGAAAGGCATCGTCAACCATGTTCATGAGTGCCGGGTATTTTGATTACGAGATAGGCAATATTCGCCGAACTATTTTTTGTCCAATGAATTTTAGTAATTTTGCCACATGTGTCATATTTACGTTTATAATTGGTTAAGAGATTCACTTTTTTGCACGGGACGCGGTCTTATATTATGAATGGATTCGTGAGATAAGTCCTTTTAGCGCCAAAATTGAGTTACGCCATTTACGTCCGAAAGCGACGCTATGTTGTTAAGCACAGAACTACAAATCTTTTGTGGGTTTAAAGGTAGTGATTCGAATCCAGCCAGAAGCACATTTTTTCTTCTTCTTTTTTTTCATTAGCTTACTTTTTTACAGAAGTTAATATTGTATTTTCATTAAAAAGTAATTAAATACATTTCTACACATAAATATAAGCTTCTTTGAAGATTTTATATCTTGCAGGCACGGCTGAAATGGGTGGTTGGGAATTACAAACTCTATTTTTTTAAATGAGACGGTAAAACATTTTTATTTTTTGGCATAATGTTCCAAAAAGATCAAAGAAAATTATTAAAAAAGAACAGGTCATGAGTATTTCTATAACTTGTTGATTTTGCTTTTTAACTTCGAAGTTCCAATTCTTCGCGGTCAAAACAGTATGTTAAATTGAAATACCATATGGCTATTTCAGTACATTATGATTCTATTTGTTGGTGATGTGATCAATATTGTATCATTTCTGAAAACAAATATATTTCTTGTTACTCTGATACCAAGTTATTACCAAAATGTTGAAAAATGAATGAAATAAAGGATTTTTCTTGTCTCTCGTATGATGTCGTTTTTTACGAAAATTCTGAAATGGGGGTAGGGTTATTCAAATTTAAATGAAATTGTTATTTGACGGTCACTTTCTTTTAAATTTTGTTTTTGACCCCAGGAAATGACACACATTAAGAAATATTCAAGCTGATCATAGTTTTGAATGATGCCCATTAGGGGTGTGTTACCTTAAACGCATCTTTGATATGAAAATGACCAAAAGGATTTTTTTGGCGAGGTATAACTGAAATTGCTTTCATTGCTTGTTTTGAATGAAGGTCGGTTGTCATATAGTCCATCTTAGTTTAGGCGTAAGAAAGAGTCGATGTACTTATTTGACGACAGTCAACTTCAAGTTGTATTTCCCGGTAGTACCATCTTTCATAATACCGCAACGGGCCCCTTTTTCGAAATAGCATTACTTTTGAATGGTCCTTTTTTCATACCAGTGCTTTCCGAAAAAAAACTATCGAAAAGGTGAGTTTGAGCTCGTAGATTTCGGACTGTATCAGCTAAACTAGCAACATCATCGGCAAATATACATGCATACAAATCCCCATCTCCTCTAGTTGTTACGTAGATTCAATTTGGTGATTTTTTATTGAGTACCTTTATATGATCATTCATTAAGAGTGAAAATATTCCGGGCGACGAGACACATGTACATCCTTGTTTGGTCCCTATTTCACAGGGGTAGTAGTCGTTCAATTAATCCACCAGAGAGTTTTATACACAATTCAAGTTGTCCATACATTGGTTTGAAAATATCTATGAATTTCCCACGAATTCCAGCTCTGTTCATGAACTGCCATACTGCATTGTGTAAGTAACCATCAACGTATTGCTTTTAGAAAGTCGTCGTAAAATACGTAGAAACGACCGCCCTTTTTAGGTAAATATTTTTGTACCACCTGGCTTGTAAATTAAAAATATTAAGTTGTATACTTTTTTCTTAAGCCTGCCTGCGACTCATAAATAACGTCTTGATTTCACACAAGCATATCAGTCTCTTTGTCAGAATATTTACGAATATTTTACTGTGGCTGTTTGATAGTGTTATAGCTCTATAGTAATTACACTCATTTTTATCCTTTTTGTGCATCGGGGTAACTATATTCCTATACTCCATATAGGCGGAAACAAGGTCATAAATTGTGTTGAACAGATCTAATAGGTATGTTTCAACAATGTCTATTGTGTGTTTATAACTACATGTTCATATTAATACCGTCTATTCCGGAGGCACAATTTCCCTAAAGGCTCTTTACACTATCACGTAGTTCAGGCACTGTGCACGATTTGTGCATTTAAACAATAGGAGTTTCTCTCCCTTACTAGTGGTGTCAAAATTGAGTTTATATCAAGTGTGTCATAATAATGAAAAAGTTAGGTAACGGCAATGTCTTAACTCTGCAGGGAATTTTATTGCTTATTTTAATAGTTGAGTGTAACCTTAAAGAATAATGCGTCTGTATGTTTAGATTTTTCATGATGGCGGCTGCTTCAAACGTCAAAGCCAAAAGCTTCAAGAAAAAGTTAGATGTATGTTCAAAATTATTAAGAAAAATAGAATGCTATCGTTGGAAGAATAAACACGTTATAATACGGGCTTCCTCGTTTCAGATGTACTACCTATTAATAAATTCTTATTTGCAAGTCTCTACTTGTCTGAGTTTTGGTTTTAAACACATTACTAATGTATGTATGTAAAATTGTATTTCTTTAGACCTTGAGGGCAAGGATAACCCATGAAAGTGCAAGCCCTTATTTCCAACGGGGTCCTTTTGTTTTTGCTGAAGGTACAGCACGCTGAAGAGACAGTGGTGGGGTACAAGGAAGTCCGGATGCGATACCCTAGATCTTTTCGAAGAGACCCCTTGGTTCTTTTACATACTTTCCTGGGTTAAACCAGTACTGAGTACACCACTTTTCCAAGCACTATCCTTTAAATGCCGAGCGCCAGGCAAGGGAGCTACTTGTATCATTTTTTAACGTCTTTTGGTATGACTCAGCCTGGGATCGAACCCAAGACCTCCTGCTCCGTAGCCGGGGAAATGGGCCGTGTTTTTACCTTTGGCCCCGCAGTGCCAGATGAATGCAGTGGTTTGGTATTCGCACCAAATATAGTGGGGAATGGGCCTTACCAGGGTCGGGCCTTACCAAGGGTCCCTGGGGTAAGGGGGCATTTGGCGGGGGTTTAACCAGCAGTTCGTCACCACAGGGCGGGGATTTTGCCCGGGCTTCAAGTACCATGGAATATCTCAAAAGTAGGCGGGGGGGGGGGGGTCCGGGTGTCCTCGCCCAGTATGGGTCAAGAGGGCAACGCCCCTTGTGGGATGAATTTAAGCCTTTATTAACCACAATTTCTAGTCTTCTGGTGCATGTTTATTTTGTAATCGGGAACCTTAACATAAATGTACTTGAATATGGTACTGAATCTGAGTACTACCCCAATCCCCCCACCAGTGAGGGCTACCTAAACCAATTTACTGTCAAATTCAGATTCAGGATAATATTATAATATTCCAGACCACGTGCCTTGCCATTTGCTAGCAATTCCCTCCTTATAGTATATGTAATTTCTTCTCTACAAATTATACACTTTCAGCCACTGAATCACTCTGATCCTCTGAAAATTAAACATCTAACTTCATTTTCTGTGGTTCTAGATATTTCACCTTCAGCTTACTTATTCCGTCTTAACAACCAAAAGAAATATCTGGACACTTTGTGACGTTTAAAGCGTACAAAATTTCACCAAAGGTACATGTAAAATTCATCTAATTAATGAATTATATTTAGCAGTGACATCACCGCAAGCTTGTTTCATTTTGTTTACACCCGGGTTACACGCATATACAAAAAGGAATGAGGACTGTTGTGTAAATGGTAATAGGACTAACAGAAGGCCAGACAACTTCATATTGCAAACTTACTGTGCTTTTTGGTGTCTGGAAAAAAATGTATTCTTTTTTCACCCTACATTGCTTTGCAAATATATTTAACTTCAAAACATCTCCAGTAGGGGGATGCGACTAATGAGGTCATGTATTGAGCTAATGTTATTGTATTCGGAACGCTGGGAAACCCAAACCTAGTACTTGAAAACATCCCAGAGGGGAATGTGACTAATGACGTCACATATCGAGCTTATGCTGTATTGTAGCCCGACGCGCGGAAACCAAAATAAACCATACCAACAATCGGGGTTTTAAACGGATGTAAACATTGAAACATGACAAAAATAACAGATTTTATTTTTGCTGATGCGGGGAAAATAGCCGGGTGAAGATGCTAAAGTAATCGGTTTATTTCTACACCCCTGCTTGGCTGGACTGAAAGTCAAAGTCCCTGCTATTTCCTGGACCTGGGGGCCGTGGTTACAATTGACTGGTGCATTAGTCAATTGTCACTTTGGACAACATTTGAATGCTTTTCCAATTACGTCATTTAAAACAAGGAAAGTCGATGGAAGCCGTCCAATGAAAACGCTTCTTGCATTTAAGACATAGCCGACTGCGCGTTCAAGGTCAAAATTGCAAGAGGGTGATTCAAAGTGAAAGTAGAAATACTGCTACAAATAAACGTTTGGATAAATACGCGTCTTACTCAACGAGTTTCAACGGTAGGAATGATATTTCAAGCTTCTCTTTGTAATGCATGCACAAAGTTTGCATGTCAGTCTGTATTTAACGTGTTTTAGGGTGGAAAAAGCCATTGTTTCTCAACCTCCCGGTTCTTTCGTAATGGCAAATTTCAGTTTCTGGTCGGTGCATTTTGTTTGAATATGCCGTAAAGGTCAATCTAACTAGCATAAAAGTTATATTTTTCTTTTAGATGGAAATCATACCTTATCATAAGTGTAAAAATTATTAGATTATCTCCAATATTTTAGGAACTATGATTATTCTATTGATTAGGTCTGTTTGGATTGATGAATTTTTGCACATGTTCACCTTATTTATTTATATATATATATATATATATATATATATATATATATATATATATATATATATATATATATATACTATCTTTTTTCATGAAAAATTGTGGAAATTGTGTTTTTAAAATGACATATATTCACTATCTTGACAAAAAAAAAAAAATATATATATATATATATATATATATATATTACTGTATCCAGGCAATGTGACAAGCACCTGTGGCCATATTTGTGATGAGCTTTATCATCTGCTCTCCATCTAAAAGCTCAGTGGTCGAAATAAGCACAAGCCCGCAAGCCCTGCACTGGTAAAATGCTTTCCAGACTTGCTCAAATTCTGGGTTTTATTCAGAAGGGCTTGTGCAAAAATGAAATGACAAGCAGAATTATATGAATTCCGGCTTTTTCATCCAAAAGACTAATTTAAATGGCTGCAAGCTGCAAATAATTTTGTGGCAATGATCTGTTCTGCCAGTTAGGTTTCAGTCTGAAAGTATTCAGTGTCAAACTTCTAATACACTGTTTGGTAGATCACAAATGGTCATGCATACAGATAATCATATAGGATGGATGGTTTGACTGAAAATTTGTAAAGATATTAAAGACAATTCAGGCTTGACAGCTTATATGTTTAAATACAATTTTCTGTCCAAACCGAAAGTGAATACGTAATCCCTATTCTTATGTCTATTTTTATTGCTGGAATTACCTGAGAAATGTTTCACCTGTGCTGTTTGTATGAACCAATTGGCACAATAGTACATGTATTTACTGGGTCATCTCTGGCAAGCTCCATTATGATTAGCAGGGCTTTATACAACTATAAACTTTTATCAGCTGTTAATCCAAGCATTAAATTTTTGAAGGTACAAAGTAGGAACATCCTGCGAAAATTGAGCACCCTAGTCATCCTCTTTCTACATCTTCTTAAGCGCCCTTTAATTTTTTTTTACTCTATGGCGCATTTTCAGAAGAACACTAATAATCTATAAATAAATGTTAATTGTCAGAAGGGTTGACGGTCCTAACTGGAAGTATGTCAATAACAACTTGCAACAATTTCTAGATTGAATAAATCATAAAGTCCTGTATATATATAATTATGAATTTATAACTATCATATAGAATAAGTTAAAAATGCAAGTTGCTAAAAATTTGCTCATACTTGTTTGGTCTCGAGGGAAGGGCAGAAGGTCTGACAGAACATCCTTGTCAGTCACACTAAATATTGGGTGAAGACTGTTCTGTGATGTGTATTAATCATACTGCGTATCATGGAAATCAATTGTGTGTCAATCATATTCCATTGCGGCATTCATGCGATGTCCTATTGACACAATTGTAGTTGTTTATCCAAATTTCTGTTGTAATTTTTAGCAATTATGCTGTCCTTACACGGAGGGAGTTGAAGACACATGGATCACTGAGCTCATATTTAAGCCTGGGGAGGCTAGAATCAGGCTGCTGCAGTGGCTTCTTTCAAAGTATGTACACCACGAAGGACAATTTGATCTGTTTTTAGTAGTAAAATAAAAAAATAGAAAAAGATACAAATTCTAGTAATCAAAATATGTCCAACAAATTTATACTATTGAAATTGTTTTCATTCAATACTTAATAGAAAACAACTTATTGACAAGACAGTACATGATCATTTGCAACTATTTTTTCCAGTTTTAGAATTTTTGAAGAATTTTGGCTATGAGTATTTGCAATTTAATTTAACAAAAGTCTTCCTTTGGGAGAAGATCAATCAAGAGTCACAGTTTAAACATCTTCATTTTGTGGCTGAAGACAGAAGAAAGAATACTGTAATTTATATAATAATCATATTTATTATAACTTTATTATCTTCAGGTTTGATTCTGCTCTTAATGAAGTCCTCGACCCACAGTATGCATCTGTTGAGTCAAAAATGGACTCCCGTATTCAACGTAAGTTGAACAAATAATACAAATATTCAACGATTAAGGATCATTCCATTTTCTTCTCTTTTTACGGGTTTAATTTACTTTAAACCTCATGTTTAATGGTGTATACATTTTTTGCATCATGTTTCAGGTCTTCTGTATGTAGCCTCCAACATTGGTCTGTGCAGATATGATGATGTAGATCTTATAAGGGTAAAGTAAAAACTCATGTTGCTCAAGAAAATAAATGAATTTATTTCAGTTGTGACTGTTGTCCTACTGGCACCAGTCTTGGTGCCCTTTTTGTATTCTTTTTAATTTAAAAAACCCACTGACTATAAGGTATGCAAAAGTATGGATTTCAGTAAATTATTAATGTTACATTGTGCCTTCATCATAATTATGGCTGTGATGATACCCAGACAAATGAAATCCTTTCCAATGTTAGCATGATTTTCATACAGGGTGTGGTTCCTGCTTCTCGCCAGTCCAGCTTCATGGAACACCTGATAGACATTGTGGCCATTGCCGATGCTTCAGAAGATCCAAAAAACAAGCTGTTTAGAGAGCCAGGACTTGTCAGGTTTGGCCAGTTTTCTGAATAAGTCAATTCGAAACAGGGGGCCTGTTTTAAGAAGTGATATGTGATCACATGGACTTGTTTGTCCGTTCTAACTTTAGTCTCATATAAAAAAATTTTTTTTACATTTTAAGCTTGAATATTCATAAAATAAGAGGAGCTATACTACTCCCCAAAACATCATGTATTGCATTCAAAATTTAGATATGTGTTCCCAATAATCCAACCTACTTAATAAATGAAGTAAGATAACACTATTTTAAATATATATGCAAATTATAGGCCTTTATTATTCAAATTCTGGTTAAAGTTTTGCATTTTACCACATTTGAGTCAATATCTCAGAAAGAACATCATGTATTGCATTAAAACTTAATACAAGGGCTCCCATCCATCCAACCTTCTGAAATAATCAAGTAAGACACATCTATCTTGCATATATTATAATATAGATTTTGCCCCTTTATCATTACACTTAGAAATTCTTGTTAAGGTTTTGCATGTTAGTACATACAGGTTTAAGTCAATAACCTAGCAACTACTGGATAAATTGCTTTGAAACCTTATTCAATTAACTATGACTATAAGTATCTTCCATAGCTGAGAGTGTAAGATAGATTCATCCAAACCCAAGCGTAGGGTGTTTTGCGGAAACCCAGTTTCCGCAGAACACCCTGCGCGAGGGTTGGGGATGAACCTATCTTACACGAGTAGCTATGGTAGATGCTTTTTCTCCCACCTCCGTTAAACAAAATATATTAAAAATGTATTTTTTTGCTGGAACTCAGATTATGTTAATAGTCAAATCATTCTTGATCTGAGAAGAGTGCAGCATTATTTCTTGAATGGAACTAGAAAACTTTTTTATGGAGCCATTTGAAGTGAAATATAATTTATTAGGATTCTAAATAATGCCACAAGACAAGGTTTATATGATGCTACAGATGACTGTCTTCAACCATGGAGGTAATTGTGTGATGACAATAAAAAAGGAGTTCCATACGTGTACTTGTTTTATCTTTGCCCATGGGCAAGATTATAAATATCTTCCATGGCCGAGAGTGTAAGATAGGTTCATCCCAACCCGAGCGAAGGGTGTTTTGCGGAAACGTCTTTTTCTCCAACCTCAGTTAAACAAAAAGTAAAAAAAAAAAAATTCTTTGTAACTCTTTTGTGCGTAGTGAAAATAAATGCGTATAGATTATGTAATTATTTGTGGTTGTCATGGATATGCACACAGTAACGCAGGTTTATATGTTAATAGTCAAATCGTTCTTGAAATAGTTCTGAGTAGAGTAGCATTATTTCTTGAATGGAGCGAGAAAAAAAAATTATGATGCCATTTGAAGCAGGAAAAAATTATTAAGGATTCTAAATATTGCCACAAGACAAGGTTTCCATGATGCTACATACGACATTCTTCAACAAGGGAGGTTTTTGTGTGATGACAATAAAAAAAGGAGTTCCATACGGGTACTTGTTTTATCATAAGAATTTCAAGCATGGTCAGATTTTTAGATCTATTTATCTGAGATGGGAGAAAAGAATTTTGAGCATGGTCAAATTTATGGATCTAATTATCTGAGGTAGGAGAAAAATCTATCTTGCATATAAAGCAAATTTTGCCCCTTTATTAATTGAATTAGAAATTCTGGTTAAGGTTTCGCATGTAATCTAATTTTACAGTGATGTTTTTTCCAAAACATTGCAACCGTTAAACTTAAAGGCGTTGTAGTTGTCGAGCACCTTGTCTTGGTGACAGCTCTTTTATTTAGTTTTCATTTAACTTGAAGCAATGGTCGAAATTAGCACAAGCCTGCAAGCCATGCACAATAGTGAAAAATGGGCTTTTTAATCCAAAAGTCTCATTTCAATGACTCCTTTAAGAATAAAGGGCAGTATGTTTTACTTGTCATATTTCCATGAATTCTGGCCTTTTGATAATATTGAACATAAGATGTAAAAAGGATTTTTCCTACACAGCTCAAGGAATTTTCAGGAATATTTCCCCAGAGCTTTTCTTTGCATGCTGGATGCTTATTAAATCAAAATTTGATTACATTTCTATAATGACAGTTTTTTGTGGGTTTTTTAAATGTCAATGTATACAAATTATGTAAATGTTTTTCGCAGTGATGCAATGCCCCTGGAGGAACAGCTAGCCCATGACACTGCCTACATGAACAACCTGTGTGTGAGTGGGCCTCTAGATGCTGTGTTCTCTCCCCGCCTTGCTCTGCTGCCACTCGACCTGCAAAAACAACTTGAGGCACGTTGGGCCCAGGCTGGCAAAGCTGGGGACATCAAGTAGGGGCTATTATGGATGCTGTTTTATAAACACATTAAATATGCATAAAGGTTGGCAAATCACAGATCTCTAACTCACATTTCTTAACTAAATCATTTGTTTGTAAATCATATAAGCAGTTAACAAGGTATACCTTATTTAATATTATATATGAAAAGCAAAGGATTCTTTTAACGCTTACAATTATTTTAACTTTGGTAGCAGATACTTGTAAAGATGCTGCATGGAAATGCTGCATATCTATTTATAAAAATTATTTCAGTTACTCTTTCAATAAAGTTATGTTTTTTATGACATAAACAACTAATGATACTACATAACAGAAT
This sequence comes from Mya arenaria, assembly GCF_026914265.1. Classification (NCBI taxonomy): domain Eukaryota; kingdom Metazoa; phylum Mollusca; class Bivalvia; order Myida; family Myidae; genus Mya; species Mya arenaria. The sequence continues at coordinate 10,673,663 of NC_069135.1, read as the reverse complement.
ACAAGTTCTTAAACTTAAAAACACAAGTAGTGTTTATAAAATACCATGTAAATCATAATAATGTTCATATGTTAAGGACAAATTTAAAAAAAATCAACAACTGATCCAATTTATGTTTAAAAAGATAAAAAATATGTTAAAAATTAAACCAAAAACAAAGTAAAAATAGACTATTAAAAAGGGTTTTTACAAAGGCGCAATGTGCCACTTTTACTCCTCAATTCTTAACTTGTCATTTAAAAATGCAATTTGAAGTGTGTATTTTGTATCATCAACCAATGTTAGTTTTGGGGGTAGTATGTCTGAGCTTTATATTATAATAAATTAGACTACTAAAATGTTAACTTTGTAGAGGGCCAAAACTTTTAGTTCTGAGACTTACACATACTTGTTTGTGGATATCCAAAGATAGTTGGTTCTTTGATTTTTTTCTACAAATCTTGTACAATTCTACATTCCCAAAAATGGTGTTCCATTGTATTGGAAGACATTTCATATATAGCATGTGTTATGGGTCTTTTATTGCAATATAATTGTTTTTTAGTTTATAGATTTGACGGTTGGTTTGTTTGCGAGTTTGCATTGATTCAAGTATTTGTGTGTCGGTATTAATCTTTAAATATATTTGTACTAAAAGATTCTTATTGCTGTATCAATGATACATAATTATAAAATGTAAATATTTTATTCCACTTGGTTGACTCGTCCGTTCATGTAATCAACATAGTTGGTATGGCCACAATACACCATGCTCTATAAGTTGACAATGTGGTATGGTACAACATTACACTGATGTATTGTAGGGTGTCGAAGCCGGACCTTCAGGCAATAGAGAATGCTGCTGTGAAGTTGTCCGAGGACATGGCTCGCCAGTGGGACCTGCTCCAAGACATGAGGAAACATGTATGTGCAACATCTGGGTTTTCGGGGTCTGGGCCCATGTTTACTAACAGTTTCAAGTCAGAGTCTAGGATCAGACAAGCACCTTATTAAATTGTAAAGAATCATCTTAATTCCATTACCTTTACAGGTATGAATGTGAATTTATTGTACAATTTTGAAGTCATACTATATTCAGCAAATATCATAATCAAAACTGAACTAGAATGAAAGTTACAATGATATTATGATTTGCAGTTTTGCCACACGAGTCTGAACTCAAACTTGAACCTGTTTGTTATCATGGTCCCAGGTTTGAGAGACTTCTGACAAGCATGTATGCTTTTAAAAAGTGCTACGATTGAATTTGTCCCTTATTGATCTTCCTCACTTGTTAAACATTGTTACATTAAACATTAAAATTAAACATCGTTATTTTCAAAAGCAAGCTTTATGACCAATAGGTGATGCTGTTTTAGCATTTCGACTACATATTATTTCAATTGGGTAAAATGAATTTTACATCCAGCATATAACAATTTCAACTGGGAGAGCATATGAATGGAAGTACAATTGAATGTTCCAGTCCGACTACCAATCGTTAGATGCAGGAAAGGTGGAGACTGTGTGCCGGACAGTGAGTCTGGTATTGTCTGAGCTGTCCCAGCTCATCACTGGCTTCACCTACTGTTACGAAAATGAGATGAGACAGTGGTGCAACAAATCTCCCCCTAAGCTCACCCAGCTTGGCGCAGCATTTAAACGAGTACACAGACTCCTGCAGCAGTTCTTACAGGTGAAATAATGATAACCATAGTCACCATTGGTCATCAGTTACATAATGTATTGGTATACAATGGGAAAGAAGACTAGACCTTGCTAGATGTGAATTGTATTGCTCAAAAAATGTTCCAAGTCAGGAAAGAAAGTTGTTTGTTTTAAAATGAAAGCATGCCATATTAAGGAGTGAAGGATGAATATAAAGATAATGGAGTATTCATGCATGTGAAAAATTTACCCAACAACTGATTAGTACTTGTTGCATTATTTTTCTAACTTGTGATACTGTATTTCAGATGCTGCAAAATCTGGGAGACATCAGGAGATCGTACACAGCTCTCAACAGGGAGCCCTCTGAACGACTGGCTAAACTCAGTGATACACACTCTCTTGGTATGATGTTTGCTTGCATGTCTTGGGAAATGAGAATTTCTTACATTTTCATGTCTAAGGTATAGCTTTTCGTGCTAAAATTGGGGTTTATTTTGGGTTGCTCAAGTGTTGTCTACATTTAAAAAAAACATTAACCATGCAAGAATGAAGACCAAGACGAAACAGTAAAAAATAATGTAAGTAAATGTCTAGGTTATTAGAAAAGGGCGTGCAAACCGGTGCATTTTTTCCCAACCTAACTAATAATAGATTTTAGATAATTTCTTATACCTTGTACCCCTGATCTAGGAATCACTCGCACCATCACGTCCTTATAATCTGTTTTTGTCCTGAACATATTTATGGTTGAATTTTAAAACAATTTGGTAGAAGTGACTACCATAGCATGAGGATGTGTGGCACACAAGACCCATCTTCTTATCTTCAAGGTCAAGATCAAAGCAATCTTCTGATCTTAGCATGGTCGTTGGATTTCCAGTATTTTTAGTTATTGCCTTTTGTTAATTATCACTCACTTTTTTTGTCCGGAGCATAACTTTTAAGTCTTTGAGTTGTTGACTCAAAACTTCATATTAAGGTAGATCTCATTTAGGAGAAGTGCAGTGCACAGAAACCATAATGATGAAAGCCGAGTTAATGCCCTTTTTTAATTTTCAATGTTACCCTTTGTTGTAAGGTGCAGTTGATACTGTTCTTAATTTGGTGGGGGATATGGCAGTCTGTAACTGCTCTTTTCTTGTGATCAACGAATAAATTCGAAAGTGGTATTAAAGTAAGTTATTGTTTTCCACAGCATAATATTTAACTTACTGAATGATGTGATCAGGTGTCTTTCACCATTTCAATCTTTCAGTGAGTGCAGGAGCCGAGGCCTTGGAAGGTCTACAGGGGGTGGTTGACGTGCTGGAGGAGTCCATACAGCATGTGGAGACCGCCTCTGCCCAGACCACACCCCGCAGTACACACTTAAATGCCTCTACACTCAAGGGGTGAGGTTGTAGTTAAAAGATGTGGCTGAACTGTTTTGCATTTAATGTCTGTCAACATGTGCACAGCATGTGGATTCTTTTGAAGCTTGTCTGATTTCAAAGTGGATTGAAAAAAATATCACTGTGTTCTGGTTATATTGTCATTTAATTCTGACTAACAAGTTCCATGTGATAATTCTTATGTTATAACCTCCAAAAGCTTTTATGAAAAGTAAGACCGGTACTCTTGTTTCATATATCAAGTAGATCAGAGCACTTGTTATCCTGTCTTTGTGTGTCCATCTTACAGTCTATCTGCAGCAATTAATGTTAAGCTTATAAGTCAGAATTTAATAAAACTTCTGTGAAGTTAATTAAGCCCTAGTATGGTGGTGCTCGCAAAGTTTTTGTTTGGATCACATCGTTTACACAAAAGTTATTGCCATTTTAAATGAAAATGCTTAAATTTATATATTAATACATATATTATGAATCTAAAATACTTAATTAGAATGATGGTGGACACAATTTTGTCTAAATTGGATTGCCAGAATTATTCACGTTAAATTAAAAGAAATAATCTGTCTTTTATATAAAGCTATAACAATATTTTTGCTAAATATAACTTAATATAGGTAATATTCATCAACAAAAGGCAATTGTGAGCTAAGAACAGCAAATCTTATTCTTAACAACTTTATTTTTACCTAACTTAAGTAATAATTACTTCTCTGAAACAAACCTTTTCGCAAACACCTGAATTTGCTTTAATTTAAAAATATCTGCATTTAAAAAAGTTATGGCAACAACCATGTTCACCACAGTTGTCCACACTCCCAACAATTTGTTTTTCAATCTTTGTTTTACTATATGTATTCGAAGCCTGATCACTTAAGACCTCCGGGATAGGGTCCTTTAACGGACAAATTGATGTGATGACTCTAAATTGTCTATTTCTCGTTCACCTTTTAAGAAACTTGGTTATTAAGTTTATTAGCATAAATATTATTTACTTTGAAAACCATTCTGGCAGCGTGTGTTATCCAAGATACGGTACTCTCTATCAATTATCTTGCTATGAAGCTCAACTATAATGTAACAGACAGGTTTGATAACCAGTTTGTCAATCTATCCAATAATGGCCCTTCAATTATAAAATTTGACCAATATGTTCACCCTCCAACTTTTCCATTTTTGATCCAATCTTATCAAACATTTAATAATGAAAAAATTATGGGCTCAATTATTAAATTATGAAATATCATGGAAGAGTTTGATAAATAACTTTGTTATGCCAGAGCTATGGTCCTGTCTTGATTTCTTGAAATCGCTTAAGCAGAATTCATTTAGAATCATATTTCCTTTAGCCAAATAACTTGTTTAAACTTGATTTAATAAACCAAATGTTCGTTTTTTAAGATAAAGGACTGGAGTCGTTCATTATTTGACATTCCAAACCTTCAGTAAATTTGATCAACAGGAAATGACCACCACAATTGATAACCATCATTCTTCCACTTTATAGTCAATGGTTGATTTATTTTGTGAACCATAAACTGACTTCTCCTTTCAGGGGTGTCTGACATCAGAAAGTGTGTGATGAACAAATCGCATTATACATATATGGATTGAAGCGAAGATACGTAGTATCAAGGATACTTGCAAAGAAACCCTGTAGATGTTCACCATGCCAGTGACTGGAAGAGATGGTCTTAATCCACTTTAAAATGGATATGCAAAACAGAAGACATGTTCTTATGTGGACAAGATTAAATTCTGCTAAACAGTGTTATAATTGAACTGTTGATGGTTAAATAACATAGACTCTATTTAGCTTTATTTATATTGAACTTAATCTTAGTTGGCCTTAGTAAGTCATAAAATAAAAACACTTTGGATATTAACAGTTTATTGGTGTTTGTAATGAGCTTAAAATAATTTAAACAAATGATTTTTTCTGAAATCAAGAATATCTGTAATATGTTACATCAGTAATAAATAGAATATATATGCAATGGTTGATCATCATAACCTGTGTCTACATTGGTTTTACTCTTTATCAACACAACTGAAGAGAATTCAAATAAGCATTAAAAAATGATATTCCTGAAAATCAAAGATATCTGTATTTTGTTACATCCCTAATAAATAGAATAAGCCATGGTTAATATTCATAATGTGTGTGTACATGATTATACTCATTTTCAACATAAGTGCAGCCCCTTCATCGACATGGAGGCAACTCCCCCTAGTCTCAAGGCTGGTGGACCACGTCACCTCCCAGGGGAACTCTGGCTGAAATGTAACAGGCGTTTTACAGCTTGGGAACATCCGGAAAAAGGAATACATTTAACATACAAACTTTAAAACATGTACAGTGTCAAATGTGTAATAATTATTCTACTTTGAACAGTAGTTTATTAATACATGTTGTAACTTGAGCAAGTCAGATGCCTGAAGCTAATCTGCTTTTGTTGCTATTCAATGTTATCATAGAATATGTTGACATCTTTCCTTAATAACTCAATACTATTGTCTTATTTGTTAACAGTGTGCTTTAAGTATGTACATTATTCATACCCTTCATAACACATTTTTCATGAGCAATTACCTTTTTTTATAACGATGTATATATTAGTATACACAACTGAACATAGGGATATTCCTGTTTGCTCACGTTTGAGGCAGGCACAGCTCAAGCTTCAAGCTGAAACAAAGAAGGAAAGTGTAATTCTGATTTCATCACAAACAGAATACCAATAATAAAACAGATCTTTAACATGTAATATTTTTTGCAAGTAAATGACTTCAATTGTTTCTTCCCAATAACACTACTACATTAATGGATGATAATTATTTGCATATTTTAACAGCTCTCTATTTCGTAGTTAGTTGGTGTACAGTGCCAGCTCTTCATTTTCCTTGATCAGTTCTAGATTTTCTTGTTTGAGCATCTCTATCTTGTGTTTTAAGTCATTTCGAGATTGCTCAGCATCTTTGTTACATTTTATTTTTAGTATATCTTGACTCTTAATTAAATTTTGAATCAGCTCAGTCTTTGTTATTTTCATCAGTTCCTTTGTGCGCTGACTTTCAATAGTTCTTGTGTGAGTGTCCATCTCGGTCTGATAATCTCGTTCAAACTCCTGAACAATGAATGTATCCGTCTCATTCTCATTCACTGGTTGATAAGTTTCTTTGACCCCACAATCATTCTCGTAAAAGGAGATTTGTTCAAAGTCTTTAAAGTCGTCAATTTCCATAGCTTGAAAAGGCGTGGTCACTGCTGTGTCGTATTGGGGTGACAACTTCTCAATATTGATAAGGTCATTACCACTGTCTTCAATTAGATACTGCGTAGAATTATGTGGTGCCTTTGGGCTGGTTGGTCTGTAAAATGGTTTCCTATGTACGGAATTACATGGTTTCGTGAACGGATGAAAACGTACTGAAATCGTATTTGCCACGTATGCATTACCTTCATTGGAACAACCAGTATTTTCCATCACTGACACCGGCCGTGTCTTTTTTCCACGACGTGTTTTTCTTCTCCGCTTTTGTTCCACTACTTCCTCCATTATTTCGTTGAATATATCCGAACTTTTAATTAACATCCTTTAGCAATAGAAATAAATATCGAACTTTCGTCTACCGTTTTTAACTTGGCGTGTGATTGCTTTGTTATGTCGCAATAGTAACGTGCTTTTGTTTATATACGAATGCACCACGTGACAATTCGTATGTGAAACGTTCGAGAACGAGTGTGGTGTCCTGAATCTGTCGTTGTATTTTCATTGGTTAAGATCAGTTGCCGGGAATTTCCTTTTGGTAACGAAGAACTCCGTAAATCCAATCGGATATACTCGGTAAAGTCCGTACAACATGTGCTGGCGCACATGTTGACTGGTTCATGAATGTACTGAATGTGGTTACATTTCACTATACGTCTTTTTCGTTCTTTTTCATTTTGCTCATGGCATTGAGATGATTACATTTACAATGTCGACATACCACGTGTGAGGCGTCACATTGGGTTATAACGTGAAGCAAAAGACAACTGAGCGATATGTTGAGCAATTTTATTTATTTTTTTCAAAAATCGAGGGCAAATGCTGAGAATGTACAAAATATTGTTTGTTATAATGAAAAGCAATATTTTAGTCAATAAATTATTAAATCATCGTTAATTAAATGTTACAATTAACATTGTTTGTTTCAAACTGACAAAATAACCGAATTCTTGAATTATTACTTTTTCATTAAACAGTATCAGTTATAATATCAAAATTGTGGTAAGACATAACTGAAGATCGAGGAATAACATTTATCGAAATTTATGATGAATGCAAGTATGGATGAAAAGATCTCTGTAGTTCCGAAGTACTTCCATGTGTATTGCAGTTTTTTAAACTAATTTTGATCGAACTAAAACACAAGATTCACATACATTATGTAAGTTTCATAATTATATGTGTTTTTACAATACTTCTACATTCATTAAAGCATTGTATTCAAGGACTAAAACCAAACTAAAAGGGTACGAAATGACTCTAGGTCGGGTAAGAAATCACTATCTGAAGGGTACGAAATGACCAAAAATCGAAGGGTATGAAATGTTCATGATACGAAATGACTAGTTCCCGTAGCGCGTAAGGAATGGCATTAGGAGACGGAGGTATTGAAAAACGCAGAAAAAATATACTGTATATTGATATCGTGTATTTAGATTGTATTAGTACTCTATAAATATAACTTTAATACTTTATTATTAATTAAAGACCTCTACACTTCTTATACACTTCGCTTCTCGATATTTTTCGTATCTGTCCTGAATTCGACTGTACGTCAGACCATTTAATTGTATGTCTGTTTAAAGACAATTATGTTTATTGTTCAAAACGAATCTTGTTTACTTACAATTACCATGCATATAAGGGATATAACGTAAACAATCAGATTAAACAATGATAAAAAAGGGAGAAAAAATTGATATTTCAGTGATATATTGAGTTAAAGTAATCAAAAATTGATATTTTCAGCCGTGGTTGCGTGGTCACTCGTAAATACATTGGGTCCTACTAAACACTGCAAAACCTAGCAAAGCCAGTTTTATTTTTATCTATTTTATGAGTTTAATATATTTAGTTGGAAAAAAATGTATAATTTATTGCATATATTGTGTTAAATTTGTAAAATTACATTACTTCAAGATTGCAAAGTCCAGCAAAACCTAGCAAAGTCCGTTTTATTGTTATTTATTTTTATGAGTTTTATATATTTAGTTGGACAAATGTATAATTTATGGCAAATATTGTGTTAAATTTGTGAAATTACATTAGTTTAAGATTGCAAAGTCCAGCAAAGCCTAGCAAAGCCTACCAAAACCTAGCAAAGTCAAGCAAAGTCAGTTTTATTTTTATATGGAATTTAATTGCGACCCTCTATCCCGGTTACCCTTCTCTTGTAGTCATTTTTTTCTTAAGGGACAAGTAGTACCTATGGAATGTTACTACATCTTCTAATGCCGGCTGTGGTTCGATTAATTTGTTAATTCTTTTCCCCTTTACATGTGTTTCTTTGTACACTGTGTTGTCCTTTACTATGACCTGACATAAGCAATTGTTTGCACTTCCTTCATCTTTAATTATGCATTTTGTTCTTACCCCCCTTGATTTCTTATAGTCCCATACACAGCAGTCGTCCCAGTAATGTGCTGGTTTATTTGTCTGTCGGCGTTCTGCATTAACTGTATTATCCAACACAACATACACATTTTCCTTCTTACCGCAAGGCACCTTCGGCAAAGCCGGAATGTCCTTAACAATAATATTCATCAAGACATGCAGACAGCGGTCTCTTTCCTGGTAATGCATGTGCCATCTATGGCATTGCATGAAACATTACCAGGGGCGTCGTAATACACTTAGTAGACAAAATACACTTTCTATTTGTTCGACTGCACAGTATAACCACCACTGCACAAACAACCAAAATAAACTTATGCAAAAAGTTAAAATAAGCAACACTTAGTGACAAACAACCAAACTAAAATTATGCAAATAGATACACAAAGCAACACTAGACAACCAACCAAACTAAAATTATGCAAATAGTTACACAAAGCAACACTTAGTAGACAAACAACCAAAATAAACTTATGCAAATAGTAACTTTAAGCAGCGTTTCCCAAACTGCTGAACTAACACTACGTTGAGGGGAAATCCCAATTAAAAATTGATATGAATAACCCTTTTGATATTATATTTATTTAACCGATTAACACTTAAATCAATACAATACCACCAAAAATATCACCAAAAGACACCGATGCAATTTGTTAAATTAGGCAGAGTATCCAAAACTGCGCAAAAAAGTCACTAACAAATTACTGTCACAATTTCAATTCCTAAACAAAGTGTACGCAAATAGCAATAATGCCGAATTATCTTTAGCAGATATACTATGTTAATGAATTACTGAAAAATCTTACAGATTATATATGCAAAGAAAGGTACTTGGCAGGTGACATGTATGAAACTCGGTGCATTACGAAAACACAAATAATACGACATTTGTCAGGTGTCAAATGGCTTCAGGTGTCTTTTAATGCACAGAGCCTAACTGACACAGGCCATAAACAACATCGCATCCGGCCGCTGTCCAGTTTTCGGCCACTGAATACATTCACACCTCTGCCCACCCGTCCACAGCCAATGAGAATATTCACACCTCTTACATAATGTGGCCTGTATTCCTTGGCCAATGAAAATATTCCGTCCCGTCCCGCTCACTCCGCCTCCTTATAGGTTAAGCCAATCTAAATAATTCAGCGACAAAATGTAACTGACTTAGCTCTAATTTCTTTGACTTTGCTAGACTCAGGTAGTGTATCATGCACATATGCCTTATTCTCTTTATAATAAAATCATTTAATCTACAAAGACATCTTTTTGTATTTTAATATAACTTATGCGTGTTAATTCATTGACTTTGTTCAAAATTAAACTGACTTTGATTGACTTTGCTAGACATTGCTTGACTTTGCTATAATTTGCCTGACCTTGCTTGAATTAGATATTGTATCATGCATGTATTTTCGTTCTCATAAATTCTTTTAAAGACATCCTTTTGTATTTAAATATTACTTAAAAATGTTCATATATTGACTTTGTTAGGAATATATCTGACTTTGCTAGGCTTTGCTAGACTATGCTTCGGCTCGACCTTGCTCAACGTAGATTGAATTTGATATTGTAGCATGCAAGTATGCCTAATGTTCGTTCCCATAACAACAATTACTCAATAAAGACAACTTTTTTTAGATTTAAATCTTACTTATGAGTGTTAATTCATTGACTTTGTTCAAAATATCCCTGACTTTGTTAGAATTTGCTTGACCTTGCTCGACGTAGCTTGAATTAGAAATTGTATCGGGCAAGTATGCCTAATTTTCGATCTCATAAAGTCATTTATTCAACAAAGACATCCTTTTGTATTAAAATATTACTTAAAAATGTTAATAAATTGACTTTGTTAGGAATATATCTGACTTTGCTAGGCTTTGCTAGACTATGTTTCGGCTCGACCTTGCTCGACGTAGATTGAATTTGATATTGTAGCATGCAAGTATGCCTAATGTTCGTTCCCATAGCAACAATTACCCAATAAAGACAACTTTTTTAGATTTAAATCTTACTTATTCATGAGTGTTAATTCATTGACTTTGTTCAAAATATCCCTGACTTTGCTAGAATTTGCTTGACCTTGCTCGACGTAGCTTGAATTAGAAATTGTATCCCAAAGTATCCCAAATTTCGTTCCAATAACGTCAATTATCAACAAAGACATCCTTTTGTATTTGAATATTACTTCTGAGTGTTAATATATATTGACTTTGTTCAGAATAAATCTGAATTTGCTAGGCTTTGCTAGGCTTTTGAATAATGGAACAAGAACATCTTAGCTCGTCTTCTTCGATGGATTTTGCGTGGTTGCCGTCACTGACATGCAAAAACGTTAAGCTTTGCCATTACTAAAATCGTTCCAGATGTTCAAACGAGACTTTTTACGCATGCTGCCAGAATCTTTACACACCTGTATAGCCAGGACCATAACCCTGGCATTAGAATTGTTTGGGTTTCAAAATTTGGAGATATACCATGCATTTTAATTAAATAATTTCCTCTTCGATTCATATATGTTGCCATATAAAAACCATCATCGGCACCCAGGATATCATGACCTATATGATATAGGCCATGATTCGCTGGGGTGCCGAGGATAAACAAAACAAGGACATGTGTGTGCGTGTGCGTATGGCGTGCGTGCGTGCGTTCTTCTAGTTTATAGAGGCGTGTTTTTAAGTCAATATATAGATTCATATACCTCGGGGTCGCTGCGATGTGGCATTAAACAAGATAAGATAACGTTTATTTCCAATCATGGGTCATTTGAAGTAGTTGCTGGTTGATAACATTAAACATGCCTCCAATTCTTATCTGTGTAAAATGGAATGTAATATAATTATTGTATCAACCTGACGTATAGTCGTATATTATTGATGTACCGGACATAATATCGGTGATGTGTAAATATTAAATTAACGTTAACTTTTTAATATAATAGTATCATTTAACCATTAAATACCGTACCAGTCGTAAATCTATTTATAGATCAGTTCAACCTTGAACTTCCCTCAAACACCGAGGATGTCCATGTGGCCACATCAAATTTCTCGTTATTTTTCATATGTATTCGGTTTGGATTGCAATATACGAAGGTTAATGTGTTTAGGAAACTATAAACATTATAAAAGTGTAAATAATTTTAGAAAATAATGCCTAAAAATCGGAGGAAAGGTATGTGAAGTGTGTTGTTCTGATACTTGTTCAGTGTTGTTTACCGCCTTAGTCGCTGTCACGAACGCAATTTGTGTAGCACGTGATTCATGTATATAAGTGTTCCTCAACATACGGTTACAGTGAAATGTACCCTTTTTATGTATTATTATCAACTGAAGTTCACATAAAGTCGTTGTTTTTTTTACAATCGCCATTCAACAGCTGTTCGTATAAAAACTAGATGATCGCATTGGTCTGCATTATGAAGAAGTTAGTCACCCTCTATATTTAGGAATATGTTGCGAAATTCATAGTATTTATAGTGATCAATTGAATGTTGTGCAATTTATGGTATAAAAGTTAATGTTTACTAATTCAGAATCAAAAGGGGTAAAGCGCAGTATTTTAAAACAAGAAGATCACTAACGTTCCTTAATGAGAATAATGACAGGTGGTTGCATTTTAGCAGGAGGCCGGCGGTCAGTTGAGGCACGTTCTCTGCCCAGTGATGAAGAGTACGACACAGCCGACAACTGGAGTACAGCTAGTGTGCTGTCAGAGGACCAGACAGACAGTATTCCAGAAGAAGGTAAAAGTGTACATGATGATGGAGATCATCATACCTGAAGGCTGAAGTGTTTGGTATATTCTACCAGTCGACGAGTAGTTCTCAGACACTAGTAGTTCTTGGAAACTCACGATTTTCGACTCATTTTGGAAGTTACATATCAAGCACCTGATTAAATCAATCAGGTTTTTGAAAAGTTTCAGCTTTTCATTAGGAAAGGATTAGAAGACATTAAATTCAAAAAGTTTCTACAAAATCGTACACCTAACATTTTACTTCTGCTGGGAATCACAATTGTAGTGCGCAGGCGCTAAAGGCACAGCTTAAAATATGGGCAGCAGTTAGGGGTACGATTTGTTAGGCATACTACCTTATTTGAGCGCTTACATTAACATGTGCTAAAAATAGATACCACTTATTTAAGTTTCATGTATATATGTAAAAGTAGATTATTTTTTAATGAAAAATCATAAGATATTTATTACACACGGTTTTGAATATTCCACTTTTAAATATATTAAATAAAAAAATGCTTCAGCTCATGTTTCCTGGTTTTGTTGATAATTTAAGGGAGTGTCCGAGAACTTCTTTTGTTGATCTAAAATTTGACCCCTTTTGAGCACCTCATTCGGAGCCTACAAGAATGGACTAAAGTTGCTTAATTTCACTTGATTTTGCTGCTATTATGGAAAAAAAACATGATATTATATATTCAAATAAGTTCCCTTGTCTGATTAATGAGAACTGGCATACTGGGAAAATATTTTGCTTTTGCTACTTTCGTGACGCAACAATATGTACGTGAGGGATTTGCCAAATAAAAAACAGGGATGCTAATTTTCCTCGTTTTAGCCGATATTAGTCTTTTTTTGGCCACAAAACTTTTCAAAATTGTTGCTTTTTATCTGATCTATACAAAATAGACTTTAGTATATATTGTGATTGGGATACTCCTATATTTTTTACTGGATTCCTCCTTTTTAACATTTTTATGTTTGTATCCCTGTAAAAAAAAATGTAAAAAAATGTCCACATACAATTATTTGGACTATCAATTATCTATGATATGTTATCAAAAACCTTTACTTAGACTTGATTTTTAATGTATGAATTTTAAGGAAAGTGTGTATTTTTACATGTCTTGTAATCTATATTTTGGCAGTCTGTTAACATTCAAGAGTTTTAGAATTAGACACAAAAATAAACTTTAACAATTAACTAATGATTTTGCAGACAAAGATGGTGAGGAATGTGACGAGTCAGGGTCTCAAGAGCATTTTGAGGACAAGTTGAAAGATGCAATAGAAGGACTATCACAGAAAAGGTACATACCATAACTATTATATTAATTGCCCATGCTCTAATAATCGCTCCTCCCCCATCGGTCTGAAAACAACCAATTTTGTGGCCCCCTTTGCACCCCCCTCCCCCATTTTTATTTTCTTTGAAAAAATGCATACCTTTCAAACAACCTGATTTCCTGCTTTATGTATGATTTTACATCCCTTTTATTTGTCTTTTATGTCCAAATATTTATACAAACATGAAAAAAGTTTTGTCAGCGGCTGACGAAGTCCTTCCGGAATATGTCTCAATAGTTTCGCGATTTTTAGCTCGTCAATTTGAAGAATATGAAGAGCTATACTACTCACCCAAGCGTCGGCGTCACATTGGTTAAGGTTTTGCATGTAAGCAACTTTTAAGTCATTATCTCAGTAAATACATCATGTATTGCATTAAAACTTTGGAATGTATTCCCAACTATCTAACTTACTTAATTAATGAAGTTAGATAAACTCTAGTTTGCATTTAATGCAAATAATGGGCATTTATTTTATTTAGGTTTTGCATGTACACACACATAGGTTAATTTCTCAGCACCTACTTGATCTATTGCAATAAGACTTTATACAATGGTACTCAACTATCCAACCTACTTAATTAACCAAGTAAGATAACTCTTGTTTGCATTTAATGCAAATAATGGGCCTTTATTATTTGACTTAGAATTTCTGGTTAAGGTTTTGTATTGTAAATTTCGCAGCAACTACTTTATCTATTGCATTAAGACTTTAGACAATGGTACTCAACCCATCCAATCTACTTAAATAACCAACTTACCAAGTAAGATATCTCTAGTTTGCATTTAATTCAAATTATGGCCCTTTTTTATTCCACATTGAAATTCAAATACATCATGTATTGCAGTGAAACTTCATACACAGGCTCGCAACCATTTAACCTTCTTAATTAATCAGGAAAGATAACTCTATCTTGCATATTATATAATTTTTGCCCCTTGATTATGCATCTTAGAAATTATGGTTTAAGTTTTGCATGTTAGCACCCATAGGTTAATATCTCAGCAACTACTTCATGTATTGCATTGAGACTTTATACAATGGTACTCAACCACCCAACCTACTTGAATATCCAAGTAAGATAACTGTATTTTGCAAATTATGGCCCTTTATTATTAATTCTGCATGTAACCACATTTATGATAATATCTCAGCAAATACATCATGTATTGCATTGAAATCTAATCTAAGTTTACAGTGATCTACATGTATGTTTTGCCAAAACTTTTCAATCCTTACACTGAAAAGCAGCGGAATAGTCGAGCGCACTGTCTCTGTGACAGCTCTTGTTTACAATAATGGTACAGTCTCTAATTAACACCCATCCTCTACTTTAAACTCTGGTACCATTCTAATAAACACCTGGGCTATAAATAAATTAGTTACTGTACATGAATGGTAGATTGGAACTGTAATTATATTCAATTATGTGTACAAATTGCATCTGGTAGTGATCTGATATCATGGAAATACACTTTGACATTATTTTTTCAGTTTGATATCATTCAGCTGCTATCTCTGTGCTGTATATATACTATTTGTACTATATATGTATCATAGACGTTGGTTATCAGTTTAACATTCTTCACATCATTTTCACAAGTTATATCATTTTTGACTTAAGTTAAGTACAGTGGAAACTCACAAAACTGGACAAGGTCAAAATTTCCGGTTCAGTGAGGATTTCGGTTTAGTGGGGATTTGATGTACGGGGTAAGTTTACTCAAAATATTAACTGAGTTAACCTTTAAAGTCTTTTGTCCTCTATTCTCCGACGTTTAAATGGAGGTTGAGACATGATTAAAGCACTTGCAAAAGTGATAAGCATAATTAAACATTTCTGCGTTTTTATAATCATCTTTTTTCCAAGTCTTGAAATAAAACAACTCACTTAATTTAATGCTTGTTTAGTATGTTTAGTATGTTTGTGATTTGATTAACGCACCGCTCTAATTTGATTCAATCCATAGAAGTCTTTAGATAAAACAACCCTCCAAAATGATCACTAAATATCCGTTTCTAGTTCTTTATTTTCTGCAACAAACAAATAAATGTTTCAATCAATTTTCTTTTCACAAGTTTGATTATCGTTTGATTATTGCGCGACAGTCAATCCACAGCGCAATCATCATTATCGAGTTAACGCAACATCACAGGTGTAATATTTAACGACGCACCGCCTGTCAAAACAAAGTGACACGCGATTCGCGAATTCCTAATACACAAAATTATTTTGACATGTTTGAACAAATAAACGTCTGGTTTTGTGAGGTAAAATTACGTTGACAACTAACAAATTTTCTCGATTTTTTTGTCCGGAATTCGGTGGTTCCGGTTTTGTAGAGATTTTTTTGCATTTAAAATAGAAGGGGAAAAACGGGACTCTGAAAAAAGTCCGGTATCCTGAGGATTCCGGTTTTGTGGAGATCCTGTTTAGTGAGTTTCCACTGTATTATGACAAAACAAGTCTTTTCATTTTGGTCATGCTATCAGGAGTTGCATTACTTCTTTCTTTTTAAAACCTTTCTTTTCTGTGTCTAGTGCTCAGGGAAGGAAGAACTGTCTAGAAGGACTGATCAAGGCTTTCTCCAAGAAGTACCTCATTGACTTTTTGGCAGACAGGTAGGTGTTGCTGAAATGATGCCTATTATGCTAGAGCTGTAGATGGTATTCTTTATGATGGAGATCATACTTTTTAAGTTGCGGAATTGAGTTTGTCTACATGTATGTGATGGGTTTAATTGAAATAGCACATTATTGTTATGGACACTTTACATACTTTTAATAAAAAGTTCTTGTTTATTTCTGACCATCGTTTACCACACTGCGTATGCGATCAAGTTTCTATTTCCCCAAATCAGGAAAGTGACAGTGTCTGATGGAGTCATCCGATGTTTGCGAAAGGGGAAGGGGGATGAGCAGACCCTGGCTGCCCGCTCTCTTGCCATGCTGTGTATTCAGCTGGCCCAGGATGCGGAAGAGATAATGGCGGACGTGAAGCCTGTCCTTCTTACTATCCTAGCTGACAATTCTGCAAACTTAAAGGCCAGAGGAGAGGTACAATGTTTTACACATTGCTTTATATTTCAATTAGAAAATTGTTCAAATACATTTAATTAATTGTTTTTGTATCTACAAGGCCTT
Source organism: Mya arenaria (assembly GCF_026914265.1). Classification (NCBI taxonomy): domain Eukaryota; kingdom Metazoa; phylum Mollusca; class Bivalvia; order Myida; family Myidae; genus Mya; species Mya arenaria. The sequence goes on along the minus strand of NC_069135.1, from coordinate 10,656,730 downwards.
GAATATGTTATTTAAGGAAGATTGCTTGTTTTGGGCCTCAAGGGTGGTCAGTGTATTGTTAAGACCACAAAACCAAACAGAGAAAGAGAAACCAGCAACAAATGTGTAACTCCATCAACAATCAATTACATAACACTTCTATAATAGGAATTTCAAAAAAAACAATGTAAGCTTTCAAATACCTAGAGTAAAGAATCAGTCAGACAGTTCACAACATATCTTCATTGATCTTAATTTTGAATTTCCACAGAATTAAATCCACATGAAACACTGAACACAATTTGTGAGCACTGATAAGATCAAACAAAGGTTAAAATGTAATCCTCACAGGATAATTAAAATGAAACCAAGACATTAGAAAAAGTTCTAGCAGTGGTAAAATTTCATAAAGACTTGTTATATTTTTTAAGAAACTTACAAAAGACCCTAGATCAGAAGATTTTGCCCTTGTAAACAAAATGTAAATGTTCCACTACATTCCACAAACATCAGCAGGAATACCCAACTTTCTCTCAAACTCTAAACATGGAATAAATAGGATTTTTGAGAACATTCTAAAGAAATCCTGACCTAAAAATACTAAAAATAAAAAGGAAAACATAGTTTAGTTTAATAAATCTAGTCACCATGCTGATACAGCTAGATTATTAAATTATAACATTTTGAATTTAAAATTCATTTTCATTCATGTAACAGTATTAAATCTTCTTTTCATATTGCAACTCATTAAATATCTGGAAATATATGGACTTTGTTGAATCTGAAGGCTGATAATTGTAATGTATATTAATGTATGATCATTATAACAATAATTATATCAAAATGTGTGTTTGCATTTCAGTGTGCCATAGCTGTTGCCATGTGTGCTTTCATCACATGTATGGAATTTGAGGTAGGTGTGTAGCTCACTTAGTAAAACTGTGAAGAAAAAATGCATTTATTTAATTAAATTGAATCTTTATAGATGTAAATAGAGATGGTTATTACATTAACTTAGAGACTTTAATATAGACCTATTAAATTATTAGTATCATCGTCTTGCTCACAGTAAAATTGCTAAGAAAACGTATGGTTAGTGTATGTGCCTTATCTTTTACAATGCAGGATGTTGTAAGTACTATGGAGGCCCTGGAGAACATCTTCAGGCTGTCCTTTCGGAAGGGTGACAAGTCAATCCCTACCCACAGTCCGGAGGTATCCCGCCTGCACGGCGTAGCACTGACGGCCTGGTGCCTCCTCCTATCCATAGCTCCCCAGTACCACATAGACAAAGTGGTCGCAAAGTGAGTCAAGACTGACTGTCTTTGCATGTATGCTTCATTTAAAGAATGCAGATTAGTGCATTATATTAGATACAGTTATTCCCACATATCAAAATATAAATGGAATTTAAAAACCGTATCGAAAATTTTGCCAACTAATTGAGCCTATGATGACCTTACACAGACCTGTACAGAAGAGACTGTTGATAGAAAACATAAAAAGCAACTGAGGCTCAAGTATCAAATGTGTAGCCAGTTCCTGAGAATTTTCCTAAATTGCACATATTATTTTCAATATCTATAACAATCTGCAGTTCTGAAGTCAAACATGGGATAGAAATTGTTTTAATCTTTCTTGGTTATATTCAGAATGTTAGTCATTGATTTTAAATAGCATTTTCTATAGAGGGATTCGAGTATATAGTCGTGGTTACACCTTTGCAGGTACCTGAGCAAGTTACCAGACCTGCTGGAGAGTCAGGATGTGGACCTGAGGATTGTGGCAGGGGAGACAATAGCCCTCTTCTATGAGCTGGGCAGGGAGGAGGATGAGGTAAGATTTACCATGTCTAATAAGAAAGAAAATATATTTATGTATGTGTAAATATATATATCATATGTAATCTATTAAAATAAAGTTTTCACATTCTCACATCTAAATTTTAATGAAAGATCCAAGATCTGTATCCTCTTAATGGTTGTCATTGATTTTATTTACGCAGCCAGCATGAGCATTTTACATCTTGCCAAGTAATTGAAACTTAATTTATTAAGCTGATAAAACCAATATACATGTATAATAACAATCTAAAGGTCAAAAATATTATCTTACTCTGACAGCAAAAATCATTTGTAAATTTATGAAGGAGAAATAACAAGTTAGTTTGGAAACTGTTTTGAATTGGTGAATCAGAATGCTTTTCATTCTCTCAAATCTGTACTGGTCGTATCGTTGTATGATTTTAGAAATATTTATGCTTTTCACGAAGATCTTAAGTTTGCTGACTGCTAAGTGTGTGTGTTTTGTAATTGCAGGAGTTTCAGAGTGCCAGCATGGTCCAGCTGTGTGAGTCTTTGCGACGTCTTTCCACGGAATCACACAAGTATGTGGCCAAGAAGGACCGCAGACACCAGAAGTCAAGCTTCCGGGACATTCTCAGGGCTGTTCAGGTATACAGCGCTGCATTTGGTCTTTAAAACCATGCAACAAGCATTGAAGTAGTTAGTACTGCCATACCATTAGGAATCATATGAGCCTATGATGACATCTCACAGACCTGTACAGAACAGACTTGATTGAAACTTTTTTGACTGAGGCTCAGTTAAGACAGCTTCTCGTTTAATAATGTAGTTGTATTCTATATGTTTATTATATACATAGTACGATTTTACAACCTCTTTGAAATGTTTGAAGCGTTTCCCTGCTGAATGAATCCATATGTTGTCTCTAAGAACATAAAATGTTTGTAATCAGAAACACTAGTTTAAACCTTTGGTGAAAATTCTATATTTCCTAGGAGGGTTAGGCGCCGGGGATTGTGGTGAATAAGTCCATATGTTGTCTCTAAGAACATAAAATGTTTGTAATCAGAAACACTAGTTTAAACCTTTGGTGTATTCCTAGGAAGGTGAGGCGCTGGGGGTTATGGTGAATAAATCCATATTTTTTCTCTAAGGACATGAAATGTTTACTATCAAATCACAAGCTATAACTTTTGGTGTAAATTCTATTTTTCCTAGGAGGGTGAGGCGCCCGAGGTTGTGGTGAAGTTTGGTCCAGAGTGCCTTGAGATGTACACTTGGGTAAAGAAGGTCCAGTACAGTGCTTTCTGTCAGGCCATCAGCTCTGGCGTATACCAACACCTACAGGTACTTGCAGTCTCAAATTTTAAGTCAAACCTGGGAAATTTACCATAATGTTTGTTGGAAAGAAGTTTTTGTAAATAACACAAATTACCGTTACTTGTATATTTGATTTCTCCGTTAGAACAAAGTAAGTTAGTAGTTAAGAAACTTTGAGCGATGGGTAGATGGAAGAAAAAACATAAAATCATCTGCAGTGTTGCTTTAATAGTATAGTTGTCACATGATATAAATAAAGCATTTCTTTAAACTTCATCTTATGATGACATTATACAGCCTGTTTAGGACAAAATGAATATTTGTTTCAAACTTTACCTATCTGTATGTGGACCTTCGCCACAAATAATAAACGAAAGATGTCTTGTTCCAGTGGAATCCGATGGTTCGGGAGGTGTTTGGACTGGGGGCTCCACTCCTCGTCTCCAGTCTTCCCAGCAACAAACCCACCAAGTGGGAGAGGGTCAGTTTATTAGCTGATTTGTATTCTGCTTTATAATAGTAATTAGCTCACCCAGCCCTTTATCTCATGTTTTCTGGAAAAGTGAACTGTCCTGTTCGAAAACTTTTTTGAACCAGTAAGTGAATTCAAAATAAAAATTCAGCTATCAGTTTCAGCAAACGTTTGGAGGTCAGACAATTTTTGTATAAGTGATTCACATATAGTCACTTGTAACATAATAATACAAATAAAGTGTTACCATGTTATGTGTAAATTACAATTCGAGTCAAAGTTAAATGTAAACTTTGGTAGCTTAACATAAACATGAACTTTGTAGTATATTATTGCTCAATGTTCATCAATTAACATTTCATGGAATAATTCTTCATTACTTTATTGTTACAGACAATGTACAATGCTGCTGCCTTCAAAGCAAGAACAAAGGCGCGGGCCAAGTTCCGAGATAAGCGGGCTGTGACAATGAGTGGGACTGAATGAGGATAGTCTTGTACATAGCTACCCAGTTGTGAACTGTGTTAATCTCAACATACAGATTTATTTATTATCTTGAATGCAGTGATAACTGTTGTACCATATTATTAAAATGGCAAGTGTGGCTGTGCTATACAGAGCAATGAATTGTGTGACAGATAGTGTACATGAACTGAAACACATGGATGTTGTACCTTTATATCTGATGTAAACAAATCATCTGCTTGCAGTTAAAAGGAACGCCTCAAAAGTGAAAAAACGTTATTTTTGTAATGGTAATAATATGGAAATGCTGTATTTGTATGAATGCATGGAGACCATTGGGCTAAAGGGCAAACAGAGAGTGTGAAACATGCATTTATTCTTGTATCGTTTTGCATGAAGTGTATAGTGTTGTACTGCAGTGAACATATTAATTGAATGTTTTGTTTTATTCTATTTTAACCAGCTGTTAACACCAGCCCCTCGTTGTGTCTTATGTTATCTTCTTTCTAGCATTTACAACCTGCTTTGTATTTGTAATTGTTTTGATTAAGTTCTTTGTATTTGCTTTTTTTCGTTGTCAAGTTCTATGCACTCATGCATAAGGCCAAAATTGTGTACATCCTATTTAGTAAACCATTATTTGTTTTATTTAAACATGATGTGGTCATATGTAGTTGCAAGTTATATAAGGACAGTCTACACTTAATTTAAATCAAAACTCGTATTTACTTCATTCTTTATAATATGCGTTTGAAAGTCATGACATTTTTATGTCTGTCCATTATTATACATGGCTGTGCATTGTGAAGAAAGCATGTATTTTATCATATCTGTGATTATTTCGATCCTGCTTTTATCTGATACCAGTTGTACATTTTGTACTTTGAAGTAAACATGTTTATGCCCTCAACAAGATCATTTCTCCAAATTAGTTGTATACATTTTGGATCACAATATTTCAAATTTACAAAGCTGTAAGCTGGGACTGTTTGATAAATAAAGCACAAGACAATGTTAAAACTAATTTAATTTGGTCATCAGCCAACTGATGATTCTTTGATTATTAGTAGATATAATTGATTTAATGGTCTTTGTTTAATATTTTGGCAATCAATTGTATATGTGAAAATTCTGTAAGCTCAGCCAGGGTGTAGTATATTTGAGAAATGTACCCTGGCATGTTTAAATCACAATAAATACCAGACTTTACATAAACACCATATGATGGAAATTTACTGCCAATTTATGTGAATCATTTTTCACTTGTGTTAGTATGTAAATAACATACTTTTTAAACTAAATCTGATTTTTTTTTTTTTATGTGACAGAAATAAAATGATAACATGATAACCTTGTGTCTTTATTTCTTGCTTATATACAAGTCACATTTATGTTGTCAGTATGAAATAAGGATTTATAGCGATGACTGTAATATGATATATGGACGTTTAAGATTTCCTCAGTAAATAATGATGTAGATTGTTTGAGTTATGCAAAATCTTAACGGTTAAAACATAACTAGCTAGCTGTTGTAGAAAAGTGCTCACAAAGTGTTGTCAAGTGTCACCAGTCCTATCACTTCGTCTTTAGTACTGGTTGGGTATTTCTGTTAAATTTACTTTCAAGTTGACAGGGCTCAAGATTGCTAAGTAAGAAGTCTGTGGCTCCAGAGTAGAGTTAAGGTGTTGATTTTGCACTTCTGTTTGATAACGAAATTATTAAAGAAAAATGAAAATCAAAAGGTGGCATTTTATAAATCACAGTGAACACTGCTTAAAGCAGAAACTCGCATGAATGAGATTGTTTAAATCCGTTTTCACAACTTTCGCCTATTTTTTTTTATTAATTGAGTCGTCGGCAATCTTACGAGCACTGAAAATGTCCAAATTTGGTGAAAATTTCACTGCGAGAACTTGAAATGTGTGCAAAGATGTGTAGAACTGCCCCATTTGATGCTAAGAATGCCATTTGAGTCCAGGTTCAGTTGAAAAACCTCAAAGAATGGCATTTTGGGCCAAAACACCTTAGAAAATACAGACGCACAGGCACTTGGGTGACAGGCAGTGAAACTGGAAAACCTGACACAGACTATCAGATTGAGCTAGTTTTGGGTGTATTTATGTATGAAGGACTAATCGAAAGTGTTTTTCATAAAAAAAATGCAGGGAAGGGTATAGTTAAAAGGGACCAAACAGCTTTGTTTAAAAAGTGTCATTTTTGGCAAGAAATGTATTGTATTTCACTATTTCTGGCAATTTTTCACAATTAAATGCATTTATCTTGTCCGGTTGATCAAAATATGCTATTTTCTGGTTTTCACAACTTTCGCCTATTTTTTTTAAAAATTGAGTCGTCTGCATCTTACGAGCACTGAAAATGTCCAAATTTGGTGAAAATTTCACTGCGAGAACTTGAAATGTGTGCAAAGATGTGTAGAACTGCCCCATTTGATGCTAAGAATGCCACTTGAGTCCAGGTTCAGTTGAAAAACCTCAAAGAATGGCATTTTGGGCCAAAACGCCTTAGAAAATACAGACGCACAGGCACTTGGGTGACAGGCAGTGAAACTGGAAAACCTGACACAGACTATCAGATTGAGCTAGTTTTGGGTGTATTTATGTATAAAGGACTAATCGAAAGTGTTTTTCATAAAAAAAATGCAGGGAAGGGTTTAGTAATAGGTATGACTTCACCATTGCATCATATGTACTTGCGTTGTGTGGAAAATTCTCAATAAAATAATGTTTTTATGACTGATAGACATGTTTTCACATGCAAAATACACTGTAAATCAAAAACCTTGAGTATCTATTATTGCTTGATTTTAATTTAGAATAGAGATTTAAGCATAAGAACTGTCATGGCGGACTGTGCAATTTATAGAGTTTGTTTTTCACGTGGAGATATTTTTCTTAGTAATAACTTGACTCCCCTTTTATATTGGCTTAAAAGGTAATCTAAAGCTTGTACGTTAAGAATATATATGTTTATCATAGTCTGCATTCGCTCGAAATGCCTTTAAATGTTGTCTAAAAATAATCATTTCACATTGAATTAGAGAGGAAATGACAATGGTGGTGTGTAACCTAAAACTTGAATGCATTGACTATTTCGTTTTGCAAATTTTACATACCATATTGTTTCGGCACCGACTATCGTTCCCATTCGTGACCTCGGAGCAGCAAAACGGGTTCTATCGGGCTCATCGACGTGTAACATGGGTAAGAAAGTGAATCCAGTGAAAGATTTCCTCGCAGGAGGCTTTGGCGGAGTATGCTTGGTCTTCGCTGGCCAGCCGTTGGACACAATCAAGGTCAGTTTTCTACAAAAATCATTTATCAGTAGTTTACGAATAGGCTACATTATACTATTAGTATTGATTGTTTAGTGAGTGGGGGTAAGGACCAAGAACCTGGTTAGCTCTGTTGGTTAGAGCGCTCTGCTAGTTTTTAGCAAACTTGGGTCTGAGTACCACACCGGGCAGACTTTTCCGCTCAGGTTTACTGTAATGGTGGCAGTGGTAAATGGCAGGATAGCCACAATGCGCGTTTTTAGGGAACTTTTTTAACATTTGGACATTCATTTTGTTCCCTAAACACCATGAGTCAACTAATTCATACCAATCTAATAATATTCTTCAACTGTTACTCCACAATATTGAACAATACATTGTTAAATAAAACACAAAACTTACACATAAATTATTAAAAGTAAAAATCCCAGCTCCCATCAATTCTGAGGCTATGGACAACTAGAACAAATTGTCCTTTGCATCAAGTTGAAGTTTAAAAGATCTTTTTTATAACACAGTGAAACACTATTATTCTTAAAATTATTGTTATTAATAGTTTGATAGATATAATTTACTGCTTGTGAAATTCAAATGAATTACGATGTATAGCTTAAATAACAGTTTTGCATGAGGTTTACAGTTGAGAGTTGTGGCATTAGAGTTGAATATAAAAATGTGAATGTGTTAAAAAATCTCAAAACTACTGTTGCTACAAAAAGCATGATATATATTAGAAATTTTTCAACAGTACATGTTAGAAAGTCATAATTAAAGAGAGCTGCCATACCAGAGGGTCTTTTTGACTATTTTTGTTCTTAGCAGACTTATTATGGGAACAAATTATATTTCTTCCACTAATAGATAATTAGGTCACTCCAATTTAATATTTTGTTTGTCAGATTAAATTCACCATTTTACAAAATATGCTATATTTTACTAATTTTTAAGTTAGAACTTCTTTGTTTTCACCAAATAATAATTCACAATTCTTTGCTTTCTTGTGTAACCAATTTGTATAAAACAATGCAAAAACACTTGATTGTCTCTGAAACAGTTATAGACGGTATAAAATAAACACTCAACATTAGCACAAACCCACAGGCCCTGCACGGGTGGTTAATGGCTAAAATTGAAGAATTTCTCAAATTATGTATTTTATGTAATCATAATGACCAGTATATAAGCAGAGGTTGCTTTTAAATTTGATACCAAGCACACTAGTTAAAGAATTCTGACTGACTCTAGAAAAAGTCTTAATTTTGATGACTATATGCTTTGTAAGTTTTTCCTTAAAATTACTCTTTGAAGTGAGATTTTACATTTTTTGGATGATGTGGCCTAGGATTGAACTAGGGACCACCAGTTTCTACCACTATGCTTAGACTGAGGCAGTTTTAAGAAGGTGCAGTAGTCAAAATTTCAACCCTTAAAGTTTTGTCAAATCTACAAGAGCTGTCATCAAAATTCAAAGTTTCTTGATAAAGCCCAAATAATAGGTGTTACTATAAGTATAAGATTTTACATTTAATTAACCTTGGATTGATTCATCTTCCATAGGCTTTTGCTAATTTTGATCACTGCAAGAGGTAGAATATCTTGAAGCCATATGTATAAATCTTCAGAAGTTATCCAACTATTATCTTTTTGAAATGATATGATTGGTCAATAATTATTCATGGATAAATTTTGACCAATCAATAACTATTTGGCTCATTTGACTGAACTGTGAATCAGTTGGCTCCTGGTATTCAAACTTTTTTTTGTTGGTCATACCGTAATTTGTGGCTGGAGATAAGGTCAGAAAGTAACTGCAAACTTTTGGTGTATATATTTGAGGTAACACTACATAATTATGAATTAATCATTATAACAAGTATGAGCTCTATCACGTGACCAATGCTCATTTCAGGTGCGACTTCAGACCATGCCGAAGCCACTACCTGGCCAGTCGCCTCTCTACAAAGGAACCTGGGACTGTGCCATGCAGACCATCAGGAAGGAGGTACGCTCCAAGTCATAAAGTCATATCATATTTGTTTATTGCCCAATATCATATTTATAAAGAAGATTTGCATTCTAAGCTATGTATAGCTTCTTATAGACAAGAAATGTATATAAATTGTTTACTGAGTTAAGATATATCAAATTGGAATGAGACAAATTTTACTACTACCATTGACTGTACTACCGGTATTCTTTCAATGTTTAGCTTTTTACATTGTTGTGTTTTGTTTTTGTTTTAATGTTTCATACAATGGATGAAAGCCTTTAGAATATAGTTTGTTTATCATTAATTTTAATTTGATTTGTGACTTCCTAGGCAAGTTTAAATTTAGACAAATGTCACTTCTCCCCAGGGTCCCAAAGGTCTGTACAAAGGGATGGCCGCACCTCTTGCCGGAGTCTCTCCCATGTTTGCCATCTGTTTTCTCGGCTTCGGCATTGGCAAGAAGCTCCAACAGAAACATCCTCATGATGACCTCACGTACGAACATATTACTATTATTTTTTTCTGTAATAATGTACCATATTATATTACTTTATTATTTACACATAGGAAAAACTCTTGATATATATTTTTAATATAAACATTAAGATTTTTTTATTAAAATCATTATGAAATCGACTTTTGAGTAAATTAAAAGTATACAAAGTTGAAAATTAACATCTTCATTCTTGGGCAGATCTAGAGTCATCATGGTCTAAAAGTTGTCATGGATCTTCAGTTTCAATTTCCTTCACATGGATGCTTAGGCAATTTTTTGAACCTGTATATGAAATAATACAGCTTTGATTATAACTGTTGTAATGGAAGTTATGTTTTAGAACTACGGTGGGTGAAATGACATACCTTAAATCATAGAGTAAAGAATGAATCATGAGTCACAGGAACATTTTGATGTGAGCTTTGCCGTGATCTGTCATAGGTGATGACAAAATTCCAAAAGTAGAACTAATCACAGAAGTTTGAAGAATTGCAGTTGTGAACAACTACTAACATGCATGAATGTGTTCACTTTGTGTAAATATTGTTTAAGACACATTCTATAATAAATTCATTTATCCTTTAATGAGATGGTTGAAGCTTTTTTCACCAACCTGACCTGACAGACTCTGGGGCCCCTGTATGACGTATGTAAGCTTACTTATTCTAGTAACACTCGGGTCTTGCCCATTCGGCGAGTGCTTCGATAAGATTGATAGTCATTTTAGGTTTTTGAAGCATAGTGCACAGACATAATGTAACCCTGGTTAGAGCTACCCTGGTTCTTTAGCATGCACCAGTGTATAGCACTGCCACACAGGACCCCCATTTAATGTCTCTCCTGAAAAACGACTATTATTTAGCGGAGGGGAATCAAACTACCTGGCTTGACAGACAAGTGTGTTACCACTAGACAATGGATACACCTGTGTATGATGACTCATTCCTGGGTTTAACACTAAATTGGGTTTGGGAGTCTAAGGCTCCTGAAATTTGGCACGGACTCCTAGATTTTGGAGTCACATCAGACTCCTTTTGAAAACAAGTTCTTTTGAGCTTATAAGCTTTTTGTTTGACAATGATGCACAAAACTTCTTGATTTTCAGTTTCACTCCTAAAATTTGTAAGTTTTCTGCCCAATAACATGTAGTGACTAATACTGCATTCAATGTAAGGTTTATATCGTATGTGTTTGCACTGAAAAGCAGAGAGAATAATTTTATGCCTTTATATTAAGAAAGCAAGCTGAGCACCATTGACTGAAAAATCACGGTAGTATTGCAATGGTACAGGTTTCATTTTATGTCAGACTGGAAGTCTTGTGCGTTTATGTAATGTGAGTTTACTATGTTTGCAGGTATTTCCAGTACTGGAATGCTGGGATGTTGGCTGGTGTATTCACCACAGCGATCATGACCCCGGGGGAGAGAATCAAGTGTTTGCTTCAGGTTTTTAGTCTTCTGTTTTTTCTATAGGAGTATTTTTTAGATGTACATGTGAATGATGATAAAAAAATTTACTAAAAATAAGGTTTATTGAAATGCAATGCTGAATATTTGACTTTGTGTTTGAAAAACAAATGTTTCCTACAACATGGATATCCATGCTGCAAAAAAACAGATATTTATTATGTTTACAGACTGATCACTGAAATAGCATAGTTTTTCCATTTACTCAGTTGTTCCATGTTTGGATATACAATTGAAATTTTTAAAGAGGATATCCTCACGATGTTTGTAGCCTACATGGATGATTTGACTTCAGATCCAGGCAGATGGTAAGACAAAGAAATATGCAGGCCCAATTGACTGCGTGAAGCAGCTGTACAGAGAGGGTGGGATCCGCAGCATTTACCGAGGCACCGGTGCTACACTACTCAGGGGTGAGAACGAGGGTAAAATGTCCTGGGGAAGGGTCAATAGTGTTAAGGTGGGGAAATAAGCTTGGAGTAAAGGGCAGTTTCAGGGGATAGAACGGAAAACACTGGGGGTAGGAGGAAAAACCTAGGAGTAGGAGGTATAACCTGGGGGTAATATTTTGGAATGTTGGGGGAGTGATATCATTTTTTTTAAGCACAAGAATAAGAAGTATTGTTATAAATCACTAGTGTAAGTAACATTATGATTATTACCTCTAATGTTTTCCTGATGGTTTACAGATGTTCCAGCAAGTGGAATGTACTTCATGTCATACGAATGGCTTCAGCATGTGATGGCCCCTGCAGGGTCCGAGTAAGTTCTTGATTGTGCTATCATTCCTTGGATTAATGTACATTATGTTGGTTGCACAGGCTCATTGTGACAAGGCAGTCACCTTTTATAACCAAATTATGCTCACTTTGTGTGCATTAAAATTGGCACTCATGTTTTTAATCACAACAGGTGTTGAAAGACTTTTGAACAGTTTGAAACTTAAAAATTGAAGTAAGATGAAACACAGAAAAACAAGCAATTGACCATTTATTTAGTTTAAAAGTGAGGGTACATGTCCTCTCAGGAATATCTTGGCTGATTATGGGGTTTTGCAAAATGAAAATCCCATCTCTTTTTACAATGAGTACCGTATTCTTTCTACATTACTTATTTACTAGCCTCCAGTAAACGATTGTATAAAGTACCTTTCAATGAGTATCTTGAACCTTTCAGTCGGAGTGAACTGAGTGTGGGCAGGACGCTGTTTGCTGGAGGTATGGCAGGCATCTTTAACTGGACCGTCGCCATCGGCCCGGACGTACTCAAATCTCGATTACAAACAGGTATTACTCGAGTCTCAACTACAAACAGGTATTACTCAAGTCTCAACTGCAAACAGGTATTACTAAAGTCTCAACTGCAAACAGGTATTACTAAAGTCTCAACTACAAACAGGTATTACTAAAGTCTCAACTACAAACAGGTATTACTCGAGTCTCAACTACAAACAGATATTACTCAAGTCTCAACTGCAAACAGATATTACTCAAGTCTCAACTGCAAACAGGTATTACTCAAGTCTCAACTGCAAACAGGTATTACTAAAGTCTCAACTGCAAACAGGTATTACTTAAGTCTCAACTACAAACAGGTATTACTCAAGTCTTGACTACAAACAGGTATTACTCAAGTCTAGACTACAAACAGGTATTACTCAAGTCTTGACTACAAACAGGTATTACTCAAGTCTAGACTACAAACAGGTATTACTCAAGTCTCAACTACAAACAGGTATTACTCAAGTCTCGACTACAAACAGGTATTACTCAAGTCTAGACTACAAACAGGTATTACTCAAGTCTTCACTACAAACAAGTATTACTCAAGTCATGACTACAAACATGTGTTCTGTAGTACTGATTTTAGACATAAATACACATGCATTTATGAGCTTTTCTGGTGCATTTACATGCATGGTAATCATAAATGGTGTGAGTAGGTTTGCTACTCCATATTTTAAGACCTGTAGGAGTCTGGACAAGAGACTCTGGGCAAAATAGATACTTTTTAGACGTTTTTCTTTTAGGAACCATTTCCAATGGCCTGTTTATTAGCATAAAATATACATACATTATCAAGTCATTGCAGACAAAATTATGAATACCTCTTTAACAGGTAAGTTAATGCAAGTTAAATTAAAACAAAAAATGTGATTTATATCCATTGAACTTTATTCTTAACCATTTATGAATAAAGAACTGTTACTTTAAATAATTTGATGTATAGTAATGAAATGTGTTTTCATAACAACCAGTCATTCAATAGCATTTGTAATATATGCTTAAATATTCAAAAAATCCTATTTATGAGGTTGGAATTTTCTAAAAATACAAAAGCATTTCTTTCTTATTATGTCATCAAAAAAAGACAGATCTTACTGATAAAATCTACATTTCGAAACCAAATGCTTTATTATTTCATGACATGCATCTACGTCATGTAATGTAAAAAATTGTGTTGTTCTCTTAAACTTCTCATATATTTTTGGCAATTGTAATGGTTTGAATCTTACATCTTCCCTTCTCCCCTGCAGCCCCAGAGGGCATGTACCCTAATGGTATCCGGGATGTGTTTCGACATCTGATAAAGGAGGAGGGGCCTGCCGGTCTCTTCAAGGGCCTAACACCAGTCATGCTCAGGGCATTCCCAGCCAATGCTGTAAGTCTGTTGTCTCGGAAATCAAGATCTTACCTTACATAAGTTGATCTGGTTTTTGAAGTAAAATGGTTTAAAAGAAAACAAGAAGTAAAGATATTGCCATTGTTTTGTGTTCGGTGGCGTAGTAGTGTTATGGCCAATGGTATTGTGAAAAGCTTTAATTATGGTTATGTGAAACTCATTGAGATGTTTAAAATGACACTGCAGGTGAATGTGTCCTTTCACTTCGGTTAAAATGTTTTTGTTTTTATTATCCATCTCATTCGACTGGGAAATATTGAAAAGCAATAGTATCCGCTTGTTGAACCTGGTTTTTAATATAGTTCGACTTTGAGGTCGTAAATAACATTTTTGACTGGGTTAATTGGAAAATGTAGCTATTTATGCGTTACAGATGTAATGCCCTATCTAGCTACAGTTCCCCTATATTATTGCCCTATCTAGCTACAGTTCCCCTATATTATTGCCCTATCTAGCTACAGTTCCCCTATATTATTGCCCTATCTAGCTACAGTTCCCCTATATTATTGCCCTATCTAGCTACAGTTCCCCTATATTATTGCCCTATCTAGCTACAGTTCCCCTATATTATTGCCCTATCTAGCTACAGTTCCCCTATATTATTGCCCTATCTAGCTACAGTTCCCCTATATTATTGCCCTATCTAGCTACAGTTCCCCTATATTATTGCCCTATCTAGCTACAGTTCCCCTATATTATTGCCCTATCTAGCTACAGTTCCCCTATATTATTGCCCTATCTAGCTACAGTTCCCCTATATTATTGCCCTATCTAGCTACAGTTCCCCTATATTATTGCCCTATCTAGCTACAGTTCCCCTATATTATTGCCCTATCTAGCTACAGTTCCCCTATATTATTACAAGTCCTTTTCAATTCACTCTGAGAATTTAAGCTTGATCTATCCTTTTATATCAAAGAAATCCAACAAAAGTGATACCAAAACATTATAATGTGATCTTTCATATTTTAATACAAAATTGACAAGAAATAAGCCTTCTCTAATTAATGATAATCTTTTTCAGGCGTGTTTCATGGGGTACGAATTGGCCATGAAGTTCTTGCATTGGATGATGCCAGAGAATGATTGATAGTGGACAGTCTTTAGAATATTGCCATTATATTATTGTGATATCTTCATTGTTGCGTTTAGTTCCTCGTTGTTTATGTGCTTATTCTATGCCTGTATAAATTATAAAAGAAGGATATATTTTAGAACTGGAAGACTTCGGAATATGAAAGAAAAGCATATTATTCACATTAAGTACATTCAGCTATCAGGATTTGGCTCATCTTTGACCTATTAAATTACAGTATGGACACTTGGCATTTATAAAATTGTAATCCTCCAATGGTTAAAAGAAAGCCTGAAATTCACATTGAATTATATATTTTGTAAAATTACAGAAAACTGCTGTAAAAAAGTGTGTTTAAATGCTTCAAGAGTTGTTAGTCTGTAAATTAAAATTTTAAGTAGAGTGAAAAGAGTCAAAGAGGTAGAGAAACATCACTTGTAAGTGTAGCTACCGATACAAATAAGTTTGTGAATCTGCAGATATATGTAGGCCTTAAAACTCCCACACTTCCCTCATAATTTGTAAATTTCTTCGCAATCATAGGATACATTTAAGGGCCGGCCACAATGCAAAAGTGGATGGGGAAGGTAAAAAACTAAAACATTTAAAAAGTTCATGTTTTATTTAGTTTTGAGGCACAATCTTTTTTTAGGAGTGAAACATATATTCTTGGTGACATGTTTTGGGGAAGTAAGGAGTTGAAACAAATTATACAAAAGAAAATTTTATAAAATTTTGGATCAAAAAGCATTCACATTATTTCGGAAAAGTCTGGTGACATTATTACTTTGTTTTTATGTTAAAGTGCCCCAGACTACATATTTAACAATGTCTTGAGAGTTCTTGATGATATCTTGTCAAATAAGAAAGTTATTTAGAGAAATAGTGGATGAAATTTATTTCCGGGTTACAAATATGCATGTATCTTTTTTAAAATAGCTGCAATTAACACAAAGCCCCAAGACATTGTTGATTGGGCAGTTCTGATAAATTACACTCATAAACATATTCTTTTTGTATTAAGACATTTCCGGCAAAACATAAATGCTTTTTTATCGGAAATCTGATAAAATATTATTTCATCGAAAATTGCTCGCTTTCTAATTATAGCTTTTCATGTTGCAACGTATATATAAATCATGCTTGTTAAATATTGAACCTCAAAACTGAACAGATTATTTTTTAAACATTTTAAATTTTGGTCCTTTTATTGACTTTTGCATTGCTGCCGGCCTTAAACTCTGTCTATTTGACTACTCAATCCCATACATGTGATGCTAATCTCCTTGATGTTAGCCGGACTCTTTAAACTTGTACACCACACATACAAGTCGAATTTCGCTACTTCTCCAAAATTATTATCAATTCCACACTACTGTTGTTGACGAAGACCATGTAACAAATATTTCGGAGTTTTTAAACTGAATCAACATGTAAGACCTGTATGCTGTAATACTTTCATGAGTTTCTTTGTAAGCCAGTTCTCCTTTGTCTAGTCCAACCATTTATTTGTCAATATTGTTAACACATTAATTAAATAACATAATGTCTAATGTTTAGACTTCTCTTTAGCTATGGGGATGGATGTTTTACTAGTGTTAACTTATTTCAGCAAATTCATTTGAACCCCTGTTTCTGTTAAGTACTTCCTTTATGCACTTATTTAATTGTGATATAATTATATTAGGATAAATATAGGTAATGAATCTTTGCATGAGTATTTTGTTATGTAAATTCGACTGCATTTTGTTGGAGATACTGATTGGCCCATTCACAATAATGCAGCATACCGAGTGTTGTATATGATCTGTTATGATTATATCATTAATCTGTCATGTAATTGACAGGAGACAATTAACTGTCAATATATATGTACATGGTTAATGTTATTGGTGCACATTAAATGAGAAAAATAAAGAGTTTCATCAATGATTTTGAATTGCTTTTTGCTAAAAAAACATAACTTTGCGCTACAAGCCTTTAGAACTTAATTATGATAACACATTTCTTCATTCCCTGGATTTGCTCAGTAAGATGGTCATCAAACAAAATGCATGAACCTCAAGGGCAAGTGGCTAGAATGCTGAACAAGCCTGACCTTTTCTTTGGTATATGGGCAAGTGGCTAGAATGTTGAACAAGCCTGATCTTTTCTTGGGAATATGGGCAAGTGGCTAGAATGTTGAACAAGCCTGATCTTTTCTTTGGTATATGGGCAAGTGGCTAGAATGTTGAACAAGCCTGATCTTTTCTTTGGTATATGGGCAAGTGGCTAGAATGTTGAACAAGCCTGTCCTTTTCTTTGGTATATGGGCAAGTGGCTAGAATGTTGAACAAGCCTGTCCTTTTCTTTGGTATATGGGCAAGTGGCTAGAATGTTGAACAAGCCTGATCTTTTCTTTGGTATATGGGCAAGTGGCTAGAATGTTGAACAAGCCTGACCTTTTCTTTGGTAAATGGGCAAGTGGCTAGAATGTTGAACAAGCCTGTCCTTTTCTTTGGTATATGGGCAAGTGGCTAGAATGTTGAACAAGCCCGATCTTTTCTTTGGTATATGGGCAAGTGGCTAGAATGCTGAACAAGCCTGATCTTTTCTTTTTGTATATAGGCAAGTGGCTAGAATGTTGAACAAGCCTGACCTTTTCTTTGGTATATGGGCAAGTGGCTAGAATGTTGAACAAGCCTGACCTTTTCTTTGGTATATGGGCAAGTGGCTAGAATGTTGAACAAGCCTGTCCTTTTCTTTGGTATATGGGCAAGTGGCTAGAATGTTGACAAGCCTGTCCTTTTCTTTGGTATATGGGCAAGTGGCTAGAATGTTGACAAGCCTGTCCTTTTCTTTTGTATATAGGCAAGTGGCTAGAATGTTGAACAAGCCCAACCTTTTCTTTTTGTATATGGGCAAGTGGCTAGAATGTTGAACAAGCCCAACCTTTTCTTTTTGTATATGGGCAAGTGGCTAGAATGTTGAACAAGCCTGACCTTTTCTTTTTGTATATGGGCAAGTGGCTAGAATGCTGAACAAGCCTGACCTTTTCTTTTTGTATATGGGCAAGTGGCTAGAATGCTAAACAAGCCTGACCTTTTCTTTGGTATATGGGCAAGTGGCTAGAATTTTGAACAAGCCTGTCCTTTTCTTTTTTGTGTATGGGCAAGTGGCTAGAATGTTGAACAAGCCTGATCTTTTCTTTTTGTATATGGGCAAGTGGCTAGAATGCTGAACAAGCCTGACCTTTTCTTTGGTACTAGTATATGGGCAAGTGGCTAGAATGTTGAACAAGCCTGACCTTTTCTTTGGTACATTTGGGCAAGTGGCTAGAATGTTGAACAAGCCTGACCTTTTCTTTGGTATATGGGCAAGTGGCTAGAATGTTGAACAAGCCTGACCTTTTCTTTGATATATGGGCAAGTGGCTAGAATGCTGAACAAGCCGGACCTTTTCTTTTTGTATATGGGCAAGTGGCTAGAATGTTGAACAAGCCTGATCTTTTCTTTTTGTATATGGGCAAGTGGCTAGAATGCTGAACAAGCCTGACCTTTTCTTTGGTATATGGGCAAGTGGCTAGAATGTTGAACAAGCCTGATCTTTTCTTTGGTATATGGGCAAGTGGCTAGAATGTTGAACAAGCCTGACCTTTTCTTTGGTATATGGGCAAGTGGCTAGAATGCTGAACAAGCCTGACCTTTTCTTTGGTATATGGGCAAGTGGCTAGAATGTTGAACAAGCCTGACCTTTTCTTTGGTATAAGGGCAAGTGGCTAGAATGCTGAACAAGCCTGACCTTTTCTTTTTGTATATAGGCAAGTGGCTAGAATGTTGAACAAGCCTGACCTTTTCTTTGGTATATGGGCAAGTGGCTAGAATGTTGAACAAGCCTGACCTTTTCTTTGGTATATGGGCAAGTGGCTAGAATGCTGAACAAGCCTGACCTTTTCTTTGGTATATGGGCAAGTGGCTAGAATGTTGACAAGCCTGTCCTTTTCTTTGGTATATGGGCAAGTGGCTAAAATGTTGAACAAGCCTGACCTTTTCTATGGTATATGGGCAAGTGGCTAGAATGATGAACAAGCCTGACCTTTTTTTATATATGGGCAAGTGGCTGGAATGTTGACCACCAGGCCCGATCTTTTCTCTTGGTTTATGACTAAAAATGTTATGTAAATGGTATCTTATCATGTACCTTGAGCAGAGCAGGGTAAGATACATAATTCAGATTTTGGTTTTTATTTCCAAAGATAAAGTTATCGCACCTTAGAAATGCATATACATTGCAGTCAAAACACAGGATGATAAAAACAATATATTTTATTATTTATATGCATAGCAAGTATTCATTTGTACAAATATCAAATAGTTCTATATAACGAAATTTACAGCATAGACATAACAATCAAAGAAGAAATGGCTGTATAAGCGAATACTACATCAACTTGATAAGATATTGCAGGCAAAGTAGTACCTTCCTCTTGTAGGCAGATATTTCAGGCTTTTATTTATAAACAAAAAGCTTATATTTGGTCAAAGACCAGAAAATATTCTTTAGAAAGTTACATAATGTACAAGACTTTGTATATAATTATGATAAAAAGTACCGCTTTATCCTGTAATAAATTAGTAAAGACCATATCAATGATCTGAAGCAATCTTAGTAAAAAAAAATGCATTTACTATACTGTTAACAGAGATATAAAGTCCATAACCAATGTATAATGAAGGAAACCTATAATGAATGAAGGTATGAACAATATCCGGTAGCACCCGGCCAGTACCAAAATGCTTCTCACTACACTATTTCTTCATAACTATTCTCTCCAAAAATTTCTCACATTTCACACCATTCAGAGTTTAATCTGGCACACAATTTTTAATAATATGAATGGAATGTCATACTTTATAATCCTCACTATTCTACTGATTACAACAATTTCTGTCAGTATGATTTGTTTGTATGCTTTGCTTATCATGAGAAAATATAAAATTCAATTGGATTTATATAACAATTTTAGGGACGCAATTTATCCTTAAAAAACACAAGGAAATTAATCATTTTGGTTAAAGTAAGTACATCTTTTTGGCTACAAAATGTGAAGCACTGGGACACTGTATCCAACATCGTGGGCTGCAGTGCACACTTTTATGTGGCTAGAAGCATGTGAATGTTGGCTGTAGTCTGTTTTGGTTTCCTCATTATGGTTTTGCACTATCATCAAAAACTATAAAACTCTGAAACGACAACAAAGATTAACTGTGGTCATTTCTGGTGCTGAATATAAGTGTACATGTTGACAATGAGAACATGCATGTAAAATGGAAAGTTAATAATTATGATTTAAATGAAAGTAGCTAGTAAGTTGGAAATCTTAATGATTATATACCACATGTACATCTGTATGCTATATAAATTTCCCTGTTCTCAAGTAAGAAGAGCAACTTCAAAGGAGTCCAGGACTCCTTAGTAAACATAGTATAGTATAAACAATATTGTTAAACTGTCAGATCAATACAGGGCTAAATAAATGATGTCTCCTTGATTGCAAAATTGGCCAGTGTCAGATGCCCTTAACACTTAATGCACTAAGATAAAGGTAAAAGAAAATATCACCGATGTTTTTATTACAGGTTACCAGCCAGGGTGCATGTGAGTTTGGGTTATGGTCACCTTGTTGTTGCTTTATCTTTCACCAGCAGCACAAACGACACTCTTCCCGTACAGAGTGCCATTGAGAGAGTAATAAAATTTAACTTGTTTTATGATGATTGTAAAATAAAAAGTTTAGACTGAATTAATAATTATGTTTGTACTTACAAATATGATGCTAAAATCTTTTCAAGAATTCTTCTGCACTGAGCCGGGCCCTGGAGTTAACTGCTAGTTTCATTTCATTGATTTCCTTGTCAATTTCTTCCATAAAATGAATGATGAAGTCTAGCAGTTTATGTTTGAACATTTGTTCTGTGTGGAAATTGGTGATAAGGAAACTAATGTCGTAGCCCTGAAAAGAAAAGAACAATGGCTACATGTAATGAGAGAAGGAAAACAATCATGGCTTTCAAAAGTGCTTAAAGATTACACAAATAAATGCATGATAACACATTGTTTATAGTGTTGTTATGATTCCCT
This sequence comes from Mya arenaria, assembly GCF_026914265.1. NCBI lineage: Eukaryota > Metazoa > Mollusca > Bivalvia > Myida > Myidae > Mya > Mya arenaria. The sequence continues at coordinate 10,635,566 of NC_069135.1, read as the reverse complement.
TTATAGTACAAATTGAAGAACACCAGGAGTAGTGTTGGTACCTTTAACAGTGTAACCCAAACATCAGTTGAAGTCATAGTAAATGGGGGGTTTTATGGTTCAATCTCACAGTTACAATACAATTTAGGCCATAACAATTTGATTTTATATTCAGTGTCAGCTTTCGATTTTAAACATATCTTCTACACTCAGCAAAAAAATTAATACAAAATTCTACACTTGCGGGTTCATAAATTACTTAATAGTGAAACATTTGTTTTTGCATTAGTTAACTTCTTTATTTGTTCCATGGTTGTATAAGCTTCATCAAGGCTGTTTTCATTGCTTTATTTTGAAAACAGTTTTGTTATCAAGACCTACATGTATGTGTCAAATGATGCCAAAAATACTGTTGTTATTACATAATAATAATATGCTTTTATAGACAGCCCCCATTTGATCAGTTAAACATGGCCTTACCATATAAAAGGTACGCAAGCATATAGCAAAATCATATACCTCTACTGGCTTTCTTCGTAGAACCACAAAGTTTTCTGCTCTCATCATCATAAACCTCATGAACTTGTGACACAGTATTTTTTCTATTTCATCACTCTGAAAGCAGAAGAAAAATTCCAGGTACAGTATGTTATTGAAATGCTAAAAAAATGTGTTTTTAGTTAAACTCTTTATGACACTACACTTACCAGTTATGATTTTAATCTGCCCATATTATAATTTTAAAAATAAATTAAAAAAACCTCTGCAACACATTGGTAACACACCTGTTTCACTCCGATGCTGATGCGCAACGAGTTGATGGATCCTTCTATTAAAACTTTCTCCTTTTCATTCCTGCTTATTACCACTGGTGTCAGTAGCAACTCCTTGCTGCTTCTGTTGAAATGAACAAAACCTGATGTAAACAATTGAATGTGATTTAATTGAAAGAGGAGTTTAATACAGTACACAAGAGTATTAAAGATGAGCTGATACCTACTGGCATTGACCCAACAAATTATGATACCTTCATAAACATGATCAAATCAAAAATATGTCATCATGTCTGTATTTCACACTTACTTTACTTCAACTTCTGGCTTGTTATGTCGCTCAACATTTTGTGAATTAAAGTTCTCAAGGCACATAGCAGCCTCTAATGTGTGGCGTATAGCCGTCAGGTATGGCTTAAGTGTGGCAGCCTGAAATATAAACAAGAACATTAATTTTATAGTATATAACAAAATTTGCTGGGTGAGATGAACTCCACTTTGCTTCAGGGAAGTCTTTGGGCAAGCAAATTATAATACGCAACTTGCAAGGATATTACTTATTCAGTGTTTTTTCAGATGGAAAAAATCGTTAACAATTGTTCCATAATAAAGTTAAAGTGAGTTCTATAAGCAAGTGGGTGAAAGTAGGGGGACACCAAGGACCTTGTACTTCACTAATTGCCAAACAACTTAGTACGTAGGCATTTTGTCTCTGTTCAGAGATGGTCCATTTATACAGAAGACAAGGACAGATACATCTCCTGGACGATATTATAAAAGAATTAACACTTTATTTACATTATTACATTCTGAACATAAGGTTTATTTGAGCATCACCTAGGCCTATGCTTATTACCAATTTAACAATAAACAGGCTTTCAAGAGACCAATAACAGGATTTTTTTGAAAAAGTAGGGAAAAATAGGAATATTAAGAGCAACAAGAGCTGTCACAGTATGCGACGAATGCCCCCGAATGTGACATTGACCTACGAACAAGGTCAGCACATGAAAAGTTGATCTTGCCTTTACGTGTCAAATACATATGGCAAGGTATTTTAAATTGCCTCTGAACATAAAAAATACCACCCATACTTGACAACCTACACTGTTATGTCCTTATATTCATAATTCCCTTGTGAATAAACACAGGTATATTTTACCTTAGAGGTAGGGACATGGGTCTTGCACACGACTTCGTATGTGGAACACATGTAGCAAGTTATTTTAAAATCTGTCCATACAAGAGAAAGTTACAGCCCGACACGACAACCTATACCCTATGTCCTTGTATGCAGCACTCCATTGTGAATAAACACTAAGTGTGACCTTGACCTTTGAGGTAGGGACATGGGTCTTGCACGCAACACGTTGTCTTGGTGTGTGGAACACATGTGGCAAGTTATTTTAAAATCTGTCCATACAAGAGAAAGTTACAGCCCGGACACAACAACCTATACCCTATGTCCTTGTAATGTATGCAGCACTCCATTGTGAATAAACACTAAGTGTGACCTTGACCTTTGAGGTAGGGACACGGGTCTTGCACGCGACACGTCATCTTGGTGTGTGGAACACATGTGGAAAGTTATTTTAAAATCTGTCCATACAAGAGAAAGTTACAGCCCGGACACGACAACCTATACCCTATGTCCTTGTATGCAGCACTCCATTGTGAATAAACACTAAGTGTGACCTTGACCTTTGAGGTAGGGACACGGGTCTTGCACGCGACACGTCGTCTTCGTATGTGGAACACATTGGGCAAGTTATTTTAAATCTGTCCATACAAGGGAAAGTTACAGCCCGGACACGACAACCTATACTCTATGTCCTTATATGCAGCACTCTATTGTGAATAAACACTAAGTGTGACCTTGACCTTTGAGGTAGGGACACGGGTCTTGCAGGCGACACGTCGTCTTGGTATGTGGAACACATGTGGCAAGTTATTTTAAAATCTGTCCATACAAGAGAAAGTTACAGCCCGGACACGGCAACCTATACCCTATGTCCTTGTATGCAGCACTCCACTGTGAATAAACACTAAGTGTGACCTTGACCTTTGAGGTAGGGACACGGGTCTTGCACGTGACACGTCATCTTGGTATGTGGAACACATGTGGCAAGTTATTTTAAAATCTGTCCATACAAGGGAAAGTTACAGAGCCGGACGGACGGACGGTGCGATTTTAATATGCCCACCTTCGGGGGCATAAAAAGTAGGGATAGTAGGGCTTTTTACTTACCTTTTTGGTAATGCAAATAAATGACTACTAAACCTATTCATCATATGTGATGTACATGTAGTTATCTTAACTTAGAAACCAGGCCCCAATTTCTCGAAACTTCTTAAGTTCCTTATAACAGGATTAAGCTAATCTCATAATTTTCGTTGTTCTATAAAATGTGTTATATTTACTTCTTCAATTTTTTTTTGAAATTATGTAGGAAAAATCTGTATGATTATCAGAATAAACCATTTTTCATTTATCAAAATCCATTTTCAGTATGTATTTTGGCTAATTGAAATAAGCGACTTAAGCCTGTTAAGCTTAAGAAGTTTCGAGAAATTGGGACCAGGGTTTTAAGAGGGGATCAGCCACAGGATGAGCAGATGAACCTTGAAATTGGAGTCTTTGACTTGTCACAAATGCAACACTCATTCTCATCATAGCAACCCCTCTTGCATCACTGGAGACCTACTGAATCAAATTTATTCTACAAAAATACTAGAAATGGCTTCCTGATTTGGATTTATGCATTAATTAATTAATGCAATTAGTTAAAACTTTTCTATTATTTCTCACACTATTTTTACCAAAAAAGTAGGGATAGTAGGGTTTTTTTAAGAAAAAGTAGGAACCAAACAAAAAAGTAGGAAAAGAAGGCCCACATGAAAGCCTGAATAAATGAACATAACTTACACTAGTAACCTTTAAAGTGTGTGACAACATTTTAAATCATTCCTTTTACTTTTTTTATTGCACTTAACAATCTTTTATAATCCGGAGTGAGTGTTGTCATTGTACATTTTGATTGGCAGATATTCAATAGGTTTGCCTAGTCGCCAGATGTTCCAATAATTGGATGATATGCAAGTCAATAATCAGATTAAGAGATTACTTATATTTTAAACATGTTGTCTTCTCATTACACAAATACGCAAGAAGCTGTCAAATTACAATGACGAGGCACATGGCAAGATGAAATTGCGACACGGCACATTTCTGGCAGTCAAAAGAGCGGAAACACTACATGAAAGTAATGAACAACTTGAAATGCTGTCAAATATCATTTGATATAAGTACCAGATTATTTTTGAAAGGAATACATTCCAATACAAAATGGAACAATTATCAGTATTTATTCGGTGCCCAATATTGGTTAGATACAACACAGGGCCTACAGTACAATACATAATTAAATCATGAGACATGTACGACTAATGGGACATATCAAATCTGACAAGAATGAATAATAACAATACCGCAACACAGATTATAACTGTTCATATGTTCTGTTATAGAACTTTTGAATGTTTACAGATAAAACTGTTCATATAAAAACCATCAATTCAATCATTGAGTGGCTTGTACATGTTAGCTTTTTATTGCATTCACTTCCGCATATTTACGCCGGGTGCACTGTAGATTTAATGAGAAAACAGAGAGGCCAAATATATATATGATGACATCTAAAGCAAACACATTATTTAATGTCATCTTGTCGGACCTTTTAACTAAATATTTACAAGGAAAAACAGCAAAAAGTAAAATTATTTCCACCCACCATCTCCTGTGTTTTAGCCGGAAGTTGAAATCAGCGCCCCCTTTGGTCTAGGTTGCTGGTTCCGTACACCGATGACTACTTGTGACGGGAACCAGAATCTGCTTAGATCGATTTTAGGTTTAAATCTTAACTTTGCTCTATATGATATCAACCCGCGATAGCTCAGTTGGCAGAGCGGAGGACTGTAGTGGTTATCTCAACTGGAATCCTTAGGTCGCTGGTTCAAATCCGGCTCGCGGGACTTTCTTTTAAATATTTTTCATTACAAATTGCTGTTCAAATAACACTCCCTACGTTTATTACAATAGTCAGTTGCTATTATTCAGTATTTTCAATCTTAACATTAAGCTCTTATTTAATGTCGGCCGTACGGCATAGCTGCCTAGCGCACAGTTACTTGGTATTTGGACTGCATTTTTTTGGCCAGTCAAGCGATTGGTCCCTAGGGTGATCTCTTGGACTGAGAATCATAAAAAAATGTGTTTTAGTACTCTATGATACACCTAATAAACAAATAATCAACGTTTGGTCGTTTATTTTTACATATTAAATAGTTTACAATTACGTACAATCTTTATCCGGCTCGCGGGACTTTCTTTTAAGTATTTTTCATTACAAATTGCTGTTCAAATAACACTTCCTACTTTAATTAACAATAGTCAGTTGCTATTATTCAGTATTTTCAATCATAACATGAAGCTCTTATTCAATGTCGGCCGTACGGCATAGCTGCCTAGCGCACAGTTACTTGGTATTCATGCCAAGAAATACCAGCCATTTTTTCCAGTTTTCATTTCTACGCGAGAGTCAACTTCAGCTACACACTAACCTCTAATTGACCGAGAATCTAAGGTCAAATTCTCATGTTATCGTGCCTAGGGAATTGCTGCGATTTGGGTCAAGATTTGGAAGAATGTATTTAATTTAGCCAAGAAAGATATTACGAAGTGTTGTGTTATACATAATTATTGTTAGATTTCACGGCCTTCAACCCGGTTAAACACTGGGCGCGGGTTGAGCCTGATTAAGTTCCGGAAACAAACTGTAGACACTGTCAATTTATACGTTTTATTGTCAGTAACTCAAACAACGCTCATACAACGTTCAAACATCGTCATATAACGCACGACTTTCAACGTACAACTTTAAGCGTTTCAATGTACAACTTTCAACGTACAACTTTAAACGTTTCAATGTACAACTTTCAACTGTTATCTGAAATTAACAATGAACTTAAATTTACTAATCGTTCACAATAGAAATGAGGATGATGAAACAATAAAAATACATTTTTCACATAAAATATAATATAATATACGAGTCAAGGATAACATAAAATACAAAAACATGAACTTACTGAACAATGCTATCTGTATTCCACAAAAACTTAAAAAAAGACAATTACAATGTAAAACGGTCAATCAGCGATCTTTTTGCGCACTGAAGGCAGAATAAAAATTCAGACTGCTGTCGCCAAAATATTCACTATACGTACTGGTTGACCAATGAAATGTTGAGTATACCCCATGGGAACGGATCTAAAAATAGTGCCTCCAAATAAGTATAGTCAAGCCTACATTCCTAGAAAACTCAAAAGAGCACAGAGCAAGGGTGTGACTAATAACCCTGCCAGCAGTAAATTGCTAGATAAACAATACAATGAAAAAACAACAATGTCGCTATCAAAACTGGGTCGTAGACCACCTAGTCTCCGAACAATTATTGACAAGTTAAAATTAATATAAACTTATACATAAACTATATTGTTGGTCTTTAATAACAGCTGCACTCTCACAGTTATACCATTTCTAGAACTTTTTATTTTTTGTCTTGGAAAGAGAAAAAATTGGCGTAAATGTCTGCAAACTAATGATAAAAGATTGCTGACAAAAGATCAAATTTTAGTTTTTTTATATTCCCAGTTACTAACATCAACTTTTGAACTTAGATATAAAAATCTGCGATCTAATTTTTGTCAGCAGTCTTATATAACTGCTTTCCATGGACTTTCGCAAAAATTAGCTCGTTCCAAGACAAAATCATTTAAAAAATTGTCAAAACTTTCAATCTGTGAGAGTGAAGCTTTAATGAGTAAGATTAAACTGTTTTAAACATGTGGCAGCTGTCAATCAAAATGGTACGCTTACGACAACCGTTTTATTTGGAATGTAAATGTTACCTATATTGACTTTTATGAATCTAACTGTATCAATCTAATGTATTTAGGGGTTTTACTAAGCGTATAGATCTTAATTTTGCAATGGAAAGCTTGATTGATTTCGCATTTTATAAAAGATACGAAAACTCTTAATTATTCATTTTTTTAGCTTTGCCGTTGATCACTGTATTTTTTTATAAAACTCTTTAGTACTGTCGAACCCCATTGGCTCGAACTCATACCGACCGGCAAAAATACCTCGAGCCTCGGAAAATTCGAGCCAAGCGGGAATAGCTACCTTCAGTATAATGAAACATTTTCGGGCCAACGAGCCAACGGAGTTATACTGTATACGTAAACACCATGGAAAATACAATCGAAACTTGAAAATATATCATATTGGTGAAATTGAACTTCGAATGTCAAATCTACTTCAGTTGTGTTTACATCATCATGAACACATTCTAGGACACGATGAATTCATTTTCGTATAACAGATGCATCTTGCATTTTCTTCATACCTTGATCTGTGTAAGAACATATTTTGGCCGACATAAAATCATCACCCTTGAGTGACTCGTTTTCTTTATTACCCCCCCCCCCCCCTTCCCACAACGTCTGAAAATGATAAATGACTTCCCACGATCGTGTCTGTAAAAAGTATATAACCCCGAACACAACCCACTATGTTCTATTGAAGTTTAAATAGATATATTAGGTGAGCATGTTTGGTCATTTGGTGTGTGCGCTTCAAATCTTAGTAATACAGCTGGTAATTTTTAAGTTTTTGCTGTCCATACTACCACTACTTTTTCTACTATTGCCACTGTCATCAACACCGCAAAAACACCAGCGACGCCACCACCACTGCAACCATCACCACCACCGATATTGTGATGACTTTGCTTCCCCTAAAACAACTGACGCTGCTGTTGATACTGTTGTTGTTGCCACTTCTACAGCTTCAGCTATGACTCCAACTACTAACTATCCAATGACTATTTGTACTGCTGTTAATCTCGCGATAATCAACTTTAAGTAGTTGTGGGTGAAGGGACTACGTTTTGTATCATTTATTTACTTAAAATGATGAAGGCACAACCTTTTTTTCGCAGATTTTCGACATCCACCGAAAAAAACCTCCACAGTATCATTTTAATTTGTGTAAATGAGTCAAAATATTAGTTTTAACATATAATATTATATTTTGCAACGATTTTGAAAATCATTATACCAATTGCTCATGTTGGCACGATTTAACGCGGGGGTGTGATCTTGTTTAGTGGTGGAAATCGGAGAACGAGTGATAAACCAAATGTCCGGCCCTATATCAAACTCACATGCGCCCACGCCGGGATTCGAACGTGGGGTCGTCTTGGTGAGAAGCGAGCGCGTTTACCAGTGCGCTTACCGGACAACCACCCGGTAGTCGATAAAGTGTGACCCATGGGCCATTCATTTTTTAAAGGATAATGACTGAGTCGTAGTTCTATTTGGGTTTAAATACATCCTTACGCAGACCAAACCCTAATAGTTTCTTTTACAACAATACAGTAATGAAGTTGATAAATTAATCGACAAAATCTAAGCTGAAGGTGCTATTTTAGTATATTGAGAAGGTTGTGGAGTTATAGTATATAGTAAGATATATCTGACAGGGGCGTAGCTAGGGTCTAAAAAGCTTGTAGGCCCGATGATTCTATGTGAGTTTGTGGATTTTTATATGCATATTACACACACGCAATTATACATTTCAGTTGCAATGATTACAATAAAACCAAGAAAAACACCCTGCACGTAGTTTAAAAATAAGAGCACCAAAATTGATTTCGTTAAAGTAAAGCAGACTTTTGAGTTGTTCAAAGTGTTTGAGTAGTTTTTGCTGAATTTTTGAGTTATTCAACTTTTCCAAAAAAAAGTTATAGGCCCAGGCCTATAAGGCCTTTATGTAGCTACGCAACTGTCTGTACTTGATGTTTTCAATGTTTAAACATAACTCAAATGCTTGGTTTAGAGAGTTATACTCCGTTGTCAAGGAGATTACATCAAAGTTTTAGCATAAGTTAATCAAGTTCAGAAGACCATGTCTATAATCAGTAATAAACTATTATTGAAATGTTTGTGTTATGTTTGACAAGTATCGAAGTATAAAAATTGAGATGAAGCGTTAAAACCTTAGAATTATGCACTACTCCAAAAACTGACCAGATTCATTGCTACAATGCAATTCATTCTGGGCGTAATGGTCATTAAATTTCGATGATTTCGCTATTAGCAGATGACTGGGTTACCTTCTTAATCGAAAATTGGATAGGATTTCTTGGCATGTGGACTGCATTTTTCAAAATATTTGATGTATAAAAATAAACGACCAAAAGTTGATTATTTGTTTATTAGGTGTATCATAGAGTACTAAAACACATTTTTTTTATGATTCTCAGTCCAAGAGATCACACTAGGGACCAATCGCTTGACTGGCCAAAAAATGCAGTCCAAATACCAAGTAACTGTGGCCTAGCTACTGAAGGTCTCTTTAATTCATTGCAAGAGGTCTTTAATTTTGTGTTGCTATCATAAAATATTTAAAATGCTCACACAATGGAATGAGTTCATTTACAGACTAAGATAGACAGATAGATTTATTTATGTATCAAATGTATAAAACATAGTTACATTATACAGTACAGAACATGATTAAAACATGCATCAAGCACCAGTAAAATAGTCCATGTCAACTATTTTGTACACAAAGAATATCACAAAAAGGAATTATAAATCCCTTATTTCCGTTGTTGTCCTTGTGGTAAAAAATAGCTTGACATAGCAAGACACATTAAGATTATAAAATAGATCACAGTTTTAAAGAAAGACTGTTTGTTAAAAAGAAAACATAAAATCAAACTGTTATGGTTCTTGGTGAACTTGGTGTTTACCCTATTAATCTTAAGATTGAGGGAAGAATGCTCAACTTTTGGAGTTCTTTAGTCTCCGGAAAAGCAGATAAAATATTGTGCTGTTCTTTATAAACTTATGTATAATTTGCATATCAATAACGTCTACAGTTGCCCATGGATTGTTAAGTATTGGCTCTCTCAATCGGTTATAAATGTAAATATGTTTAAAAGTAAAGTAAAATTGACTTTGCAAGATCAGTATAAGCAAACTTGGTCAAGTGACATTAACACTTTTTCTAAATGTATGAGCTACAGATTATTCAAAACAGAATTTAAGTTGGAAAAGTATCTTACAAATGTTTCATGGAATCTTGCTTATATGATATGTAAATTTAGATGTTTAAACAACTTTATTCCTGTTGTAAGTGGTCGTTATATGAATGTTGATAGGGCTTTACGAAAGTTTACATAATGTGATATAAAAGACCTTGGTGATGAGTTTCATTATCTTTTGAGATGTTCTTTTTTTGGTGATGATAGGAAAAAGTTTATTGGTAAGTATTACTGTCAGTATCCAAATACACTAAAGTTCCAGAAAATAATGTGTAGCACTGACACCTCTACTATAATTAGATTAGTTAAATTCATAAAAAATATTTGTTCAAATATAAAAGATAAATTTTATTGAGTTCCAACTCCACCTTCCTTTTTTCTTTTCTTTTTTTTCTTCTCATGCAAACTATTTTGTCATTGTTCATTGTACATATGTCTTCTTGTAGTGTTGTAGAGATTAATTTCCATGTCATTCTTTGTATGTTATGTGTATGCATTGTTCACCATTCCATTTTATTATTGCATTTTGTTTGTTAACTCTGTATGCCTGTAATAGGCCATGAGTATTTGAATAATATTTTTTTTATGTAATTGCACAAGCTAAATGACATACTTAAACTTAAACTCACAGAATTGTAATGCTAAGGAGTCAAAATTTACAGCGTACCATAACATAAAAAAAATAACAAATTTATATCACATATTTCCTCATGTCTTGTGGTAACTCATTCCACAATGAACAACCACGATAAGCAAAGGACTTCTTACCAAACCTCGGGGTAGGTAAACTGAATTCTTGAGTTACAGAATAAGTTGAGGTAAAATCGAAATGGCACTGAATAAGTGACATAACCAGCAACTTCTTGTTATGTTGGGTAATGAAATACAGAAACTTTAATCATGCATTGGCTTTCTTGATAATAGACAAAACCATAACACCGAATGATAAACTCTTATCAATGGTTGTATTTAACCGAGTCCCTAGACTCAATGGAAACACCATTACAAGTGACTGTAAGATTTCTCTGAGATCTAAGCCTCTGTTTTGACCCACATAATATAGTTTCTGTTTTACCAAGGTGTAATGATATAGTTTGTTGCAAATGAGACACTCACTAAAAATGTGTAGACTGTATATCGTCTTTATGTTTACCAGAGACTAAACTAGCAGAATCATCAGCACATATGAGCAGCTTATACCTAACCACAGTTGGCATGTCGTTTACATAAATAACATCAAAGCGCGAGGCGCTGAAAGACTATCTGCGGGCAAATATGTGAGAGTTGCAAATTGTATTTGAACTATAATGGGAATAGGTGAAGGGCACATAGATAAAAGTGAAAAATGTGCCGAGGGCCTCCACAGTGGGCGAGGATTAGGAAAATACAATATATATATATATATATATATATATATATATATATATATATATATATATATATATATATATATATATATATATATATATATCATTTCCTTTTATGAACATACACGTTTTGTTTAAGGAAAATCATTTTTTACAAACAACTTCAGCAATAATTCCATTCGAAATGCACAGTTATTCACTTCAGTCGACGTATCCCCATGTATTTAAAGTTACAAAGCATGACCCTTTCAATCGCTTCTAAAGGTGCTTTGATTAGATATCATACGTAAAGCCAGTTTTATGAACAAACACGTTTTAATTGATTAAGGGAAATGAATTTACGAGCAGCTTTAGAAATAATTCTTATCAAAATGCAGAGCTTATCATGCAGATGGTCGTTTTTCCGCAGTGAGGACAAACATGTGGTCAGTTAATGTACGTAAAAACTTTTTTTAGAAAATCGGTCAGTTAATGTAGTTGAAACTATTTTTAGATTATTGGGAAATAGTCTGTTCTTAGAATGGGAACATGATTGTGCTTTTTTAAGTTTTATTGATAAATAAATGTTAATGATTAATTTTGTGTTATGTGAGTGTCTGTGTATAACTTGTGCTGTTATGAATGCTTCGCACTCTTTAGATGTTTTACAGGTTAAATCCGAACTACTTTGCTTCATCAAACGTATGCATAACTCGCTGTCGTATCAGGGCATGTGTTTTAGAATAAATTGGAAGCCTTATGTCCAAAACTATGCCAAGAATACAACGGAACGAAGTTATTACCCAAAAAAAATGAAAAAAAATCTTGTTAGAAAAGTATACACCTAAACCATATAGAATGAATAGTATTTTGATATTGTATAGCAGGCAAATCATAGTATTTGAAGCATTAGCAACGCGAAATCTGAGATACAACTATTTTGACTTTCAGACAATCATATTTTTGTTTCTTATCTCATAACAGTAATATAAAAAATACAACATTACAAATAAGCGTGCTTCAGGGTCACACCAGGTTATAATAAAAACCCTGCAGGCGATGGGACACTTGCGGTCGGTGATAATTTCTAGAACATTTTGGGCTAAATTCAGAGTGAATATCAGTATGTTACCTTCCTACCAGAGCTTCCATTAGTTTGACCCACATTTATCTGATAAATATTGTAATGTTGTAAGCATAGAAGCTACGCCTCTATATGCAAATTAGTAACCGCCCTGCTAAGGCACCAAGGTGGAACCCCTAGAAGTATCAGAGAGGCATAAGGATTCAGACTATTAATGTACTCACATGTTATACCCTTGAATAAATGTAGTAAAAATTTAAGTGTCTATATTATATACCTACATTAAAACACAACAAATATAACGATCTAAAAATAGTTATTTTCTGCTAAAAATAAAACGCCGGGGTACAGAAATACAGCGCGGAAATAGCCGAACAAGCAAGAACTCCTACTCGGCCCGCAATACAACTAATCTATTTTTTTTATGATTTCGTCGTCAATCTGTTAAACATAGAGCGTATTGAGACAAAAAAAATGGGTTAAAACGACATGAAAAGCAGTAGTTCTTTGGATTTTGCGGTCTTAAGAATACCTGCGCGCATGCGCAGATAGTCTAAAAAAGGAGAGGACCTAATATTGATCCTTGAGACTCACCACATGTTACTCTGGTCCGGGAAAGAACGTTCCCGAAACCTCAACTATCTGCACCCTGTCGGACAAATAGGAAGAAAACCATCTGATAGCGGACTCTGTAAGGCCAAGGGCTTCAAGTATCATCAAAAGTATAGCATGATTTTCTGTATCAAATGCTTTCTGTAGGTCAAGGAGTACCATGCCGATGGGATTTCCTTTATCCATGTTGTGTTTTGGTGCTCTGAAAATAGTGTTTATTATGGCCAAATTTGATGGAACTTTGTAGCGATTTTAGGTGGATATATTGGATTTTCTGTGGTTTATACTAACTTTGTGTGCAGAAAATTAAAGTTTAATTGAGTTTAAAGGGCGAAAATGTCTTTTTTATTTTAAAGTGTAATTTTTTATTCAACCACGATTTTTTGGTGAACACATATAATTATTATCAGCACAATAGGAGAGGATTATATTATACCATAGAGCAGATGAAAGCAAATCGAATAATTGGATATATGTATACTGTGGTGACATAATTGCTGCTGTTTTGGTCACATCTCCTTATCGAAGCTCTATGACGTTTCATTCATGACCAAGAGTAAAAAGCGCTGATTTTTTGGTGAACACATATAATTATTATCAGCACAATAGGAGAGGATTATATTATACCATAGAGCAGATGAAAGCAAATCGAATAATTGGATATATGTATACTGTGGTGACATAATTGCTGCTGTTTTGGTCACATCTCCTTATCGAAGCTCTATGACGTTTCATTCATGACCAAGAGTAAAAAGCGCTCTAAGAAAGAGACGGGAACAACCGCAGATCAGATAAAATAGACCACCCACATCAATACCATAGATAAATTGTATAGCAGGGGTGGATCAAGGAATTGACGTTAGAAGGGGCGTATGTTAGGGCCCCAACTTTTGACATGCATCCTCCCTCAGAACCGAAAGTATATGGCATTAATTGTTTGCATAGGGATTTGGGGTAGCTCAATCAATACATTTTAACAATTTGTAGTCGGAAATAATGCAATATGAGCGTATTTTATTATTTTTCCCCGATATTAAAAAAAGTTTACATTGTTTACACGAAACAAGACAAGCTATTGATCTATATTTGGATTTTACCTTTCTATACTTATCATTTGTTTGCTGTAATACTATATATATTGTATCTGGAACTGGCATATGTTGTTGTTGTTTTTTTTAGATTTTTTTTAATGTCATCGTATTACGAGTCTTGTAAATCCTTAATGAACTTTTAGTACCTCTAAACTTCCTTAAACGCAATAGTAAATGAATGGCACATGCTAAATACGTGGATACAGATCAAATCAGACGGTTATTAATATGACGCGTTCATGAGGTGCGTCGATTACGAAAGGCCCATATGCAACAGACGAAACGTCAATCCAAACGACCTCGGAAGTGATCGAAGGATCTTTAAAAATAGTTCACGAAACCATGTTTTCAATGATTGGCGGAAGAATTTCAGTATTCGTTGTGTGATTCAGTTTAAACTGTTTTCTATTTTTATTAACAGCGACGTTGACCTTGATCCTAGGGGCCCGAAACACAAACCCATGGAAGTCTTTCATAATCACTTTCTACATACCAAGTTTGACCACACGTCACCAATAACTAAAGTTATTTAGAATCAAATGATTAGCTATTTCTAGTAACAGTGACCATGACCTTGATTCTAAGGGCCCCAATCCCATGAAAGGTCTCCATAAACTCTTCAATTTACCAAGTTTGGTTGATATATGTTAACTCTACCTAAAGTTATTCAGAACCAACCACTTTTCTATTTTAGTAACTATCACCTTGACCCGAGGAGCCCCAAACGAAATTCCAAGAAATGTCTCCATTATCTCATCCTATATGCAACGTTCAGTCAACATTTGTCAAACCTACTAGCAACTAAAATAATTATATAAACGGTGAGTTTGACGTCGCCATCATGCCGGCCCGCCCAAACAACGGCGTTCGTCATTCTAATAACCATTAAAAATAATAATAGTAATTAGTCAATCAAGAGCCCAGTTGTATAATGTGATAATTTAGTTACTCGCCGGCCGTCTTATCACATTCTCATATATCTTAAGGCCTTTTTACGAGGTATACCCCGAACCTTGCCGGAGATGGCCAAGTTGCCACGATAGGTGAAACGTGTGTCCCAGTGTCTAGAATTTTGCTGCCTCACGGAGAGCGATTTTTCGAGCCACGTCGTTTCGTTGCAATTTTTAAATAAATATGCTAAATACCACTGGAATTTCTGTGGGCGGGTTTAAACTCATCTTTCCCACCATTTTTTTCTATTTCAATTTTGTTCGTAGCCAAGGTAAAAGTCTTCGATTGTACCGTGGCATAGCGTTTTCCATTTACCAACACAACAAAACGCGCAGGGTGTAATGGGATTCAAGTTCTTTTGCTATAAAGGTAATATCAAAGTCGAGGCGACAGATATTGCTATGATACATGTATAACACCTCTAAAGTAATCACCACGGTCTGGGACCAATAATACAATGTAATCTTACTCCCAGCCACCGTAGATGGATATGTATCCAAGACTGACAACTTGAATATGATTTTAACTTTTTAAATATAGTATTCAAACTCATGCGGGCCTCTTTGTCAGGTCTCTGACTAAGAACATTGCACTTAGGGTGTTGCTTTTTCTATTTTTGAATTTACATCACATCGACACGTAATACAAGGTCTGTGTGCGTAAAACATGCGACAGGTGGCGGAAATACGTACAGTCGGAACCATAGACAAGACAGACCGGCAGTCGGACTCTGGATCGCTCAACTGATAGCTCGTACATAGTGAGTACCTTTAATTTAGTAATTTATCATTTGAATCTTATTAGAAGTTGTTTTAAACAAATTTAAGCCATCTGATATATTAACGAAATATAATCATATCTAGTTCTGTCTGTGATTTTGCTTTTGAAGGGATCCCAAAAAGTTTTTTTAGAATCTTATACAAGCTTTGTATTTTTATTCATATATTAGCAATATTTTTTTGTGAATAATAAATATGGACAGTACCATATGTCCGTGAACATGTCCGCTTCACAAACGGGCAGTGAGGTGACTCAGTTAAATCAGTAAGTACTTCATGGGAATAATCTATGAGTCAGTTAAATCAGCAAGTACTTCATGGAAATAATCTATGAGTCAGTTAAATCAGCAAGTACTTCATGGAAATAATCTATGAGTCAGTTAAATCAGCAAGTACTTCATGGAAATAATCTATGAGTCAGTTAAATCAGTCAGTACTTCATGGAAATAATCTATGAGTCAATTAAATCAGTCAGTACTTCATGGAAATAATCTATGAGTCAGTTAAATCAGTCGGTACTTCATGGAAATAATCTATGAGTCAGTTAAATCAGCAAGTACTTCATGAAAATAATCTTTGAGTCAGTTAAATCAGCAAGTACTTCATGAAAATAATCTATGACTCAGTTAAATCAGCAAGTACTTCATGGAAATAATCTTTGAGTCAGTTAAATCAGCAAGTACTTCATGGAAATAATCTATGAGTCAGTTAAATCAGCAAGTACTTCATGGAAATAATCTATGAGTCAGTTAAATCAGTCAGTACTTCATGGAAATAATCTATTAGTCAGTTAAATCAGTCAGTACTTCATGGAAATAATCTATGAGTCAGTTAAATCAGCAAGTACTTCATGGAAATAGTATATGTTCACACGCACCCTATGGCCAATTTTAAGAACGTTTTTTGTTCGATACGTGTTTCAGACAGTTTCAGTGGAATCTCCGCCTCGACCAGGAGTGAGGACCCCTTACAATAACTACATTTACAAATAAAAAAATACTCGTTCAGTAATCAAGCTTTATATAACATTAAACTTGACCGACTCTATGCGGTGACCATTCGGACAATTATCATTCCGCAGAATTAATTGACTTTGTTCAAATACTGTTATAGCACCTGCAGACTCCTCTGTATGCTTTTCCGTTCTGTGTCATTGGCGTTGACCCTGTGCCATTGAATGGTGTTTGTTTATACTTTTGAACTACTTGATTCTGTAGTTTTTCATGTCAATATTGTTCTTATTAACAGCAAGTTTTATCATCTGAATTAATTTCTGTTTCTTTTATGCTTATAAATAAAATATGGAGTTTTATAAGCGAGATAACAATCAATTTAAAATTTTCACTGCAAACTAAGGAGTGAACATCAACTTTAAGAACTACTTTTAATACCCTTTGTAGTAAATTCCCCTTGATCAGAAGTAATCACGTCACCTTTTAACCAAAAATGTTGCATTTTTTCAAATTTAAGTTTTGCCACTGGTGAAAATATGTTTTAAATTTTTTAAGGTACTGTTTTATTGCACAGCAATGACTGGATCTGTAAGTCTTCTGCTCCTGGTCACGTTGGTGTCTTTGCTGGTGCGACCCTGCACCGGACAAGAGGGCGACATCATCGATGTGCTGCTGCTGCGCGCGCGTCTCGAATGTTGCTCCGGTATGCAGTGTCAGGTTGGGCAACAATGCACCCTAACGAGCTTTACCAGATGTGGATGCCAGGGTGGTATGCTTCCCGGAGACGAACCAGCAAGGCATGGCATGGGGATGATGCCGCCGAT
This sequence comes from Mya arenaria, assembly GCF_026914265.1. Classification (NCBI taxonomy): domain Eukaryota; kingdom Metazoa; phylum Mollusca; class Bivalvia; order Myida; family Myidae; genus Mya; species Mya arenaria. The sequence goes on along the minus strand of NC_069135.1, from coordinate 10,617,998 downwards.
TGATCTATAGACAGACTGCAGATACAGCGGAACTGCAGCATTGACTGATTGAACAATCATATATTATGACAATATAAAGACCATCCGACTCGTACAGAAAATATGCAAAAGCTCATTTGCAGTACAAGTGTAAAAAAAATAATTCCAGCGTAACTTGGACTTTTCCTGATTTTTTACTGTAAATATGAATATGAAATGTGAATACCACGAAATAAATTTATAGAAAAATTAGTTTAACAACCTTTACTACTCGAAAAGTTCACTTTTGGAACATATTATGGTTCATGTAATTGCACTCCACTGTTTCACTTGATTTGTCCTAGGCTTTGTACACGTTCTCTGTGGCCTCCGGAGACCGTCTTATGCAATGATTATCCATATGGTTATTGTGTTATTTTGATTATAGATTTACCGGTGTCGATGTTAAATGGAAGCCCGTAAAATGTAAACGATGAAAGGTCATTTAAATGGTTCTGGTAACAAAAACTCTTATTTCGATTATTTTGGCAGCTTGTCAAATTGTTACACAGCATTGGTGCTATTTTAATATCTTGATACTGGAACACAAACAGTTAAAAGTACAAGTATTAATTTTAAAATCAAATTTTAAGTGTTTTGAATATTTTCTTTTCATATCTACATGTTCTTTGACAAATAGACTCATATGGACATACCAAATCAATGTTGAAATCAGGAATTTTATTATATAAGAATGAAATATACATAAATTACACAAAGCTAACAATATCAGCGTATAACAATGTCGAGAGACAGCATGAGCAAAGTATTAGAATATCAAACGTCTTGCATAGAGATTCACTTATTGTAAATGCAAAAGGATTTCTCATACACACATACAATATAAACATACCAAACAAATCAACTCAGTAAAGAAAAGTTTGAACCATAATGACAAATGGCTTTGCTAAAATATAATGCCACAGAAATGTTTAAACGTGATAATTGTTCAAAATGGAATATACCCGTGTCCCAACGAGTCAAACAAACAGCTCCACCTATATTGCACTAGTAATTTACTGGAATGGAACAAAGACTTCCGTTTCGCTGCTGTCGTCATCGTAATCCATGACGTCATCGCCGCAGAGGTCGTTCATTTCACGCGGGAAGAGCACGCGGTCGATCACGTGCATCACGCCGTTTGTAACAGAAGCGTCTGCGTACACCACACGTGCATAATTCACCCTCAGGTGACCTGAAACACGTAATCGGGTTAATTTGGTCGTCTGAGTCACGAGTAAAACATTTATACTCGTTCAGTATGTATTGGTAATAGGGAGACTGTTCAACAACATCATGATGGTCAGTACACTCCTACGCGCAGGGTAAAGAAGGTAGAAAAATCAGCTCTTTATAAGCTTATCAAGTATTGCTCTCCTTGAGCCAATTTCTAACCACTGTGTGCAAGAGAGAGTAAGCGATTACATATACTAGAAGATCATTTTTCCTTCTTTTATCACATCAATGCATCTTATATCGCTATACAAAACCGTTTTCGCTCCGATTTCTGTTTTATTTAGTTTTAAGTGACTTATTCGATGAGCTTGTGCTTTTATTAAGTGCATAATAAAAAACCCTTCAGGGCGAATAAAACAGCTTCTATTGTATTCTCAAGGATGACAACGTTGATCAATGACATGACGGGAAACCGTACCGAACATTTTGGTGATTTTGACGGAGGCGCCATTTAGTGTTTTCACGTCGTCGCCACATGACAGCCCGGCGCTGTAGTCGACGGCCGGTGCCACGTGGTACTCTAGCACGCCTGAAAACAATGTTAACATTATTCATATAACACTGACAGTATATTTCTTTAGGCCTAAACAAAAATACATTTGGTTCGGGTTACCCGACCCTACCTACGGAATAGGCGCCGACCCTACCGTTTTTATAGTCAGTTTAAATGTGGAGTTTAAAACCTTAAATGCTTATACAGGAGATAACTTTAACACCATTCTGCAATGATGAAAATGACATTCTTATATAAAGCCTAATAAAAAAATAAAATAAAAAAATAACCCTACCTACCCTACCTATTTTTGAAAAGGATGTAACCCTAACCAAACAATTTTTTAGGCCTTATTACAAAAGAAGTTCTACGGTTGCAAGTCATAAGCATACTTAATCATGTGTATGCAAAGGTCTTTGGGATTAAAGTTAAAACGATATTTTAAACCTCAGCCCCGGTCTTCTGAAACCGTCGATATTGAACACAAATTAACCTGAAGTAAACTTACACCAGGTCAAAAGTTCACACTATAAGCACCTTCAGCTAGACACGCATTGCCAATGACTCATTTACAAGTGTCACTTGACCTGACTCAAGGACAAAGGGGGTCAATAGACCGCGATATTGACTTAGTCTGGCTTCCGAGTTCATAATGCTAATTTCATAATCTCGATGTACTGATATTTTCCTTGTAATAATTGACACCAGAAATAAATGTCAGCGTACTTGTAAGTAGAGTCTTGTTCTTTAGTAAGGCGTCGATACATTTCTTCGGAATCCTGGCAAAAGCTTTATCGCTGGGCGCGAACACGGTGAATGGTCCGGCTCCTGGATAACATACATTAGCATGTACCATTAGTTACATATGGTGAAAAGACACGACATAAGCGAAACGTTTTAAGTTATCGTGTTGCACACATCTACGCATTAAGGAATTTTATTTTATTGTTGATTTATTTCCACAATTCATGATCACGTTATTAAGACGTTTAGATGTACAATCCATACCGCTTAATGTGTCTGCAAGACCGGCAATAGTGACGGCCTTTAAAAGTGTCTTGAACACGGGGCACTTGGACACCACATCCACGACCGTCCCTGCCGGCGGAAATAGAACCCCGCTTACCACGTGGATCACGCCGTTTGTAGCTTCCTGGTCCGGCAGTGTCACTGGCCGCCCTGACGCCGTGATCACCTAGAATATGAAAAAATAAATTTACTTAGAGTCACTGCGTTTAAAAATTGCTGATTACAGAATACGTGTGATATGCTTGTTCACTGAGACATAAAATGCACATAAAACATTTGTAGGGCGTCAAAATCCACTGCTGAAAACAAGCACTAAAAAATAACATATGTTTAACAATAACTTCCTATATGTAAAACTCAAAGCCGAATCCTGAAATAGCGCACTTAATACATCCATTTTATTATGTATTCAGTACCTTCCCGTCTTTGTAGATGTTAATGCGGATATCCTTCCCCTGCACGCTGGGGACGAGCATGTTGTTCTTCAGGTCGGAGGAGAGCACCTTACCGCTCGCCACGTGGTACTCCAATATGGCCGTCAGTACTGTCATGTTTTTCATGAGGAAGTCAACGAACTTCTTAGGAAGCGCGGCAAACGCCTGGTCCGTTGGACCAAATACCGTGAACGGGCCTGTAATGGAATACGCTTGATACAAGTCATGCAACCAAGCACGTACACTACTTTAATAAGCTTGATCATTATTCTGCAGCAACTTGTTATAGTTGTTACTGCATTTGCTGTTTACATAATAAATTGAGTGCTTGATTGATTGATGAAGTGCTTGATTATTTGATTGAATTATTAATTGATTGAGTGCTTGATTATTTGATTGAATGATTAATTGCTAGAGTGTCGATTAATTGTGTGTTTGTTTTTTGTTTGATTGATTGATTCATTCATTGATCAAGTAATGTTTAATAAATCCATCATTCAATCAATCGATCTCATTTGATTAATTGCTGGTTTTATTGAACAGCACTTGATCGGAGGATAGAACGAAACGGCAGGGGCGCATGTGAGTTTGGTTTGTGGTCACTAAGACGGAAAAGTGGGTTTTCTCCGGGTACTCCGGTTTTGGTAACACTACTTTATTTCATTGTTGGTCTTGTTTGAAATGTCGTAAGCTGCTGGTTGAATACAATCAAACGTTAATGGATCAGAATTCAGTCACCAAAAGTACATATTGAACTTTATCGTCAGTTATGCACCAGTCAATTGTAACCACGCCCCACCCCCACAGGTCCGGGGGTATACCGGGGATAGCCGGTGAAATGGGCCGTGTTTTTACCTTTCAGGTGACCCCGCAGTTCCGGGTGAATGCGGTGTTTTGTCGTCGCTTTAAATACATCGGGGAATGGGCCTTACCTAGGGTCCCTGGGGTGCGGGGGCATTTGTCGGGGATTTTACCATCTGTTCGTCCCCGCAGGACGGAGATTTTAGTCGGGGTTGGCTGGACCGAAAGTCAAAGTCCAAGCTATTCTCGGAACCTGATGGCCGTGGTTACAACTGACTGGTGCATTACACTTCACTAATCAGTGGCCATAAAATGTGGTTAGTACTGGAGCAATGCTATATTTCTCATCGCATCTAAGAAGAAGCGCATCTTTTACCAAAAAAGCACATCTAATTATTATTATTATAGCTTTTGGGAAAGTAAAAAAACAACAACACGTATATATACACTTGTGCCATGAACATACACGAATTTCTTAACCAGACGTAAACAGATATTAATGGTGATGATATAACGTAACACCGACTTAGTTTCAAATTGATAACGTAGTGTATCCTTACCTGGGCCGGACAGTGTGTCCACCAGGTTTGCCTTCTTCACCAAGGTTACGAGCGTCTTGAGGCCAAGGTCGCCAGCGAGGGTCGGAATATTCTTGTCTGCGGCAAGCACGTCGTACCCGGCCGCTTCCTCGATCTGCGAGGACATCAGCTGAACCCATATCTGGTCGTTCCCTAAAACGCCGCACACTCCAAGAAATGCGAACAGGCACAAACACTTCATGTTGATATCGACAGGTTCTCCTTCCTCCGACTTAAAGAAGAAAATGCTGACAAATTATGAATACTAGTAGCGCAAAGAAAAAAATAGAACGTACAGCGACTATCGAGTCGGGTGTAAGATACTCTGTGATAAACATTTGCCTTGCGCATCAATAGGAAATATCTATACACCCGCTGTACTAAGTATCGCTGTACCATAAGTTATGTAAAACAAAATCGGGTTGAATGATTTTGCACGTGATCCATTCACATGAATGTGAATCAACAATTTATGTAACAAAAATAATGTCAACACTAGCTGTTAGTAAAATAAAATCATTCACGTATAGGGTTTTTAATGGTCACTGCTAGCCGGCAAGTTATGACGACGGTTTTTTTTATGGTCACAACTTTATTGATTTAACTGTACAAATAAGTTTTGTCACAATGCCAATTTCAAAGTATAATACTGTAAAGTATACGACACGAAAAAGTCTCTGGAAAAAGACATCGGGGCCCGAACATTCGATTATGATAAATCGGCGCCGCATTTTACACAGTCACCTGAATAAAAGTTAACAAAAATGGCTGCAGTTATACCAATCGGAACTCCTCGGCTAGTATCAAGATAGGAGCTTGCCGGAGATGGCCGAGTTGTTACGATTGCAGTTATACGGGTTAGTTTAATGTTTTCAGAATATATACTATGCCAGACATAAAAGTTGTTTTAAACTGTTCACATGTGCACAGTTTATGTTCGTCATTGCTTTTAAAAATAATGCCTTTGCGTGTCAACAAGGTATGTGTGTGCATGACGTACATTTATGATTTAACAAAAGTTTAAATTCAAAACGTTGCGGTGTAGAAACTTTCCATTTCGGCCTTTATTAACGTCCAGTTCTTGGAATCATGCTAGAGACTTTGTAAATTTATACAGACTTATATATTTGAAACCCTTTCTTTGTTGTCAAGTTTTTACTTCAGTTAACTTATATGACAATGCCATCCGAATTACAGTAATGAGGGCGATCAATTATACCGAAGTTTAATACTATAGGTTTATACAGTATTTATTCTAGGGTGCATCTCAGTTGGCCGAGCGGTTAACGACTAAGGAATCAAATCCGACGACCCCGGTTCGATTCTTCTCATCGGCATGATACAATTTTTTGGTAAAAGGTTTATCTTATAATATCAGTAAATGCTATTTTTTAATTCAATTGATCTGCTGAACATCATTGACAGCGACAACAAATGTTAATAAGTTGTGCCCCCCCTCCCCCATTTAGAAAGTCCTGGATCAGCCACTGGAATGGATTATAAGTATCTTTCATGGCCGAGGGTGTAAGATAGGTTCATTCCGACCCGAGCGTAGGGTGTTTTGCGGAAACGATGTTTACCGAAATATATTTCTCCCACATCAGATAAGTAGATCCAATATTTAAATTTAACCATGCTATAAATTTTTATCTTGCCCACGGGCGAAGATAAAATGCCCGTATGGAACTCCTTTTTAATGGTCGCATCATTGTATATAATTACCTCCCTTGTTGATGACTGTCGTCTGTAACATCATGGAAATCTTGTCTTGTGACAATATTTAGAACGCTAATTAATTATTTCTCGCTTCAAATGTCACAATAAAACAGTTTTCACGCACCTTTTAATAAATAATGCTTCACTCTCCTTAGAACTATTTAAAGACCTATTCACATAGTCTGAATCACTGCGTGCATATCCATGACAACCACGAATTATCGCATATCCATGTACGCAATTATATTTACTAAGCACGAAGAGTTCCAGCAAAAATATACATTTTTACTTAATTTTGTTTAACTGAGGTGGGAGAAAAAGCATCTACCATAGCCGCTCGTGTAAGATAGGTTCATCCCGACCCTCGCGCAGGGTGTTTTGTGGGAACTCGGTAAACCTCGTTTCCGCAAAACACCCTACGCTCGGGTCGGAATGAACCTATGTAACACTCTCGGCCATGGAAGATACTTATAATATACATGAACCCTTTTTTTGGCTACACTTAAATACTCAGAAAGTCAGAAGAGCTTTGTAGAGAATCACTGAATCCAAAATTTCTGCACTGAAACTACGATTGACATTTTGCGTGATGGTTAACCAGATGATCCTTTACTTGTAAGGTGTAGATTTGTTAAACATGCCTTTGTTTTAATATAAATGTAGTTGTGCTTAACACGATCGTTTTCATTTCTTGGCATCACCTCTTACATATTTTTCTAAGACAGTTTATTAGGCTGTAGGCCTCAAGGCCTGCAGACTTTTTTAAGCGTAAATTAGAATCTACCACCGTCAGATCGACAAAACATTTTTAACATTTGACGAATTGATGCGCGCATAGGCGAATCAAGCCCAGCTCAGTTAGAACTCGGGTAATCGAAGAACGACTTTTAACATTACCAATTGGCTCGAGATTAAAGCTACGGAGCTGCGTTCTGCTAAAAACAGCGCCGTAATGAGTATTCATAATTCGTTGCGCGGTTAATATATACATGTATATAGTGCAAATAAGTTGCGTTTTTGAGTAATTATGCAATTAAAATAAAAGAAAACGCAATGGTTTAATATTGACGAGGTCCTTAACGCAGTATTAACAAAAGAATGCTTAAATGGTTTTAAAATAAACGCGTACTGAATCAAAGTAAATGCATGTATATATCTGTGTTTACATTTGGCCGCGGCTGGGGATTAAGGTAATAGCGGTTAAAAATAGAATCTGGGTCATCAGATTCGGACAGGTTTATTTCCCGGGAATGAAACCGGAAAACGCGGTATAAGCCGAGAAAACATTGATCGTATTATGCATCATGCAGTCCATTGTACCCCCCCCCCCCCCCCAGGTCCGATGGTATACTTGGGATAACCGGGGAAATGGGCCGTATTTTTACCTTCCTGGTAAGCCCACAGTGCCGGGTGAATGCGGTGGTTTGTCTTCGCGCCATATAGAGCGGGGTCTTACCTAGGGTCCCTGGGGTGCGGGGGCATTTGGCGGGGATTTTACCATCAGTTCGTCCACGCAAGACGTGTAATTTACCCGGTTGATGTGCATTTTTTATCATACAATTGCATATATTATTTAGGCATGTCATATTGTATCTGCTAGTAGAACATTACATAAATTGAAGGTCTTGTGACAACATGTTCTTTTTTCGGCTTGTTGTCCAAATACATCTTTTTGAAATGCAGGTATTTAACTAAGCGGTTAAATAGAAAAATATGACTAATAAGAATGGTCTATATACTTGAAAGCGGTACAATGACAGAAAAGGCAATGCTTTACAATGTATGGTAAGAGCAAAAAAACAGAACAAACATTTAGTTGTATTTAACCTCAACTGTGATATATGCTGTTTTTACAATGTCAAAATTATTTAACACCGCTTGGTTGCGAATGAAAACAATGATAAAAGTTAAAAGTTAGATTAATTTTCAACAATAAAAAAACTTAATTCTCAAAATGGCCGCATCAATGAAAGGACTTGATCCAGTCCTAAAAAGATACTTACGATCTAACAAATTGCCAGATGTATACGAGGTGTGTAATAAGATTACGCTAACACAATATTGACATTCAAAAATATTATTTTGTTTCATATTATACACTACTAATTCATTTCCCTATACATTTTTATGTTAACTGTCAATAATTTTAATTGGAGAAATGCCATTTCTAGCACTTCAAGTTAAAGAAAACCATACAATTTCTTAAAATTCAGTTCAATATAAACAGCTGCTTCAGAGTCTTTTACGATTTTTGAATTGGGGAATCTACGCGTCCATATCCCACCTAGCCAAGAATGACAGATCCCAGCGCTAAGTATATTGAGCAGAAAGATAACTTGCACCTGCTAGATGGTTAAAATGGCGATGCTTTATTGACAGAAGTCGATCTAAATTAAACTAACTCTTTGTGTTTCATTTAACACTGGAATATTAATGATTTTTTTCTTTCTAAGTAAAGGTATTGGACTTTCAAACCATGACTATTTGCAAACTCAAATATCTTAAGTTTTAAGATTTAAGTTCAGCACAGTCTGGCAGTTTAAATTTAGCAATTTTGTAACATGATACTTATAATATACCAATTGTTGACAATCTTTTCATTGAGCATTATTCATTGCTTCAAAACCTTTAAATATTATTTTTTTGCCAAAAGTAGTATTGGTGTAAGATGACAGAAAGGTTGTATAATTGTTGCTATAGTAGTGAGCAAGTACAGGACAAAGCATTGTCATAAATGTCAATGTTTAAATTACAATTGGTTTCATAAATATCAAATTGCATTACTGTTGTTATAAATTACAAAAAGCTTTCTTTATAGTATATATCAGAGCCAGAAATTTTACGGTTAAGTTTAAGTATGATACCGTATCATTCTTGAAATTATATGATCATATTATTATCTACTGGAACTTTTTAGGCCCTTATAACTGGACTTGCTGTGATGTGTCCGGAGGATCCGCACCAGTTCATCATTGACAATCTCAAGTACCTCATTGAGTTTGGAACGGATGGATTAGAATGGTTTGTTAAAATATTTTTTAGATCATTAAATGGATATATTATTAATTCTTTTATTTTCAGAGGGTTTCAATGGTACATGTAATTTTATTATATACCATCATAAATACACGCACAAAACATATCGCAAAATACCATAGTCGGTATTCCAGTCCAGTGCAATACGGCCGTATTCCACTGTTGTGACGTCACGTCATATCAAGTATCATTGCGTGATGTTAAAATGACGACATAAAACAAAATAGTGCATCGTTAAAATAACATTTATTATTAAAACATGTGGCTTTTAAGTGATCTAACCAGTAATGTATATAATAAAAGGGTTATTTGTACTGTGTTTTGATCCGATAAGTCGTAGATTTTTGCAGATTTGATTTCACTCTGCAAAAATCCACTTAAGTTGAATACAACCTACCGGATCAAAATGCAGTACTAATGACCCTATTATATCAAACAGTGGATAAAAACAGTATATGAATAAAATTAACATCAAACTTAAAAAGGCTTTCATTTTATGAGAATTTGTTTTCGTAATAGGTACAAAATGAGTCTGTTGTAATAAAACAAAAGCCTCAGTGGTATTTCAGGGACCTGTTTGTGGAAGAATTTATGAAGCCGTTAAACAAGGTTGTGTCGGAGAGCAACCTGGAGTTCATCTTCAACATGGATGATGAGAGCATGCTGGTAGGTCCTGGTGAACATAAGTCAAAAACACTTATTTAAGCATTTTGTAATTGATTAGATAATTCCTTGAAAGTAAAAATAATCATACAGTTGTTTCTATATGTATGTCAGAGTTAATAACGTTAATTTATTTTTACAATACCATATAATAGATGCACTGGAATAGTCTACATTCTTAGCCATTGGAAAAGTATACAAGTAAATGGTAAAAACTACCCTATTAGAAATGAATAAGGATATTTTTCTTTCTTTTCTAATTTTATAATTATTGTAAATTTGTATTTCCGTTTATATAAAAAAAAAATAGCATTCAAGTTTTATTCAATGACTTATTATTTCAAACATTTATATTTCATACAAACTTTGTGAGAACAGTTTTATTTATATATTACATATGTTTATTTTCTCAGCGCATTGTGCCAGATATTGATGTAAGGTCACAACTCATATATGAACAGATTTAAACTAAGCTTATATATCAGCTAAAAACAACACATGGTCTCTGCTCTTTGAAAACTGTGTATGTCAGTTTATTATATACACTTGTATCTGTTAAAAGAGTTTATGAAACAGTGCTGTATATTCTGTGAAGCTACTGCAGTAGATAGCAAACTCAAAGGCTATATACTGATCATGAGAACATTTTTTTAGTGATAATTTATGTCTCAAAAGTTGTGTACAATTCAAATCGCAAAATATCAAATTGTTTCATCTAAGATGTGGTTTGTTTCCAAATGCAAAATGTTTATTTTGTGTTTATGTAACTAGTATGATCTTTGCATCTTAACACAACTGAGGCAAAAGTCACATAAGTATTAGTTTTGTTTGGGAAAATCTTGAATAACACTCTAGTTGTATATACAAAATGTAGTATGGAACACAAAATATAAAAATAAAGTGCTCAATCAAGTTTAAGCTCATTTTAAAAGAGAACTTTTTATTTGACCAAGTTTTTCATATTTTTTTTTACCAACAATGTTTTATAAAACAGTTTGTTTGGGTAAAGAAACATTCAAAATATTTTTTCTGCTGAAATGTAGCCAAAATCTGCATACACAATTTATGAAGGGCAGTGACAACATTATAATATGTAAAATATCACATGGGTCATTCAATAAATTAAACATTCTTTAACAGGTTTAAAAAGTATGCATTATGCAATAACTGTTTAATGTTTTCTTTGCATGAAATAAATCCACTATTTTAAGGATAGCAAAGATAAACACTAGCTGTTCTAATGAATAACAATTTGTGTCTAGTATAAGGTTCTTGTGTGATTTGTATCATTCATCGTGGTAACACAATCTATAATATAGACATGACATGAAATAGTATTTAATTAATGGTATAATAAATATTTTTTTATACATAATAATATCAGGAAGAGGTAAGGCAGTATGTTAAAATGTGGCTGGAATAACCAACCTGTCAGGTTCATGGATTTGTCAGTTAGCTTGGCACCAGTAGGGGCTTGGTTGGTTGTTGAGAGAAAACATACCCAGAGAATAACATTGCATGTGACACTTGTTTGTTAACAGAGTCCTCTTAACCGGGTAGGTATCACACATGTAGATCTAACCTCAACTGGCGTATTGTCAACAGTCACTGACAGTGATCTCTTGCTGCATCTCTTGGAGTGATTTGTCTTATAATATTTGTATATACTTTGTATGATAAAAGTATCATGGCATATGATGGTTAGAGAAATTTAGTACAATTTGTATTGGGTAGTATAATGATGTTTATGACATACTAGTAGGACATACTTTCAAGGACATTAACTTTTTTAATTCATCATGAAGTTGAAAGATCTGATGTAGATATGGGTCCAAACAATTTACTGTAAGCGTGTAATTGTAATGGTTAAGGTTACTAGGTATTGCACCATTGCAGGCAGGGTAGAGCGAGTGGTTGTATTGGCTGGTGGAGGATTTTTTTACATTTTTTATGATAGGGATACAATTAAAGTATCTTTCATGTGTTCCCAGTATGGCAGAAAGGGAAATTGCACCCAAGGGCATGTGCAGAAGCCAGTTTCGAGGCTTGCAGAAGCTACAGTGTGTCCAAGGGTCAGATATTCCAGTCAGGCGTACTGGAAACACCTGAATTATACCTTTTCTTGCATACCTCTCAATTTCAAGTGTTTTAGGCATTACATTAACATTAAAAATACATTTTTGTACATTTGACCAAATCACAAGTGCAACGGTGTTTACTTATATATAATACTATACGTTCAGTGACTTAAAATCACAGTTAAAGCCAAATAGGTCACATAAAACATCACATTTTTTTCAGGGATAGAATACTTTTTTAATTTGAATTGTTTTTAGAACATTATTTACCCGGTGTTTAAAATGTCATAATTTGAATTGATCAAAACTTTATACTTAAATATTATCAACTGGCACATTGTTTTGTTTGTCTCATCTTCAATGGGGGGGGGGGGGGGGGGTGCTAGAAGATGCAATTCTCTCTGGAAACACAACATGGATCTCCGGTATGAAAGATAAACTGATCTACCTGCACTAAATGACAAGTGTCCTAGATGCACAATTACCATCAGATGCAGTCCACAAAATAATAAGTGTTAAAAAGTATGCACACGTAATATGATATCTGATCAGAAGACCAACCATGCACTACCAAGGAAGGCTCTGGAAGTTTGATTATGATTTTGCATATGTGGACTGGGGGCATTTTATATCATTTTTGACAAACATGTAGTATTTTATACTGTCAAAAGTTTGTATTAGAATGGCAGCAAAAACTTCATTATGTATGATAGTTAATGTATATATACATATTTAATTGCCCAAGAATGGAGGCATTATTATAGCAGTTACACTGTCCTGTCCATCCATCTGTCTGACAATATTGTTCCAACTGTAATGTTGATCAAATTTCACTGGTTTGTAAAGCAGTGTTTGAAGATGTGTCACACATACACATGTAGCATTCATGCTCTCACCACAAAGGTTAAGATGGTCAATTAATTACCCAACAGGGATCTAGTAGGAATAGATTGGGTTTCAGCTGTAATTTTTTACATTCAATCAGGAATTCAAGAATTGTAGAGCGGCATGGGGAGGTGTTTTTGTGTTTCACAAAAAAGGTCCAGGTAACACTAAGTGGTCAATGGAGCCTAATAAGGAGTTCATTTCAATAATTTGTGTCTTTGCTGTCCCTTTTGATCAAATTTCAATCAAACTTCACAGAATTATAGAGCATCATGAGAAGGTGTGTTGTGAATACCATTCATGCCTTCACTAGTAAGGTCAAGGCCATGCTAATTAGTGGAGCTTTATAGGAACTTCAAGGGAATAATATGTGTCCCAGCTGGAAGCTTGTCACTTTTAATCAGAGTTTTATCAAACTTCACATAATTGTAGAGCATCATGGGAAGGTGTGTTGTAAATAGCATTCATGCTTTCACTGCAAATGTCAAGGCCACACTAGTCAGTGGAGCTATGTATGGACATCAAAGGAATAATTTGTGTCCCAGGTGTAAGTTTGTCACGATAAATCAGAGTTTTATCAAACTTCAAAGTTGTAACAATTGAGGAAGGTGCGTCATCACTGTTCAACACTATAGGAAGTATGAGATCACCAGAATCCTAAATTTAGGCCTGGGCCAGTATTCAATATTGGTCGTATCCTTATCCTTAGACATGCCTCAATTATTCCACACAGCCTATTCATGGTCAGCGAAGTATACAGGCAAATCAAAACACTGAGATTCTTTTTTTTAAATTTAAGTTTATGTTTTCTATTTGGCATTAACATTAGGCTCCTATACTTTGAATCAGACAACTAACATTTGAAAGTAGGTAGTCCAATGGAATCCAATGCAAAAGCTAGTCTCTATCACTGGTCATGCCTTGCGCTTGTGCTCTCACCCCAAAGGTCAAAGTCACATTGAGTGGTCAAAAGAAGTCAGATAGGGATTTCATTGGAAATCAAAGTTCACAAAATGTGTGTCAAAATTTTATTTGTTATTCATAAAAGAATTGTCCATCTTGATTAAGGTCCACATGCCTCTTTTTTTGTTTTATTCATCAGCTATATATTCAAATTTCCTTCATATTACACTGTGTATAAAATGGCTATCATTCTGACAATGAAAATTTGGGGGCATTTGTCACATATCTTTGACAGCTCTTGTCCTGCCTTAGAAAAATTGCGCAAAACATAAATCTTCTGGCTTCTTAATTGATTTTTTATGTTTATGTCGTATTTCAGTAGATCTGAAAATATTGCAATCTTATAGATTCGGATATTGCCTACCAATATTTGTATTTTCTGACAATATTTTTGTTATGGTCTTAAGGAAGGTCCGATTCCCAAGCGTATTTTGCACCTGCTCCAGGTAACTGCGTGAAATGTTTATTCATTTTGAGGCATTTTATTGCAAAGCTCATAGTTTTTGTTTCTATTTTTTCAATTATGTTTCAAGATTTTGTTTAGTTATTTTAAATTTGTACTTGATCCATTCAGAGCAAGTTCTATCATTTATATTGTAACTATTGTTTCTTCGTCAGGTTTCTCTAGTAAGTTCTCCTTAAGTTCAAGGACTGAAAATTGTACACCGGTATTCTGAATATCAGATAATTTATTAGATGAATAATTTATTATAGTTTAATGGTCTAATGACTAAATTTGGCTAGTTGAACCTTAGTATTCAGATATTTTGAACAACTTTCACTCTGACTCCTAAATTAGGCTTATCAGATAAACCTGACCAAATGTTTTTGCCATTAACAATAAGGTAACAAAAGTAAATGATTTGAACTTGCTTACATGAAATTTCCATTTTCCACCATGAATTTGATTTTTTTCATGTCAAGGGAGACAATCAAAGTAGTTTCATAGTAAAGCAGTCAACTCATTTTATTTGAAAGTTTTTTTCTGGTTTTAGCAAAGTAATTGACTTGAATTTTTCCTTTTTTATGCACTCTTCTTTTGCATTGAACACATTTTGTTTATTTTTTTATTTCTTCATATAAATCAGAAATTAATTACAACTACCATTTTATTGTCTTCATCTTTATATTAAAAAAAATATTTACAGTTTTTTTGCTTACAAAAATTGGCTTAGTTTGCCAGGTTTTTATGAAAAAGAAATCACAGCATTAATAAAACTTGTCAACCATTTTTGAGCTAAGAAGTATATATTATTTAATGCGCTTTCTGATATTGCTAGATAAGGTATGAGTTTGCTCATGCAAAGCAGTTCTTTGTGAATTTCAAAGCACAAATGTAAATTATTTAGTAATGAAGTATTCCTTTTAAAATAGTACATTAACTGATTTATCTTATTGAACTTTCTTATTCTGGAAAAAAATATACTGAGTTTCATCTATAGCCTCGCACATCTTGCCTTCTCTTTCCACGAGATTGTATTGTATGGATTTAGATGATTTCTAAAAGCCTATGGCATTTCCATAATTATTTATTTCATTATTATCTTTTATTTCAGATAGGCAGGTCAGCTTTGATCTCCAAGTAAAATTTTATGAATTAAAATTGATAACAATTACATCATCAAAATGTCACAGTGAATTTTACATAAATAAAAAACCCACTTGTTTATGTACTTGCCCATGTTGCCATGTGGTAAAGCATGACATACTGGTATGATTACAGCCGACTCCAGAGATGTATGAGAAGGCCTACCTCCACTACAACACCAAGTCCATGAAGGTCACCTTCTGGTATGTACCACACATTAATTATTTAGGACTAAAATACACTATTAATTTACAGTACAATATATTTTTTCTTATGCCTCCCTTAGAAGAAGTGACTGTATAATGTTTTGCATGTATCGTTCAGTCAGTAAACCAAACCTTTTTT
This sequence comes from Mya arenaria, assembly GCF_026914265.1. NCBI lineage: Eukaryota > Metazoa > Mollusca > Bivalvia > Myida > Myidae > Mya > Mya arenaria. The sequence continues at coordinate 10,602,135 of NC_069135.1, read as the reverse complement.
GATTGATAACTTGAGAATGACCCCTCAGATGACCCCTATTGATTTTTCCATCGAAATATCAATGGTCATGGTCATAGATATTAGGCCTAAGGTCTTCAAACTTGGTAGCGAGGTTGGTCATAAACAGTAGATGATTCCTATTGGCTTTAAGGTCAGGAGGTCAAGGTAAGTAGTTACCTTGAACAGAAAAAACCCTGTCCAATCAATATAAAGAAAAAGCTTGGACCTATTGCCCTCAAACTTGTTGGGGAGGTTGGTCATGACCTGAAGATCCCTATTGTACACCACATACTGATTTTTTTTATCAACAAATCAAAGGTCAAGGTTACAAGATTGACTTACTGTAACACAAATGCCCACGCAACAACTGTATACTAATAACTAGGAGTACTATCCTTAAACTTAAAAGGGGTGTTTTTCAAAACTTTAAATCACCTAATACATTTAATGTGAAATGACCAATTGGCTGCCATAAGGAGATCATACATGTTTTACAAACATCTCTTATTTTGCGTCTAAGGGGCAGTGAATGTATATTGAAACAATAGCAACTAATGTGTTAACGTTTCATAAGAATATGATGTTGAAGTTTTGTAAAGTCATCAATATAGTATACCTTAATTACTACGTGTATATAACACTGTATTTGCAATTTTTAATGTTAGCAAAATCTAGTCCAGACACCTATACATTACAACCATTATATTGTAACCAACTCTCAGTGCATGACATCTTGGTTTAACAGTAGTTATAACAAATAATAGTTCATCAAACATGAGTGTTAAATACATATAATGTATTCAAATGAGATACACTGTGTAAGGCATGTCAATTAAATAAAATTCACAGGATGACATCTTATGTAGAGTTAATAGTTTTTGTTGACTCCCTAGTTTTTGTTGTCCCACTGCTGCTTTCCCCTTAAACCTTACCCTCCTTTCAAATGATTCTTACGTTTTTTTTATACAGCTCTTGGATGCAGTACTACCTGCGAAAGAAGCGTAAGAGGTTAGACATGGAGGAAAAGATGACGCGAGCCACCACATTCCACTCACACAGGACACTCAAACTCTACCTCGATGAGTGGATCGTAAGTCGGGGGTGGGGTAGCCCTTTTATCTGGGTATTCAAGCAGGGTTGTGTATCTCTAAAAACAAATCTTACTTAAGGATTCAATGAAGCATGCTAAATATATTTAGATGAATCATAAAACTTCTATATCAGTAATTACGAGAATCAAAGACACATATCTTTTCAATGTTCATTACATGGGATCCAATAGACAATCATATAAACTTTTGGATGTATAGTGACCCCATATTAATTTTGTATCATTTGAAAGACAATTATGAGTAGAGAAAGAATACTTATTCATTTTACCAAATTTGTTTTTATAATCAATATTTTATGGCCAAAAAGGTCATTTATGTTTAGATTTAGTTGAAATATGGAACAAAATTTCAAACTTCAGTAACTTTATCCATCATGCTTTTTCAGTTTTTTTTATGGATTAATATGTATAAAATTTTAAATTAACTTTATTTTATAGTTTTAGTTTTGCCTAGTGTGGAAAAAACCTGGGGGAAATGTAGGAAAGAGCATTTAAAGTTTTAATATTGTAAATATTTAGTTTTCCTAACTAGAGAACCTACTTTCTTTTTAGGAATGGGTCAAGTACAGGAAGGGAAGACAAGCAAGTAAGACTAAACATACAAATCACAATAAATATGGAGTTAAACCTTTATTGTGTGATTTAAAAAGAGTGCATGTACATATGAAGAGCAGAAAATAATGTATATAAAAATGAATACATAAGTCAGAAAGTGTATTCCTTGCTGTTGTCACAGTATAACATATTTTCAAAATTATTTGGAATTAACGCGGAATTAAATTTGATATGAGGACACAAACAACAATTTTATTTTGCAGTGGCATACCAGAAGATATCCCATGTTCTAAACGTGTCCATTGGACGAGTGATTTTTGAGGCTTGGCATTCACACACCTTGGATGCTCGACGACAGCGGGAATATTTTGAGGTATGGTCTTCTAGTTTCCTGTAACCCTTGATATTTCAGGCTCTGTATGCACCTTTATGGTCTTATTTCAACATTTACTCAGATCTTTGGTTTTTGTCAAATATTCTACTGTTTGGGGATCTCATTGGCATTGTTTCATGCAGAGTTTAGTAGTTTCTTGTAGAATAAACAGATTATTAATTATAATATGTATTTACTTATAAATATACTTATTGAATGTCCTTGAAAATCATCTTTATCATATGCTTTATACTGTAGTTATGTGTTCTTGACAACTAAAAATTTCATCTAAAAAAAGAAAACAACTAAGCAACTGTTCTGGAAAGAAGCCATAGTTTAAATTAAAAAATAAGAATTTTCCATAATTATGGAAGTATTACTTTGAGTATTCTTTGAGTTTTTTAATGATATCAGATGCAAAATTGCTAAAAATGGTTACTGAATTGCCATGAGGTTGTTTCCAAGGACATTTGATCTTAACATATGATCTTATGTCCATTTGCCATTGATGATATTTTTCATTCTGACAGGGGGTAACAGTTTTTCTGTCTTGTAGAGGTACATGTGTGAAATGTGGGGTGCACTCTGAAACACAAATACAATTGATAGAGTTCTTTTAAAATTTCTAAAAACAGTAAACTCAGTGGTCGAAATTAGCACAAGCCCGCATGCCCTGCTCTGGTAAAATGTCTTCCGGGCCTGCTCAAATTCTGAATTTTATTTAGCAGGGCTTGTTCATAAATATGATTCCATGCAATAAAACAAGAGTTCGGGCTTGTTCATCCAAGAGTCTAATTTCGATGACTGTAATCTTATAAAAAAGTAAACACAGGTAGAACTTATATTTTGGAATTCTCTTGTATTCCATTGGTAAGAATTTTTGAAATAATTTGGAAAAAATAACTATTGAAGATCTATGCATTAATTTTTTTAATTTTTTTGTGCACAAGTAGATGGGACTTCAAGTGGGTATTATAGCATGATGACACTATTACAGATTTATGTTTTGTCATTTCATGTTATGCAACCATTTATTTGTGTGCATTTTTTCTGAAGTTTAGCACTTTGATTTATTACTGTTGTGTGCATCTTCGTTTCTTTGATGACGGTTTGTAGAACCTTTCTGAGAAAGATTTGAATATTCACGGGACAGTGAAAATATTCTGTCCATTATTCATAACTTTCATGATAAGCCTTTTCTTTCACAGATGACCCTGGTATATACTGTGAAGTTTTGGTATCTGCAGTTCCTAACCCTGAATTAGCTCAGGATGTCCTTAAAACCTCCAGAAAACAGAGAAAACATAATGATTTTATAAGCTTGTCTGTTGAAAATTAGTCATGATATTATCATAGTCTTGGTGTTTTCAGTGTTGACATTGTTATCATCAATAAATGTTCACAAACTTTAACCTCAGATATATCTAAGAGTCTCTTAAAGGAATTGCATGAAATTTCACACATCTGTTCCCAATGATGTGCATATTTGTAACAAGGCCAATCACTCTGGCTTAAACAATGAAACACCACTTGGTGGCCAACTAAGATGGAAAGGCAAGCGTTGGCATCTGCTTGTGAAGGTCTTTCTTTATAATATTTGTCTCACAACATAACTGAATTTTTTATAAATACTATTTGAAAAAAAGATCTGTTAAAGAAGACATACAGGCACCAATTTCTTGAAACATTGTAAGTCCCTTATATCAGGATTAAGCTGAGATCACTGTTTTTGTTTTTGTATCATTTGTGTAAAACTTACAAATAGAGTTTTGGACCATTAATTGAAATTATCTTTATGATAATCACAATGAATTATTTTAAAGCAAAATCAAGATGAAGTAATAAATTTGGCTGAATGGGCTTAGCTTATTAAGCTGGTTAGAACTTTCGAAAAATTGGGACCAGCTTTGTTTCTGTTTTCTTGGAGGTTTTCTGATGTGGTGGGTTTTCAGTAAACTCAAGCCCTTCTATGAACATAAGCCTGATGTTAAGCATGATCTGTTCATATTGTCAAGAATATCTTAAAATATGCAGTGCTAACTACAATGATGAATGGAGTGACTTGGTTTCAGCTTTTGACATTCATAATCAGGTTTTGCTTTTATTTAATATATCGCTTTTTTATTACGTTCTTGTCTTGTGTGACAGAAATACAGATTAAATGAAAACAGCATCTTTATTTCATAATCTTTTAATTGTTTTACACAGTTTTCCTCGTTTCCTTTGGTACTTTGATTTCCCAAAGTAGAAAAATGTACCCATGACAGCCTTTGTCATTGAGCATGAGCAGTTGATAATCTTTACTGAGAAGGGATAAAAATGGATGCTTGTTCTAACTTTGCCTTCATAAGTTACATAAATGATTATGAATTCCTTCTTATCTTTTAAAAGGGACTCGCTCACAAATTTAAGTTGGTAACAATTTTTGTTGACTGTTGAAATTTAGTTATTTAACCTACTGTAATTACCAAACCCCAAACAGCCACTGACAGATACTCATTAAAACAGACTTCTGTAAATCCAAGCATTAACTCACTCAGTTTTCAATAGTGTTTCAAAAGCCCTTTAGCAAAATGGAGCATTATCTGTCACATTTGTAAATAATTGTTAAAATTAGAGCTCTTTTTTAAATAAGACGATGTTTTATCATTGTAACAAAAATTTGTTCACATTTCATGCAACATTTTTTTTCGATATCAGAGTGAGGCCCTTTTAGACCTATCAGTCATATGATCAAATTTCTAGTAATTGTGGAAACTGCTCATGCCAGGTCACGGGCTTTATTAGGTAGAAAAAGATGCACCTCCCTTTAGAGTAAGTTATGTGTACTATTATTTTTAGAACAGTAAATTCATGCACTCTTCATTTTGTTGAATTGTGTAACGCTTTTTGTTATCCTTTCAATTAGATCAACTTACGGGTAATTATGACAAATATATTTCCATATAGCTTAACGATGATGTATGCAATATAGCATATAATGTATCAGAATGATATTGGTATTATATCCATCTTGTTAAATTCACAATTTTTTGACACCTGATTCATATTATGCATGTTTCCAATACATCGTAAAAAAGAATGAAATGAAAAAAAAGAAAAACCTAGCTTTAGATAAGCATAAAACTGTTTTAAACCTAGAATATTGCAATCTGTGTATTATACATACAGAGCAAAGAAATCTGATGTATAACTGTTTGGAAACGAACATAATTCACATATACCGGGGTATATATATATATATATAATGAACTAATATATAATGTTGCAATGAAAACAATGTACATGATTGACAGTATGATATTAAATACACGTGGAAAGACTTGTATTTTCCAAATCAGTACAAGATTCATTAAGTATAAAGGTTGGATATAATACACCTGAAAGTTGTCAATATTCTAGCACTATGTAGGGTAGACAAGTGTAAGATTGCCGTGTCTGCCAGGTGCTTCCACCGACCATGTAGAGTATCACACCGCCAATGTTATGTTGAAACTATATAAATTAACAAAGATCTCAATGTGTATAATGTACCTCTCTTAGGGCTTGTAGATTTTCACTGCTGCTTTAAGTTTGACAATGCCATAGATTGTAGTTTAAATCATACTTAATTTTATGAGAGGCCCAGTTAATTTTCTTCCTCATTCCCTGAGTTGGGTACCAGTCACTCTTCTATCTCATTTTGTGAGTGAGGGTACCAGTCAGTGGTTAACCTCATTCTGTGAGAGGGTACTGTACCAGTCAATTTTCTACCTCATTCCATAAGAAGGGGTACCTTTCAATTTTAAGAAATAAAAATTAAATCAATATCAATGTTTTTTTCATCAAAATTTAGGTTGGTAGTACTACTGTTTGTATTCAAAATTTTACGTCATTTTAAAAACCTAAAAGACAGAACGTTGGCGGTTTTTGATTGAGAATATTCCTAAATGGGTATGGACTAACTGGTCCGGTATGTAAGTGGCTAGTAACAGGAACATTGTGGTCATACTGGAACTAGATAACCTCATGATTTCTATACTGTAAAACAAAAACATAGCTGTATCTTCTAACACAATATTATCTAAGTGTTTAAGGTAGTTGAATGTCAATTATAAATTGCTTTGTATTTTTTGCATGTTTGGTCATAATTAAGTGTTTATATTTTTGTATGTTTTGTTTGCTTGGTGCCGATTTAGCATGTGTTTCAGTATAATAATCATGTGTGTGGTTGCATGGTTGTACATGTGTATGCATATTGAAATTGTATTCCAATTCTTGATTTCAATAAGAATTCTCATTATTTCAAACATCGGTTTTGAATTTTTCACCATATTCTCTTATAAAAATGAACTTGTTTAATGACTGTTATTTGTAGCATTAGTGTAATCCTGAAATTAAGAAATCTGATTGAAGCAAATAGACTTTCATATTGGTGAATAAGTTTAAGTATCCTTAAAACTTAAGAATGATGAAATGTTCTTAATTGGCCGCGTTAGTAAGTTGTTACCTGACCATCAGTAATTGTTTTTTTTTGTAAAAAGTTTTAAATATAAAGAACTATTGTGTGTATTTTTATAATAATAAATTGAAGGTTTTTTTAACTGATATTTCTATAAAATGTCAATAGCTAACCATTAATTTCAATTATGTTCTCCACCTCATTTAAACCGTTCGTAATAATTCTACCACATTACTGTACTGACTGCTAACCACAAACCCCACCATGTGATCTAACATTTATTGTGTCTGGTTCCCAGCGACTGGAGCGTGGAGAGAACATGGAGGATGATGATGCTTTTGGACAGGGAACTGGTGAGGCACGGGACTCTATCTCCAACCTGCCAAGAAAGGTTGCCATACAGGTAACATGTAACATGTAACATACAGGAACAAGTACATGTTCAGTGGGGGGAGGGAAGGATTTAGGTGGGGCAAGAAGATGGAACTGGTAAGGCTACAAACTCCATCTCTAGTCTGCATTGCAAGGTTGCCATGCAGGTTACCAATGTGAATACAAGACCCCTTACATGTACATGTTCAGTGGGGTGGGAGGGCTTGGGGTGTGATGGGAGGTAGAAGAGACGGAACTTGTGAGGTTAGAAACTCCATCTCTTACCTGCATTGAAAGGTTGCTATACTGGTGTAAACTTCAGGCACAGTACTTGTACTTGGATGTGCAGTGGGTTGGGAGGGAGAGAAAACAGAAAACCAGTGAGGCAGCGAACTCCATCTCCAACCTTCCATTAAAGGTTGCAATACATGTAACCAATGTAAATACCATGGTGTGTGTGGGTTTTGGGTGATGTGGGAGGTAGAAGAGATGGAACTGGTGAGGCTAGGAACTCCCTTATCCTGCATTGAGAGGTTACTATAGAGTTAACTACCGTCAATACTAGGCCCTGTTATGTACTTGGGGTCGGGTGAACACATGAATCACAGGATTCCATCTCTAACCTGCAATGAAAGGTTGCCATACAGGTAACCAGACATGAATATCAGGCCCTGTTATGTACTCGGGGTGGGGTGGGGAGGTGTGTGTTGAAAAGGAGTGAAAACTGGAAACATACGAATCCTTTTCCATCTTGCCATAAGGGATCTACATACAGGTAACCAGTGTAAATACCAGGCCTTGTGGGGTAAGGTTGGAGTAAGAGGGAGACAGGGAACTGATCGATACTCATTTGTGTGAGAGGTTAGGAGTATACAGGCATAAAGGGTACATACTGAGATGAGGTAGTGCATCTGTTGGCACTTAGTCAACCCCAAAATACTGTAGGAAAATGAAGTACATCACAATCCATGTGCATTATTGCATAATTATGTTTTGTTACCTCCAAACCTGTTTTCTCTTGTCATAATAGATAATTATATAGGATCAAAGTTAATGGTCATGACTTAAAGTCCTCAAGCTCTCTAGATTGAGCTTATTAAATCAGTGTGCCAAGATATTTAACAGTAACGACTTATGTAATAAGTTGACATAATTATTGAACTTTCTAAAATGACAATGTTTTACAGACTGACCTTTTCTGTATCATGCCTTTGTTTTTCAGATTTTCCGATACGTGGATGTAGCAGACCTGGCCCGATGTGCATGTGTCTGTCGCTCCTGGAAGGTCATCACACAGGCAAACTCTCTCTGGAACAGAGTATGTCAATGATTTGTCGCTTGTCCGTTTTTTGAAAGAAAAAAGTCAAGGTATTGTCATAGCCTTGGTTCAGAAAACTTAACCTTGGCCTTAACACCAAAACGTCATGCTGCCAGAGACAATGCACACATGAGTAGCAAGGCCATTAACTCTGACTTTGGTAATTGTTGAGTTATGTCCCTTTTTAGAATGAAAAACAATGACAGTCAAGCGTTGGCATTCTTTCCATATACTCTGGTTTATTAAAATCTACCACTATGTTAATTAGAACACCATCGGTGTCTGTGGTTTTAGATTCAGCCATAATTATTTTCTCTTTCCAAAATACATTTTTGGTAAATAAATTGCCATTATTAAGAAAGAAGATATCACATTCAGCTTGAAGTCAAAGTAAATTCATTTCAGTCTTTAATCTTTTTGAGTTGGAAAGGAATCTTGTTTCTGCAAAGTCATATCTCATCTTCCACTTATTAGGCATGCTGTTTACTTGTTTTTTCTTGCATTTTAGCTTGATTTTCACAGAGTTAGGAACAGGTATGTGTTTGTCTTTTCTTTTTAACTTCTACATAAACAAATATTTGTTATTTAAACACAGTAATTATGCTCAAAGATAATATACTTGATAACACATTTATTTACTAGTTTTTAGCTTGACTATTCCAAGAATATTGCAGAGCTATTGTAGTCACCCTTGTGTCAGCGTCACACTAGGTTAAGGTTTTGCATTTAAGCATCTCTTCGTCATTATCTCGGCAATTGATCATTTATTGCATTAAATCTTTAGAAATGTATTCCCAACTATTCAACCTACTTCATTAATGCAGTTAAATAACTCAATTTAACATATTATTACGACCCTTTATCATTCAACTTAGAAATTCTGTGTGAGGTTTTGCATGAAAGCACACATAGGTTAATATCTCAGCAACTATGTTATGTATTAAATTTTTAGACTTTATACAACAGTATACATCCATCCAATCATCTAACCTCCTAATCGAGTCAGATTACTCTATTTTGCATATAATGGAAATTATGGCCCTTTAATATTCTCCTTATAAATTCTGGTGAAGGTTTTGCATGTAACTACATTATATAGTAAATGTCTCAGCATTACTGGGGGTATTGCATTGCTACCTTATACAGCAGTACTCAACCATCCAACTTACTTCAATAACCAAGTTAGATAACTCTATTTTGCATAATTATAATGCAAATTATGGCCTTTAGAAATTATTTGACTTCTGGTTAACGTTAATAGTTATGCATGTAGCCACATCTTGGCCAATATCCCAGCAAATACGTCATGCATTCCATTGGAACTTCGGACATTTATTCCCACCTTACATAATTAACCAAGTTAGACAATTCTATTTTGCATATAATGCTAAATATGGCTCCATTATTCATTTTAGGCATTCTGGTTAAGGGTTTAATGTAAGCACACATATATTAATATCTTAGGAACTACTTGATGCATTGCATTGAGACCTTATACAATAATACTTAGCCATCCCACCTCCTTAAATAATTATGTTAGGTAACTATTTTTGTCATATAATGCAAATTATGGCCATTTATTGATTGACTTAGAAATTCAGTTTAAGGTTTAGCATGTTAACCCATTTAAGATGTATTGCAATAAAACATTCAATCTCATTAAAATCATATCGTGATGTTCACTTCATTTCATTACATAGCGTAACGTCGTGAAGCACGTATTGGGGATCTGATTTTAATGAGATTGTAAAACATTAGACATGTGTTCCCAACTATTCAACCTACTTGATAAATCAAATTAGATAACTCTATTTTGCATATAATGCAAATTATGGCCATTAATTGTTAGACTTAGAAATTCCGTTTAAGGTTTTACATAAATTCTAATTTTATAGTGATTCGTGTATGTTTTACCAAAACTTAGCAATCCTTGAACTTAAAAGCTGCGGAATAGTGGATCACGCTGTCTTTGTGACAGCTAGTGTTTTGCTGATTATTTTCGTGATAACATTTCTTTTTTTACTCTCATGTACTTATTAAGCAGTTACATTAGCGTAATGGTAAATGCGTGAATGTTGTACATTTGTTCACGTGGAACTGTTCAAGTACATTCACTAAAAGACTTTATTCACTTACTGACATGTTGTTTGGCACTATATTACACCTGTGCAGTTTATTTCATTCATGCTTAGAACACACAGTTGTACATTCCCTGTAGACTTTAATTTACCAGAGACAATGACTGTATTAATGAACTGCAATAAGCGTAAGGGGGTCTTATAATAGTAAAAAGGACCTTTAAAATAACCTATACAAATGACTAATAATGCTCAATGTCCCCACCAATGGTATAGCTGTACCTATTCTAGTTTGGTTTGGCCATCTAAATTGTTTAGGGAGGCTAAAATAAATGCTATCTTTTGCTAAGCTGTGCTTTTTAGCTCGACTATTCGAAGAATAAGGAGAGCTATCCTAGTCACCCTAGCGTCGGCGTAACCACTTATGTTAAAGTTTTTGTAAGAGTTTGTGTACCACCCAAATATTTTCAAAGTCCATTGAAATATGCCCCCAACCTGTACACAGGAGGAGGTAACTCTATCAAGCATTTTGACAGAATTATGCCCCTTTTTCTACTTAGAATTTATGTTAAAGTTTGCGTTCCACCTCAAATATTTTCAAAGTCCATTGACAACTGGCTTTGAAACTTTGCATGCTTGTTCACCATCATGCCCCCAACCTTTACACAGGAGGAGGTAACTGTATCAAGCATTTTGACAAAATTGTGCCCCTTTTTCTTCTTAGAATTTACGTTTAAGTTTGCGTACCACCTCAAATATTTTCAAAGTCCATTGACATCTGGCTTTGAAACTTTGCACGCTTGTTCACCATCATGCACCCAACCTGTACATGGGAGGAAGTAACTCTACCAAGCATTTTGACAAAATTATGCCCCTTTTTCGACTTTATGTAAATATCTCAGCACTTCATGTATTGCATTGAAATCTAATCTAACAGTGATCCATGCATGTTTCGCCAAAACTTTTCAATCTATACATGGAAAAGCGGCGGAATAGTCGAGCGTGCTGTCTCTGTGACAGCTCTTGTTACAATGTATAAGGGTTAATTTTGATATTTTTTTATTTGTCTATGTTATTGTATTAGTTTCATAATTGTTATTAACCTTACATTTATTTTTAAGTATTTTGGAAGGGTATGCTAGAAGGCTTAATAAGACATGTGAATTGAGTGGCCCTGCAGGCTTAAAGCCACTAATCAGTTGTCTTGTTGATCATGAAGTTGAAACGTTGCATCGGTGAGCGGTGTTTGTGTGAAAATTGATTGCATTTAACTAATATGTCAGAATTTGTATATCTTGCAAAGCATTCCAAGTACAAATGATTGTTTAAGTTTTTCAAGTGCTCTTGAATACCCAATTATACTCAAAGGCTTTTTTGTATTATATTAAGTGGTAATGCTTTGTTAAGATTGTGTACAATATAGATCAGTTGTATTTCAAAGTTGAATGATATCAGATAGCAATAAGTGATGCTTGTGTGAAATTGTCAAGTTTTTCTGAAGAATATGCAGTGGTATTGTAGCATGACCAAATCTTAGTTAATGCATGTCTTGGTTTGTTCACAGAATATCCAGAAAGTTGAAACCGATATCAGAGTATGCGCTATAACAAATGTTTAGCATGAATTGTATCTGCTGATATATATTCAACATATTGTCAATATTGTATCTCAATATACTGTAGATTTATAGTTCATTAAATATGTAACTATACAATCATGTACTTAACCATGTATGTTGCTTGGACACTAATAGGAAGAACTCTAGTCAAGTATAAGATGATAATAAAGCTTCTCATCTTGAGATGGTAACAGTTAGATTTTGCCACATCATCACATAAACATTATCAATATTTACAAATCATACAGTCTCTGGATTACCACGTTCTAACATAAAGACATTTTTTCATTACAAGCCAAATCCTGTAGTCAAAAATTCAATTTCCAGTTGAGTAGTGAAATAATGAAATATGCAGTTGTTGTTTTTTTAACAAATAGGGGTATTAACATTAAAAATTCTTATTGCATTTTTTAACAATTTGAGTTCACACAATTACTGGACATTTTGCAACTTCAGATATATTCCAGAGTGCAATCGCAGAGTGAGCATTGATGAAAATATGCTAAGGTTCTCTTCCTTAAACTCCCAATATCCTGAGTTACCTCCCTTGAATGATTTTAATTCCTAATACATTACATACAATTGTTAGGTTGTATAAAGAACTAATGGTAGCAAGTTCACGCATGCATAGATGTATCAAACTTGTTACATGTGCTTGTACATACAAACTCTAAGAAAATGAAGATCACTATTTCACTTTTTGTTGTGCTACATGTTTGTTGTTTGTATTGCTGAAGTGTCTAACATTCAGTCCCTGTGTCTGTGTTTGACATGAATCCTGTATCACTGTGCCTGCAATGCTGCTGGTTGCTCTGTTGACTGATATTCGTTGTACATAATTTACTGCTGATGTTGAACTTATTAACATGTTACATGTTTTGTTAAGGGCTATTCCATTTAAACACTTGTGGGTTCCAAATTAGCCAAAAAAGGCACCCACCCATATATACTATTTAAATAATTGCCTTCCCCCGTCGGTTACTGGAATAGCCCTAAGATGTTTTTGGTATCTTTGCATTGATTTACTAATGATTTCAACTCTTATATCTTGAAAACAGAAAAATTGTGTAATAATTCTTTTAATTGCATGATGAATTATATCAATATGAATTATACCTTTAATTACCACATATGATTCATTAGGTATTCTCTACTAATAGAATACCTTGTTGATCCATCACATATAATACAGTTATAGAAATATACCTACCTCATATCTTGTTCTCTTGAGTATTAAAGCTAATAGCCTCATAATCCTCTCATTCTTCCCACTGCACATCACCAGGGTAACTGACAAGGTGGTGACAAAGCTGCTGTACAAATGTCGGCCATACCTGATCCACCTGAACATGCGTGGCTGCATGTTCATTTCCGAGCCATCCTTCATCAGTATCAGCGAGTGCAGTAATCTGCAGGACCTTAATTTCTCGGAGTGTACAGGTCTTAATGTGAGAACTATTCACTTACTTCCACAATTTGATCGTAGGGCAAAGAACTTGTGCTAAATTATAAATAAAAAAGGCATTAAATCAGCTAAGTATTAAATCAAACATTGTAATGAACTATTTAGATGACATATAATCATTCAGCATTATGATTTAAGCCTCGAAGGTATGAGAGAAAAAGAAATTTAAACTACCAAATAAATCTCTATGTGCTCTATTGTGAATTGTCTCCAGGATGAGCACCTGAAGTTGGTGGCAAAGGGCTGTAAAATCCTGCTGTACCTGAACATCTCACACACTCTGGTCACCGATGCCTCCCTCAGGACTATTGCAAAGTAATATCTTCAGATATACATAATGGAGGTTTAATATATAACTGAATGATATTGGAATCTTCCAAATAGTTAACTGATGGTGTAAAAGTGTTACATTTATAGAAAATCACTACAATTTTCTGAAATAAAAGTGTGATTTTTCTTTATATTTGCACATCCAAGCCTCTGAAGTTTCATTTATCTCACAAGCAAGACGTCAGACAGATTGAAAAGATCTGGCAAATGCCAGAAAAATTTATTAAAAGGCATGTATTATTATGCAATGTGCAATAAGACAGTATTTTATTCACACAGTTGCATGATAAGAAAGCAGGCCTTCATGCGCAATTGTATTCATTTGTTTTTTCTCTCCCTTTCCCATCTCCAGGAACTGTAGCAACTTGCAGTACCTGTCCATGGCCCATTGTAAGAAGTTCACCGACCGTGGCCTTCTGTACCTCTCTGCCGGCAAGAACAGCAAGAAACTAGACTACATCGACCTCTCCGGATGTCTACAGGTAACAAGTTGCTCTTATACTGCTTAGTATCATTCAACAAAATATCTTAATGATCTTCTATCTTGAATTTTCGAGCTGAATGTATTACATGCTGACAGTCAATTGTAAATTATGTAATTTTCATATTAAACTTGGGTCACAATTATTAAAAAGAGGGAACAGTATTACTGTTGAAAAGTCAGTTTTTTCCTATTGTTATTTGTGTTATCCTTTGATGCTGCATAATAAAAATTTAAAATATTTCATGAAAATATAAATTGAACAATATGAACCCGTTTTTAAGATTTCCTACTTTTATACAAACAAATGATTTTTATAAAGATTAATTAAAATTATAAATCTTAATTAAATTATATCTTTATTTTAATTCTTAGCATATTTACTGCAAAGGATCATGTTTTACAGCTCTATTTTGGTTCTCAATTGTTGCCATGGCAACAGTCAGTTTTTTGTAAGGTGACATAAAACATAAAGGTATTGTAACTTTAATAGGAGACCTCTTAACTTACAAACAGGCTCATTTATTCTATTATGGTATTACAGTGATGTTTAAGAGAAGATGTCACATGTTTTATCTCCAGATTACCCCAGATGGATTCAAGAATCTTTCCAATGGCTGTACAAATCTACAGACACTGCTGTTGAATGATTTCCCAACACTGAGTGACGACTGCTTGTTCCCTGTTGCGGCCAAACTCACCAAGATCAGCACACTCTCCTTACTTGGCTCACCTAACCTCTCCGATGAGGCATTCAAAAGAATAGCCAGCAACAAGAACCTGAAGAAAATCAAGATTGAAGGTGAATGGGCGGTGATTGAGCTTGAAACATACATTAAGAGTTTAAAATTTTGAGTTGTTAGAAATATTCATATCGAGTTAACTCTTAATGCCTATGAGAGAATTTTGTGTAAGCATATAGATGTGTGCAAATTTATTAAATCAGTCACTATAAAATATAAATCCAAACATACCGTTATCATTCTTTTTTCTTCACAGGTAACCAACGCATCTCAGATGCCAGCCTGAAGCAGATAGGTCAGAGTTGCGTGAACCTGGAGCATATCTACATTGCAGACTGTCAACGCCTTACTGACCTAGCTCTCAAAGCCCTGGCTCCCTGCAAACACCTTGCTGTGGCAAACTTTGCAGACTGTGTCAGGTTAGTCTCCTATTTTACCTTACATAAATTATGTATAGATATTAAAGATAATTAAAGAACCAGTAAATTACCCCTATGTTTGTTCGTCTCTGGTCAAAAACTACAAATTTCATGTCTGTCATTGATTTTTTCTAACCTATGTCTACACAATGGGAAAGACAAGCACTTTTTCATAATAAAAACAATCTCTATTTCTATCAAGTTACTGTGATGATGTTCCTTAAGATAACTAGCCTTATAAAATAGCATCAAGTAAAATATAGCAACTTGACAAAGTGTAATATTTACTCCCTTCAAGAATGTGCCTTCAGTGTTAGACACTAACTGGTTTTGCACAAGAGTAGGATGAACTACCTACTTATAAATCTTTTAAAATCTTTGTCTGCTCAATAACTTGAGAACAGTTTGACAAAGGGCCATGAAAATTTCAATGGTTAATTTCTTTTAGTATGTCAAAGGTATCGTGCAACAGTTTAATGTTAACTTTTTCCGCACTGTTACTTGGAAACAGTTGACTATGGTCCATGCACCTTCAGTGGTAGGTTGCCCTTCGAGGTTCATGGGTTATGGTGACCAGTCTTGACAAAACTTTCTCTGCATGATAACTTGTTAACCTAGTTTGAAGTAGGACCATGAAACTGAAAACTTAATTCAAATGTCATATTTGTGTTAACTTTCCTGAAAAGTTTGTGCAACCATTAATAATAAATGCATATTTTCTAAAAAACACCTTTATTCTTTTATGAAACTTTGTAAAAATTCAGTTATTTTACTAAAATTTATGGACATACACCAAACAGCAACTGACAGATACTCACATCACTCATTTGAACCAAATTTTGTAAAGCCAAGCCGAAAATGATTCAAATTTTAATAACTTTACTACCAAATTCTAAGTTAAACTTTTGAGGGTGTTTCTTTATCGATACAAGTGTTTTGTTCACATTTAATACAATATTAAAGAATGATGTTGGACCAAATAAAACATGAGAGTCAATTCGAAATAGCCCTCCCCAAAGACACTTCACATTCATGTTTTCAAAAATTGCTAAATTTCAAATGACTAGAATTATAGAATTACTTAATGATTTATATAGAACAGTATTGAAAAATAATAGTATTCAATATTGAACAAGTGAGAGGTTCTCCCTTTTTCATTAGTATGACTTGTTCTAATTACAGTACAATGCGTTTATATTATGGCATGTTTTGACTTAAATGAAACAATATTATGTTTATTTTAAGCATTTTTTTGCAACATTTTTGATGTCATAATCATTCATGTATCCCAGTTCCCAATAAACATGGTTTGAGTTAAGCTCAGTTGTGTTGCTGGCCGGCCATATCGAACACCGTGGCTGTCTTCAATGCTTGCCGGTCAATTGTTATACACCAAGATATTAATTTTTCAAATTATAAAAAATTGGCTGTTTTTTAACTTTGAAGTAATATTAGATAGAACTGTTATGTTTAAGCTATTACTTTTTATTTAACTCTAGGGTTGGAGAGAAGGGGGTGCGGGCCCTGGTGGAGGGGCCCTGTGGTCCGCGACTGCGGGAGTTCAACCTGACCAACTGTATCTGTGTCAACGACATGACCATGGTCCATATACACAAGAGGTACAGCATTTTAGGATGGTTGTTATCATAGGTTTCTTATTTTCACTTATGTAGAGCGAACCTGATGGGTAATGAATATAATACGCTGATATTAACCTGGGATCCAATTATCTATTTTATACTACAATGTAATGCTTTTATGAAATTTAAAAGGTCATAGTTGAATGTATTGCCATTTGCAGTACACATTATGAATTAAATTTACATTTCTGACAAAGCTTAACTCTATTTTAAATGAGAAAAATATGGTACAATAACTACAGACTTCAGCTGAAAAATATTAACATTGCCTTCGGCATTTTACTTTCAAAAGCAAGAAACCTGTCTTGTAATAGCAAGAAATACATGGCTGTCTTACATTTTTAATCACATAAGTACTTAAACATGCTTTTTTCCTCTGTCCCAAGGTGCCACAATCTGACATACCTGAGCCTGTGCTTCTGTGAACATCTATCTGAGGCTGGTATCGAACTTATCGGGCAAATCCATAGCCTCACGTCAGTTGATATATCAGGTTGTAACTGCGGGGACCAGGGTCTGGCTGCCCTTGGCAACAACAGTCGGCGAGACGTGACGCTCTCCGAGTGCGTGAACATTACCGACCTTGGCCTCCAGAAGTTTGCCCAGCAGTGCAAGAACATAGAGAGACTCGACCTCTCACACTGCATGGTGGGTGGGGCCAGAGCTTAGTGCTTAAATGTTTGTCTTGTTTTGAACACTTGTTAAGTTAATTTATTGTCACATGCTTGTGTTTATAGAAATTTAAAGGATTTTCTAAAGAAGCCAACTGTTTTTAAACCCGGATAAGTTGGCCACAGGTTAACTTTATATTTAGATTCTACATCATGGATTTAAAATCTAACTCAGCATTATTGCCACTCCATGTCTACCTCAAAACCAGCTACATTGTAACTACAACTGATTTGTATTTTTGTTCCAGCAAATCACTGATGGTGCAATAAAGAACCTTGCTTTCTGCTGTAGGATGTTAAATGTACTCAATCTAGCTGGCTGTAAACTGGTAAGTTTTCTGTTTCTTACTGCAATTTTGAATAAGAGGCAGCAAGTTAAGTCTGACTGTACTCCCATATTTGTAGATATCTGGGGGCAATATAGGAGTTGCTTATATCATGATCAGTCGTGTCACTGAAAATATTCTGTCACATGTAGCTCAAAGTATTGAACCTACACTCATCAAACTTTATAGGAAAGTTGTTCAGCAAAGGCATTAATGTGCATCTGCGATTTATTTGATATTTCATTTGTTCTAACAATTATCATAGCTAAAGTCTCAATATAATGTGTCACATTTAGTTTGTAAAGTAGTGCATTGCAATGGTCTGAAAATCATGTGGTGCATGTAGCTCCAAACTCTATATAGAATGTGTGCACCTGCTATTTGTTTGTCATTTCACCAGGTATAAAAAGTTTTGTGCTTCGATTTTTTAAATTGCCTGAACAATCTTATATGGCATGCAGCTCCTACAGTATTACAGAATACATTGCAATTTATCTTCCAATTTAACCATTTCTTAACTTCTAGAATGTATGTTTATAACATATTTTTTTTCAAAAAATCTCTTATCATTGCAAAGATGTGGAAACAATAAACTTTGTCCTTTGTTGCTTAAAAACCTTCATGTTTGTATGTCTACAGGTGACTGACCTGTCTATCCAGTACCTGTCTGGAGTCTGCCACTACCTTGTACAGCTTGATGTCAGCGGCTGTCTTCTTATCACGTAAGTCACAAATGTACATATTATGGGTTATAGCAGCTGCGTGTGGAACTTACTGGTCTTTGAGGAACAGCAGGACGGTATTTAGACAGTGCTTAGGACAGTTTTATTGCAACGATTATATTTTTTCCAACATTATTATCTTAATTGCATAAGAAATTGAACAATATTAACAACTTATCTTTTATGAGGCCTGTTTAATAATGTAAACTGCGGCCAATCTGTGTATTGAGCCTGGGAATCCTTGCTTTCAATTGAGTGCTCTTCTAATTGAGTTATCCACATACTTATTGACCTGTGCAATTAAAATCCTGACTTTTACAATAATGATTTATTATAATGGGAGTATACTCTGTATGTTCATCTATTACAGAGACAAGGCATTGAAGTATTTGAGGAAAGGCTGCAAGAAGCTGAGCCTTCTTATCCTGCTCTACTGTAAGGGAGTCACAAAGTGAGTATATAATCTACCGCCCATTTGAGGTTAGAGCCCAAAGACATCTGCAGCATCACACTTTCATGTCTGCTCTCTGACTTAAGCATTTATTATCCAATCTTTACTGAACTTGGTGACAATGTTTATTGGCATAATATCTCGACTGAGTTTGATCAACATTCAAGTCACACCATTACTTTTTGAGATATAGCCCTTAAATGGTTAAAATGTGAACACATTTAAATTGTATGCTCTCACTCTTACTGAGGCATTTCATTTCCAATCTTAACCAAACTTGGCTACAATGTTTAAAAACAAGAACAAATTTGATCAACTGCCAAATCAGGCTATTCATTTCATAGTTATGGCCCGTGAATTGTCAAAATTTGACTTAATTCAGTTTTAACTGTCCTCTCAAACTCAATCATATCTTATATGTTCCCTCGCAAGTTGGTGTTTGCGTGGTGGTAAATGTCGCTATCTAATTTGTTTTTGATTAACTAGCAGATCACATTATTTATTTCAGAGTTAAGGCCCTTGAAATTGTCAAAACTTAAAACTGCTAATTTCAGCAGGCAATCAAACCATACATTGAGTATATACTCTTACCAAGCAATGTTTGGTTTGGTCAACAAGGCATGACTATATTGAAAATGTTTTTCTGTTCAACTTTCCATATTTTTTTTTTGCTGAAATAGATGATTTATTTATTTCAAGAGATATTTTAGTATTTTAAGCTATGGACATTTTAAAAAGGTTTTATATATTTATTTTATACAAAATACATGTATCTGCATTTGCTATGGCGTAAACTTTTAGTACCAAATTGGCTTTGACAATGATGCAATGTGCCTCCTGACAGGTGACATATCCAATACAGAACTCCAGTTTTTGTGATATAACATTTAAAAGTTTAACAAATGAATATAAAATTTAGGAAACTACCAGTATAATGCACGATGTTTTGTTAGGCTTGACAATTTTCATTCAGCACCATCTAATATTGGGTAAATAGCTCTTTTTTTTGACAAAATAGGAAAAAAGTAGATTTTTAAGTCCAAAAAAATAAGGAAAACAGCAGGAATAACAGTTTTCAAGGAAGTAGAAATCTTGATCGTCTATTGGCAACCTGATGCACCTTTTACAATCTACCTATCTCATGTTTTCAGGAACTCTGCCCAGAAGATGATGCGACATGTGGACACTGTACAGTACAACAATGATGAAGTGCCATCCTACTTCGGCTACTAAGCATGAACTGATTGTGATCTTCTGCTTAGGACTCAAGTGTGCCTTCAGTGTGTGTATGCTTTATCAGCAAATAGCAGTGAAGTATTTTCAATTGCAAGACATTAGTTTTATAACTAGCTGCTACTTTTACCTTAGGTTCTAAGTTTTCTTTCATATTTCATATGCTTTGCAACATGTATACATTGTTTTGTTTTATTTCCCCAAGTATTTAAATGTAGGTTGAGTGTTTTTAATGCAATCCTCGTTTCTATACTTGTTCCCCGAAAAACAGTATTATTCTTGTGATACAAAATGATTGATTTCTAAAATGGCTTGTTCCGAATCTGAGCTGTGATATCAGGAGACAGTTCCTGGAAACTGTGTCAAGCTTATGTTGTTATTTATTATGAATTTATTATATGCTATTTATTGTAAAAATGAATATTAAATGTCAAATAAACATATAAGAACAAAAAACATGTATGTGACTTGATTTCATCTTTTTTTCTTTCTTGAGACAAGATTCATTCAAGAATTTATGAGAATTGTGGGCTAACAAAGAAGGCCCTATTGAAGTTTGTCTTTGAGTGCAATATCTGCCAAAATAGTGCAACAATTTTGTAGATAAAACAAATCCGGCAAGCCTGGATAAAGATAACAGCGGTTACCAATCCTTTTTTCATCTGCTCAAAATGTCTATCCACTAGAGTATAATTATTTTCAGATTGGCCAATTTGTTAATTTGAAGACATTTAAGATCTGTTTTCTTAATATAAAAGACAAGGTTTTCTCATAGCCATCATGCCAATGTCAGCGGCTTCATGCAAGATCCTGGAACCTGGACAATTCATTACTCAAAAGAAGTAAATAATATCGTTGTCACCGTACATTTATTTTAGAATGAACACATGGGAGTCCCTTTAAAAGACCCTTGTCTGTCAAGTTGCGTTAGTCAATGAAGTGTGATACCCTGCTGACGTGTCGATTTTGAGCAGGTCTCGTAAAGCCATGGTAGCATAGCAGGACGGAGGGAGGGAAAATGTAACCTCCAGTGCAAGTTTACTGCCTTCTGAAAATACAAGTAGGATTTATGCATGGTGTTAAAGTAAGATCATTTGAAATGTTTCTGCTTTAAATAACAATCATTAGACAATATGGTTAAATCTGTTAACAAATGGGCTTCAGTGTTACCATTTGTGTTTTCTGGCAGTTTTTCTTCCTTGATGATGTCCCAGTCACTGAGCACAAGGGAATGTTTGGGTCATCATAGTGATGGAGTTGCCAGGATACGTCCTTTGGTTTCACAATAATGTGTCTATAAGTCCCTGGTAGGGAAAAGTCCCTGGAAACCAATCAGAGTTATATGATGCATGTTATGCATTTAACAGAAGATCCAGTTAAAAGATGCTTACAAAATGTAAATATACAATTTATGTCACGTGATAACACTCAACTTTTTTAGTTTAATACCCAAAAGGTGAAACATTAGCACAGCAATTGGATGCGAGTGCTTGTCTATTTTCACTGTGGGTTAAAGGGCATAACACAACTTTTATTTTAGCCATTTTAATATCGCCTTGCTTCACCGGTTCATTTTCAGTAGTGAAATGTTAATTGTTTTGAATTCTTGATCATTTTTTTAGTTAGTTTGTTCTTATTGTTACAACAATTGTGAAATAAGTTAATGCAAATATATATTCATTGGCACAACAAGTAAGAGTGTAATCTTGTGTTGTGGGGGAAACCACAGTACTCAGAGGAAGCCCACTTGTACATCTTCATGACCACAAACCAGGCTCATTTGTTTTCAGGCCTGGAATTGAGCCTGGGTGAGTAGTAAGTGCGCTTACCGGACAACCATTTTATTCATTTTATGGCCAAGGTTATAAAGTATACATGAAGCCACAAACCAAAACACGAAGACTATGACGATGCCTAGTCCACTATCTTTAGAAAACAGATGACGGGTAATGTAAAATGTCTTACTTTTGTTTCCGCTTCATGTCTGTGTAATCAAGACCATCTTTCTCCATGAGTTCCTTATACAGTGACTTGATGTCATTATCTGGGTACACGGAGAAGTGTCCAGGCGTGGGCAACACCACATCATAGATACTGTACTCAGCTGAAACAAGACTAGTATCAGGCCTGTTCTTAAAGTTCATGCAAAGTCTTCATATTACAGACAACTTAATTAGAAAAACAACCCATTCTCTAGGGTATAAATTATTTGAAATATCTTTGTACCAATTTAGGACTGATCGCTTGTGTTTGTGTGTTCATGACGTATGCGGGCAGGAGGGCACAAAAACATATTCTATGAAGCGTGCTTCCACTACTTGGTAAATAACCCCCCTTTGTTCATACAGCAAGAACACATTAACATTTTGTATCAATCCTTATAATATTTACATTTCCAATAATGATTTATTACAATTAGAAATAAATATAAATTCTGCAGCTATTAAGTATTTATTGTAAAGAAAAGTAGAAAATAGCCAATAATTGTAACAAGGTATACAATTGATTAAAGGGACTGTACACCAGATTGGCACCAAAAAAGTTTTTTTTGTAACAAATCTCACGACGATTATTTATGTAAAAAAAAAGTTTGAGTCGGAGACCAGATTCGAACAGGTGTCGCCAAAATTGCAATCCAGTGTTGTATCCACTGTGCTACGAAGGCTTACCCTAAATGGTTGGAATATCTAAGCTATATACCTAATTTGGTAATATCACGGGATAACATCGACTAGCCAATCATGCATAAGGAATTAATTCTGCTAGGTAGACATACCTAGTAATCTTTTTTAATGGAAAAATACGAAAAAACAAGTTTGTGTCAGTTTTTTTTTTTTTTTTTTTTTTTTTTTTTTCTTCGCTATTTCATCATACGGAGTACAGCCCTTTAAATGACATTCCACTTATCCCATCAGAGCGCACTATTGAAATAAGCACTGACATAATAAGCCCTTACATATTGTAATGAATATAAATCTCATGTAGTACAATTTGAATGTCAGGTTTTTCGCTACACAAACAGACTAGGCAAATGCAAATAAATGAGGCTTTAAGTAAGTGTCATACTTAAGTAATATTACTTATGTAACTTTCTTTACATTTGCTGAATTGTACTCAAGTGTTACATACCAATATTTTCTGCAGTAACAATCACAGGCTTTGGCTTGCTGTCAGAATCTTCACTTGCTTGCTCATCTGTGTCCTCTATATCAGGGGAAAACATGTTAAGAAGTGCTCTTCACCAAAATAAGACTGATCTAATGCAGATTTAAGAGAAATGTACTCTATAGAAATGGCATTTACAACAGATAAATGAAGCGCTTAGTTTTTAAACTCAAAATTCCAACAAACCTTCCTGTCCGTAGTCCCCCACCCCTGGTATGACAAGGTCCCCAACCATGGGTTTAAGCCCGTATTTCTTGACTCGATGGGATGTGGACACGTTCCATATGTAACTCTGGTAGGCATGTACGTACATCAGTCGGTTGTTGCGTGATAACTGGAACATTTTGAGTATTTGCAGAATAAAGTGTTCAATACACAATGGAGTCAGACCTGGTCATAAGGCCACCTGTTTAAAATGGCCACCTGTATTATAAGGCCACTACAAATTCCCCGTTCATTTTTTAACTAACGGCCAACTGTCAAACACGGCCCCATTCACTATCCTTTGATCCCATGAATTCACTGACAGTTCCACTAAAATTTCTTATGTTGAGATAATCAATTAGATCGGGTGTTTATTTAAGACACCTGTTTTTCAAATACACAGCAATAATTCTATACAGAAACTAACAAAATAATATGACGGCCTTGAAAATATCCCTCATCCAATCGAAATGGGTGTTACATCACATGATTGTCCTACGGATCAAATTTATAACACATTGACAAAGGTTTTGATCACAACTAGAAATTAGTAAAGATCTTCTGTAGCGAAGTATTTATTGTTAAAGTAAGGTTATCAACAACACGTTTTGATCAGAATTAACACAATTAATGAATAGATACTTAAATAAACATTATATTACACAAAGTTAATGATGAAATACCGAAAAAGAACACTGGTTATTATGGATTTACTGTTTGCATTGTCCCTTGATGAGATAAGATAAGTCACTTTTTGTATTCATTTCTTTTATGTATGGGGATTTTATTTTTACGATCAAACATTTACTATGCAATGTGTGTGATTTTATTTTTATTTTTGATAAAGTAAGTGACAGTAAAACAAATGTAAAAAGTGTTTGACTCTGAATGAATGTGTTGAGTGTATACAATCATTAGAAAAAGGTCGCATTGAAAAGCTTCATGACAGCAATCTCCCACCCTTCTTTGCAGCCAATTTGACCTTTTTCTCAAAGGTGGCCACTTTATACAAATGCTTGTCATGCCTTGCTACACATGTCTTGACTCTTAGTATTTTGTGTTTGAACTTATGTACTTACCGGGCATCTTCATGTGAGAATCTTTATGTGTTTCAATTAAGTATTTTGCACAAAGTCAACTGTAGCTAAACATACCAAATGCTTTCATTATTTTATTAAAAACAAAATATATAGCCTAAAAATTTAAGAAGCAGATACCGTAAATGACTGGGTATAAGATGATAGGGGGTATAAGACGCAGGCAAAAAAAAACTGTGAAAATCCGAGAAAAAACTTTTAATCTATGTTTTGGGTTAAAAGACGCATAGAAAAAAATGTCAAAATCGTCTGCCGCGATCGGCCACCATGTTTGTTGACAGTAAAGAATTTTTTTTTTGTGAAAATGGCGATGGTTATTTTTAAAACCATACAATACTAAATACAAAGCAAAATATGTTTCATTGTTTATTCGTTTCATGTTATGTTACAAATTATTTAAAATTTGTAGCTGGATGGCACTGAAAAGTACCTTTTATGACAATTTTTAAGATTTCTTTCTGACAGTATATCGTAAACAATAACCTGTCGAGAGTGAAAAGTTTAGTAATGCAAAAACCTTATATTATAAGGGTTTGTTCTCAAAATGTCAACACCTACAGAAAAGAATAAAGAAAATGACAAAGTGTGAAAAAACAAGACATTATCGCAACAGTTTGTAGTATCGGTATGTTAAAGAGCTTTAAAGGCAGTGTGAGTTTTTCACACCTGATCGTTCAACTGACAAAAATATTTTGACAGTGCACAGCTTTGCTTCTTTATATGCATGTTTAATTATTGTTATATTCAAAATAATATTGAATATTGAATAATTTTAATAATTTTAATCGTACAATATATTTTTTTAAATTAAAAACGTCATACGGTCTTACGATATACCGTATCCCGATCTTCAACTGCCGTTTTAACCCGTATATACTTGATCGATATGATATAACATCCCTTTCTACATAAATCTAAACAAACCTTCGGCCTGAAATCGACCTCAGAAAAAAAGTTAAAAAGCTTGTTACTGGTTAGAGGACATTTTTTTTACATCGAAATCTGAGGGAAAAAAGTGTGTCTAATACCCAGTCATTTGCGGTAGTTCTTTTTTCTTTATATACATTGCCCATAGGAATTCTACAAATGATCTATATTTAGTTTTGAGAACTTATGTACCTTTTGGAAAGCCCCAAGGAAGTTGTTCTCATTGCCTACAAGTCCAGACAGAATGTTCCTCTCAATGTAAGAAAACTTGGGAAACTTGTTGATAGCCGCCTTGCTGTCTCGTTTCTCCCACCAAAACTGGCGTGCAGCAGTCAACTGTTCATCTGGAGATACATAATGTGCAGCATACTATTTATAAAGTGTTCTGCAAAGATTCATGTCTATTTTATTACTATTATTAATATTATATTTTAATTTCTTAAGTAAGCATTTGGTGATTAATCAAAACTTACTAATTAACGGTACATTGTAATGTTTATATAAGAATTGAACATTATTTTTTGCATTTCATTGATGTATGAAGTGTAGGAAAAGTTAAACCTAATTTGCATAAACACCAATGACCTGCTTTCTCACAACCGTGACATCATGATGCCTATGTTGTTCTCTTGAAAACATTAAAATAACCACCTTGTGTGTCTCCGGGTCTTGGTTTCAGAATCAGTTCTACAGCTGTTTGAAGTCTCCCAACAACAAGGCCCTGAAAAGGTAAATGTTGAACTAGAGAGATAAAACAGTCACCATGTTTTATATAATCCCTTTATATCTTTTTGTCATTTCATTACATTATAAACAGCATTCAAAGGCTTTCCTTAGATCACCAATAATGGTGTTGTACATGTATGTCAAGATATGTATTACGCCAGATTTCATTTGTTTGGAAATACCAGACTCACATTTTACTTGATGGGAAGTTATGTTTTTTTATTAACTTTTTATTTACTTCCTAACCCCTTAAATTCTTTCTTGAAAAACCAAAAACAAGTTCGAAAATGCTAATTGAAGGGCCATAACTCTTCCTTTACTATGTGAAGCTGCAAACAAAACCCCAGGTCTTTACCTCAACAACGTTCCCTTGAGGATTCATAACTCATGGTCTTTATCTCACAACGTTCCCTTGAGGATTCATAACTCAAGGTCTTTATCTCAACAACGTTCCCTTGAGGATTCATAACTAAAGGTCAAATTGTTTTGGAGTTTTGAATGACAAGTTCACATAATACTTACAGACAGAATCACGTCATTAGTGAGGGCATAAGAAACTAATAAATCATTCAGGTCACTGGTTTTTTTGTTAGTCAATTGGGTAAAGGCCAAATAAACTATATCCTAATTGCAGCTGTATGGACAATTTGCTTTATTAACATTCCATCTAAAAGTTCCCCTATGTAGCAATCTGACTGCATAGTTCTTTAATCTTGTATGTCCACATACCTGCCGATATGATGAGATGGTATAGCCGAGGTGCCGAAACGTTGCATGCCAAAGTAGTTGATGAAGCCGGTCTCCCGCAGCGAGGTCATCCCAGCATCAATTTGATCCTGAGAACCAGTCACAGACCGTAGAACCACTGTGAACTTGCTACCCTGAGCACCACTCAACTGTAGGGGCTTCTCCACATAGCTGGAAGACATGGAAGATATTTATAAAATGTATATAAATCTTTACAATACCATTGGCAGAATTGGTCTTAAGATATTTACAGATATGATCTGGTCAGGCTGATTTATCAACAAATCAAAGGCTTTTAATTTTTATCCAAGTGTGAATCCAGTAAAAATGTCAAAACAAGTAAAACATAATTCTACATGCAATCATTTAATACATGCACTATAGTCTTAAATAATTAACGTAACAATAGAAGATCATGCCAGAGTTAACTGTGATTTTTAAAATCAGTAAAAGACTGAATTCATTGAAAAACATTCTATTCATCACAATGTTTACCTGAAATTTCCAAGGACTATATTTCTTAGTTTCTTATTGAGACCTCGTAGTTTTTCTGGGGCAACCCTAATAGAAAGAAATGAAACATGAATAGCAGAATGTTTTTTACAATGATTTCAATACTACACTACCTTTCAATTTCTAAACGAAATATTTACGAAAAGCAGAAACCTGTTAAAAAACTTAAACACATACATTTTTCAATGTAGCTACAACTGCACGCTTTTTAATTTTAGATGTGTCTTATTTGTAGCCCTATCTGTTCTCACATTCTTGAACAAGCCAATATACAAGGACTGTGATGACTGACCCTTGAGTACGACATTGACATCTGGACCTACATATGAGGGTCTTGCATGTGACATACTTTTTTTTTTGGCGAACAATTGTGTCAAGTGAACATAAAATCCCCAAATGCATGGCCAAGTTTCAGCTTAGACAAGCCAAAAATACAAGTGATCTTAAGTGTGACATTGACCTTTGACATGTGTCTTGCACACAAACCCTGTCTGGTCATGGTGAACATTTTACCCAAGTTATTATCAGATTCCCCAAAGTATGGCCAAGTTATAGCCCCTGAAAAGCCGAAAACATACAGACAAAGCATTCACAAATACCATAAACCAAACCACCATTGTGGCAACTATGTGGAGTTCATCACAAGTGGGGTTGACAAAAAAGATTCAATAAGTGGATAAAGAAACCCAGAGAAGCTCACTTGTAGACCGAGATGTGCTGGCTGGTTTTCCCTCGTCTGTCCTTGGTTCCACAGTACTGGAACAGGCTGCTCTTCAGACTGGAAAAGAAAAAAAACCCACAGTTTAATAGGATGATGGCATTAGTGTTTACCAGTTAGTAATATTTTCTTCTGATCTCTCATACAGGCGACATGCATACATTTATTTGACAATAGGCATTGATAATCAGTCACAAATGTTACAAATATTGTAAACACGGGAGACAACTCAGTAAATATGAAAGGTGGTGGAATATCCGCACTGCACTTTTTCTCAATGCTATCTCTGCATATGCATAGGATTATGGTTCTCCCCATCTATGTTTCAAGTTTTGTCATAATCTCATCAGCACTCTTAAGTTATTCTCCTGACAACGGTGCGATGGAAGGATGGATTGCCAAAGCAGAGACGATATGCTGCCCCTTTTGGGGAGAATAATAATGAATACTAATTAACACAATGCCTTATGCTGTGTTCTATTAATTAAGAAATAATTGTTTTAATTATTTTCATAATGAAGAATTGAATATCCTTAATACAATGATCTACTGTCATTTTTTATTTTGAAAGGTATAGTAACATGGCAATAAACCCTTGAATGTAATTGATTTTGGTGACCTCCGATGTAAATAATACATATTAACAGTACTCTATCAACATTTAACCCTTTATAAGAGGGTTCACAAAAACATCCATTTCATATCAAACACAACATTCTAGCTACAAGTAATATGAAATGTTTATGAAAAGGGAAATGGAAAACATTCTAGTTGAAGGTAAAACATACCTGATCATCTTGGCTATGAGGCCCACAGCATCCATGGTATCCTTGTTTTCCTTGTAGAGAACAAACCGGCAGTAATCTCCACGCCCCTTTGGCCAGTTGTGACGCGCATTGCCTTGAATAGAATTACTGATTTTAGACAGGTAAAATGAAAATGACAAAGTCAGAACAAAACCACTGCAATACAAGGACAAAACTATTCCTTTAATAACAGTTAATGAGGGGCATTTGTCCACAATACTTTAGCAGGAATTGTGGAACTAGCTTCACATATAAGCTTATTGCCATATTTAATGTGTACACCAAGTTTAATTAAAATACCCTTGGCCAAATGACAACGAATGCCAGTGACACCAAGCCTATGACAATCCCTCACATTTTTTCTACAAAAAATAAGTATATGCAGATGACCTAAAAACTAATTTATCAAATGCCAAATAATTCATTAGTTAGCAAATTCAAATCTTAAAGTTTCTTTGTTGTATAATTTTTATCTACATAAAACATAATGCAGATGGGCAAGCCAGACAGATAGTTGTACCCTTGTTTGTAGTGATTCGGGCCTGTATCAGCCTATTGTCCCCGTCCACCACCGTATCCGTCTCTAGCCCTGGGAAACATCGTGATATCTCGGCATGCATTCTTGTCCTCTCACCCTTGTCTGTTGATGCCTTACAGATACACATGGATACATTGATTTGGGTTGATGAAGTTGTATTTATATACGGTACAAGGAAATACTTAACTCTCAGTATGAAAAGTATTACCAGTACATTATTTCATGGTGGAAGTGTATGTCAAGGATTTGTCAATACATGAATAACACAATTGGTAGTCTTTATCAACAATAAGTCAATTTATCACATCAGAATGTTTGGCTTAGGTTAAAGCCAGAAAAAGAATTCCAGATAATTATGATGAACTTGAACTGGTACCATCATGCTTAACACCTGGCATTTAGAAATGTACCTGTATGGTGACACACCTGGACGTGTCTTTAGACTGTAGGAGCTCAGTGAGCTTGTCAGCATCCTCTCTTGAGACCAGTACCAGGGATCCCGTCTCTACCTGAGGGAGGACATAAGTGTACCACAAACTATTGTAAGATCAAAAACAAGTACCCGGTAGGTGAATCACAAATAACACAGAACCTATTACTCCATTAATAAGATTGAATTTCTTTAAATTGACCAATTAAACTAATATTTTTGAAATGTTATTACTACAGTGGAAACTCACTAAACCGGACAAGGTCCGGACTGGGCAAAATTTACGGTTTAGTGAGGTTTCCGGTTAAGTGAGGATTTGATGTACGGAGTAAGTTTACTCAAATATTAACCGAGTTAACCTTTAGAGGGAAGTTGAAAACTGGAATAAAATGACAAGGGAATTTCAATTATTCGACATTTAGACGGAGGTTGAGACATGATTAAAGCACATGCAAAAGTGATAAACATAAATAAACATTTCTGCGTTTTTATAATGATCTTTTTTCCAAGTCTTAAAACAACTCGCGTAATTTAATGCTTGTTAAGTATGTTTGATAGTTTAATAATGCACCGCTCTGATTTGATTCAATCATTCATAGAAGTCTTTAGATAAAACAACCCTCCAAAATGATCACTTAATAACCATTTCTAGTTCTTTATTTATTGCAACAAACAAATTAATGTTTCAATCAATTTTCTTTTCACAAGTTTGATTATCGTTTGATTATCGCGCGGCAGTCAATCCTAAGCGCAATCATCATTAACGATTATCGAGTTATCGCAACATCACAGGTGCAATATTTAACAACGCACCGGCTGTCAAAACAAAGTGACACGCGATTCCCGAATTCCTAATACACAAAATTATTTTGACATGTTTGAACAAATAAACCGCTGGTTTTGTGAGGTAAAATTACATTGACAACTAACAAATTTTCTCGATTTTTTGTCCGGTATCCGGAATTCCGGGGTTCCTGTTTTGTAGGGATTTTTTACATTAAAATAGACGGGGAAAACCAGGACTCTGAAAAAAGTCAGGTACCCGAGTATTCCGGTTTGTGCAGATCTGGTTTAGTGAGTTTCCACTGAACTTTGAAATACTGTTTAGTGAAGGTATTTATATTATATGTTTGTAAGTAATATGAACAATATCAAAAATCAATTTGCAGAATCATCTTTGGGTCACATTTTTAAACTTTTGTTTGTGAACACTTTGACAATGAATTATCTAAGTGCATTGAATTTATTCCTGACAAGTTCTTTAAGTTCAAATACCTGGCGTATAGCAAAAATCAAAACAGATCAAGCACTTAAAAAGTCATCAAGTGTGATAGCAGCACTAAAGTGTTTTTGGTACTTATGGTTAACTGCTTTCTTTTTAATGAATGCAACAAATGTAGCCTCCAGAGGTCACATGACCAGTAACTGACCTGTGGTGTTGCTTGGGGTAGTGGACAGGGCAGGTCAGTGTTAGTTAGTCTCACAACCTCACCATCTAGGCTGATCTCATTCACCAGGAAGTCAGAGTACCTGCACAAATACATCAATCTCCTTATCTTTACCATTTAGCAAAGCAAACTGTTAATTGAAATCTGTAGATCTATGTGTTCCTTCAAATAGACCACTTTTATACAGTTCCAACATGTGGTCATCATAAGGCTAACATTTTCATCATAACCACAGCTGCCTGATAATATTATATTAAAGAAAAGCTCACCTTAATATGTTAACAAATCTGTTAAAACTAATGAATTGATACTCAAATGTTGTACTTAAACATTGTGCAACTTTCCGAAGGCTCTGTATCACAATGTACCTTTGCCTCACAATGTACCTCGTACAATGTACCTCTGCCTCACAATGTACCTCGTACAATGTACCTCTGCCTCACAATGTACCTCGTACAATGTACCTCTGCCTCACAATGTACCTCGTACAATGTACCTCTGCCTCACAATGTACCTCGTACAATGTACCTCTGCCTCACAATGTACCTCGTACAATGTACCTGCTCCACAATGTACCTCGCAATGTACCTCGCCGCCACAATGTACCTCGTACAAATGTACCTCTGCCTACAATGTACCTCGTACAATGTACCTTTGGCCTCACATGTACCTCTGCCTCACAATGTACCCGAGGTAACAAATGTACCTTTGCCTCACAATGTACCTCGTAAATGTACCTCTGCCTCACAATGTACCTCGTACATGTACCTCTGCCTCACAATGTACACCTGTATCCACAATTTACCTCTGTTGAGAATTCCTGAGAAGCCTGGCAATGTTGAGATGTACTCTGTTATCCCAACATCATCCTCCCTGACTGGACCTGTCGAATAGGCATTGTCCGCTGAGTTTTCTTCTTGTATGTCTTCTGAAACAAATCCAGTTAGATGTTTCATAATTCAAACTGCAAAATTTATAGATAAAAGCGGTAAATACACACTGATTTAAACCATGTCCTTCAGTGCATTGTAGGAAGCTTTGGTTAAGTTGAAGTGATTCAAGCTGGACTACATTAATCAGTCTTTGCCTTAAAATGTTTTCAGCACTTGTCCTTTGGGCAATTAAAATTGAAGAAACCACTTGCCCAAAAACAGTTTAACTTGCCCAAAATAACCAATTCATGCGTAAATAGACGAAAATCAATATTTCAATATCATAATAATGTTCAATCAGGATTTGTGAATTGTTGCTATGAAACTATGAAAACAGAGGGATCTAAATTTTGGAAAAGTGTACTTGTCATTCGGGCAACAGCCCGGAAATTTTTACTTGTCCGAAACAGTCTTTACTTGTCCCGGGCTTTGGGCAACCAGTTACGACAAAGACTGTTAATCAATGGTTAAATCTAGTCTAGTTGATACAATTGGCTGCAGAAGGTCATGGCCCATTTGTACAAATATATTATTGTGTTTACAAATGGATTAATGCATGTTTTATACAAATTAAAACATGATGCTGGTTCCAAGTTATAAAAACTTTTAAACTCACCAGCTGACTGAAATATCTAAATTTTTTAAAAATGAACCTTTGTCTGTGCATCTGTCTGTGTCTTTGCTGTTTTCTAAGCGCTGCCTTTTTGCACAGGATACATCGCCATCATCATGCTCCATCTGAAGGTAAAAAAAATATGGCTGATATCAAGGGCAGTTCAACAGATAACAATTTCTGAATAATCGAAATTGAAGCAGCCAAAATAATAATTTGTAATACTGGTTTTGTTTCTGATTATGACCACTTTTTGAAATTTTGATCAATATCTTTATTATTACCTTGGGTTCTTTCACAAATATCGATGTAATTAATTTTTTGTCCATTTAACGAAAAACAAATTTTAATTAACTACCATGGAAACAAGCTAAATTTCAGTGTTCGCATATGCAGCTATTTGGACCAACATAAAACACAAGTACTTCATAACCACATGCTGTTGAAAATAAATTAAATGGCCTTAAATTCACCAGTGATGAACACATATCTGACATTTATTATATTAAAGTTTGTATCTTTTCATTCATATTTGTAGATTCTAGCACCCCTAGTTTTTGCCCACTTTAATCATATTAATTTGTACTGTAAATCTTAATAGAATAAAGTAAATAGACAAAATATGGTTTGGTTAATGAAACTTCATGAAACATAATTAATATTTAATCTTACTAACAAATTTGAAGTTGAAATTAAGAGAAGTATTTAACCTTTCACTTTTAGCATCTTGCCAGCATGCACAGGGTGACACAATTCGGTGTTTTGAGTTTATTTACATGTTTTAAGACGACATATTCAAAAGACTTTTGTCTAAGCTCGCAAATTATATTATGATGCAGAGCCAAATTTCTGGGGCTGTTCATCAATTCATAGCAACAATTTATCTTGATTCCAAAACAATATTTCTACAAACTAGCAAAGCAAATTTCCTCTCTGGATACAAGAAACCAAAAGACAAGTACTGTAAATGTTCTCATAAACGTGGATGTCCTAGTAGACATGCCAGGGGTCTCTTCTTGAGTCTATATTACAATTCTGCAACGTAACCCTGAACCAAAAAACAAATGCAATTTTATCCGATGAAAAGCATTCCAGCAGTCACCATTTTAGAGCACCTGCTGAATTCATGCATATACAGAAAAAAACAAACCCTATTGTATTCATGAAGTTGCAATAAATAATATTAAAATTGCTGAACTTGTGTATTGATATACTGAGGACATGAGTGAGCAGCGAAGACTGGGGAGTTTTTCATGTTTTTACTTGAATTAAATGGGGAGTTTTAAAAGTTGCTGAATAGAGAAAAATGGTTCTTTGTTAAGAGTGCAGGGTTAACAAAAGGCATGCACCCTGGGTGTACATTGTATAACAGG
The DNA here is from genome assembly GCF_026914265.1 of Mya arenaria. NCBI lineage: Eukaryota > Metazoa > Mollusca > Bivalvia > Myida > Myidae > Mya > Mya arenaria. The sequence goes on along the minus strand of NC_069135.1, from coordinate 10,567,551 downwards.
ACATAAACGGTATCTTGCATTTTACGAAAAAAAATCCACGACTTTTCAGACATGAATAAACTCTATATAAATGTGAATCATATTCTGTGCAAATAATATCTAAAACTAAATCTAATAAGCACACCAATTTTATCGGTTATTCCAAACAAGATCTGTTAAAACATGCACAGAGTCGGCTAAAATCGTCATAACAAGCTTATTTATAAATACTCTCTGTACTGAAAGTGAGAGCCTGCAACAATCAGACCATAACCGTTATAATGAAGTGACTCATGATCAGTTCTGGTATTTTGTTCTACATATATTGTTTATGCAAGAATTGGTTGTGTATTAATAAGATAATGCTATTTTCTACTCTAAATGGTGTCACCTCAAAATGGCCCCAAGCCAATAAACAAATACACAGGAAATTGGCCCCTGCATTGACACTAGTGCAATAAACAAGGGATACACAGCAGAGAATTAACATCTTAAAACTAGGCAACTCAATATATTTTTTATGAATTTGGTTTTAGAGAAGAGATTTTAACAAATATGTTTTTATAAAGAAGAAGAAGAAGAAGAATAGTTTATTTGGATTTAAACATACAGTTCATCATCCATCAACATGATCATACATATATACAATAGTCAATATACCATTTAGAATACATTACAAACATATCAAATATATACTATTACTAAGGAGAACATGCATCAAAACATATTATCAAAGGAAATATTATACTTGTATCAATGATAACAAATATTCAATTTATGAGCATATAGCATAGTTTTAAGTCTTATTTTTATGAAATATACATGATACAAAAAAGCAATATCAACGAAACAACAACAACACATCATTGAGTTAACAAATTAGTTCGTATTTTACGCGCACAATTTATGAAAGTCACTATTTTCAGAATTAGTGTCTCATTTCTTGTGTTTATCAACTCTAAAAATTTTATCATGTTAGGTCTTACAATATAATATTTGGGTAAATATCTCTTGCGTATAACTTTATATTTATTACAAATGCACAAGAAGTGATACTCATCTTCTATGTCCACAGTATCACACAGTTCACAGTATCTTTGATTTCTGTCAATGCGATTTCTTCCATATCGCCCAGTTTCGATTCTTAGACTGTGACATGATATTCTCATTTGTGTAAATAATTTTAACAGATAGTGGGGAATATTACTATTAAGAAAAATTTCGTATTCAAAGCTAACCTTAATTTCCTTATACACATTTAATACTGAATTTTTCATTATATCATCTCTCCAGTTTTGCATATAACAATCATATAATCTTTGTTTAAAGCTTAGTAAAAATATATCTTTATCAACTAAATATGGCTGTTCCCACACCTCACCAAAACCATATATATACAACAAGTTTTTCACATTTGACAACCAGTTATTTTTGTTATTCCAGTCTTCGCACTAATTTTTTTCAAGCACTAGCCCAGTTGGGCTAGCAGCCTGGAAAAAGCACTAGCCCGAATCAAGTTTCACTAGCCCGAACCAAAATAACTTTTTAACAGAGATATTTTAATATATGTATAAGGTCATAAAGCTATAACACCAGTAAACTGTTTTCTCATTTTAATCTCTACTGTATTCCATCAACAATGAAAACACAAGGTCTTCTGACATCTCACAGTCGCGTACTCTGTCACTATCGTCTCCATCATACATCATCTTCTCTGGCACCAGCGATGTTGTAGTTGACTATTCACTAAAAGTAATGCATGAAATGGCATAAAATTTATTTGTCAAAATAACTGTTCAACCGAAAATAGTATTTAATAATTATTGTAAAATTCAGTACAAACAGTTATATTGTAAATGAGATCTGCCTGTTCCATCTCATCTGCCTGGTCGAGATCAGAGTCTGCAAGTGTGATAACCTCCTTGGGTCTGGCCAGATGGAGTAGAGGTCTGAAATTGTGAACATGTACATTGTATTCTTTTGAATTCATATAGTTTCATATACTTTTTAATGACTATATCAATTCTTGCTTTATTTAACCTACCATCCATTCAGCATTGTCATTGGTTGGGGAGTACTGTTTACAAATGCTACAAGTCATAATACCCTCACTGTAACAAAGCCATGGCCTGTTCACAGTCCAAAATGACTGGAACTTTCGTTTTCTTGCCTGTTCGTAAACCTTAGTTACCTTCTTTTATGCATCAGGCTTGTCACCAGGAGCCTTTCTTTTCGGGGTAGCTCCTTCGAAATAACGTAGAAGCGACATTGTTCAGTGTGAAGAAATGACAGCTACACGAATAGACTGTATCCCGTTCTCATTTTTTCAAGCGTCCCTCAAGTACACGAAGTGTTACATTTTGAATAAGCGTTTATCGATCTGATACGAATAGCGGTAAACCAGTCATAGTTAGTCTAGGTAGCCTGTTGTAACAGATACGGATACCGATAGGTATAACATTTCGGATAATTATTTTTCGGGAAAAAATCACTCGACAGGTCGGGCTAGTGACTTGATTTTTTCAGTCGACCGAGCGGAAAACAGCTTGACTCGGTCGATGGTCGAGTGGGTTACGTCGAAGACTGTTATTCAGTAAATCATTCAAGGAACATACATATAATGTTTTCATTATGCAATTCTCTGAACACAGCAACTTAAACCAGTACTTTATTATTCTATAATATCTATTTATGAATAGCGGGCGTCTTCCCAGTTCACCATATATAGCAGCATTACTTGCAGACAATTTAACACCTAAAATTTGTTTGCAGATACGCAAATGTAAACGCTCAATTTCTTACGACAAAATGCCAATTGTTTGATGCGTTTGTAGTGTCTATACTCAACTATTTATAAAAGATGGAAAGTAGTTTATATTTATTATATTTTGCAACTGCGTTATAAAATAAAAATACTATTTCTTTAGGACACTTTCATCATTTGTTAATCAAATTGTTAAGAGTAGAGATATTTAATATTAACCATGCATATCATGTATTTTAACATCAAATAGCAAGTTTATTAGAACTCATATTTATTGTAATGCCTGGTTAATGGTTGGATGCATAGTATAATTCCCTTTTTTGCCATTTATAAGTTATCACAGCAGGGTTCCTGATACTTCCTGTGTATTGTTTATTGCCTCGACCTATTGGGGCTAACATTGTTACAATGGGTAATCTCATTACAAAAGTATGAATAAGCATTTTATAATTTTCTGAAATTAAAATTTAATGCCTGGTTAGTGGGCCATTTGGTAGGATAATTCCTGTTTGTGCTCTTTTTATAGATAAAGATAAATAGATACATTCAGTATCAAATGCTCAAACTAGGCTTTTAATATGTTTATAATGAAAAGTAATGAAATTAATCGTGAATATAGTTACGTAACATCTATACAGGAAAGTTACAGACAATTTGAATTTCATCTAGATTAGTATTTATAAACTTTTTGATGAAGTTATAATGTAATGCATATATGAAAAATCTGTTTCTGAAGACATAGCCTGAGCTTCTATTTTTAAATCTAATTAAGGCGAGGTATTTTTTCAACACTGCATGCATATTTTTTCGTCTTTTAAATTAAAATTACCTTTTTTATCATAAACATTGGTTTTGCATTCACTGTTTGAATATATAATAGTGCTGTTCACTTATATACTTAGGATTTAGAATTATTATTTTGTAATCACTAATTGACTTTAATTAAATGTCTGAATTACCAAAAACAATTGTTAGGATGTTACAATAGTAGCACCCCTATTTTCAAATATTGGCTTACAAAGAAATTTATTTAAGAAATGTTTATTCTTATTTCACCAACATTAGAATTAAAAAAAAGACAAATATGACCAGTAAATGATGGGTAGAAACCCCTTGTCTTTAGTTACTGGCCCATTAAATGATGATCATCATAAAGTCATCAATAAATGCAGTATACTAAAATGTTTTATCACAAGTTAAACAATGATCTGCTAGAGGAAATGATCTTATCAGTAAAATTAAATCAATATAGTAAGGCCAATCTGAGTGGACCAGGAAAATCAATACTGGCTTATCTAATAAACTACAGACTACATTAGTTTATCCATAGTGCACAAATTGTTCACTACTAGTGCACTCCTAGTGAACAAGAGTGTAAAGTTTGGTCTTAACAGTACTGTATGACTTGATAAACAGCCCAAACAAACTTGCTCTGCATCATACAGTCATCCTGACATGTGTTCAGTAAAGGTTTACATTATCTAACATAAGCAAACTGTTTTGTTTGGTTTCCCTTTTGCAACTCACTGCAAGGGGAAACCAAACAGCAAACGTTCACCGCAAACACGTTAACTGAACTCATGACAGATGTGTCTGGAATAATCGCCACATGTAATTATTTTTTAATACAAATGTATAGTATACGATTCCAAAAAATATAAGGGACTGGTGCCCCACATTTTCAGCATCAAATTAGTAAAATTTTAACATGTCACAGACGGGAAACTCGAAACTGGATTATAATCAAACTTTACATCATTTTTACAAAACAAGAAACTCGCGAAATTAGATGACAACACAAGTTTATTCGTAATTGAGTCTATGTCATGTCATTGTACACAAACACATATAAATTTTCTCACTCAAAGTACTACACAAAAGAGTATGATCTCACTTTTTTTAACTGCAAACCTTTAAAATTAGATTATAATTAAGACACTCTACACAAACGTCGCTTCTATACTCAAGACATAACGTCTTTCTTCAAGTCGGTCATTTCGTAACGGGAATCAAACGCAAACGCAGTGATATCCCCGTATACAGGTATATGTTGGAATTGGTCGTTTAACATTTTATTTCGATCCAATAGTTCTATCATTCAGCAGTAGATCACGCCGGATATATAAATAAATTACAAGACGAGCTCGCACAGTTATTTTCCAACAAAATGCAAATCAAATTACATATTAACTGAGACCATATATCAAAATTACAACACAGAACCCAGAAGGTAATAAATGCATTCAATTAGATTCAAATGGAATAGTATTAACAAAATAGTCATCACTAAAATACATAATAATAAATGATTATAAATACATCGATCCTTAATTGATGGAGCATTATAAACAAACGAGAATATCAAAATGAAATCACTTTTGACTAGAATATTTGTTTATTAAAAATATGCTTAGAAGATTATTCAGACGATGTGCTTACGTCTGTATTTAGTATTGAACGTATAGTTTGAACTAAAAGCCCAAAATGCAAGAATATTCAAACAAAAGCAGATTGCCAAATAAGATACGAAAAGCAGCGCAATGCCAATGGTATTGAAGAAATATCTAAGAAAAATGTGACAAATGAAAACAAAAAAAATCACTTTTAAAACAAATAAGATGTAGGATAAATAAAGGGTTAAGCATGCTAACAACTGGAGTTAGAGGCAAAGTGTTTAATAACTTCCAAGCATATACAATAGCTAAGACATTTACACATACTCCCAAAAGCACAACAACATTAAAATGTTGAGGGACACCCTGGAGAACGTGTTGCCATGTTCTTGTGTGGTCCCCAAATTTGTCTCTTTGTATTCTTTCTGAGAGGAAACGTTTCAGGAGACTACATGATACATCTGCGAGACCCTGCGGAAAACAGTCGAAAAACTTCGTCTATTAGTATGGCCCCTAAATAATGGTTGTTATCAGAAGCAAACTTTCAGTAATCTACAAACCTTAGAAATGTAGTGTGACACCCAAAGTTTGACCTTAAAGTACGGGTTGAATCTTTCGATAAAATGGGTAACCCACTGATCATGCATGATTCGTTCAAATAGTTTTAATAAAGTGTGTAGATGCGGACTGGTCTGTATTTTTTCAATAAATGGGTCATCTTTCTTAAATAAAGGTGTCACTTGTGCAAGTTCGAGGCTTTCAGGGAAGTTTTATCATTGTATTTGTCATGTTGCGAATAGGTGAAGCTAAAGATTCTTTCCCTGATATTATAACTTTTGGTGACATTCGGTCGACCACAGTAGCTTTTTGGGGGTTGAGATTGTGGATAATCTTTTTGACAGTATCTTCATTAACAGGTTGAACTCAAATTTTGAGCTTATCGTTGACTTTGACATTAATGTCGATTCCAATATTTTGAGCTTCATGTATGTTTATGTAAATGAGTTTAGATTGTGTTTGGTCTGTGATGAGTTTGTTTTGTGTTGTTCTGAGTATGATTGGATTATCTGACTTATCTGTGCTCTTTTGAAAAAGAAAGGTTTAATCATTGGCCAAAAATCTATTGATTTAGGTTGGCCTGCGCATCTCTCTTGAAAGTACGTTGTGATTGACTGTCTTTTCACCTTTGTTTTTAGGTTTCTTAGTGTAGTATATATTTCTTCCAGTTCTCTTTACTTATGTTGTTTGAGGATTGTCTTGGTGGTGTGATGATGATGATGATGATGATGATGATGATGATGATGATGATGATGACGATGACGACGGTGATGATTATAATGATGATGATGATGATGATGATGATGATGATGATGATGATCATATATACAATATATATATATAAAGTTGTCTGAATATTTACCGGCACAATTAAATAAGTAACAACTGACCAAAAGTTCACACACGTACAGAATAACTACAATAACTTCAAACTATAATCCACCAGCTCAGGGTGATGGACGTATTACGATGTAGAAACCAGCAGGCAGACATGCAGCAGTACAAATTGACGTGATGGTAAGATTCCAGAGGCGTGATAGTATGATCGAACATTGGCACGCGTTAGAAAGATCAACAGCCACAGATAATACACGCTATCTTGAGGCAGTCATGTACCTTTAAGATACGGGCATTTAACGATGATTTCGTTCTGATTAATTCCGATAGTAGAGTTATTGTTTTCTGTTTAGAAATATGAGAGTCTATCATAATATGTACCACCATTATTTTATCCAAAGGTAGCCTAAGAGATAGTCTTCAAGCTTAAAAATGCTGGCCAGAAATTAAAACACATGCACTTTTGTTATTGAAATAACAAACGGTATTCATATGTCAGGCCTAAAATAAAGCCTAAAATATAAATGAAGTTGCAAATGTTTTATCTCATCGATTCTAGAGAATGTTTTTTCCCATCATAACTACTATAGTATATTTCTTTTAAATGCATACACTAATATTACCAAATTATGATATTCAAGTTTTTTTTTTATTATTTTGCTCGAAATAGACTGAGCTTGGTGGAGTCATTCTCAATGGCCGTTAACAAAAGACAATACAACAACAAATATTGGAGTGCTAAGCTATGACAATGTTTTATTAAATTGTCTCACAACATTAAAGCCGATACTTTGTTGTTCTTTGACATGTGAAGAAGAAATCACTAAAATACGGTGATTGTCATATGGACGTACATGCATGCTTATTTGGGTCAAGATTTATCACCAAAATGTTAAATGTTTGGACATATAAGGGTAGTAGAGGGCGTTACAGAACGATAGAAATATGTCGCACTAATCTTACGTCTAATATTAGCCTTGTTCTTTTATCAGTTCGCACGGCTCAAGCTTTCAACTGTTGAGATTCTCCATCCGTCAGTGTTGGCCAGTCCGGCTATCTCTCGTTTAATTGTTTGATAATATTTCAAACAATCATTAAGTTTATCAAAATCATATTGCACAAATAGCGTAACCTGGTATAGCCCGTAAGATACAGACAATGGGAGTTGAGAAAAACGGGAGTAAATACGAGGCGTCCGTGGACACCGGCGAAGACGAGAGAGGCTCGAATTTCTATGTGTACTACCTGACGTGTTTCGCCACGATCGGCGGTCTGCTGTTCGGATATGACACGGGCATCATCTCAGGGTCCATGCTTCTCATTGGCGATAACTGGAACTTGACCACGATATGGAAAGAGTTGATTGTCAGCGCCACTGTGGGAGCCGCCGCCATCTTCGCGCTCATCGCCGGCTACCTCACGGACTGGATCGGTCGGAAGAAGGTAGTCATGTTCGCTAGCGTCATCTTCACCGGCGGGGCCGTCATCATGGGCGCTTCCGTTAACAAGGAGATGCTCCTCGTCGGCCGTCTTGTTGTCGGTGCTGGTATAGGTAGGCGTTCTTCATGTCATTAACTGTGTAGAAAGAAATCATATAATAGCGTTATATATGCATATAGGGGTATGTAGTTAATGATATATTTGTTTATATATACAGTTTGTTAGACAAAGCAAAATCAGGTATAACACAGGCTTTGGCTCATTGAATGCGTTTAAATTGTGAACAAATAGAGTTATACAGTGGGATTTTCAACATATATGTGACATTGCATAGTCATTCGAATATATGATGCTATTTAAGTAAATACTTCAATACAATACATCAAATAAAGTATGAAGAGAGTATTACTTAAATATAAAGTCTAACATAGATACATCGCTAGTTTCCTATTTAGATTGATATTTTGAGAGGTGAATAACTATACAAAATATATCACATTTGGTCATACATAATAAAGTGGACTACTCTAGTGTATTATATATACATAATTCTTATAAACACACTAATACAATGTGTCAACGCATTCGAGTTTTAATTACAGTATATATCCCCACAGCAACATAGATGTCTTATTATTGCTAAACATATTTTTTGACTACATATATCTTTTATTGTTTTAAACATGCACCAAGTGCAGATGCAATGAAAAACTTACAATCGATGTAGAAATATTAACGAATAACAGAACGAATACATCTCGGGAAATATCATATTTTTCTAAGACTGTAACTGATTAACAAAGAGCTACGGAGGAAGGCCGGCTACATAATTTCCTTTATAAGGCTTCTATTTAGTGGGTGTCTGTTCGGCTTGGTCTAAATACGAAATATTGGTCACAATCATAATTATACATATCGGTCGCACGGATAGGCAGGTTATATATATTACGTTACGGTCGGACGGATAGGCAGGCTGTATATATTTTTACGTTACGGTCGGACGGATATTCAGGCTGTATATATTACGTTACGGTCGGACGGATAGGCAGGTTATATATATATTACATCACGGTTGGACGGATGGGCAGGTTGTATATATTACGTTACGGTCGGACGGAAAGGCAGGTTGTATACATTACGTTACGGTCGGACGGATAGGTAGGTTGTATATATTACGTTACGGTCGGACGGACAGGCAGGTTGTATATATTACGTTACGGTCGGACGGACAGGCAGGTTGTATATATTACGTTACGGTCGGACGGACAGGCAGGTTGTATATATTACGTTACGGTCGGACGGACAGGCAGGTTGTATATATTACGTTACGGTCGGACGGATAGGCAGGTTGTATATATTACGTTACGGTCGGACGGATAGGCAGGTTGTATATATAACGTTACGGTCGGACGGATAGGTAGGTTGTATATATTACGTTACGGTCGGACGGACAGGCAGGTTGTATATATAACGTTACGGTCGGACGGATAGGCAGGTTGTATATATTACGTTACGGTCGGACGGACAGGCAGGTTGTATATATTACGTTACGGTCGGACGGACAGGCAGGTTGTATATATTACGTTACGGTCGGACGGATAGGCAGGTTGTATATATTACGTTACGGTCGGACGGATAGGCAGGTTGTATATATACCTTACGGTTGGATGGATAGGCAGGTTGTATATATTACATTAAGGTCGGACGGATAGGCAGGTTGTTTATATTACATTACGGTCGGACGGATAGGCAGGTTGTATATATAACGTTACGGTCGGACGGATAGGCAGGTTGTATATATAACGTTACGGTCGGACGGATAGGCAGGTTGTATATATTACGTTACGGTCGGACGGATAGGCAGGTTGTATATATAACGTTACGGTCGGACGGATAGGCAGGTTGTATATATTACGTTACGATCGGACGGATAGGCAGGTTGTATATATTACGTTCGATCGGACGGATAGGCCAATTGCATATATACGTTTCGGTCGGACTGATAGGCAGATTGCATTTATACATTACGGTCGGACTGATAGGCAGATTACATTTATACATTACGGTCGGACTGATAGGCAGATTGCATATATATATATTAAGGTCGAACGGATTGTTTGTTTTTACCCATTTAAGTTCGGAGGAATAAACAGTTTGCATGTTTATACCTTTTCATGGACGTGGTCGAATATGCAGGTTGCATGTTTGTACGAATTAACGGACGAACGGACAGGCAGGATGCTTGTGTATACCGATTTACAGACGCGATCGGATAGGCGGGTTGCATTTTTGCACCCTTTTACGGTCGGGCGAATAGACAGATTGCATAGAGACGGTTGTATAGGCGTTTTGCATTTCTGTAAAAATTTGGTGTTTCTTGAGTACGTATACATACAAAAAGTGCAACTCAAGTGATCACGCAAAGTCATTCTAGAATTTCTGGCAAATGTTCTGAAAAACACGACGGCGATTATCTCGGATCTGTACCAATGTCACAATCATGCTCTCGAAGTGGTTTGCTCGTGATCTCTTCAAGTATTTTGCTTCAATGCTGATCAAACAATGGCATAATGGACATGCTCTAGACTCATTGAAAAAGTATGGTAATGTTATTCACATTTTTCTTATGAATCTACTTTGTCACATTGGTGATTGGTACCCGAGATTTTGAGAAACATAATATTTCAGTATAAATTTAACTATAAGTGTCATATCTCCCGACTTTCTTCTCATTTTTGCAAGATTTCTTCAATCAAGATTTGCGTGTGTGTGGCCTAGGGTTAGGCTAGACGATACGAGTAAGCACATTCTTGTGTCGGATAGCAAGCAGGACACTATCAGACCGTCGTCAATCAGCGGGGTCGAAGAGCCCATATATTTATCTTACCATGAATTGAACTCGATTAAAGTGCACGTAATGCTTTAAAATATCATAGATAATACACACACATTCTAATTGGCAATAAATGATTGACAATTTACTTATTTCTTATCATGTATATAATTATATAGTGTGTAAATGTCGGTCAAGTGTATGTGCGTGCGTCCGTCCATGCGTACGTACGTCCGTCCCGTGTTGGTTTGTCCGGACATGAATGGTGATTTTTTAAATGGAACAACTGTGCTCGTATGTTAACAATGAGATGGTGGCCACGGTGTCGTGTGAACGATCCTTGTCTGTACGACAAAGGTCAATATAACACACATTATCTCAGCGTGTCGCGTTGTATTTTGGCCATGTATTAGAGGATTTGAAAACATATTTATACATATTTAAACCATGAAACCATGTCGAGTGCATATATCTGTAAGTTTAACGTCACGGTAACACAGATGGGTACGTGGTCAAACATATTATATAGTTTTCACCATCAGAAGAGGTTGTGTCACATGAAAGACCGCTATTGGTGAGCTAACGGTTGAGACCTCTGTCTTTGAATTTCTCTCTAGTATGCCTTGTTTTACATATCACTTAATGCCATCAAGTTTCTACCACATCCCACAACACAGCAGCAACACATTAATGAAAATTGTAGCAGTGCATACAGAAACCGAATGGCCAACTTACCTCTCTGGCGAATACCCGCAGTACCAAATGACCCACTTACCCCTCTGCCGAATACTCGCAGTACCAAATGACCCACTTACCCCTTTGCCAAATACTCGCTGGACCAAATGGCCCATTTAACCTTCCGCCGAAAACTTGCAGTACAAAATGACCCACTCACCCCTCCGCCGAATGCCCGCGGTACCGAATGACCCACTTACTCCTCTCCCTCGAATACCCGCAGTAACAAATGACCACTTACCCGTCCGCCGGATACCCACCGTACCGAACGACCCACTTACTCCTCTCCCTCGAATACCCGCAGTACAAAATGTCCCACTTTCCCCTCCCCCGAATACCCGCAGTACAAAATGACCCACTTACCCCTCCCCCGAATACCCACAGTACCGAATGACCCACAAAACCAAATCGCACAGGTAAACCATAAGGAAGATCTTTTGAAGAAGTATCAGTATTTTCGTGCTAAAGTTCAAATAAAAATGACATAATACATACTTAGCAACGTCCTTATTTCAGAAAAACAACTTTGTCATAGTTTATTTACCTTTATTTGCGTTATCTATCTAGACCCTTGTCGTCCAGCGTTTTTGCACAGAGAAAGCAAACTTTAAGGACACAAATGATAACTAAAATATAAAGAAAGAATGAAGTACACCTATTTTGGACGTGAATTCCGAAATATTGGCGATCTACAGAAAATGAGCGGGTGTACACCAAGCAGTTTCTATTCCTCCCGACCCTAGCTTTCTATGCCGAAGTGTGGATTCCTAAAAATGTGCATTTTTGAGTAAATTTGTTTAACCTTGACCAATTTATTTAAAAGTTTCTACAATTATAGCAAAACACTTATATACTGTTGTTTGGTACAGAATCCCTGTTCTCCCCTCCACAAAAGATAGAAGAAAAAAGTAATGACTACCTACCTACCCTATTTTTTGAGATGTAAGCGGATACACAGAACTTTTTTTTGGCCTGTACAGAAAATTTGAAAAATCATCGATTATCATTGGCTCACAGAAAAATGCAAACACCAAAATAATGAATTGAACTTAAGAATGAAATGGTCTTATTTTCCACTGAAGCTTGCATAGCTATATTTGTGGACGACAAATACACAATAATAGCCCATACTTCGTTATCTTGTTTCATTATTCTAAAGCAAATGTCAGCTGACCACTGGCCAAAATAAGGAAGTGTAGGTGGCGGGTTCAAATATGATTGTGTAACTGCCATTCTTGAACACTGCGGCTGGTAACGCAATAATCCAGGATTTTACAATCCCCTTCAAGGTATTACATACATGTATCAAGATTCATTGAACGTTTTGCATGTCTCACTGAAATCGTGCATGTTTGACACAATTGGTCGGACTCGGTCCTTCATATCACAAATCAAATGACACACTTGAGAAATCATCTTGGCTCTTCATGAGAAACAAATCATAGATATAGGATGCTTCAGGTTTATCATGATCTTACTCAAACATCAAATCTTATCTCTTGTCATGATATGAACTTTGGTTTTCAATCGGACGAGTGTCTAGTATTTCGCGCAACATCATGATTACTGCATCACGGTAACTCATGATTTATGTCATCATTGCTATTTAATGTATAACGCTATCGTCTTTGAATTGTGAATTGATCTGCAGGGTCAGTCCGACAGATTTTTTTGATTTTTTTCTTGCAATGATTTCACAGTACATCTAGGCTATGCGTTCAGAGTATTCCAAACATATCGCATTTAAATTCACACTTGTTTTACAACGATAGGGAAAACAATGAATCACAAACGTATTTAAAAAAAACAAAAAAACGTTGGGCCGATGAGAAAATGTGGTATCTGAAATATATTTAGGGGTAAGTCAAATAACTCTGATAAAACCAATTTGTCAGGCTCAAACTCATAGATAACTTAGTTACACGAAATGGGAGATGGCCAACAGAAAAACACCAACAGATCCCTTCAGAGAAAAGCATGCTCGACCCTGAAGGGGCCCACTGGTCTTTATATACATTAAATTCTCAATCCACACAGAGCCCGGGCTTTGCATATTACCAACCAAGTAAACATACGTACTATGAACATACTTTCGTCTGTATGACTTGGACGTCGACACATGTGCAACAAGAATATAGTCATGCATTTGTAAATTAACGAACTTGAATAGGAATCCGGCAAAACATTAGACTTCGCCTTGACGTCGGAGTCCGAATTGGGTTTGACTTTGATTTTGGTGGGTTTTGCAGTGTTTTAACGTCAAAACGCGACGAAGAGGCCGCGACACAATAACGACCATTTTTGACATAGATCTATTTCCACCAAGTTATATTAAGATGTACGTTTTCTCTATTTAGCAATATAAATACGTTCCATTTTTACCCAGTATAATTGAGGCGCTGTGCCAGCGCAACGTCGTACCGACGTAGGGGTTTGCTGGGATGTACTTATAGTTACACGCCTTCTCATTCAGGTTTTGCATCCATGTCAATCCCTGTATACGTGGCAGAGGCGGCTCCCCCGGAGATCCGTGGGCGGCTCGTCACCATTAACCAGCTGTTCATCACCATCGGTATCGTCATTTCCAGCATCGTCGCTGGTCTCTTCTCTGTCAACAAGGAGAACGGCTGGAGGTGAGAACACGCCGCAAAAATAGGCAAAGAATTAAACTGCATTTTGATTTTATCAAGTACGTACGTTAATATGTGGCCATTCATTAAGATTATTAAACTAGTAACATCTTGACGCCTTTCGGTACGTTTTTCTACCATCGCATCTGAATTGTTTTTCTATGGATATCATTCATTAGCTATAACCCCTCAATCTAGATCTATTAAACCATGTTGCAATCTTAAAAAACACAATCATAGTAATAAAGACGTCATATGAATACTTTTATGTACTATAAGTTTCTACTCATATCCCCAAATGCAGATGGATGTTGGGTCTTGCC